>NC_143013.1:275097681-275810181 GCF_055824585.1 Amblyomma mixtum
ACCTTGTATGCAGAATCACGCCGTTTCTATAGAATTTCTATTGAATTTCAGTATTGCAGCACGTGACGTGCGTCGGCGTCCCATGCTTGCCGCGCGCAGGCCGTGAAAGTTCGCAAACCTAGAAGGAAGTTCAATCTTGTTTAAATAGCAGCTGTAACATGCCAAGAGAGCTACCTCTTAAGGGGCTGCATTCTCTTCTCGCAATTCTAAAGAACTTCCTGGTTTAGAAAGACTTTTCTGTAAATCATTGCTTAAGCTGTCTGTATTTTTCAAAAATACCTATTATGCGAAGAAGTTTCGAACATCTTACCCTGGAGCGCAGTAACACAACGAAGTTCGCTCGTGGTATCGCCCTAATCCAGGCTTTGTGGGCATTTTCATCCCGCGGAAACTTGAATAAGTGAATTCTGGGTCTCGCAGCACTTGTTAGGCATATCCTGGCACGAGCGTCATCCATATTCGGCTGAAATGAAGGCACTAACACATCAACACCAAAAACCTCAAGCGCAGCACAAGCGTGTGCACCACATGCCCGCTCGACCTCCAGAAAAAAAGTGCGTTCGGAAGCATGTCGCAGCTTTCCACCGAGGTTTTCTTATCCCGAGGTTATATCAAGGGAGTGCCTGCTATTTCTGGAACCAATAGCATAGTCATCGCCGTGGTGGTGGTAGGGGTGAGTGGTAACAGGAGTGTCGGAACACCACGGCGTGTGTGACTCACCAATGGCGTCGGGCGATTCTCATGAGCCTGCAAGTGTGACAAGGCATGGAGTGGCAGATGAAAGGGGATAATGCCTTCCCTATATATGGTCGGGAATAGTCCCTCTCTACATTGTGGCGCCACTCCCTGCACTGTTACGCTAGGAGGGCATGAGAATCGCCCGACGCCATAGGCTGGAAGGGGGTCCTTCGACGGGAAAAAGCCGCTGCGATCTGCATCCAACTATATATAATCCACGTGGTTCGAACCACGTGGTTCGAACCATTCCCAGAAAGGTGGGTGGTGGTAGTGGTTTACTTAAAAAAATAATAATGAAAAAGTGAAGCAAAAGAGTGTTGCCGGCCGCGGCAATTGCTATCTAATATCTTAAGCACCCGAGCTGCAGCCGGCGGAAATGAAAGGGAAAGGGAGAGGATAGTGAGGAGAAGTATAGACGGGAGCGACAGCAAGAAAGGATAGGGGAGAGCTTTGTCGTACCACATCCCGTGGGTGAGCCGCACCGACACAGTAAGAGCCTAAGCTTACACTTAAGCCCGTTATCTTTGTTACCGAGTCTCGTGTCTCATCTCAACTCTGCGTCGACCCTCAAGAACGTGGAAAGCGTGACGAAACCCTAACCATGGTCGTAACATTGCATAAGCGCGGGCATATGCAGGATATTTAAAAATCCCTGTAGGTTACAATCCTTGTGTTCAGTCATTAGATATATACTACCGTATATACTCGTTTAATGGCCGCACCCCAAACTTAAAAAAAAAATTCCCGAAAAAAATATATTTGAAAATTACCCGAGTAACAGCCGCACCAAGAATTTCAGGAAGTTGGGCAGTGTCATCTACTGTGCGGTGCAAGAAATCCAGAGCGTTTTGTGGTTACTGTCGCCAGGTGGGGCGCAAAAATCAAGCAGTGTAGAGTTACTATATATGCTACCAAATGTGCAGTAACTCTAAAGCGTTGTGCACGTCGGGTACAGCCAAGGCCTATCATGTGCAATCTCGAGATCGGAACGCATCGCTGCCCTGATTTGTCCTGCCCTCCTGAGCTGAAGTTTTTTTTTTTTTCTCGATGGGGGAATACGTAAGCTATACCACTCACTTAAAGCTGAAGATGATTGATTACGCAAAAGAAGAAGGGAAAAAAGCTGCTGGACGAAAGTTCGGTGTTGATCAAAAATGTGTACGACGATGTGCTAACGCGGACTTGGCAGTCATACCTGGAGGTATGACCGGCAGAAGCGTGAACTGCTGGGCGAGTTCGAACATGTTCTAGCGAGAAATGCCAGCGAAAAAGGACGCAGGACCAGGAGGTAAGACACACAAAGACTGTCGCCGTTGTGTCTTCTCCTGGTCCTGTTTCCTTCATCGCTGGTATTTCTCGCTAGAACGTGACACCTGTTGCTTGAGTAATCAAGTTCGCGAGCGGCGCGAACTTGATTACTTTTGTATTTTGTAAATAGTGTACAAAGCTCTCCCCTGTCCTTTCTTGCTGTCGCTCCCCTCTATACTTCTCCTCACTATCCTCTCCCTTTCCTTTTCGTTTCCGCCGGCTGCAGCTCGGGTGCTTAGGATATTAGATAGCAATTGCCGCGGCCGGCAACACTCTTTTGCTTCACTTTTTTATTTTTTAAATAAACCACTACCACCACCAGTTTTTCTAAAGAACGGCCAGGGCGTCCACTGTTTCCAGGAGTAAGCTGGAATGCGGGGTTCACTGACCAAAGGAGCGCGGTAGGCATTTCTTGTCCCCGACGCGTCTGCTGCTGCCACCCGCTGCGAGAGGGACTCAACAAAGAAGCGAAGGCTACAGGGTCGTCAGCTTAGCTGGTACCCTGTCCCACTGCTTCCGCAGAAAGGCGCACTGGGGGCCCGATGCGTTGTCTTCTTCTCTTGGTGTAGTCCAGCCTTTGTAAACATCACAACCTGTAATCTCGACTCAAGAGCCCTGAAAGTATTCGGCAGCGGGTCGGGAACGGAATACCCTTTTCCATTAAGTGCAAGTCCAAGCTCGGCAGTATGACTATGATGACTAGAGAGGGATAACTGTATTGCTTAATTTTACATCGACCTTTTGAGCTAAAGTAAATGTTTCATATCACCCTACGTTAACAAAAGAAGGTAACTCATGTCACTCATCGACACCTGATCACCTCCTTCGATACGGCGGAGCCATAACCCCGTCAGGAACATTCAATTCGTTACAACGGTTTATTGACGAAGTTTGCTTGTTCACCCCATGTTCAGCCCAACACGCAGCGTTTGCTGCAACCTGCTGCACCACCATCTGCAGTGCAAAGATGAACACACCGTCCACATCTCCTCTCTTCGATTTCGGCTTCTTTTGGTGAAGTCGCGCTGGGTGTTACAGGAGATAGACCACCATCTATTTACTGGGCAGGTCAGGGGCGTGGCGCGAGAGCATTAAGTTACCACCGCCGAGTGCGCTAGAATTCGGCGACAGTAGGGACTTTTAGAATAGGGTGAGCGTAACGGTTGGGGTCATAGGGGAACAGCGGGGCACCAGCGCGCTTGCGCAGAACAATAACCGGAGAGAGGGGCGTTATTGGTTATTGTACTGCGCCTGCGCACTGACGCCTCGCTATTCCCCTAACCATTGGGTCACCCTATTATAAAAGTCTCTAGTTGCACAACGGGGCCCTCGAAAGCTTCCCGCGTTCAGAACTCAACTTGCAATATTACAGCGTGCTTAGCGGAAGAAAAACAAATAACGACATTCACGGAGCAGTGAGCATGGGCGCTGAACGAGACCCCCGGCTACACTAGCAGCGGCAAGAGCAGAAGCCGTACACGGAGAGCTGGGCCAGCTCTCCGACTGCTCCTGCACCAGTGTGCAATGTGCGCGGGGATACCTCGTGGCTCTCCTGACAGCGGCGGTGGGGCTCTTTCGGCCATGGCTCATTACCGGCGCCCGATTCGCACGCCTCCCGGTGCAGCCCGTGTAGCATGGCGCGCTGCCAAATCGCGCGTGCGACAGCGGCTGACAAACGACGCCCAAGGCGCTGGCCGACTCGGAGGGATGGCCGGCCGCTCCTTTCCCTGCATAGCGGTTGCTCAGGAGCTTCCGCGCGCGCCCGCGAGACGGACCCCGTCCTCCTCCTCCTCCTCGCCCCTTTTCCTGTCTCGCTGCACGCGTTTCCGAGCATTAAATTGACGAGTGTGCGTGTCCCTGCGCGCGCGCCCAGGCGATGACGCTTCCTTCTCGCTGGCTCGCATGCCGCCTTTTGCAGGAAGCGCCCCCCTTCGGGCAGTTTGCGCGCGACAGGTGATCCGCGCAGCCAGCGTCCGACAAACTCACCACGGGCTGTGAGGTTGTGACGTGTGCGTGTGTGTGTGAGAGCACAGGAGACAACGGCATTTTTATGCGGTACTGCATGGTTCTCACTATATCGCAATTATTGATGTGTGCGACAGGCCGCCGGTCTATTGGATGCTGGATTTGTGTCCTAAATATGGTAGCTTACTAATTACTACTACTTCGCTATGACCTGGACCTTGGTATAAAATAAAATGACGCATGAAGCAGATAAAAAGCAGTATGCCCATTGCTGGCCTTGCGCTTTTCACTTCCCCATAAGTGAAAAGAGCTACTAATGGGGCTAGTTGGAAATACATACTTGAAGGGCGTCTCCATAGCCTTAGTCGCTTTGGGACGTTAAACCCCATAAAACCATAAAACCAAACATACTTGAAGGAATTGGTGAGCGCTAAAAAACACGGAAAAGGGACGAACACACAGGACGAAGCGCTTTCTAACAACTGTTTTAATCTCAAAAGGAATATGACTATATACACACATTTGACGTCAAATCATGCACAGAAGAGGGAGGAACGCACGCACTGACAAGAATGAAGGAAAAAAGGAAAACAGGTAAATAAAAAAAAATACTATACGCGCGCTTACAACAGACGAAGATTACTATTCTTGAGATATGTTAATTCAGTTCCCCCTAGCATCACCGAAGGGGAGCTGACGCATTGCTTATCTGGAGCAACGTGCATTGCGAAAGCTTCGATAATTTCTCTTTCCCGTCGGTTTCTAGCCCTACCTATTACCTTGGTGTTTTTTAGCAGTAGTATCCATTTACAGTGTGCACAATGAGGTGCCAGATTCCCGGTTTTTGCAATTTGTTCACATGATCTTTCGTGTTCCCGGAGCCTCTTGTTAAGGCATCTGCCCGTTTGCCCAACGTAAGTTCGTTGGCAGCTGAGCGGAATGCTGTAAATGACGTTTTCGTCACATTTTACATAGGTGTTTTCGTGTTTGATGTTGCACCCAGGTTTCTTTTTGTGGTCTTCAGTCTCGTTGACCTTTTTACACATTCCACAAAAAGAAACCTGGGTGCAACATCAAACACGAAAACACCTATGTAAAATGTGACGAAAACGTCATTTACAGCATTCCGCTCAGCTGCCAACGAACTTACGTTGGGCAAACGGGCAGATGCCTTAACAAGAGGCTCCGGGAACACGAAAGATCATGTGAACAAATTGCAAAAACCGGGAATCTGGCACCTCGTTGTGCACACTGTAAATGCATACCACTGCTAAAAAACACCAAGGTAATAGGCAAGGCTAGAAACCGACGGGAAAGAGAGAGGAGAAATTATCGAAGCTTTCGCAATGCACGTTGCTCCAGATAAGCAATGCGTCAGCTCCCCTTCGGTGATGTTAGGGGGAACTGAATTAAGATATCTCAAGAATAGTAATCTTCGTCTGGTCTGTTGTAAGCGCGCGTAGTGTTTTTTTTTTTTATTTACCTCTTTTCCTTTTTATCCTTCATTCTTGTCAGCGCGTGCGTTCCTCCCTCTTCTGTGCATGATTTGACGTCAAATGTGTGTATATAGTCATATTCCTTTTGAGATTAAAACAGTTGTTAGAAAGCGCTTCGTCCTGTGTGTTCGTCCCTTTTCCGTGTTTTTTAGCGCTCGCCAATTCCTTCAAGTACCCCATAAGTGACCGACATGTTTACTTGTGCCATTCTTTTCATCTGAAAAGAGGAGCTAAAGAGGAACGCTGGTATATGTTGGGGCTGTTCGAAGTCATCTCTACTCAAAGTTCTCAATAGACTCGTATGGAAAAAAAAAAAATGCCTCTTCAGCGCCGGTACTGTATACGGACTATTGTGAATCTCGGAGGAGCAGTTGGAGAGACCTATGGCTGTAGGGACGTCCGTTTATGTTTGGGTGTTCCTCGAACAACTTCCAGCTCTCTGATCATTGCGGGCAAATGCCCGCCTCCGTTTTAAGTGTTGCTAACAACATATTTACCGGCACAATTTCCGCCAAGGCACCCACTATAGTTTCGTGCAGGAATGAGATGGAAGCCGTGCGTGTAACTGTTTCTGCACCACCGCCAACGCCTGCCACGTTGTGAATTTTAGAAAGGAGACTGAGCGTATCCACATTGTCTGTAGAAGTTAAAATTGAAAAGCGCGACATGATGAAATTTGCTGCTCAACAGTTGGCCCTTTACGGTATCCCAGTTGCGCTCATGTGTATACTGACAGCTGTGGCCATCAACCTTCGTCTATATACAACCACAATTATAGTTCCACGAATGAGCGAACGATGGGCATTTAATCTGACACAACCGCGTCAAAGACAGTTGAGATTCACGCTTTTCATCTGGTCCTGCAATTCATATGATGAATACGAGATCCCTCCCCGTATGTGGTTAATCTTCAGTGATTCATAGTCCGCAATGAAATCCCTCAACAGCGTTAGTTCAATGCCCTGAAATTTTAGGATGGCATACGAAGAACTTAAGAAAATTTCCAAGGCTATCAAACTGCAGCATATTGGCTTATTCGTGGAAACACCGATGCCCTCCGTACTCACGCTGTTTTTTGAAATCCACGCTTATTGAAACGGCGAAAAGATTTGGTTTGAGCCAAATTAAAGAAGTTCTGCCCTACATTTCATCGATCCACTGTCCCGGTTTACTATTCCAATACCTCTCTCCACAGACGTTCGGAAATTTACACTCACCGCTTGCGATTGGCGCTCAGAGAGCCGACAATGTGTGTGGCTACGGCGATGACGAAGCACCTCGCCTTTTATTGGCATATCCAGAGCATGACAATTACAGGACATGATCGAAGGTCGACTTGACAGCCCTTGATAAAAAGCCTTTTAGTCTTCGAAGCTAGCTATTAGTCCCCAATTCTTAAGCTGCAAAAATTGGCATTCACGGCGCTGCAATCTTTCCTCGGGGACAGCAGCATCTTTAGGGTTACAAGAATTTACTTGAATTTAATTATTTTTGAGCGGTACAACTCAAGAATGAATCGGCAGATTCCCCACAAAGGAGGCCGTCTAGCCAATGGCGTCAAACAATTTTGGTAACATCCGGGTTAAACCACAGAGGGGTGATTTTATGGGCCCCTCTTGGAGGCAGGGTTGGGGAGAGGGGAGGACGTGTCTTCCCATTTCAACCATGTGTGTCTTGGACGACTTTTTTTTGGCCGAAAGAAGAAAAGGGCTTCTGCATGGTTTTCTTGTAAAAAAATTCTCGCATGGGGGCCGACCGCACCCCCTCCCGCGCCCTCCCCCTTAATCCCCCTGTTACATATTTTGTGTACTTGGACCCGAACTAGCCGTTGGCTATGGGTCCAAAAGGTGTTTTGTATTTTTCGTCAAAGAGATTCTAAATAAAATTGAATTGAATTGAACTGAAACCACCCCTGCACCGTAGCCTAATCCGAGGTTAGTATCCTGTCATACTAGTTTGACGGGAGATTAACTACGGATAATTTAACAAAACTTCTGTTTGGGCTAGATGGTGCATACCTTATGTTGAAATGAATTTAAGCGCACAAGAACACGCACACAAGAGGAGGAAACACACAGGACAGGCGCTAACTTCATCTGATTTATTCGCAGGTAAGAGAGCGAAAATATATACATAAAACGAGACATGCGCAGTAAAGAAACACATCGTCATATCACAATGCGTGCTCAAGATATCTGTATTCTGTCTGCAAAAGATTAACCGACGTGTCACTCACACAGTCATGCCCCCTCTTTCAGATGTGGAAGGCTTCTAATAATTCACGTGCCGTCTTATCACCGCCTCTGCCAAGTATCTTTATCTCCTTCAGCCGCGGCCCGCACGCTGTGCAGTTCGCACAATGGTTCGCACAAAATTAACTACGGAACAACCGCAAAGTCACCAAAATCGTACGACACCACTAGCGAGAGGGTCTCCGGGGCGTTTTTCGCTTTCATACTGAGTTGTTTCCGTCTATACTATATTTCATCAGAGTCACTTGATTCTCTTGAAAGTGTTCGCTTTCCTGTGCTGACATAACCAGCTGAGTTTCACCTTCATGTGTCCACTATTTCGACCAAGCTTATTCTTACGTTCTTAGCTCTGCTTATATTATGTTCTTATACTCTTGCTCATTGCAACGCTTGCTTACTACTTGCTTGTGTACTTGCTTATTGTTACGTTCTTATTTCCCTGTCCATTATGTGTTGTTGAATACCTGGTATTTAATTGTAATCGCGCTTTCTCATTAATGTTATTATTTCTGTTGTGTGCACTGCGTTCTCTATATTCTGCAGTGTAGTTGTGGTGACATTTAGGCCATCAGTAGCAGCTATTTTTTCCAATATGTGGAAAGCAGTATAGCTGGCGCCGTTGACAGACACGAACCTCTTCTTTTATGTCCATCTAAATAAATAAATAAAAAAAATCAGAAGCCCAGTGCCCTATTCTGCCGTTTCGCTACCGCTTCGCACGGAGCAAACGGTCGCACGGCGCGACCTGGGAAACACTGTACAAAGCCTCCGTTTTTTGAGAAAAGCTGTCCGCGCGCTCACCTGTGGACCAGCGGAAACGCCCACGCAAGGCTCCCCCACCCCGTGAAAGATCGCTGAAAAGGAGCGTGCTAATAGGGTCCGCTCCGCCGAGGGACTCGTTATTTAGTGCCCGGGCATCTCTTCATCAATGACCTTTCGAAAGGCGCGCTGAGAAAGGCGCGTATGCAGCGACCTCCCGCGACGCTTCCACAATGGGTGCGTCGTATCCCGGCGGTCGGTCGTTTCGCAAAACGCGACCGAGCCGTTGACGACTGCTCGTTAGCCGCGGTTCGCGGAAGAAACCACCGCCGCGACCCAGCGAGGAGCGTTCCGCGAACGCCATCGGACCCGGCCCGGTTTGTCGCGAGGCGTTCCCGCGGGTTTCTCTTGCAGACACCGGAGCTCTCGTGTACATACTCGAGCGGCACGCATCCTCTCGCCGGAAACGTTTCGCTGTTAAGAGCTGTGTTAAAGCGCTTTGCGACGCTGTGCTTGCCTCTCCGGTGTCTCTCGCTGTTGGTGTCTTTTGCTGCATCGCCTCTTTCTGCTTCGTCAATGGTACTCCTCCTCTCCGAAGCAGTCTGTTGCGTGCGGGGTTCGAAGGTGCATCCCACGCCAAACTGGAATTTCTCCCATGTTTACGCTTTTTGATTCGCAACCTGTGCAGACAACAGTTATGGACAACTCCTGTATCAAGGATATGGCAAGAATATAGAAATGTGAATTTTAAAATAGGTAAAGATCGGAAGCGGGCGGAGTGGGTGAAGGAACAGACGCGGGGTCAGTGGTATCCTAGTCGTAATCAAGAGGAAGAAATGGGCTTGGGCAGGGCATGTAATGCGAAAGCAACAACTGGGTGGATTCAGAGAGAAGGCAAGCGTAGTAGGGGCCCGCAGAAAGTTAGGCGGGCGGATGAGATTAACGAGTTTGCGGGGATACGGTGGGCGCAACTGTCAAATGACAGGGTTAATTGGAGAGAAATGGGAGAGGCCTTTGCCCTGCAGCGGGCGTAGTCAGGCTGATGATGATAATGTTCACGAAAGTGCGCGCTCGCACGCGCGCGCGAATGTGTGTGTGTGTGTGTGTGTGTGTGTGTGTGTGTGTGTGCTCGTGCGTGCGTATGTGTGTATGTGCGTGCGTCCGTGCGTGCGTGTGTGTGTGTGCGCGCGCGCAGAACTTGTGGAGAGAAATCACGTGTTCCTGCTTCGGAAGAGTGAACGGCTTGCGCATTTCCTTGCCATAACCGCGCGTTACTAAGGCTGCCGTGACCTGCCGGTATGGAAAAATTACGCGTTAGCCGTTGAATCTTGTGGCTGCCGAAGTAGATGCACTCTTCTTTTACCGGAAGGAAAACGAAGTTGAGCTTCCACTGAACGAACTCACTTTTTAAGAGAAGTTCAGTCAGAGTATGCATTCTGAGCACGTAATATTGTGAAACAGATCTGGTAGCTGGTCGCTGTACTCTTTTGAACAATCATTGGGACTATAGTATATCGCTAGACTGACAGATGTTTTTTTAGGGTCGTTATCGTGGCAACTATCATTTAGACGTACGTTCCTATGCATCTGTTTTGAAACATCGCCTTTGCGAGGGAAGCAGATGGTTGACCACCGGCAGATCTCATGGAGCTTCGCTTCCCGATTTGCGAAATGGCAAAAAAAAAAAAAAAATAATATGACTGCGGTGGACACGACAGTTTAGCCGAATCACAATCAAAGCTCCTAACGGCATTGAGGAGACGGCGCGACAGACGAATACAACGCAGGTACACAAAACGACAGGACCGGTTTTGTGTGCCTCCTTTGTCTTCATCTGTCAGTCACGCCGTCTTCAATTGTCATTCTCATGTACCAAATAGGCCATGCAAGGGTTGTACTAGCGTCTTGACGGAGTTCTGCATTGGCCCAGAATTTTTCCAGCTGTATCCAAAGGCAGTAGTCTAATTCTTCAATCGCCACGCTGCAAGGCACCTCCTCAGCTGCCGTTAAGGCTCGCTTTGATAATCAGTTGAATCATTGAGTCGTTTGAATCATTGTGTCGTAGACTTCTCCGGGAAACTCCCTTCCTGCCTGGATCAATTTAGACTAACGGATGTTCTTTAACGTGCGCTGTCGACATCGCACAGCCCGTAGGCGTTTCTGTGTTTCGCCTTCATAAATACACATATCTGCTGCGGCCGGTACCGAACCCGCGACCCAGGCACCAACAGCCGGATACCAAAGCCATTACTTTATTCTGAGCTGGCGTGGTGGGTCTGTTAATTTTTAAAAGCTGACAGTGCTATGCTATGCCTGCATATTCCTTGTCGTTTTTTGTTTGTTTGTTTTTAATGCCTGGTCACATTTGTCTTCCGTCTCTATGCGAATCCCCGTAGTTGTGCGTTCGCTCGTTTAGTGATTTTGGCATCTCTGCTGTATTACGAGTCACGCTAACGGAGAAAGGGAAGTCATCGACAAAGCCTTTCAGTCTGATTCGAGGATGGCTTCAGTTGGGGTGTAACGTCCCAAAGCGACTCGACTCAGGCCATGAGGGACGCCATAGTGAAGGGCTCCGGATTGGCTGATTAGCTCTTAAAATCGAGGCAGCCGGGTTCGAAGCAGACAGGAGTGAAGAGTCGCCCTTTTCGAAATGGATGATATAACCGGAGCCGCGATGCATGTTCTGGAGCTGCACTATAGCATCAGTAATAAACGGAAACTATACTGCATGTAGTGCGTGTATAGTTCCTGACCTTGGCCCTAGTCATTATTCGTAAATTTCCGCTTCCAGGTGACGGCCTGCAGCACGGGCGGGTTTATGCGTAACTGCTGGAGGGGGAGGTCCCGTTGCGTGCACGAGGATACGCGCGGTCGCGTTTCGAAGGGATCTGAATGTATTCGCGGTGTTCCGTTACCTTGCAAAAGACTTTTTAGTCTAGTACCTTCGAAGAACCAATTTTACATCACAGCACGAAAATCCCGCGCCTGAAGAGTATTAGTTTATCACGGGCACCTATTTTCGCTATCTTTACTACAAAAACCGACCCTTTACAGGCCGCAGTTCGGAGGACCACAGTTCGTTGAGCACCAAAGAGTCTCCTCGCATACACTATGCAAAGCTTTTGAAACTCTCACCGCGTCCCCCTCCCATTGTCGTTGTGGTCGCGCTGTCTCCGGAACGGTGAAAACACCGTCCACTGTATCCGGACCACATACTTCAGCGAAGCCGCACGCCGCTGAAACCGGGTCCCATTTTTTGTGTGCAGTAGAAGCCGAGCTTCAGTCGCATGAAATAAGCAAACGACGACTGTTTGACGCGTGCTTCGACTGCATGCCTCCAGCTCGTTCTGCCCAGCGTGCGAATCAATGCATTCGAGCGGGTTCGCAGTCACTGTGTTTCAAGGCTTCCTGCGAACTCTTTGTGGAGCGCAAAGCCTGTGAACGTTGAACGCATCCACATTTTGTCGTGCGTACACCACTCCTCCATTTAAAATACACGCTGCACGCAACTAAGCCGTGCCGCACGGTGTTGACAATACACGGCCAGACCGCCGGTGGCGGTGATGGATCGCCCTCGGACGTGCAGCCGTGGAGGGCGCTCGCATCTAAACGCGGGGGATTAGCGCACCGAGCGCCCAGGGTGCCGACCAGATTAATGCCTGGATTATCGGCGCTTTAAGGGGAGGCAGCTCGCGGTGGGGGGTACACTCCTAATTGATTCGCGCTTCTCCCCCTCGTGGGCTCCCCACCGCGAGAAGACGACCTTGACGCTGCTGCACGGCCGCTGCCTGCTTCTCCCTCGCCGTGGAGCGCAAACGGGCGCCGATCTGACGATCAGCGCCGCGGAGTGCTTCGTTTCTGGCTGGAATCGCTTTGGTTTATGGTATACCCTGGCACGTTCTTGTGTTCTATTGTGTTACGCAATTATTTATTATTTTTTTTTTTTGCATTGTGACGTTGGCCTCTCCGTTGGTGGCCCTCAGACGCGTTATCGCCTCTCGGAAAGTGGACAGCGCGTATGAGGGGGAGAGGGCATGGGGCTGTTAACGCGCTACGGAGTCCACCGAACGTAGAGGTAAGGTCTGAGGGTTGTAATGGAGTGCTAGATTTAATTTTTTTTCTGGGTTTCATGCGCACAGGTGCCCGCAGCTAATTTTCGCAACGTGGAAGCCAGAAAAACGAAGAACTATCTCGCTGTCTGATGCCATGCTTGACGTAACATACAGGTCAAGTCTTCCGTGACCTGAATGGGACTTTACTTTTATGGGTGCACTGCGTGTGTATGCAGATAACCATTATACTGTAGTCGCTAGGGACCAACGGCTACTATCTATTTTAAAGACTGAAAAGGGAGCTGGCTGATCTCATAAGAGAGACTGGTGAATAATAATCGAGTCTGGAGATAGTTACAATGTTCTTGCTGCAATAAAGGGACAGTGGGAAGACAAGCAAGTATATTCTGCGGCAGCCGTTGGCAGTGACAGAAAATTCCCTTCTCTATGAGCTGATGTTCTCTCTGTCTTGTTTCCAAGTTTATCAGTTTTACCAAACCACGAATTTTCAACAAATATTATTTCGTAAGGTCCATATAACGCAAACGGTTATCCGTTGAAAAAAAAAAAAAGCTCACCTAGACAATCTCCGAAACAAAATTAGAGAAACAAATTTCAAAAGAATTCAGTGTGGCTTGTAAACTGCCATACGGATGGCTGTGGCTTTATCTCGTTTTGGTATAGTATGCACGAGAGGCGCGAAGCTAGTGAAGTCGATTTGCTGATAAGAATTCTCGAGAAAACTTATCGCTTGCTCGGAAAGTTATCATTCCCACTAGTGTCTGTCAGGTCGGCAGACGTGGTTATTCGACATTACGTGGCCGTTATTCGAACATTATTCGAAATTGCATGGCCAGACACCACCCTGCACCATTTTTTTTCCCTACTGCCCACTACTCTCCTGTTGCCCCTTGGAAAGCAGGTTTTCAGCGCTTGCTAAACAAAACGTGTTTCACGGCTCCTGCATGCCTTATTCGGTGCAGGTTCATTTTTTCTAAAATCTAAAATTTTGAACGACGATATTCCTTGAGGCCAGGCAGGAGCAGCGACGCTCGGTCTCCACGTGGCTGACAGAGAGCTGGCACAATGCGTGGTCGTTCGCTGCCATACAGGCTCGTTGATTCCAGCTACGCTCCAGTGTCTGCGGGACGGAGGTCGGTGATCTCGTAGCACAAAGACGCCCTGCGTGCCTGCGCGCACCCCTCTTGAGCTGTTCGGCGCAGCGGGGCGCAGCTGAACACCACTAGTGGTGTCCCGAAGCAGAGGTTGTGGTCAGGACGGCCACCAGAAATTCAGCCCATTGTTTACTGAATGCAACGTTCGCCCAATACTTCGTCTTCATTCACTGCCGCTGCAGTGGCAGGCAGGGGTGCCGCCGTCGTCGCCGGGTCTCCTTCGTAGATGTCACTCACAACCTACTTCTGGTGTGCACTGTTGGGGTCAAGAGAAGCCGCACATGGAACATATCCCTCTGCACAATGCACACATTTAGGCTTCGCTCTCCAGTGTCCCGTCTGCAGGTGGGCCAGTGCCTTCAGCGAGAGGACGCTGTGGATTCCCTGTAAGCAGGGTGTCCAACCTGCAAAGGGAGACGAACCCCACATACCCCAACTCCCATGGCTCCCCCAAATTTTTCTGCCGTCATTACCGATTTGCACGCTTGTGACTGGCTTCGCGACTTGTTTGCTGCACTGTCCCCCTCAGACTTCATTATCCTCGCGGGGGAACGGGGCGACAAGGCGGTTTTTTCTTCTCTGGAGTGGGTGGAGAGGCCTCGCGAGTGTGTTCACGCTGCGGGCACGTCGAAATCCGTGGCATGCGGATTTTTTCGGGGTAAAACGTTGCCGGGCTGTGTCAACAAGGTTGGGCACCCACGCTTCCCTTGCTGCATGTGTCTGGAGCTGTCTGCGTGAGTGATTTACTATCCTCTGTATGCTTAGCTTATCTTGTTGTACGTGGCCATTGTATACCAACCCGTGCGATCTAGAGGACTGCGGGGAGACGAAGAAACGAAAGGAACAAGTTGGCTTCGAGGGACAGTGGTTGAGGGCGACCACTTGTGGATGTGTCAGTGAACTCCAGCGCCTGTGGTGGTAGTGGTTTATTTTTTTAATAAAAATAAAAAGTGAAGAAAAAGAGTGTTGCGCCTGCCGCGGCAATTGCTGTCCGAGCTGCAGCCGGGGGGAAATGAAAGGGAGAGGATAGCGAGGAGAAGCATAGAGGGTAGCGTCAGCAAGAAAGGACAGGGGAGAGCTTTGTACACTATTTACAAAATACCTGGGTCCCAGCTTTTCAGACATTTTTTTTTTTAGATGCTAGAGAGCAGTTTGCACTGAACGTGCCCACACTACTTTATATTCGCAACAGGTCCTGGGTAATATTATTCGTATTTCTTTTTATCTGCCTGTACTACAGCCGTGGCTACGGTGCCTACCCGATACAAAGGGAATAGTCAATAAAACATCATCATAATCATTTCTGGTCTTCGGAGGCGCGTTACAGTGCTGCAGTTAACAGCTCACTGGTGTGCTGTGCGAACCGCTGCTCCACGGCTTGCGTGCGAAAGTGAGATGAGTTTTTAGCATCGTCGATGTGGTACTGATGTCAGGTGTATTTCTGAAGAAATCTGTGCAGGGAACTAGAGCTAATATTCTTTTTTGTCAACTGCCGGCAGAAGTTGTGGCGCTTTACATATGGGGAACTTTGTGGCTCAGGTCACCGATTTCCTGAGAGGTGTCTTTCGAGTTCATACTAGTTTCTGTGAGAATAATTTATTTATTTATTTATTTATTTATTTATTTATTTATTGGAAATACCTGCAGCGCCCGAAGGCATTATTGCAGGGGGGATGAGGATACATAACAGAAGATTAGGCCGGAAAAAAAAGAGGAAGAAAAAAAAAAGCAATACAACAAGGCATGACACAGCAAGTACAAAATAAATGAAATATGAAACAACAAAAAGGCATGACGAAAAAAAAAGAAAAAAAAAAGAAGAAAAAAAGAAAGCAAACTGCGCACTCATACATCCGACAGCAACGCGCGGAACATAGACTCTGAACGGCACTCAACAATTTCATGGGGCAGGCGATTCCAGTCATGAATGGTAGATGGGAAAAATGCGTTTTGATAAGTGTTAGTTTTACATTTAATTTCTCTAATCTTCCACCCATGGTCAAGTCTGTTTGACCTGAAATGCGGTGGAAGTAAATAATTTTCTTTATCTATTTTTATTTTTCGGTGAAAGATTTTATACAGCATTTCTAACCGGGAGTTGGTACGGCGTTTCCGTAACAGCTCCCATCCCAGCGTTAGTTTAATGTTAGTAACACTGCTGTTAAAATCATAATTACTTGAAACAAACCGAGCGGCAAAGTTCTGAACACGCTCAAGCATGTCTGTTAAATTTAAAGTAGGGGGGTGCCAAACAACACAAGCATACTCCAATATTGGCCGAATATAGGTAAAATAAAGAAGCTCTTTAACTTTTAGTGGTGCCATTTTAAAATTTCTTCTTAGAAAATTTAGCATGCCATAAGCTTTAGCAGAAACGTGCTCGACGTGCTCATTCCAGGTGAGATTAGACGAAAAGTAAACGCCGAGGTATTTATAGTTAGTAACTCTGGAAAGTCGGGTAGAATCTAGTTTGTATTCAGCCAAGAAAGGGTGATGCTTGCGCGTGAAAGAAATGAACTGACATTTTATTGGGTTCAGAAACATCTGCCACTTCAAACACCATTGTTGTATGCGGTCCAAGTTGCACTGCAAATGACAAGAATCTGAAGAACTGTTAATAACATGGTAGACAACACAATCGTCAGCATATAAACGTATTTTACAGGTCATATATTTAGAAATGTCATTAATATAAACTAGAAACAGCAGAGGTCCTAAAACAGACCCCTGCGGTACCCCCGAAGATACAGGAACATAATCAGACTGAGACCCATTAATCAATACACGTTGTTTGCGTCCCTGCAGGTAACATTGAAGCCAGTTTAGAAGGGAAGTTGGAATCTTGATCAAAGATAATTTATACAGTAGTAAATCATGAGGTACCAAATCAAACGCTTTCTTGAAATCTAAAAAAATGCAATCCGTTTGTAGACCCTTGTCAAATGATGAAAAAATATCATGGCTAAATTCTAAGAGCTGCGTCGAACACGAGTAACCTGATCTGAAACCATGCTGAGCTTGAGTGAAAAATTCATTTTGTTCCAAATGCTTCATCAATGCGCTATATATTATGTGTTCAAGCGTTTTGCAACTAATACTTGTAAGCGAAATCGGCCTGTAGTTAGCAACTATGTTTTTAGGACCACCCTTATGAATGAGCACCACGTTAGCGTTTTTCCACTGCTGGGGTATTATTCCTGTATCTAACGATTTCGAGTATAGAATAACTAAGTAATGAGCAATGCTTTCAGCACAGACCTTCAAGACATGACCGGGAACATCTTCGGGCCCGCTTGCCGAAGACACCTTTATGTTATTCAGCAGGTTTAACACACCGTTGTATGTAACTGTTAGCTCAGGCATTGTCTCTTGCACATGGGCATCCATGACTGGCATTTCATGATGCGAGTTTGCTGCGAAAACAGACTTAAAATAATCATTGAAACAGCATGCCTTATCAAAATCATCAGTTATAGGTTCAGCGCCGTTATTCAGTGCCGGAATACCAACTGATTCACGGCCATTAACTTTAAGAAATTTCCACAGTTCTTTTGGATTACTCTGAATTTTAGCACCCAACTCATTCATGTATCTTTTTTTCGCAGCTTTATTTTCAACTTTTATGTCTCTTCCAAGAGCACGTACCTTTTCAAGAACTTTTGCGTCCCGGTATTTTTTGTACGTGTTTAGGAGACGACGCTTTTTCTTAATCAATAGTTTAGTTTCCCGAGTTACCCACGGCTTGTCCTTGCGCCGCTTAGCTGATATGTTTTTGAAAGGAACATATTTATCGATGAGCACATCAAGCTTCTGCTTAAATATGTCCCACAGCGCAGTAGCATCGAAACGCTGGCTCATGAATATGAAGTCTTGTAAATAGTTGGCAAGCTCGCTAGATAGTGATGAGTAATCACCTCTATCATAGAAGAAAATTTTCCTGGGGTGCCTGTGTGGCACTGAAGGCTGGGTCATTGGCACGTGTGCAACGACACAGTCGTGGTCACTGATACCTGGGATAATATAACTATCGCGCACAAGTGAATCTCGGTTAGAAAAAAGCAAATCTAGAACAGACGAGGAACCACACTCTAAACACAGTAACCTATAAAGTAACTTTTGGACGTGAGTAACTTTTGTCACAAAGGTTACAATTGATGCTTTTTTATGTTTTCATTACGTTTTCTTTATTTTTGTGGAGCCCAAAGGTTACAACGGCCAGAAGTCAACCGTTTCAAAGGTTACGGTGAAAAAATTGCCAAGTAACCTTTGCGCAGTAACTTTTGGTCAGCACGGTAACCTATATGCGTCGTCAAGCCAGGAGATATGTACATATAGAGGACGTATGCTGCTTTACGTGCGGGAATGTGCTTTTCGGATGCAATGGGGCTGCGGTTTCGACCGCGAAGGAGATGCTTTAATATGCCGGAGACATCAACGTAAGCTATCGGATGAGACCGATACTGCTGTTTTGGGTCGCAGCCACATTGAATCCCGCGTTATCAGATATCTGTCTTCACATTTACCAAAGTAGGCTGCGAATGCAATGCAAATGCAGTATTTTGCGGCTGAATATATATAAGAACACATCTTGAATGTTCGATTCCTATCCATGAGCTTTGCAAAGAAACCCAACTTGCTACTTCTCTAAGCATGGTCTGTACCGATTTTATTGCGCGAATAAACGTTAATAAACAAATATTTCAAATTGCATGTAAATTCTCGGTGACTCAGATAGAGCCTATTTCTCATCTTCCTCGAACCGATACGCGACAACAACGGTCGCAATTAAGAGTAAAAAAGTAGACATATGGAAGGGCAGCACCTGGGAAGGCGACAGCGGACGTAACCGCATTTGCAGGCCGCCGAGTGCGCAATTCGACTTCCCTTCATGTGGCTCTCTGCATACGCCTCCAATGTATCATTTCAGGTGGCAAATATGTATCACAAATCAAAACATAATGCGCCCACGGTACGAACGGCGGCGCCTATAAGAAACGAGTAATTTGCAAAGAACTACTCAAAATATGGCATGACGGCCGCTCCAGTATGCGTGAGACGCGCATGCGCAGACGGCCGGCGCTTCACCCAATGAAAAGCGGCGCTTCTGTTTCAAAACGCTCGGCACCGTTGCACGCCGGCAAGTCTGGACGGCGGGAAGGCTCAGACGTTGTAGCGTTGCGGAGGCTGCTTTGTGCTTGGAACCGAGAGTTGGAACCGTTCGTGAACCACGCCGTCTTTTGGTGGCGTTTCTGCAGTGGTTTGTTTGGGGTAATGTCGCTAAGCAGCAGGGACCTGTGGGGTACGCTGCGCGGCAGCTGCAACGAACCTCAATGTGACTTCAGACGCTACGTCGTTGTGTGCTCGGCGGACAGCTCCGCGCCCAGCGCTATTCGTTGCGACTACTGCAATCACGTTCCAGGGGTTCATGGATGAATAACGGACTTGGGTGAGTGTCCTTTTTTTACCATATGCACAGTAACGACCTGCGAAGTCATTTATTTCATGCTTGTCAAAGTGCGTACTTTCTTTGTTTGCCAAAGCAGCTTCATTTCTAAGCCTCGTTGAGTGCACTTTGAAGCAAAATCTGGTTCAGTAGTTTGAGTGCCTCATTCACCTATTGCGCGGGGTTTCGTGCCAATAAGTTTGGTTATCGAGAATATTGGTTTTAGACTATTGTTGTCGTACGTCATTTGGGGTCATCAGGTGCGATAATGCGGGGGAAATCCAGCGCTAATTCTTGATCGTTTGCATGCGTGTGCGCGTTTTTTTTGTATACGTACAAGAGAGCACGCTTAAAACGCACGCCGGTACTTTTTTAATTAAGGATGCGATTTGGGCGAGTTGGTATCGTAAGCTATCTTATGACGCAATTCCACATCAGCGCTATACTCTCGCCCAGGCGGCGGCAGTCGTCTCCTCGACTCAAGTGGCGATCACGTGAATCTGGCTCGGTGCGCCGGTCGGTCCCAGTGCCTACCGCATTGCCTGCCAATCCTCTTTCCTCTCTTCCCGGCGCCGTCTGGATGACGTTTGTGTTTGTGATGGTTGTTTTTCGCGAGTGCGCCGCGTCGACTCATCAGCGTTGGCGACGGGAAGCGCAGCGCAGGGTGTGTGGTGCGCGAGCGATCTAAGGTGACGTGCGTAAGACAGTGTGAGCCCTATTGAAGTGCGCTAACAAGAATTAAGTTGTAACTGCAATATATCCGTTTTTTATTCTCACAAATTTGTGTTAGCGACGAGTGTTCTTACTCGCTCCCCCTCCCGTTTTGTTCATCTCTAACAGTATTAATTCATATATTGAAAACAGCGCGGGAAAACGAGACGATGTGTTGTGTCTTTCTTTGCTCGTCTCGTTTTCCCGCGCTGCTTTCACTATGAAGCGGTACTTTTGTTTTGAATGTGAATTTTCGAACTTTGCACGTCGTTTCATTGATTATCAATTGATCGGTGCGCCATACGATTTTGGCAGTACAATTGGGCTCATTAAAAAAATTGGGTGTGGTTTGACCAATGGCCATCCTGAGTGAATTGCGGAAGCAACAGCGCAGCAATCGCAGCAGCGGCGCTGCGATGCGGTAGGCACTGCGGAGTTCTTGTATACCATATTTCACTCTGGTGAGAATATCAGCCATGCTTTAAGTATGAATGGTTGCTCACTGGCTCTAATTTAACATTCCACAGATGCCACTGCCGGAAGAGTTGCAAGTGACTCCACCTCATGTAAATACCTGCGCTGAGTGTTTACGCTGGAAGTATCAAGAAGTGATCTCGATCAGCAACGGCAACCTAGAGCGTGCCCTCATCTTCTGCCTGGTGACATATTACATAAAATACCTCGACTATCCACCGGCCTTTTCCGCCATACTCATCCTGCTGCGGAATATTGCCCTGCCAGACACTTTATAGTGCCACGTGGACTACTGACGAACCGGCTTAAGAGCTTGTTCATGCTCTTGAAAAAGAATAATTTGTTCTAATTTCTTGGAAAGAAATGTGTTTCAATTGTTCACTTTCTAATCTGTTGAAGTATATTTTCTACAGCTAAATTGAGCAAGTTTTTTTTTTAACCGCATTGCACAAGTTGATGTAGCGTGGCTTTTTGGGCTTGTTGGTACATAGTTCCAAGACACTGTAGCGCAGCAAGAGACGAGGACACAAGAGACGAGAGACGAACACCACGAGCGCTAACTTCGAATAAATTTTATTCTCATGAAGCATCACATTTATACGCCAGATAACAGTAATCGCACGTGCGAACAGTATCAATTCCTTAGAAAAACGAGCTCTTTATCTGAGAGGAGACTGGAAGGTGTGCTTACACACGAGGATCCTGACCTATTTATTTTTTCGGCTGCAATGATTTCGCGCGTTACCCTTTCTCTGCTTTTCCTATTACCAGACTTTTATCAAAGAAAGGCTTACAGGTTTTCGACTTGCATGCGAGACTGTGGTCAACCAGCGATCCGCCTTGCCCGTTTCTGACGTTGCGAGCGTCTGAACGAGCGCCTAATGGAACACGCTCGCAACGTCAGAAACGGGCAAGGCGGATCGCTGGTTGACCACATTCTCGCATGCAAGTCGAAAACCTGTAAGCCTTTCTTTGATAAAAGTCTGGTAATAGGAAAAAGCAGAGAAAGGGTAACGCGCGAAATCATTGAAGCCGAAAACACAAATAGGTCATAATGCTCGTGTGTAAGCACACCTTCCATTCTCCTCTCAGATAAAGAGCTCGTTTTTCTAAGAAATTGATACTGTTCGCACGTGTGATTACTGTTTTCTGGCGTATAAATGCGATGATTGAGGAGAATAAAATTTGTTGGAAGTTAGCGCTCGTGGTGTTCGTCTCTCGTCTCTTGTGTCCTCGTCTTTTGCTGCGCTACAGTGTATTGGAAGTTGATGTATACGTATGCGAGTGTTGTCAGGCTTATAGCACTGTTAATGTTACAAGTTATTGGTCATGTCCTTCTGCATCTTTGTTAATGAAATGACTGGAGGAGTCACAAAGGGCTTTTGTGCATATGATCTAGGCAAGTTGTGCTGAATTTGCTGATGTTATGTAGTACCTCTGAAAGCTGTTAGGTATATGTATATCTCTGGTTGCTGTTTAGCCAAGATGTTTAAATCGATTGATTGTTGTTTGCGTTTGTATGTGGCCGCAAGTTTTAAAAGAACTTATTTTATCTGCACTGCTTGGACCATCTTTCTTGATCTCATATTGCATAGTCATTTTAATCTTTCTTTTAAGAAGTGTGGTAAAATGTGTGATCAAAATATTGCCTTCTCTGATATTTTTGCCATTCATATTTTGTGTCTGATATGTCCCTTACACAATGTCAAGTTGACTTTGCACTTGGGCGTGAATAATAGAGCTTTTATTTTGTTCTTTTTGGTACTACAATTATAGTGCCTATTTTCTTATTTACATAGCAATAAGAGTGATATGCTGTAGCCAAGCTCTATTCGAAGCGAGACTTCATCTGAGCATGCTTTATTGAGTTGATTGTTCAACGTGGTTCTGTTTCGCATGCCAACAGTAATACTGTAATATGGGCCCATATTTTAGTGCCTTGCATGCCCATTTATTGTGATTTTTTTTGCAAAATGTTTGCAAAAATAGTGCCTTGAACATACCTGCATCTGTTACATTCCTTCGTTTTTCTTCAATGTAGACAATATTTGGGAAGTTTTGTTGTTTTGTATTCTTTCTAGTCCTGAAGATGTTGCAGTGAATTAAAATTTTGCCTATCATATGCCGATGTTTGTCATTTTTCTCCTTTCTAAACCATTCTCTTGTTTGGCCAATTTTTGTTCCATTTAAATTGAAATCCAGCAGAGCTCTGTATTTCATCACCTTCAGCAAGTTGCAGCGACATTTTTGCCATTTTTAGGCCAGTCATTGTGGCTTACAAAGGTTACACATTTTGGAGCACGTAACCTATAGCTAGCTCAATGATGTATACCTTTGTAAAGGTTACAGCGCTAAAAAAGTCGCGTAACCTATGCGTAAAAAGAAGTAACCTTTACCATTTGTAACTTTTACAAAGGTTATAAGTGGAAAGGTTACATTCTGTAACCTTTAAATTATAGGTATACTTCAATGTGAAAATGTGCACCTTTACAAAGGTTACCCAAAGGTTACCGTGTTTAGAGTGCATGGCACGACCTGGTTGGCTCCTTAACAAACTGATACAGGTCGTTTGCAATAATGAGGTCGCGGAAATCAACGTACAGCTTTGACAGGTTGGTAAGGACTGGTTTATTGTCAACCCATGTAACTTCAGGCATGTTGAAATCACCTCCAATGATGTAATCGTTGTGTATCTTACTTATGAATTCAGAAAGGGATACAAATACATCTGGATTAGCCCGCATAGGAGAACGATAGAAACAGCCAAGCGTAAGCAGCTGCCCGTTCTCTAAATGTAGATTCCGCCAAACAGATTCTTCGCAGCCATTAAGTTCCGGCAGAGCAGAACAGCGAAGAGTCGAGTGAATGAGCAGGAAAACGCCACCTCCACGTGAGTGTCTATCGCAACGGTAAGCTTCAAAATCTGCTGGAAAGACCTCGGAGCTGTGAATCGAATCGTCCAGCCAGGATTCAGTACCCATGACTACATGCGGTTGGACTGAGGAAATAAGCGTGGCAAAATCATCAGTTTTATTCTTTATGCTACGGCAGTTCACCACCAGTATAGTAAGATCAGATATGGACTGAATCCTGGCAAGACTGCAGTGAATGGGCGGCTGGAACCCATTGCGCAGCTGCCTGGCCTTTAGCTAAGGTTTATGCTCTATAACCTGGTCTTGAAGTGGGTTATAAACGAACCACTTTTTGTTGATAAGCATTTTGTCATAACGAAGTTTGAAAGTAACTTTCTTGGCACGAGCATAGCTTACAAGCTTAGCTCGAGCCACCCGCACCGCCCGGGTGAAATCTTCGCGGATCGCGAAGTCTGTGTCTTTCAATTTATTTCCGCAAGACAAAATGCGTTCCTTGTCTTTAAAGTTGCAGAACCGAATGACTATCGGGCGGTTTTTATCGTCTTGGAACTGGCCAATACGATGTGCACGTTCAATACTTGATTCAATATTCAATATTCAATACTTGATTCAAGATTCAATATTGATCTTCTTGGTGGGAACAGCCGAAATAATAAAACGCAGACACAGAAAGGAACACATAGAACGTAGACGAAGCTGACTGTCAACTAAAATTTTATTGGAAAACCCGCCCTTTTTGTTTCCTTGTCAAAAAGATCTTGCTTTTATCTCCCGTGGGGTTCGTTCAAGAAGGAAATTTCTTTTCTTGATAGAGAGACTGATGGTGTACTAACGCACCGCTGTCCTGTTTCCCGTATCGCCAATGCCTCAAGGATCTCACGTGTCACTTGGTCTGCATACCTTTTTATGACTTGAACTTCATGCAACTTGGGCTCACACTTGCGCACTTTTCTGCCTTTTTTGTTTTCTTTACAATCTCTGCAATGCAGGGCTAGATTGCTGCTTGGGGCACCTGATAGCGATGATGCATGTTCCCTTATCCTGTCATTAAGGCACCTTCCCGTCTGCCCTATATATTGTTTGCCACAAGCCAGAGGGATATTATAAACCACACCTTTAACACACTCGCTGAATCTTGTTCAGTGTGCGACCTGGCATTGCTGCTTCTTTTGCCTGTTGACTCGAGCACACATGCTCATTGCCTTGTTCGGTGCAGAGCAAACAACCCGGACCCCGTGCCTCTTGCCAATCTTCATGAGGTTGTGGGTCAATCCATGAACATAAGGAACCACTGCTAATTTCTCCCTTCCATTGCCTTCTTCCGGTCCACCTTTCCTTCCTTGCACTCCTTTTACTTTCCGCAGCAAGCCTTCAGCTAAGCTGCTGAGCATCGGAACGGGGTAGTCCGCATTTTTTAGCCTATCAATCTGCCGCCGAAAACTTGTCTCCATCTGATGCTCACACGATTTCTTCAGAGCTGACAAGAGAGCAGCACTCGATATTGCCCTTTTCACGGTCTTTCAATGGCTTGATGAAAAAGGGCGAAACTGTTTCTTCGCCCTATAGGCTCGTACCTCCAACATAAGTGTCCGGGTTGGAATTCAAGGCGTAAGTCCAGGAATTGCAACGAATCCTTGGCTGGAAGCTCGTGGGTGAATTTCAACTCTGGGCAGGTTTTGCGGAAGGTCTCCAGTACGCTATCCTTGAGTCGCTCAAAGTCTGTTGAATCCTCTGTTCTGCACAAAACCAAGAAATCATCCACATAACGAAAAATCCGTGTGACGCGATTTTCTTTCACAGATTCTTGTATTCTCTTGTCGCATGCGGCCAGGTACAGGTCACTGAGTAGTGGTGCTACCTTAGAGCCGATGCTGACGCCTCTTTTTTGGACGAACAAGGAATCCTCATGAGCGACTATCCTATAGAGCCAAGATAGGCGCGCAGCAGCTCTAGGAACCCTTCCACCGACACTCCGGCCGAGTTTTGAAATGAAACGACTCCCTGCTCTTCAATGGTTTCTCTAAGTATGGTCACCAGTTTGTTGTGCGGAATTGAATAATACATCTCTTCGATGTCAATCAAGAACACGTACATTTCGGTCGTTTTGAACTCTTTTATCTCAGACGTTACTTCTTCCGACTTCCAGATTCTAAAATATCTTCTACCCTTAACAGGGAAAGTTGCTTGAACAGGTGCTCTGACACCAACTTCTGCCACGTGTCTGCTTCTGAAACGATGGCGCGGAAGGGGGTACCGATTTTGTGTGTTTTTGCGTTGAAAAACACCGACAAGGTGCAAATCTTGGTAGATTCTACCTTGGTATACAAACGGCTCATATTATTCTGTTCAAGAAGCACCTTGACTCGTCTTTTAGCTTCCTTCAGTTCTTTCTTCTCGACCTTGCGGAAATTTTTGTTGATGGCTTCTAATGCTCTTGTGTTGTAGCTGCCGGAATCGAGCACTACAAAGCCGCCCTCTTTATCTGAAAGACATGATGCATGTTCCCTTATCCTGTCATTAAGGCACCTTCCCGTCTGCCCTATATATTGTTTGCCACAAGCCAGAGGGATATTATAAACCACACCTTTAACACACTCGCTGAATCTTGTTCGGTGTGCGACCTGGCATTGCTGCTTCTTTTGCCTGTTGACAGGATACGAGAACATGCATCATCGCTATCAGGTGCCCCAAGCAGCAATCTAGCCCTGCATTGCAGAGATTGTAAAGAAAACAAAAAAGGCAGAAAAGTGCGCAAGTGTGAGCCCAAGTTGCATGAAGTTCAAGTCATGAAAAGGTTTGCAGACCAAGTGACACGTGAGATCCTTGAGGCATTGGCGATGCGGGAAACAGGACAGCGGTGCGTTAGTACACCATCAATCTCTCTATCAAGAAAAGAAATTTCCTTCTTGAACGAACCCCACGGGAGATAAAAGGAAGGTCTTTTTGACAAGGAAACAAAAAGCGCGGGTTTTCCAATAAAATTTTTGTTGACAGTTAGCTTCGTCTACGTTCTATGTGTTCCTTTCTGTGTCTGCGTTTTATTATTTCGGCTGTTCCCACCAAGAAGTATGAGCTAACTAGCTCAGATTGCTACTCTTTTAACGTTCATTTCTAGCACTCTGAGCCTTTCTTTATGTTACCCGCATCTTTTGGATCCGCAACAATTGTGCCATCACATTGCTTTCTTCACCTGTCGTGCCCGCTTCTATTCACGTTGCCTCAAGAAGAACTTACTTTGTGAAGACTTGAAGCCACTATTTGGACAATTTTCGCCCTCCGAAGGACACGCAAGGAGAGTTATGAAGATCATCAGAGCTGAGTTGTGGCGACAGATCCGCTTATTCACCGGCTTCCTCAAGGTGAGGTGTTGTGACGAAAAATCTCATCGTTTTCATTTGGCCAACGCTAGGTTTAGCACGGAGCACATGTGGAATGTTTGGTTCCTACCGAGTTTGAAAATATGTATGCAAGGCCGGAAGAAGCTTGCTACGACAAGCAAGAACCCAGTAGTTACAATAGGAGCTATGCAGCTTTCACGTCCTTCAAAAGAAATACTGGAACTTGGTCCAAAATTTGCCTTACCCCCAAAACTTCACGCCGCAGAGAAGCTCGCTATTATCAGACGTGTCGCAACAAGAGCGAATGAAGAGGACGTTAGCCGGGTTGTGGCTGAAGGTGTTGACGTCTTGGCCCGTTCAAAGGAACGCGGACATTGTAAGCATAGTTTTGAAAAGACTGTAAAGGAGATTAAGGAGAATAACTTAAAGTTATGTCTTTCAGATAAAGAGGGTGGCTTTGTAGTGCTCGATTCCGGCAGCTACAACACAAGAGCATTAGAAGACATCAACAAAAATTTCCGCAAGGTCGAGAAGAAAGAACTGAAGGAAGCTAAAAGACGAGTCAAGGTGCTTCTTGAACAGAATAATATGAGCCGTTTGTATACCAAGGTAGAATCTGCCAAGATTTGCACCTTGTCGGTGTTTTTCAACGCAAAAACACACAAAATCGGTACCCCCTTCCGCGCCATCGTTTCAGAAGCAGACACGTGGCAGAAGTTGGTGTCAGAGCACCTATTCAAGCAACTTTCCCTGTTAAGGGTAGAAGATCCTTTTAGAATCTGGAAGTCGGAAGAAGTAACGTCTGAGATAAAAGAGTTCAAAACGACCGAAATGTACGGGTTCTCGATTGACATCGAAGAGATGTATTATTCAATTCCGCACAAGAAACTGATGACCATACTTAGAGAAACCATTGAAGAGCAGGGAGTCGTTTCATTTCAAAACTCGGCCGGAGTGTCGGTGGAAGGGTTCCTAGAGCTGCTGCGCGCCTATCTTGGCTCTATAGGATAGTCGCTCATGAGGATTCCTTGTTCGTCCAAAAAAGAGGCGTCAGCATCGGCTCTAAGGTAGCACCACTGCTCAGTGACCTGTACCTGGCCGCATGCGACAAGAGAATACAAGAATCTGTGAAAGAAAATCGCGTCACACGGATTTTTCGTTATGTGGATGATTTCTTGGTTTTGTGCAGAACACAGGATTGAACAGACTTTGAGCGACTCAAGGATAGCGTACTGGAGACCTTCCGCAAAACCTGCCCAGAGTTGAAATTCACCCACGAGCTTCCAGCCAAGGATTCGCTGCAATTCCTGGACTTACGCCTTGAATTCCAACCCGGACACTTATGTTGGAGGTACGAGCCTAGGGCGAAGAAACAGTTCAGCCCTTTTTCATCAAGCCATTCAAAGACCGTGAAAAGGGCAATATCGAGTGCTGCTCTCTTGTCAGCTCTGAAGAAATCGTGTGAGCATCAGATGGAGACAAGTTTTCGGCGGCAGATTGATAGGCTAAAAAATGCGGACTACCCCGTTCCGATGCTCAGCAGCGTAGCTGAAAGCTTGCTGCGGAAAGTAAAAGGAGTGCAAGGAAGGAAAGGTGGACCGGAAGAAGGCAATGGAAGGGAGAAAGTAGCAGTGGTTCCTTATGTTCATGGATTGACCCACAACCTCATGAAGATTGGCAAGAGGCACGGGGTCCGGGTTGTTTGCTCTGCTCCGCACAAGGCAATGAGCATGTGTGCTCGAGTCAACAGGCAAAAGAAGCAGCAATGCCAGGTCGCACACCGAACAAGATTCAGCGAGTGTGTTAAAGGTGTGGTTTATAATATCCCTCTGGCTTGTGGCAAACAATATATAGGGCAGACGGGAAGGTGCCTTAATGACAGGATAAGGGAACATGCATCATCGCTATCAGGTGCCCCAAGCAGCAATCTAGCCCTGCATTGCAGAGATTGTAAAGAAAATAAAAAAGGCAGAAAAGTGCGCAAGTGTGAGCCCAAGTTGCATGAAGTTCAAGTCATAAAAAGGTATGCAGACCAAGTGACACGTGAGATCCTTGAGGCATTGGCGATGCGGGAAACAGGACAGCGGTGCGTTAGCACACCATCAATCTCTCTATCAAGAAAAGAAATTTCCTTCTTGAACGAACCCCACGGAAGATAAAAGCAAGATCTTTTTGACAAGGAAACAAAAAGCGCGGGTTTTCCAATAAAATTTTAGTTGACAGTCAGCTTCGTCTACGTTCTATGTGTTCCTTTGTGTGTCTGCGTTTTATTATTTCGGCTGTTCCCACCAAGAAGTATGAACCAACTAGCTCAGATTTCTACTCTTTTAATAATTGATCGCCTATGAATTGCTTCCACTCATCCCCGTCTTGAAAAAAACAGTCCCCCCCCCCCTCCCCCTTTTTCTTCTTTCTTGGAAGCACTCTTGCGGGGCATATATACTGCATGCCGAGTAACCACCGCGCTCGATGTAAAGAAATTACCTTGAATCCCTCCCGAAAAACAAACCTGGCTACGTGTCTGGCTGTACCGAAAGCAAATGAAAATATCACAAGCCACACATGCCAGGTTACTTCAGACCCGGCAGCAGCTGCAGGAATGCGAGGACGAGTTACATGGTGAACTTCACAGCAGTAACATATTGCGCCATTGTGTTCTCGCAGTGTATTAAAATGAACCTTGTGGTGGCTATTATTGCGAACACATTCATAACTATGTCATCATTTGGGGATAGTTGGTTGCTCATCTTTTTATGCTGCCAAGTTTTCGTCAGTATGCAAATTTAAGATGATTTCATCTGACTAAATTGGGGGTTTAAAAGTACGGAGAGTTGAGCTAGTTGGTGCATGGCAGGATTGAACAGCGCACACACGACGAGGACACAGAAAAGAAGCGACAAGACACGAGCGCTGACTATCAACTGAATGATTTATTGGACTAACAAGTATATGAACAAAATGACAATCCGACAACCAAGTGCGCATGTTCGCAGATAAGATCACTGACATCAGACAGCTTTGTCCAGATATGCGATTTCGCGGGGATGAATGATGACCGAAGGGGTGCTGACGCACGTATCAGAATTCTTGTGAATGAGGTAGGCTTCTTTTAATTCTCCAGTTAATTTTTCTCAGTGCTTGCACAAGGCTGGAGCATCATTGTTCTAAGGCATGCAAGGAGAGTGTAAAGGGGACTTGTGGCTGCATTCCTTATGGTGAAGTGCTAGGTTCGAGGAGGCCGCTTTTCCTAAGAAGTTTTCATGTTCACGTAGCCTAATGTTGAGACACCTACCTTCCTGATTGACCGATGTAATTCTTGCCACATGTGAATGGAACTCTGTACACACACCTTTTGCGCACGGAAGGAAAGATACCTCATGTTTTACCTGGCATTTGCCATTGTCTGCACTGCTTTTCTTGTCATCTATCTTTCTGTTTACTTTAGCACAAATGCTGCTTAGTTTAATGGGCTCAGAAAACATAACTTCTACTCCATACCTGAACTGAACTCCAATGAAGTTTTAAGTCTGACTTTCGCCAGAGCATTGCCGAACGGCGCTGAGCGCTTGAACCGGCCTTCCACTGGAAGCCGAAACTTCCATTAGAGGAAGATAGATGATAAATGGGCACCAGTTTGTCCGATTCGATCCAGCGGAATCTAGCTTGTACTTTTCACCCGAGAAGTCCGTACACATACTCTTACACTCTAAACAAAAAGGTAAGCAGTCCTATAGTGCACTCCCTTTAATAAAAAGCAGTGCGCTAAAGTATAGCTTACTCCCTATATTTACTCCAACGTATTCGCGGTCAGAGTGTAATGTCGTCAAAAAATGTCAAGCCTTGAAAAGCAAAGTTTCAGACAGTACGGCGCTTGTAATCAGCTGTGTTATTTCACAACACATTATGTGTACCACAGAGTGGCAAGTGCTAAATTGATTAAAAATAAAAAAACACTCATACGGCTCACCGATTTGTCATCACGTCCGAGCCGATGCGAACAGACAAAATGAGATGGGTAAATCAGATAGCTGAATAAAACATTTTAAAGCGCCAACACGTACTACGAGCATCCACTCAAAGTTTTTGTGTCGTCCGCCAGACGGTAATCCGCAACAAGATCCCGAAACACTACCGTGCTGCAGGGTGCCGGTATAGCGGGAAACAACACACGAAAAGATGATGCTAAAAACTCATACAGGCTCGATTTCTTTCAATGAAGAAATAGATGGCGCGCTTGCACACTTGTCGCTGGATTTTGGGATGTGAAGGGCTTCGAAAAACTCATTTTTGTATTGTCTTCAGATCTGAACAGAAAAGGGGTATTTTCAAAAGCCGGGCTGCAAGAACCCTTGCAGCATTTACAGTATTGTGCTAAGTGATGGAATGAATTATTCCTCGAGGCTAAAGTTTGTGGGCCTGTTGAATGAATGCGTCGACTAGTCTGACCTGTCCTCAGGCAGCGATACGCGTCCCTTGTTTTATTACTTTATTTGCCGCATTTTTCTCAAGAAGGCAATACGCTAGCGGCTATCCGAGCATGCGCGAGTGATGGTTATAATTTTGGATTCCTTGCCTTAGATTTCGCTGCCATAAATAAGGAGTTGGAAAGACGTCGCTTTCATCCCTGTTTGCGCCCTCGCCTCGTTCGCAGAGTTTTGCTTCTCTTGCCAGGCTTTCCCTCTCTTCCGAAGGACTCTTATCGCGTCTGTTAGTAATATCTTTCATCCTTCGCTTTTCACCTCTTTTTTTCTCTTCTCCCATTGCAGAGTTTCCAAATAGATCCACGATGAAACACTGCGCTCATGGGAGCACACACATACACACACAGACCCCCCCCCCCCCCCTTTGGCGTTGCATCATTGTTCCGGTGTGTGTGTCTTTCTGGGCACAGATACCAACTCGCACGTGTATAGCAGCTCTGTTATCCAACTATAGTCGTCTTTTAGTCAACTTTCTCACATTTCTTTGATGACTTTCCATATATTGCACATGCGTATTCTTCGATAATTTGCGCGTATACTGTCACGCGTCATGAGCGAGAAACCGTGGAAGTCTCCTCACTATCCTCTCCCTTTCATTTCCGCCGGCTGCAGCTCAAAGCAATTGCCGCGGCCGGCAACACTCTTTTGCTTCACTTTTTTTATTTTTTAAATAAACCACTACCACCACCACCACAGGTCGTGAGCATGAAGAGAAAGTAAGGACCTTTACGGAAAACTTTCTTTCAAGACTCCTAAGCATTTTCGAGAGAAAGAAGCTACGATCGGATAAAGAGATACGGAGGCTCAGCTGCTGGATATCAAGAATTGGATGTCAAGAATGCATGGAGAAAGACCGACAGTATACCCTGGCGACTGCAGCAGTATACTGTTATAGTCTCACGCAGCATATCAGCTTGCGTATACATTGTTTCGTTACCGGTGACTACGCGATCCGTCTTCGAGTGTTGCTCTACGTGAGTGCGAATAGGGTTCAGCGAATGGGCATGAAAAACAACATGCCCAGTTTGCCAGTCAATAGCCTCCAACGGTTCCTGCTGCTGTCCTTCCTTCACTCACACCATGCATGAAAAGGGCATGACGAACATCAAAGGGCAGCGTGTATTAGCCACTACCGGTCTGTGGACGCGTCAGTGATCTCATTGAAGCAAAGTTGTGTGCGGAAACCTGGCACTGTTTGTATACTGGGACACTTCTGACGTGCCCCCCCCCCCCCCCCCCCCCCCCTTCCCCTCTTGCCGTTCATCCCCGCCCCCGGCCTTTTTTGTCGCGGCGCATGCGCGGAAACTTCAAAGAAAAACTATAGCAGAACTGTCTCATCATACACAAGCCGAGCATGACACGTGACGCGCGCCGAATATACTGAATCAGAGACTGTTTTCTCCACGTAGCGGGTGGTTGCTGCGCGGAAGCCAATCGCGACATCAGCGACGTTAGGTTCCCGCGCCCACGTACGCATAGTGGGCCGCGTCGCATAATGCGCTTCCGTACCGCATCCACTTGTGCGTAAGCGGCGTCGGCGTCGCATGCTGATCGCGCTGCAAGGGACACTGCAGCGTCGGAGGGGACATAGGAGCCCGTCGTCGTCTCGGATGGCTGGCCCCGATGATGGGGCGTCCCGCAATTGCTCGGCCCGCCGGTCGACGCGTTCCGATTCACGCGCCCGCCGCCGCCACCACTGCGGGCACTTGTCAGGCGGCCGGCGTGATGCATCGGCAGCGCCTCTTTGAAAACTCACTTTCGCGCGCGCGGCGCCTTTGTGCGGGCCGCCTCTGTGGGCGCCGACGGCCAGCCTCGATCCGTTCCGAATGAGCAGCGGCTCACAATGGAGCTCGCTCTTTGAAGGCGGCCGCCGGCTGGCTTCAGGCTGTCGCTCGCGCGCGCGCCAAGCTCGGCTCAAGGGACGCGGCCGTTCGCGCCTTTGCTCTGTTTTCTGCGCCGGAGCCTGGGGGCACCCGTGGCCGCGACCTTGCAGGAAACCCCCGAGCGTAAAGCCCTTCTCGCCCCGAGTGCGCTCAGAAAGTTCCCGCGAAACTATACGCACTTTGCCAGTGGGTACTGAAGAAGACTGCGCTCTACAGCTCTCTGTTGTTCAGTGTCCAAACCGAAGACCACAGGTCACCGCTGGGTAAGGGACATTGTTGGTGTTGTCGCACGTCGTGAAAGGCGTGAAAACGACAAACGCGCACGTACCTTGCTCGAACAAACAGGGATGACACACAACAAAAGAACGCGATGGCTTTAGTGGTGTTCCTTTTGTGCGAGCCTATACCGCGTCTTTCACATTGTTCGGCAAATCGCTCTCGCGAGTTGCGAGTCCGGCAGTCAGTTTACTGAATGGTTGGGGCGCGCGCCCCTCGCTTTAGGTATCCTCGCTTTAGGTGCGTAGCAAGGGCAGATACTTAATTACTTGGTGGACGTCGTGACGGCCTCAGCCGCGATTTGCATATAGCCAGATGAAATGGGAAATCTTTCTGCTGCAGTGTCAATTATCCCTCGTCACAGGCTTCGCGCGAACTCTGCGGAATAGTGTTCATGCTCTCTGTCGGATGATTCCGCAGAAAAGAATGGGCTCTATTCCACTACAGCGGGGATTACATTCACTGAAGACTGTCTTGGTGAATATATTTACTGAATATTTGGTGGTTCAACACTCTTCGGCGACCATGGTGCGTTGCGCAGAGCTTATCTACTGCAGGGGCGGATTATCTACTGCAGGGGCATGAATTTCCTGGACTTTCTTGGTTGGAAAAAGAGGCTTCAGCATAGTTTTCGTATCTAAAATTTCTCGTTTGGAAGGGGGGGGGGGGGGGGGGGGGGGGATAGACCGCCCCGTCACCCTTAAATACGCCCCGTTTTATGTTAAAGGTAACTAAGTATACCCTCTGAATTCATTTTATGATGATACTAACAATAACAAGTGCTTGAACAAGAGCCCATATCGATTGTTTCATACTCTGCACAACCGCAAGAATTGCACTGTTTCTCAGATTAAGGAAATGCAAAAGGAAAGCCTCCAGGTATCAGAATCAGTGTTAAAGAAAGAACCTACACAGAGCCTTCATAAAAAGAACTTTCGTTGAGCAGGCATTGTGCAGGTTCTGAAAAAAAAAAAGCGGAACTATTTTTTTTTTGCACATAGATGGTTCTCACAGAGTCATGCTGCATTCAGATTTAATAAAATCGTAGCTAAAGTATTTCATTCAGCTCTTGCAATCGAGATGACGTATGTAAGGCCTAATTATAGATAACGCGTTAAGAAGAGGCTATCAGCTTTTGTTTTGTATATATTGCTTTATAAACGAGCCCCTTTAAAGCTTTAGGCTCACTTCGTACTTTCCCTGCGCTGCGTTTAACCCCACTGCGTCAAGACTTCTCTACAAAGTGTTAAAAAGGTCAAACCATTTCTTCTTTTATTCGCTTTCCCCTAAACCGAGCGACGGCCGGAAACGTGATGAGCGAGTGGTTTGTCTGCCCTATGCATGTGTATCGACTCCTCCCTTGTCATCCATCGAAGCTCGCACCCTCCGGGCTATGAGCTTTGTTTTGTTTTTTTTTCAAAGGGGGAGAATTGTTCTTGGAACAAATAGCACCCGGTCCGTCGCGGCCTTGAGCGGACAGCCTTTCAGCATCATTTCACAATTCGTTCACAGAGGGATTTCCTCTTTGCTGCTGCGCGTCCATTCCTCAGGCTCCTATATTCGCTCGCTCTTCTCTTTTCCGCTATGATTTCAGGAATAAAACAGTAGCGAAGTTTGGACAGCAGCACGTAAGGCCATCAAGAGCGCACACTAGTAAAGCAGCAACATTAAATACATGCCTGTAAGACGCAATGCGGTTGCATAACATTCCAGGGCTGGCGTGGGTAAAATATAATAGGGCGGGTCAATCGCAGGCACGCACGCAGGCATTACGTTACTAATTAGTTCCCTATAAAACGCGCGTATCTAATTAAGAGAGAGAAAGGAATTTTAATGAGGGAAAGGTGGAGAGGTCGGCCGGTGGTAACATGGCCCTGGCCTGCTACTCCGTTACAAATTACAAATTACGTTACAAATTACTGCGTGCAAAAAGTAATGACGTAACATTACACTTCGCTTCCGAAAAGTAATTCAAATTACTTTTCAATTACTTTTTTGGTTTTCATGAGCCAAAAAATTACCGACGATTACCTTACTTCCTAATGCGAAATTTGAGCGCAGCAAATAAGCTGTTTCACCTTTTCGATAGATTGAGGCAAAGAAATCGAGCAACACATGTATGCGCTATCACAGAATTTTTTTTTATTTTTCACACGTATTCGCAATTTCGGCTCGGGCGGTGCACATATACAGATCCGCCGCCACCGATCTGGCTCTCTGATTGCCACCGCACAGGGGTTGCATTGGAGGAGGAGCGAAGAAAGGAATTAAGTTCGAGCCGGCGCTTTGACAACCGGAGACTCGCAGGAAGAGGGGGGAGGGGGGCGGCGTGTACACCCAGCGGCAAACGATGGGGGCAGAAGCGCGCGCAGCAAGCGGACAACACGATAAAGGGAGGAGGGAAGAGATAGCAGCGACTGACTGATGCCGCTGACGCCGATAGCGCTGGGGGGATGAAAGGGGGGCGGAGCTGGTTACGAGGCCGACGCCGACGACGACGCGAAACCCAGGAACGGACGCCAAAGAGCTGCGCTCTAAAAAAACAATGTCAACAGACTAAAAGAAACATCTAACTCTATCGACACACGCATTCCTTGGTCTTCCCGCCAAATTCTGTCCCAGCGAACTACGCCGGCTATTACAAATATAAGGCAATGCAAACAACAGAAAAGTGAAACAGAATCATGGCCAAACACTCGTCACTTCAACTGCGCCTAAAAACCTAGCGGCGAGCTCAACGTCTTGCCACCTGGAGTTGTCTCCGTCGTTTTGAGTCTCTGACGCAATCTATTAACTCGGTGGTCTCAAGAATCGTCCTCATGAGACTGCACTCGGCACTGTTTGCGCTATACGCATTTCCGCAGGTCTCTATCGCACTTCGTGGCGACGAGCGGAACCAGGCACCACTGTGCCCATAGTCGGCGCAACTTTTCCGAAGACCTCGTGACCGATAAATCATGCGAGTTTGCAGTTGAATGAAAGAGTGCGCTGCCGGACGATTCATTAGTGCTTTCATCTTTCCATCCAAAACACGTGTGCTGGGAGTACCACATAAGAACTGCCCAGGGCACCCGATCGTGCGTGGCAAAACTACTTATAAAATTGATCAAAGTGATCAAAACCCTCCTTTCGTTTTGAGAAAAGGGGATTAATTGGCTCACTGGCCCAGTGTGAACTCCTCAATCGCGCTTTGAGATGGCGGTGGGGCCCTGGAATGAGGGCTCCGCTCCCAGTTCTCCAACATTTATTTATGCACCGCATTTATCTATTTATTTACATGTACCCCCCTTCAGTAGTAAGTGTTTCTCACTCAATGCTGCCGACACCTACATAGTGAGACGGTAATGCTCGCTTTGTTTTTCTCAAAACCAACTTAGACTGCGTATAAAAGACGGGAGAGAGTGAACGGCTGCCGTTTTGCCCCTTAAATGGCTTGTACTATAACGTTTTGCACACAGTTATAACAGCTTTCGCTGCAAATGTGCATCTGGAAGTGCGAAATAATAAAACAGAATAACAGCGCAGTTCCTCTTGCGTCACGCGCAACTGTAATTGTTCGCAGCATCTGCGGCCAGCACGTCTTCATCTAATGACGGAGGCTAAAAATACGTGGCTCCAGACGCGAGGCGAGCAGCTCCGTCGCGCCAGAACTATCCTGGGCGTGCGAGGCTCTTGGTCGGCGGAATCCGCTCTCAGTGGGCAAAAATGTGCATACAGTGCGCATACCACGTTCGTACACCATTCATGGTATATGATACCATGGTTGCCTATTCTGTGTGGGGAAAAGGAGGTGTGTTTTGGGTGCTTAATTAGCTGTGCCCGTTGCCTCTCGATCGCTTGGAAGCTATAAAATGCTTTTATTATTTCTGTTCGTTGAAATTTTTGCGGGCGGAAGTCACATAGCACTACCGAAAGCTGCTGATGTGCATGGCAGAGCGAGAAGGGAAACGCCTGCTTATAGCCCAACCACGAGGCTCCTACGGTGGTGCATGGTTTGCTTTAAAAAAAATCGGACGGTTCGTGTTGTTTTGGAGTATACATATATGGCTATAGGTGCCCTGCGCCTTCGGCTTCACCGAGTTCGTCTTTCCCAGTTTAGAGCAATGCATCGCTCATCTCTTCAGTCTGATTCTAAAGAGTGCACAAGCTCAGTGTTTTCGCATTCGTAAGATTTCTTTCCTGGCAAATTCCATCCCGGATCCTGCAGCTCTGATGCGAAAATTCAGCTGCCTGGACACAGGCGTATTTATGGGTTCGTCATACAGGAGGCGGTTGGGAGGGGCTGTCCCATTTCAATAATGTATTTCTTCGACTTCTTCGACGGGAAAATGGTGTTCGTTATGGCTCGGATCGAAAATCATGTCAGCCTCAGGAGGAAAAAACCTGCTTAATTTTAACTATTGTTAAAGCGCTTTATTTGTTATCACACATAAGCCCGTAATTGTGCGGTTTTGCTACACCGATTTATGATATTTACAACGATAAAAGCAAAACAAAGTGCCTGTAAAGCCGGGTGAGGCACGATGTGCACCTCACTCCTCATCATGCATGCAGATTCCTTGGGGTACAACGCACACGTAACGAGCACGTGTTTTCGTCGCATAGTATAGTGAGATCCGGTGCAATGCACTCAAGGAGTGACAGCTGATGAACATGTGAGGAAGTTATTCGCCCAACAAGCATTCACCCCGGGCATGCCAAGCAAAATGTTACACATCAACACGCTCTGTTTAAGCGGTTCCCTGACAGTACCTGTCATGCTGACAAGATCAAGATCAGAGAGACCGTACGGTGACAGGATAGAGCACCTTATACTATTTAAAGAAGACATTTGTCACCACCACACAAACAACCATACTCCTCGGACGCCATAGACTGGGTGAGAACACAAACTAACAAAGTTACTAATCTTCACATTTTAAACAATATTAGCCCCATAAAATACCCAAGCTGCCTTCCTTGGTGCGGAGCAAGCCCCGCGCTCTATTACACATCATGGGGATTCCAGCACAAACCAGACCAAACGTTAAAAGTGCCATACGCGACACGCGAGCATTGAAAGGCTGTGACCCTGACCAGCGAAAACCTGGACCAGCAAGCCTGACTTGCTATGGGCAAGTCAGCTGCCGTCAGTGGATCCCTGAACTATAGGGGCACAGACCACCCAACTCCTGCGAGTTCTTTCGTATAAAGGTTTTCTCTCTATCTTTCTCATCATGACATAGTTCATGCAGAATTCAAATTTCGAAAGCATGCCGAGAAAGGTTCAAGCTCAGAAGCTGAACCAAACGGCTCAGCAGTTGACATTACTCTCCATCGATGCTATTAACCTTTTCGTAATAGCAAGTTTAATAGCAGGTAATAAGATTCCGTTATGGAGCTCACACACTTACATAAATTGAAAAATATCTCGGGATGGAGAGTGTAAAGGCGTCCCAAGCACACAGTTTACTCTTTGGTCGTGTGACGGCCATAGAACAAAAGACTGGTCCAGTCCCCCCCGGCCCTGAGTTCGTCCATTCAACGGTTCCGTTATGGGAGCGGCTGTACCTCTGCCGGCAAACAATGACTGCTTCCAACGCTAGACCCGCAGAGGCATGAGAATCGAAGCACGCTAACACTTCTTGCCCTCCAACGTTTGCGAAGGAGTGTTCGCAACTGCACCGCCGCCTCCCTTCGTTCTCATTTTCCAACACGAGGTAGCGCCCACTCTCCTCCACACCTAGAGACGACCTCATTGGCCAGAATGGAGAACGCGGCAGGAGTTTTCCGTAGGTGAGCCTAACTCACGTCGACCTTGCGTTGGGCGCTCGGATGTATTCAAGCGGGGCATAAAGCTATTGCTCTCACTCTGGTGGAAGACGAAAGGTCGGGGAGTCTGTTCTGTTCAAACGCGAATGCCCGGATGTAGCGAGGGAAATGCGATCACCACGATGCTTTTCGGGCAATGGGTGTGCTGCTCTGACAAGCGCTCGGCAGCCGAGGCAAGCATCGGCGTCGAGGCTTTTCGCAGTCCCCATGCTAGCTGGAGCGTATAGCGTATCAGCAAAGCGGCTGACGAGGCGAAACGGAATTACTTTGCGCGGCGTTTAGCGCGCTCCCCGTCTCGTGTGTTGGGTGTGTGACGATTTGCCGCCCCTCCGTGGCCAACAACGGCGCATCAAAATGCACGCACGCACAGACTGCTCCGCCAGCGCCCCGGCGCGACGCCCGAAAAACGGATGGAGAGCCGACGCGCCGCTGGCGGGCGACAAATTTGGGCGCGACGCCGACCGCCTCCGGCGTGAGGGAGAGAGCGCTTATTATGCACGGCCCGGGGGGACGCTCCGGGCGAGCCCCGCCCCCCGAGGCGCCATTGGCCGGAGACCATACTCCCCCGCGAGGCCGAAATGGGGCGCACGACCGGTTACCAAGGCAACAAGACGGATTCACCTGGAGGGCACGTAGCAGAGTCGACGGAAAAGTTGCTCGTGCAACCCCCTCCACGTAGGGGACGACCGATACGTGCCCGAAATACGCCAGCGCGCACCGCTGTACATCCATACAGACCGACGTCCATTCCTGAGCACATTGCGGGTGGCATGTAGCTATAGAGTTTCGACTTTAACTGCTTTATCTTCGAGGAGACGCAATAGTATGCAGGTCCCAATGATCGGGCTACACTGAAAATGTACAGTGAGTGAGTGAAGGGTTGCTGGGTTCTCCTTAGCAGAAGGGCCAGGTGTACAATTTTCAGAGAAAGAGAGAGAGAGAGAAAGTGAACAAGACTATTTTAAGGTCAAAACAAGGCTTACAACATTTCGATAAGCTTTCAGATCATCGAATGGCAGTTCACCAATATTCCTCAAGGGAAAAGTATATAACAACTGCATCTTACCGGTACTCACCTGAGCGATAGAAACGTGGAGGCTAACGAAAATTGCTCAACTTAAATTGAGGACAACGCATCGTGCTATGGAAAGAAAATGGCAGGTGTGACGTAGGGCAGAGTTGGTCAGAGAACAAACGCGGGTTAATGACATCCTAGCGAAATCAAGAAGACATGGGCTTGTGCAGGGCATGTTATGCGAAGGAAAGATAACCGCTGGTCCTTACCGGTAACGGGCTGAATTCCAAGAGAGGGCAAGCCTAGCAGGGGGCAGTACAAAGTTAGGTGGCGTGGGGATATTAAGAAGTTTGAGGGGATAGGGTGGCTGCAGCTGGCACCGGACAGGGTTATTTGGGAGAGATATGGGAGAGGCCTGTGAACAGCAGGGGGCATGGTCAGGATGACGACGATGGTGAAATTCGGCCCCCGTGGCCCACAGTCGTTCCAGAGACCTTCTTTTCAACAGCCGAACGCCTTTGCCATTAAGCCACCGCGGCAATAACACCAGGTGGCCGAAATTAATCTTGAGGCCTCCACTACGGCCTCTCTTAGCCGCGATGCGTCACTTTTGAGCCTGCAACTCCACATATGCCTTCCAACAGTTTTAAAGTTGCAGCTATCTGGTCAGTGCCGGTTAAACCGCGCAATTATATGAATTTATCACGTCAGAAATTTGTTTTTAGGAAAAAAAATAAGGTACATCACATTCGCGGCTTAGCTCATGCGTAATGTGAAGGAAATGAACTCGCAAAAAAAAAATAAATAGCGTGTGTTAAACTCGTGAGCGGTATAAGAGAAATAAATGCGCACGTGCGAATGCTCGTTTACACATATCGCGAAACGGCTAAAGGCAACTTCAAAGATATGGACCTATAGTAACATTGTTTCCACTGTCGGGATTTCTCTGCCTTACGCAGCACCAGTGCCCTTGTTAAAAAATGAACATTATACGCACTGAAACACTCCGCTTTGTCAAATAGAGCGCCATGATGGTGTTGCGCTCGGTGGACAACTGGCACAGCGTTCACGCTTCATGCTATCTGATATTGTCCTCGACGTTCGCGGCGCACTCCGGAGGAGATGGCACAGCCAGCGGCGCCACATGAGGACAATTACACGTTACTTCACCTTGGCAGGGACGTCGACTGCCGATGAACTTTGCTTCCTGGAAACGTTCGAATCGGAGACCGGAGCTTCACCTCGAGTAATGGAGGCGGATGACTTCAGTATCATGACGACGCAGTGCGACACATTCAGAGCCTCAACGCTGACGGGGGTGCGGTGCCGGCGGTACGAGCGCACGCGCACTTCCGGACAGCGCTTCCGGGAGCACTGCGTCCTCTTTATGAGCCGCGCTGTAGGCCAAGAATTGGCATTCCGACATACATGGCGCAGGGAAGCTGACGGTATAGCTCATCGTCTACGCCACGGTGAATGCATACACGACAATGCTGTCGTGCTATACCAATTTGTCAGAGCTGGTAATAAGGATCCATGCTGGCATACAGGGCCTGGAGCGCCTCCGGGAGCGTATAGTGTCTCATTAGTGAGCCACCGGCGAAGAACTGCATGGGATTTCGACATATTCGGTGCTGGAACGATGCTCACCTGCTGCCGCATATTCCGCTGCGGTATTGACTGGTTGGGACGAGAGACCAGCTGCCTGGCGGATGCGAAGTACCCCCAGGAGAATGAAGTTGCCATGGTGATCAGCACAAGCAAGAACTATAGGGCTCTGGAAATATGCGATGCTGCGACGGTTACGGCTGGGATGCTACAGGACCATTGTGCGATGTAATGGAACTCAGTAGGAGGTATTCATGCGACGTCACGAGCGCCATATTGTCGTCCAACGCCCCGCTGCAGGGGTGCAGGCTAGAGGAGGGTGAATAAGCCGATTAGACACTAGCCGTCCTTTCGCCATATTGCATGGAGGCCAAAATGGCGACCACTGCGGCTTGAGTGCAAACCTCCTATACGAGTCATCATTGAAGAGCCTGTTCTTCTTCTTCTTCACCTCTTTATAATGGCACATACCCACGTGGGGGGATTGGCCAAGGTATAGTGGTATACATAAGGAAATTTTCATAAGATTACGAAAAAATATCGGAGCCAAACGTGAATTTTGAAAAATGTATTCATGAAAAACGACAGAAGATTATTTGAAGTGAAATAACAAAGAACATTTTGGCGAGAATAATAATTAAAAAAAAAACTCCGAGACTTTTAAAGGATTTAGTAAATCAACCTACCAGTTGCAATTATGTAATCATGAAGATTCCCACAAATTGAACTCAATGCAAAACCTTTGGCGCTCGCTCCGAACGATAACAACACTGGCAGAGATAACGGGAGCCCTAACCTGGAGAGAGGGACCTCCAGGTAATTCTTTCTCTGAAGTGCGAACTTTGGACAGTAGAGCAGGAAATGGTCCACAGATTCAACGTTCCCGCATGAGTCACATAGGTTTGTCGGAGACCACCCACATCTGCATAGGTATAAATTTAAACTGGGAATCCTGCACCGCAGTCGCGTCATTGCTACCTCACACTGCCTGGTTTTACACGAACGGACGTTCCATTTATACGCTAAGTGCTGCTAATCAGTAGTATTTAGTAAGGGATCGCGTAACCTGGCTGATATGTGTTGGAACCGCTGAAACCTGGAGATCGCCAGCAGACTGAAATTCGGGACGGATGCGTTACTGGCCCGTCAAGAGCTGACCTTGCTATATAATCAGCCACCTCGTTGGAATGAATGCCTGCATGACCAGGAACCCAGACAAAACGGACTTCCTTTAAAGTGCACAGGACAAAAATTCGCAGGAAGCGGCACAAAAAATCTTTTTGGGAAGTTTCAAAGGAGACTAAAACTGACAAACAATCAGCCAGGATGATAACGTGAGATACATGATACGGAATTTTGTGCAGGGCCATTCCAAGAGCCAAAAATTCCGCAAAGAATATGGGGATATAATCTGGGATGCGGACAGAATAGCTCCATGCCAAATCCTTCGAAAAGATGACAACTGCAGCTTTTTGGCAGCTGACGGAGGCGTCAGTAGAAAGCACCACATGATGAGGGAATTCCGCTATATGAGCAGAAAGAATGCCGTTTAAAATGTTTGTGGGCATGCGTTTCGCATGAGATGGGAAGATGTGGTCAAAATGGAATTACACTGCTGCCGGCGTGTCCTCAACCCACTGCAAAGAACTGAGATCAACACCAATCGGTGTTAAAAGTTTCTGCGTTAAGGAAATTTGTGGCATTTGATATCGTGGCCAATGATGATAAAAAAATAAGGCCTGCTGAGACACAAAAATAGGAGTACTGACATTAGTTATCGGGTCCAACGACCCGAGGAAAGTTCGCACTGTGAGTATTTGAAAGCGGGAAATTAAATCGGGCATACTGGCTTCGAGATAAAGCAGAGCGTTTGAAACTGATTTTGGGAGACCAAGGCAGAGACGTAGAGCACGCCTTTCCAGTAATATTAAGGGTTGGACCTTGTAGTTTGCTCTACCAGAGAACAAAATGCAACCAAATTCAAGTATAGGTCTTACATAAGCTTTATATAGTAACAATAATGTATCGCGGCGCATCCCAAACCTTTTATTGGCGATTCGTGTCAGCCGGCCTAGAGCGCGTTCTCCATTACGCACGTTGTTCTTGATATGAAGGCTCCAATCTAAGGTTGGATGGTAAGTAACACCTAGATATGTAACAGATTCCACTTGTGGAATCAGATTAGAGTGATGGGCTAATGAAATTCACAAAGGCGTGTCTGGAGGAAATACCAGAGTGCCACATTTGTTAACATTCAGGGATAAATTAATACTGTGCAACCAAACTCCAAGAGCATCCAAATATCCCTGCAGAATCTGGTAAAGGGAATGGATATCCGTGGCCGAGGCGAAAAAAGCTATGTCATCTGCATACACAAAAACTGTTATATCAGGACGGATGGCGATGTCACTGACCAAAATATTAAAAAGCAGCGGTGATAGTACCGAACCTTGCGGCACTCCTCTTGATGGATGGTAAGTATTAGAACATAGGTACCCTCTGCGCAGTAAAAGTATCTGTCCTTTAGAAATTCAGATATCCATGCATAAATGTAGGTTGGAGGGTGTAACTGCGCAAGTCTGTCAAGTAAAATAGTATGTCCTACACTATCATAGGCCTTTGCTACATCAAGAGTCACCAAAGCTGAAACTTCTCTTCTGCGTATCGAGAGCCGGATTCTACTCTCTAGATCCACATGCGCGGTCCATATAGAGCATCCGCGACGAAAGCCAATCTGTGCTGGGCTAAGGCCATTAACATCCTGAACATGTTTTGTGAGACGACGGTCTTCCACCAATATGTGCTGTTGTAATGCTCTTACGAGGCACCCATGCCCGGTTCCTCCCGGCTCACATGCGTAGCTCGCCACAAGGTTGGCCCCCCTTTCTATCGAACTCTAATTATTCATGCTCCTTTTCCTCCATACTCGGGAGTAACTTTCTGTGCCAATGCAGTAAAGCTGCTATAGCTGTCAGCTTCCGGACCTGTGAGGGTGTACAGTCGGGGACAAAAGTCTCCGGACCACGTGTTCCTCAAACGAAGCTTATAGCTTTACTATCAGACAGCGGCTGAAAACCGCACTTGTGGTGATGAAAGAACAAAAATTTACCTTTTACCTCCACAAGTCTCCAGCCGCCGACTAATAGCAAAGCTATCGGCTTCGTTAGAGGAACACGTGGTCCGGAGACTTTTGTCCCTGACTTTGCGTGTATTTGTGACTGCACGCACGAAGGGAAGAAAAGCGCATGGGCCTGTCGACAGGTACCAAACGGGTCACTATCACTGCCTCGTGCGAACAGCAAACAGTTGAAACAATCAAGAGGTATATGAGAAAGAGAGATAAGATAGAACAGACTCAGATATCTGCGCCGAAGTGACGGCGATGGCTGTGGCAGGCGCTGATACCCCTGTATCCTCTGTACGGTCGACTGGACCTGTACCTGTTTCCTGCTCCATGCACGTGCAACTGTCGTGCTGATCTCAACCATCCGTTCTGGTAGCACCCCCTCTACATCTCGGCTTCGTGCCCCGGCCAACATTAAGGAGATATCCTGGCCTTCCTCTCTCTCGGCCTGGGCCTGCCTGGATCCTACGCCTCCAGATCGTGCCGTCGAGCTCTGGCGGGCACTTCTCGCAAAGGCCACAAGACGCGCGTGACCCCCACCTATATATACGCCTCCACGAAGTTCGTTAATAAAACGGAGACAGCCTTGTTTATTAGCGGACTTCCTGAAGGCAGCTAGGAAGGGAGTATACATGGTTTAGACGTTTATAAACAAGAATGGGTCCGATGATGATCCCAACCCCAAAAGCGCTTCCGGTATGAATGGCCCTGTGCTTGAATGTTTTCGGTGGTGTAGACGACGCGTATCACGCTGGTTTTCTTGAGGCAGTCTTTGATAAGGCGCCGGTACACGTGACGCGCCAGCTTCAAACAGCAAGGGTCCTGCCGGTAAATCGCAGTGTTGCCAGAACAAAGACATTCGATAAAACCGTGCATGCCACTTTCCTTCATAATACGGCCCTTCCACCTAGCGCTCTCATCGCATTCTAATGGGAATGAACGTGGCTTCATTCATTCATTCATTCATTCATTCATTCATTCATTCATTCATTCATTCATTCATTCATTCATTCATTCATTCATTCACTCATTCATTCATTCATTCATTCATTCATTCATTCATTCGTTCATTCATTCATTCATTCATTCATTCATTCATTCATTCATTCATTCATTCATTCATTCATTCATTCATTCATTCATTCATTCATTCATTCATTCATTCATTCGGTCAGGTTTCCTGCCGCACCAAGGCGGCCATGGTGCATAGTTCCTTGTATTGTTCCTTTGGAGAGCACGTGAGAAAAAAAAATGAAAACAGGTTTTGAGGAAAGGAAGCCACGCAATAACTGCCTTGTATATCTCGGTGGACACCCGAACCGCGCCGCAAGGGAAGGGATAAAGGAGGGAGTGAAAGAAGAGGTGCCGTAGTGGAGGTCTCCGGAATAATTTTGGCCGCCTGGGAGTCTTTATCGTGCACTGACATCGCACAGTACGCGGGCGCCTTTGCGTTTAGCCTCCTGGATTGCCTGGTTTGTGAGGACCTGGATTGGAAGGAGTTGAGGTAAGAGTCAATGAAGAGTGCCGAAGTAATTTCCGATTCGCTGTTGGCATTGACTCGCTAAGTCACTCAGGAGGTGAGCTGGAATGGAATGCGGCCGCCACTACCGGGATTATATATATTTCCCACACTCCCCAACCTCCTCAACCCCAACCCTCCAGAGGCGCCAAACAAAGTACCAGCCACATGGGCCCATTTTTCCCATCAGCAAAACAAAATCTGTCGTGTGTTGAAGCCTCGGCTTAGAGTAATAGCATTCATCAGAGTAAAGGCTCGTACGCCGCGCCTCCATTGAGCGGCCGTGGTAGAGGCACCAAAGTAATTATCGAGGGTAATTCCACCTGCATAATTGTTGGTGCGCTACACGCCTCTCAATAAATTGAGAGTAATAAAGTTAAAAACTTAAATATTTAGTATTAGTTAATCAGACGACTATTTCCCATGTCCTATAGCTGTACTCTGGAGCGCTACAAATGCTGCGAAAAAAAAAAATGCTTTTGTAACCCAAAAACATATTTTAAAAACTGAAAAACATCTTGGGTTCAAGGTTCAAGGTTCGTTTGTTGGACTTTTGGGGTTCATGATTAAAAAAAACACACTGGAATGCAGAAGGAGATCCCAAAGTCAGAGACTGCGGACGGGACCTCCTGGACGGGAGACTGGGCGGGACGGTAAAATACGTTTCAATGCGAACAAAAGCTGTTGCTCGACTAGACGTTCTGATTCACTGAAAACCCAATAACTGGGAAAACGGGCCCACGCAACAAAGGATAACTCGATATATGGAACATCTGTCTTGAGCGCTTCCTGATTTGGTGCCAATAGCTTTCCAGTGACTCTTCAATCTTACCGTTAACCGGGGTCTGTCGCAAATGCCAACTTATACCATGATTATCCTCCTAATCTGTCGGGTGGTCGTCATGTTTCAAAGCTCTTAAAGGACAAGACAATGAGCCTTTCACTGCGCTTCATGGGAGGCCGTATAGCCGGGGCACATGAAGGGGAAAAAACACCGCCTCCAGTTCGCTGTACACAGCCCTCCTTGCGCTCGGTCATCAAGGGGAAAATTGCACGTTCGGCTACTACTCCGCACCGCATTTCTGCAGGCTTGCCCTGACTGCAGCACTGCTCTCGGTCAGCCATCGGGCGCTCTTGGTCGTCCAAGGTGAGCTCAAGACTCCGTTTCCTGTTATCGGGCTTGCCAAAGCGTCGGCGCCGCGTGTGGCATACCCCTTTCACTCGTCTCTTGGAAACAATGAAGAGGCGGACAGGCAATGTAGACTCTGTAATTAAGAACAGAGATTTTGGCTGGCGCTTGGAAAACACTGACATGATACTCTGTGTGTTAAGGAGGGGTATTGGAAGAGAAAGCTTGCCAATCAGATATATGAGAAGGTTAACTTAGGTAAACCTTGTTATAAAGGGACGGCTTCTAACGAAGTAATGGGCCTAGCTAATAATGTATTGGAAGCCCCAATAGAAACCTACTAATTCATACTTCATTTCACCTACTTCATATTTTCGTGCAACCGTGCATGAAACCAATTATCTTGCTTTGTATAAATGAAACAAAGAAGGAATTAAATCAGTGGCTATCAGTGACTGCTTTGTACATTTGTTTTAAAACGGGGCGCGATGCTGCGCGGAACACACTCAATTATTTGCTGGAAATGTCTTTGCCTTTATCTTACGTGTCTTCTGACGAAATCACGGTCGCATGACGGGAAGTCCCGAGCCAATATATACCTGGTCTACATGTCCTCAGAGGTTGCCTGTTTCGTCAGTTGTTTTGCTTTTTCCTCTATTTTTCTGAGCAAAAATTTTATCCGGGCACCTCTTTCGTGCTGATAGAGTACTTCGTTTTCTTTTTTTTTTTTTAACTGGGCATTGCAATCGACATCTGCAGGGCCTATACAGTGTCTTCCCACTCCCAGCTACTTACCGCTTGAGGCCCAACATACAGCGGATGCAGGGTGTGGCCTTCTCAGTTCTGTCCATTTCCCCTCGAGGCACATTCAAGGGCAGCTCTGCGCTCGGCATAGAGAACGATTTGTTAGCTGCGCCGCTGCCAGAATCCGAGAGCTTCTTTCCACGTATCGAAATCTTGTGACTGAACTCCGGGCAAAGACCTCCCCCTAAGCTCGACGCTTGGTTAGAACGCGAGACTTCACGTAACAAATCACGCTTTGCTCCCTGCTTTCTCTACGTGCCCTCGGGCTCCAAACGTGCTTCTCGAATTTCTCGACGCTTCTTCGTCGCCGCTGATTGTTTCCGTCGCTTTTCCATCCACATTTATTTTGCAGAACGTGGACGGGCGTACATGGGCTTCGCATCAAAAACTCGATGGGAACACATTTATCTTGTCCCGTAGTGCTCGCGCCGTGCTCCGTCTTGAGCCACATTTAGCCCGGGCTCGAGTACACACTTCTTGTTCTTTTTTTTCTGCTTTCTTTCATTCTTTCTGCTCCTTGCATGTGACAGAGCCTCCCTCTTTCTCCGTTGCTTCCTGCTGGACTCGCATGCGCACGTGCTTACGCAGAGTGTACGGTGCGGCAGCAAGCCCGTGCTCCCAGCCGCAGTGCAGCGTGCACGTGTTGTCTGAGGGCGAGGAGGTGAGAGAGGGCTTCCGCTAATTGCCGGCGAACGAGGCGGCGCGCGCGAGCCGCGCTGCGACTGATGCGTTCGCGAATCGTTCTGACGCGCCGAAACTGCTTCTCCACGGCCCCGACGACGACGACGATGTGGAAGAGCGCAGTGGCGGCGGCTTCGTCGCACGATGCGGAGGGGACGACGACGAAGCGGGAGCGACGCTCTAAGCGGGACGGGAAACAAGTAAAAGGCAGCGGACAAAGAGGAGAGGAAGATGTACGAAGTGGTGCGCAGATTGCGCACAGCTGGCTTGGCTTGGCTGCCCTGCGAGGGAACTGCGAGAGCACCGCGGAGGAGTATATGCAGACCGAGAGGTATGCGTCCGCGAGAGGTGACGTTCCTGTTCGTCCTGCAGCGGCCCGCAACGCAAGCTGCATGCACACGTATGTGGCATGGCCTAGGCACAATGACTGCACTCCGGAAGCACAGCGCAGGCTTTCCTTATTCTTTTTTTTTGAAAGCGCTGAGAAAACAAACATATTATCATATATAAAGATAGAGGGAGAAAAGGGCTCAGGGGCAGGAGTTCCAAAAAGCAGAGTTTCTTCGCACAATTCCAGGGCTGTGGACCCCTGTTGGTGCTCCGCCACATCTGTAAAGGCAAAACGTGTGGTTGAAGCAAGTACCGGTGCATAATAATTTGCAATTATGCGTACGTACTGTATTAACCAAATCAGCGCCTCCCTGGCGCTGACCAAATCCTTGGCCTACTGTTCGCGTTTAGTGGGTAGGGACCGTTTGGCTTCAGCGGTATACGTCGGCATGCTTGCATTCTTGTTTATGCGTCATCCCAAAGTGAAAACATTTACATATCGAAGCTGAACGTGTACATGCCTCTGATGAAATCGATGCAGTCCTTTTTGGTGGACAAATGTAAGAAAAAAAAAAAAAAACTGGCGATAAACGTAATAAGTGGAGGAACATGCCTGACGCGTCGACCATTGCATACTATTGCCCGAGTGCAGTCTGTAATGGTGTTTGAAACCAGTAGACGCCTACGGTCAGTTAAATCGCAGCGCATTCAGGAGCTGCATATGTCTGCTGAACATTGTGTATACGTGGTTTTATTTGCGGGATGGCAGGGACAAAGATAAGGAAAAATGTTTATCGGACACGTGCAAGTGAGGGCGCGGAATAGTGTTTGTGTGTTTGCAGTGAAGAAACCAGGGAGCACCTCATACGTGCGGCTAATTAAAGGTTCGCGATAAAAGGCAATTTCCATTTGTGCTCACCTGTATATCCATTGTATATAATTCTTGTTTTATTATAATCGGAAAAGGTACCTGCATGACATCTGACAGTGACTAGACACTGTACAAAGGCATTACGAGTGCAGTTGATAACTCCATAACGCTGACTGGATCTACATATACCTCATGTCTTGATCACTTAACAAGTAAGATGTGTACTTGAATAGGTCTGTTGCCCAAAGTGTGTGTGTGTGTGTTTGTGCGTGCGCGCGTGTGTGTGTGTGTGTGTGTGTGTGTTTGTGCGCGTGTGTGTGTGTGTGTGTGTGTGCGTGTGCGTGCTGTGTATGTGTGTGTGCAACCACAATAACAAGAAAGAAGTTGACGAAAAGAGAGTGGCTGTTTAACGGAAAACAGATATTCTAGCCGGCGTGAGAAAATAAATTTATGCGCACGGCTTATGCGTCGACCGGAGGCAACACTAAATAATAAGTGCCGTTAGGCTTGCACTTAAATGGAAGCGCCAGAGAAGGGCTGAGAAAGTGTCAAAGTGCCCCAAAAGAAAAAGAAAAAGCAGAAGGTAACCATTCTGCGAGACCTGCAATTTTCGCGGGTTTCTCTGCCTGAGCTCGGTTAAATTAACCTTCGCGAATGCGGCCACAGCCGAGTCCCGAGGGCACACCAATTTGTGCCACTTGTACCCACCGGTGAGACGGCGATGCGTCTTGGTCGCCTTCGCGAAAAGGAACGACGTCGTGACAGGACGCGTCGCGCAGTGGGCGCGCGCACAGGAGCTGCAGCAGCCTCCTGTCAACGCGCCTTTCGAAATGAAGAGAACCATCGGCCGGCAGCCAGCCAGCCCTTGCAAATGAGCCGCCAGAGAAGCAGGCTCTCCTTCAGGCGGGTTGTCGCGACACGCTCCCCGTTGTGTCCCAACGCCGCCCCGTCGCCTTAATTCCGTGCACAATAAGCGGCGCTAAGCCCTGTGAAATGGCATTCGAGCGGGTGCATTTCACGAGGGAGGCTTCGGTTGCATTGAAGATAGGAGCCGAGATAAACGCCGTTCCATGGGTGGAGTTGACCACGTCCGTCTGCGCCACTCTTGGTCACGGTCTGTGGCCGTGGTCATCCGAGGAAATGCGGTTACCTGCCCGTATTTACAGAAAAACATCATGCGATAATCTGTATGCACAGACGAAGTGATATACGGGGCTGTTAGGCCTCACCCGGGCTTGTCTCTGCCTTGCAGTTTACCGTGCACTGCACGCAAAAAACAGTTCTCGGAGTCCTCCTCACTGGAGTATAAGTGTACGGGCCTGTGTGTGCGCGAGTCTATGCGTTTCTGAGACGCGCCGGCGCAGCTCGGAGAGGGCGCGTGCCACAAATAGGACGCAGCGTCGGCTCGTTAGTCCGACACCGGAGGCTCGGTGGCCATCGATCACGCCTCTGCATTTGTCCGTCCCGCCGCTGGGACGCTAAATTTATATACGCCCCCCTTGCCTCTTTGCTGCGAAGAGAGAGGCTAGCGCGGTGTATATAACGCACCCAGGTATTTCGACGCCCAACGGGTCAGCCGCCATATTTCTCCGACGAGGGATGCCATTTTTTGCAAGTGGATTTTAAAGGCGTTAATTGGTTAAGGTTAACTGGTTTAGTCACATAGGAAATTATGGTCAATTAGTACATCAGTGTCGCCAAATCCTGTTCTGGTGAGGTAGCGTGTTATCGGCTCGGTTGTGGCCATCGAGATCAGGCCGCACCCATGGTTGTGCAATTCCATCGACACGCGGATCTTTCTTTAAATCCTATGTATACATATAGAACCACGCGGCACCGGGATTCAAACCCGAGTCCTCTGGCACACGAGGGGGGTGCTCTATCTCTACGCCATTGCTAGGGCAGAAACGTGGAGGATAACGATACGGGTTCAATTAAGTAAATGACAACGCAGGGAGCTATGGAAAGAAAAATGATTGGGTAGGGCATGTAATGCGAAGCCAGCGAAGCGGAGGGCCACAGAAAGTTAGGAGGGGCGGATGAGCAGAGTATAGGGTTAGTTGGAGAGACACGAGAGAGGCCTTTGCCATGCAGTGGGCGTAGTCAGACTGATGATTATGATATAGAATAATTGGGAGTCACTGAAATAGCGTTTTGATGCACGATTGAAGTTGATGTACGTTAGCATGGAAAGGTGAGGTTGTGCAGCAAATACATCAAAACACGAGAAGTGTTAATCTCCTCAAGTCTGCTTGGTGACTTGGTTGACTGGGGTTAGGGTTACGGGTGGAGCATCCTCCCAGCAACTGCAATAAATCAATGCCGCAGGAGAAGCAGGGAGCTGAGAACGGTGACACACAAATATACTAAGTACAGGGCGCGCCTTCGTTGCAAGCCTCAATTTATGCCCGCAGCTCGTATTTCTCTGACCAATAAAGAGTGCACGAAGGCCTTATTAAATAATTTTTAAGGGGTGCTGGCAAGTAAAGTTAACCCAAATTCGGTAGAGCATAAAGGGGTCGAATATGTGAAACTTGCAGGTAAAGTATGCAAAGTCTTTTTGGGCTAGCATTTGAAATGGTGACGCAGTCGCCGATTAAAATCGCGATGGCCTTCAGGCTTCTCCGCAGCGCACAGCGGCAAGTGGGGGCGAATGATGACGTCATTGAAGGTGCCGGTACATTTCCAACGCACAAACGCTTGCTTTGAAGACAAAAAAAAAAAAAAAACCAACGCCACCGAAGGCAAAGCCTGCCGAGAGTCGTTTGGTAGCATCAGATGAGACACAACAAGGTGTGGTTGATGGCAGCGGAGATTTCAAATCTTACCTTCCGTGACGTTACACTGAATTTCTCCGCACACCTCCGGTGCTTTGAGGAGAAGCATAAATTTAAATCGTAGATTACGTCTCTATTTTAAATGCTAGCGCAAAAACACTTGGCATGCTTTACCTACAGCCTATATAGATTTGAATCACTGAATATCGCGTAATTGTCAAAAAGTGGTGCAGTTGCCCAATAAGCGATGCTACCCAGGTAGCTCTTCCCGAGCAACCTATCGCAAACAGTCCTTAATTTAACTGCCGCCTACCATGGTGCGCAGTTTGGTGACAATCCGGTAGGCAGGTTGTGATGATGCCATAGGGTTACGTCACCTAGGAGGTGTCACCTGCCTCCCAGGTTGCTTTTCTTAGCATTTTTTCGTGGATTTTTCGCTCCCAGTCACCGACGACGATATGCCGAATTTTCTGCTGCACGAGGTCCTTAGCGCGATGGCATTAAAATCATAAATTTGTTATTAATTAACATAAACGTGCTTTTGAATTAGTAATTTTAAGAAAAGGAAATGACGTAGTAATTCTTTGTTTTCTTGATGGACACCTTAACCGCGCCTTGAGGGAGGAAGGAAAGTGGGAGTTAAAGAAGAAAGAGAGAGGAAGAGGTGCCGTAGTGGAGGGCAGCGGAATAATTTCGACCACCTAGGAATCTTCGCGAATTGCTATTCCAACTTGGAAGGCAGCACGCTACTACATATCACTGGCGGCGGGCAAAATTTGTTAGGTTTCAACGCGAGAGCGTTAAGAAGCTCGTGTCGCGGAAGAACTTGACCATGAGCGAAAAATTCACGAAAAATTACGAGAAAAGCAACTTAGGAGGTAGGTGGGCCACCTAGGTCGCGTTCCGGCGTCATCACAACCTGCCCACCGTGGCAGGTGGCGGTTAAATTAATGATTGGTCGCTCGGAAAGAGCAACTGGGTGACACAGGGCCCACCGCTGGGAGCACCTGCCATCGCAGGGCAGTGGCGCATCGCTTAACCGCTGCACCACTGCGCCAGGAGGGGTTTGAATACTACAAGGGATCTTGTCCTTCATGAAATTAGCGCCAAATAGAGAGAAATTGTGAAATGTCACAGGTAAAACGTGAAGGCAATAAAACAAGATTATTAAGAGCAAGTACATTGGGGGTTTAACGTCCCAGAGTGACATATGGAGTATATGAAGGCCGTCGCACATATATAGTTGAGAGCTCCGGATTAATCTTGACCACCTCGGGATCTTTAACGTGCGTTGACATCGCACATTTTAATCTCAATTTTCGAAAAAACAAATGATTTTATTTTTGTGAGATCACCCTAGCAAACCAGCTAAATTGAGTTTATCTATCAGTTCGTGATTCTTTATTAATTGTTTCAGTTATTTTGAAAACAAGAGATAACTTCTTAGCACCCTTTGGCACGTACGAAACAGGCAAATTATAGGTCGCTGTTCTCTTTGTTCTCATTTTGAAAAAAAAAATGGCTTTGAGGAAATGAAAGGCGATGTAACTGTTTCACTCCTCAGGTGGACAACTCAACTGAAAACTACATATCTAAATTCATAAATAGCAATATGAATCCCTTGTGCCGTTTTTGTGGTGAGAAAGAAAACATCGATCGTATAATATGAGCTTGCAAAGTCCACAAGCTTCCCTAAGAACTCTTGCCTGTTCCCTCTAAAGAAGCCTGGGATAAGCTAAGGTCCGATGATGACCCGGACATTCGGACCAAAGCCGTCGGCCGTCGAATGGGTCGGCGTCGCCAAAGGTCGCCACGACCTGCAGCACGCTAGCTAATTTGCCTCAGTCCTCTGCCCTTATGCTCAATAAAGTTTTTTAAGCCCCAGAGGATCACATCGAAATGTTTCCCGTGCGTTGACAGCGCACAGCACTGTGGTGTCTTCTGTGATTCGCCTCCATGGAAACTTAGCCGCCACGCCGGGTTCGAACCCGGGTGCTCCGGTTCAGTAGCGCAGCGCCCTAACCACTGAGCCTCCGCGGTGGGTGCTCTTTTTCGCTGTAATTGTTCCGACACCACAATAAAGACAAGGAACAAAGCTATAAAGACTCAACGGAAAGCCTGACAATATCAGCGTCGCGAACTAGTTGTCATTTAGCATTCGAAAAAATTAGTTACCATAGTCGTTCTTAAATTGGGAAAAATGAGGTAACTTTTTTCTTGAAAACTATTGGAAATTTATTTTTAATCAAACCTTCCAGTTTCCTGCAGATAAAGCCTTCTCCACATATTCAGTCATCCACAGCACAGGAACCGATTTGTTCCTAATTTATAAGCCAGTATATTCTCCGCCTGTGTCTTGTCCAGTCCCCTAATCTGGGTATGCGCCATTTATCCACTGAGCACAACATCAAGAAAAATATTTGAAAAAAAAAAGAGGTTGATTTATTTTTGCCCATTATGTTATAAACCAGAGCCACTGTTGTCAAGCTACAGCCAGAGTGGCGGCTGCTGAAAAATCGGATGCTCTTTTGCGGACTCTATCTTCCTGCCTCCCAGTGCGCGATTTTTTTTTTTGCATTCAGCATTACAACTGAGCAAATTACACGCATACAGGATGCTCCTGATTTTCAAAAAAAAATCACCGAATTCTTTGAAAACAAACCATGAGCAGCTTAGACAGAAGCTGTTCTCGCTCATAGGTTGTTAGACCATGCAGGCACAAAGGAAGAAAATTGTAGGCGTTAAGCTCCCAATCACTCAAAGGGACACCGAGGGCGGCGCCATCTAATTATAGTTCTTAGTAAAAATTGATTCTCCGATGGCTCTTTCTGGATATGTTGACGCTCGTCTTGGAGCAAGTCGGAACACAGGGGCCTTGGGAGAAATCTACGAAGTAGTGTAGATTATATGAGTGCGACTACCTCTATGTTATAAGTAATATAAACGTGCACTTATCTCTAATGACTAAAGTTTGTTCACTTTGTTTCAGTTAATTAGGAGGTTGCCGACGACAATTATTCTCTCACTTTGTGGCCGTCTGATAGCACAATCGACGCGAAATACGTTTCGGGTACTGCTCAACGTTTGTTATAAAAAAAAAAAGTGTGGAAAGTCTATTTTAAACATCTTTATTATATGGATGCTTTAAAAGAATGATGGAGCAAACACCGCAAACAGTGCACGATTAAAGACCCCTGTGTTGCACAAAGCACTACCACCATCGTGCGGGTGCTGTCACATTCAAACAGACTTGGCAGTTAGCTACCCGTGTCCATCTCCATACGCGTCTGTATTCCGCAGCACCTACAAGATGTAAATATCGTAAGAGCTCGGTGAAAACCTAAGCTGTTGCTAAGAGGTGGTAAAGGTGCAGTGAAGAGGAATCTGAACTCGTCTTTTTGCTGCGGGAACTCGATCTACACGTTCCGAGCATTCTTCGAAACCTTGATTTATTGCCCTATGTGGCCGATTTCCCAAATTAAATCGAATTAACGTCCTGCTCCCGCCTTTATTTTTTGAATTATCCCCGTACGGTGGCCGAAGTCGACCAACGTGTGGAGTGCCTTTCATCCAGCTCCATGGAGGCTTTGCTTTCGCTTTATTTTGTTTTTTAGGTTTCCGCGAATAAATAGTTTCATTCGCAGATAATATAGCCGCGAAATAAGCCCGCAGAAATAAAAATACGCGCGGACTATTTGCTACTACGTATTACTACGTATTACTCCGCCGATGGCAGAGTGGCAAGCCGTCACGGGACTAGGTGAAAGGCACTCCACGCGTTGATCGACTCCGCCCACCGTACGGGGAGAATAATAAAAAAAAAAGGCGGGAGCCGGATGTTAATTCGATTTAATTAGAGAAACCGGCCACACAGGACAATAAATTGAAGTTTCTAAGAATGCCCGGAACGTGTAGATTGAGTTCCCGCGGCAAAAAGACGAGTTCAGATTGCTCTTCACGGCACCTTTAAGCGCAGCCTAACCGCTGTTCTGTTGAGGCAGGCTTATAGTTAGGGTCCTGCTGAAGTCGTTTGCTTTGCGCGCTAAGTTTACGCAAAAAGGCAGCTGTTCGTATTCGGGCAAATGTTGCGCTATATGCTGTATGCGGATGCAACTCAAGAAAGAAGCGGCAGATGCCCTTCAAAGGAGCATCTCCAGCCAATGGCGTTGTATCCGACTTGAGTTGTAACCGGCTTGAGTTGTAACCGGCTTGAGTTGTATCCGGCTTGAGTTGTATCCGACTTTAGTTGTATCCGACTTTAGTTGTATCCGACTTGAGTTGTATCCGACTTTAGTTGTATCCGACTATTGGAGACTGCCATGCAGGTTAAGTGTAAATGGTGACGATGACCCAAATGTACGGTACCACGGTTAGAGCTTCGATTCTTATCCTGACATCCTCTCGATCGTCTTCAGTCGTTAGTGCTGCCTAAAAGATAGAAGCGATGTACTGTTTTGCGCGTGCCTTTATGTCGGAACAAGCCTGAGGGGGAGCCGCCAGGAACATGTTATACGTTGAAAAAAGAAAACCAGTTTATTTATTGCGCAGAGTTTTGTCGGTGCATTCGAGCCCAATACCACATACAGTACCTCGGAGGTGGCTGTGATACTTTCACGCTTAACAGACAACCGAACCTATAGACACCCTGTAGGTTACGGCGATATGGGAATAGAGGGGCGCCACTGCGAAGGCGCAGAACTATAACCCAAAGGTCGTTATTGTCCTGCGCCTTCGCAGTCGCGCACTCCTTTATTCCCCTAAACCCGAAACCGATAGGTTCGCCTTATTCTAAAGGTACTATTTGTTGCAGGTCGCATTGAGCAGGCAATGCAAGTTCTGGTGCAGAAAGTAATTTGCTGGCAGTAATTATCACGTTGGCTCTTGTTATGCACGGATTCTATTGAGAACAACTCATATACGACGAAGACGGCGGCCACACAAGCATCCCTGTCTTGTTCCCTACCTTGAATTGAATTCATGGCAAAACATGACGTTCACTTCGGGACGTGTACATGCATCGTCGTTCGGTCTCGTTGGTGCTCTGACGGACGACCTTCGAGGTCTCACAGCGACACAGTCGCGCGTCTTTTTTCGCATTTCACCACTCCAGTCGGAGCGCCGACCGTCCGCTTGGCGGTCCGTGAAGGAAGGCTGCCTTCGCGCCGTGGGCAAACATGCGCTGAGTCAGTTGGCGCCGCTTTGCAGAATGTGTCAACCCCTCCGGGCCGCGCGAGCTTGGCAGACTTTCCCCGCGCTGCCTCTGCGTTCTTATATACCCGGCTATTCCGACTGGTCAAGAAATGCTATTGCGTTGTATGCATTGAATTTGCAGTCTAATGGCTCCGATGAACGTCAGCAATAAACTATGGCTTGAGTGAGGGGCAAATAAGGAAACGAAGCGTGATCTACAACTAGCGCCCTTTTGTAACTGATGGTTTTCCCTCGATAAGATAGGGTTTCTCGTATTTGCAGCGTGCATTATTATGCGTGCTGGATCAGAAAATTCAATGGTGTTGCGTGTATTCGGGATTATGTGAGAATATATACTGACGAATGAGAATCAGTGGCCTTTAGGGAGAGCATGTTCTTCGGCTGCCTTAAAGAACTACGCGTTGCGAACAATCTCGTCTCAAAGACATCGTGTGCATTTTTTTATTATTGCACAAATTTGCTCTTTGGCATTAGTTAAAGGAAAAGGTACAGGCTGGTTTTGTACAAGTCCGGGGCAGGTTCCCGAAAAGTGATTCAGCGTTGCCTCCGGGGCGGGAGAGGGGCAGCAGGTGCCGTCAGAAGTAAATGGAAGGCAATATTAACGAAAAAATTTATTAATTGCCCCCCCCCCCCCCCTCCTTCCAAATCATGTATCCTTGAATACATATGTGCACCCTAACTGTCATTGTGCAAATTGCACTGTGCATCCCCCCCCCCCCCCCCTCCTTCCAAATCATGTATCCTTGAATACATACAGGGTCTGTTCTGAAAGTAGTAGGACTGGTTTTTTCCTGGGCGAACGGGCGGACGAGAGGTGGTCTGCGCGTGCAGGATCGTTGAAGGGGGATATTGGGAATGCTGGGGAAAATCGGCAGTCGGCTCTCGGCCGTTGAAGAGAGGAGGTCGCTTGTACTGTGAACCCCTGTCGAAACGTCTCGTCACGCAGAATCACCGAGCGTGTACTGGATCAGCGATACGCGATCACATTTTGAGTAAATCTTGGTAAAACGGGCAAAGAGGCTCACAAAATGATTAAGGAGGCCTACGGTGACGCTTCCATGGGTAGATCAGATGTTTTTTTGAGTGGCACAAGCTTTTCCGAGAAGGTAAGGAATGAGTGGAGGAAGACGACCGCTCCAGACGCCCTTCGACCAGCAAGACCAACGAAAATGTGTAGGGAGTGAAACGTTTACTTAACAGTGATCGTAGAATGAGTATCAGAATGATTGCTGATGACTTGAGCATTCCTCAAACCAAAGTTTTTGAGATCGTGACAGAAAACTTATCCCTGAGGAAAGCGTGCGCGAAGTTGGTGCCGGGAGTGTTGTCAGAGGAGGAAAAGGCCAACCGGTGGATCTTCTTCATCATGTGAATGAGGACCCCGATTTTTTGGCCAGCACAAGGCGGCAACGCTGTCTCAGCCCCCCTACAGTCTCGACTTGGCCCCGGCAGTCTTTTTTCTATTCCCGAGAATAAAATCGACGCTCAAGGGGAAACATTACGGATCGGTAGAGGTGGTTCAACAGGCCGTGACGAGGGAGTTAAACAGCACTCCGGTCCAGGCGTTCCTGGAGGCGTACGAAAACTGTAAAACTCATTGGCAGCAGCGTGTAGGTGCGGAAGGGCGCTACCTTGAAAAATTGTAATCGTTTGTGCTATTCTCTTGAATAAATTTTGTTTAAAAAATGAGTCCTACTACTTTCAGAACAGACCATGTATGTGCACATTAACGGTGATTGTGCGAATTGCACTGTGCACCCCCCCCCCCCCCCCTCCTTCCAAATCATGTATCCTTGAATACATATGTGCACCCTAACTGTCATTGTGCGAATTGCACTGTGCGTCAACAAACATGGACCATTATGATTTACATTTAAAGAAATTAAATTTTTTTTGACAAAGTCGCCTTCCATTTACTTTTGACGGCGAGTGTACATGTCAATGGATCTGTGTGCACGACCGGGATGTCCAGCTCGCCCGATCGCAGTATTCAGCAGGGCGCCCACTCGAATTCTTCGTAGCGCAATATCCTCACGGCGAGGTACACCATCGGGATGTGATTACATCCACACAGTAGAATTAAACACGCCTGGAGCCCGCTTCTCTCGTCCTCTTTCCTCAGAACATCCTTTAGAAGCAAAATTAATCCGGAGTCCTTCAGGACCACCGTCTGTGCGGAGTGTATGCGCATGTACTTACATTCATGGACACTTTCCCTCAGGCATCAAGTTCCGTACCGCTGGTATCATAATGATCCTTTTAATGACTGTTTGTCTCGGTCGATCTCTTCGTGACGCAAACATCCCCCCTCTGCATCCCCCGCAGTGCGAGTGGCGGAGGCGATATATGTGGCCGACCCTCGCGCGGTAGCCGCGGTCAACCGGGCTCCCTCCTCGCAGAGACCGTCGTCGCCGTCCCGAGGAGCGAAGCGACGTGTGCGGCCGGGCGTGCATCACGAGGCGTTGCAGCCGGCTCCTTCCCTCTCCGGGGACTGCATGTACTACACACGTATACGTATACACGCGGGGCCGGCGGGTGGTCCACGCATGGTCGCCGCAGCTGGCAGCACGGCCGCTGCAACCCCCCCCCCCCCCCCCCCCCCTCCCACTGTTTTTCGCCGCGGGCCATGTTCGGGCGGCAACCGAAGGGGAGGGAGTCAGCGTCATCATCGCGCCTGGACCTGTCCGCCTTCATTGCACACGTACGACGCTGTTGGCACGAAAGTTGCCGACCGTAATGGAGCGTGCTATGGGCTAGACAAACTTGGCCTTCGGTTTTAGTGCCTTTTAATTGGCGCCGTGTCGGTGCGAAAACGTTTCATCAGATGAAGACGTCGAGTTTCTTTTTGTTTCATTTACTGATTTAACCGTGTTTGTTCGCTTGGCAGAGGTATCTGAAGAGGGAGAGGAGAGTTGGGGGACACCAAGGTCAGCGAAGTTAACCTGCTGGTTGCTAATAGTTCTCGCCGCTACCGGGCTTGGTCATGTGGGCGTGGGAGCAGTTACCGATCTAGCTTCGATAACACGAGCACAGCAACACTTTGGGCCTCAGCAATCCTGCTGGTTTTTCTTTCTGAGTAATGCTTGAGGCGCGGAAACCATTTATCACGCATCGCGCTAGCTTGTGCAATGCGGCAGCGCATGCGTACGAACCTTGTTTTTTCTTTTTCTGCGTAACTGATTTTCTTGCGATTCGGAGGCCGTTGAGGATTGAACATCTTTCCCTTCCATTTATTACCTTTTGCCCGAACGTGGAGTAATGCCAGTGCACGCGTAAAATACAGTGGTAAGAAATAAGGGAACATGCAAGCATGCCGCTCCTTTCTTGCCGCGCACCCGACGGATCACGGATGCACTTGGTGCGTTGGAAGCATGAAACGCTGTGGGCGAGGCTCCGGTATGTGATGAACCACAAGCACCGTGCGCAGCGCTTAGGGTTGGCAGGCCGAGCAGCCTGCAAAGCGAAACGGGCACTCGCGTGTTCCCTTTAATATATCTTGCGAATGTCCCGCAAATACCACTCTCCAAAAAGTATATGGCCTTGGTAAGTCCTATTGCGGCTGACTTGCTAGCTACCTATAAGGTAGACGAAGCCGCGTGAGCTGCGATGGATTAAAGTCCCATCCCTTCAGTGTGACATCTGAGGTTCCCCAGGGATCCAACGTGGGGCCTCTGATATTCAATATATTTATCAGTGATCTTTACGAAGTTGTTTCCCACTCTCAGACGTCCCAAAAGCTGTCCACCTAAAGGTATTCCACATAAACCGCCCTCCTCGTGACTGCAGCTCAATACAAGAGGATGTGTGGTCTGTGTACATGTGGTGTGTGTCAAACAAGTTGAAATTGAATGCAGATAAGACGGTTGTGATATCGTTTAGGCGCAAGATCACAACTGAGATTTTTTACGCTATCAATAGTCAGGCCATGTATTGGAGAAGGGTACATGTTCATTAAGTAAAATCACAGAGCGACTTAGATAGGACGAAAGAAGTAGACAGACACAGCGCTACTTCCTTCGTCCTGCCTCAGTCGCGCTGTTCCTTTACCTGATGAATCAGGCCATTGCGAGGGTACGTGTCTGTTGTTCTTGACTCAGGTGTTCTTCTAGATGCTAAATTGCGTTTTTTGCCCCACATTCCAGATGTCAAGAGCAGAAGTCCGCGCGTGCTTGGCATGGTGACCAGTGTATACGCAAAGTCCTACGCAATACCACATGCCATGTTCCCTGCATGCACCGGAGCCTTGTCCTGCCACTTGAGTATGCTTCCTTTTTAGTGAATTCAATTTGCCGCACCTCTTCACAAACTCTCTAAAATGCGCAAAAACAGTTTGTGAAGAATGCCATGGTTCGTCCGACCTGCTTGCCTGCTCCCCGAGACGATTACAGGGGCCGTATTCTATAGGCTGTCTATTGTCCGTTGTCCGTTTAGCGTCCATTCATTCGTCTGTCAGTGCTCGCTCAGATATACCCGCGGCTTTCAAGAGTACGTGGCAAGCTACCAGGCCATTGCCAAGATACCTGGCAAGATACCTGGCTGCAATCTGACGCCAATGGTGAGGTTCGGTCGTCAACCACTCAATGGCTGGGTCACTTGCCACAGACGTCTGAAAGCCACAGATATATCTGAGTGACCACTGACAGAAGACCGAACGGACGCGAAACGGACAACGGAAAATCGACAACCTGTAGAAAACTTTTACCGGACTGTCATAAGTGACAATGAGTTATAAATTATGATCCCAATCGCAGTAGAAAAGATTGAAAAATTATTAACATAAGGGATGCGTTCAAAACGTTCTTCAGTCAAAAAGCAATGAGAGGGCGACATGGGAGAGAACTTTGCATATCGGGTGTCCCAGGGGAGTGTTCTCGCCTTGCATATGCTCAGCGGCTATCAAGAGCTCGGCACGATGTAGTCAGGATTGAAGTTAGAATGTATAAAATTCAGGGAGGCACTTTGTCGACCTAAAGTGCGGTGAGGCGAAAGCCTTTAGCGCGGTGTTGCTGCTTATGCCATTGATGTGTGGTTAAGATGTTAAGTACACAATTGTTTGGGAATCTTAAATGCTGGAGACACTGGAGGGCGTTTGGGAGGCGTCCGTCTGATTCGACGACTTTCTGCAAACACTCTCCAGCGTCCTATAGGCAAGGAGAACTATTCATATGCGCTGGCAGGAAGTAGCGTAGCCCAATAAAGACAAAAAACAGGAAGTAGCGTAGCTGTTAGCATGCTTGGCTGCGGAACAGAAGAATGGTAGTTCGAATCCCATCGTGCACAAAGATTTTTCTCTGGTCTGACTAGAAAAGGCGTGACACCTCTGCTGACAACCTGCTGCTGACAACCTTCTGTGTACAACGATGAGGCATTAAACGCTTTCGCCTTAATACTGACCCTGGCTGCTCTGCGCGCTCTGGGACTGTAACCGGCTTACAGACTAGATGGCAGTCTCGGGACCTTGTCTTCATCTTCAAGTGTTTACACGGACGTACTTACTGTATACATCTAGTATGTTTGATTGAACCTCGGCTGCCTGGATAGTCCATGCGCCAAAACCGTGTGCTTGACGTGTCACCGTTCAAACTAAGTTGTGCGAATGATGCGTACGTAAAACGACATGGCACCATGTGGTCCTGATATATCGTATCAGGATGCTCTTTCAGGCGAAATCTGCTGAGCTTACTGGGACTATAACACCTGTTTACTATTAAATGTTTCTGTCATTCATACTCATCGTTTCCATTGCTCCTTTGTTATTCTTTTCTTATTCTTTTCATTGCTCTTTTGTCTCTTACTGCTCTGGGTCAGTCACTTTAAAAGGCCTATGGATGCTATGGGGCTCCTCAAAATAAATAAATAAATAAATGACTGATCTTCCTCTACGTTGCCTATTGTTACCACTGGCGAATGCGAGCAGCAGAAGAGGTAAGGAGGGGAAGGGCAAATTTCAGCGAGGAGATAGAAGAGAGTGAGAGGGAGAGGAAATTGACGCTCAAATATGTATGGACGTACCACTGAGGCGAAAACTTTTATGGAACAACACAAGTTCCCGTTCCATGCGGACTCAATAACTGGGTCGACCGACCGAAATGCGTTTCGCGAAACTAATACCCAATGTGTACTCAGAACTAATACCAAGCGCCGTTTTCTTTAAAGAAAAAAATGTTTGTAAGGCAACGTTATCTACATTGTGGATATTCCTGGACACGGTAGACCTCATGGCTGACTGAAGCTACACGAAGCGAAGTAAATAAAATGTTATCGAAATATTCTGCGAGCTAACGCTTAACGCCTACACCGACTAGCGCGTATACATCAAGATTGGTTGCCGATAATGACAAGTAACAAACGGTCAAGACAATGAACCAAACGCTTCCTTTAATTATCAGCCGCTGCAACGGCTCAGTGTTTATGGTGCAAATCTGCTAACCGGAAGACGCAAATTCGATCCCGGCCGGGACAGTCGCATTTCGGTGGAGGAAAAATGCTATAGAGGCCTGAGTACTGTGCGATATCAGTTCACGTTAAAGGACCCGGGCGATCAAAATTTCCGGAGCCTTTCAGTACGACGTCCCGTATATCATGTGTCGATTCGATACGTTAAACCCCATAAACCAAACAATCTTAAGTATTGCTTCACTCTGTATTCAAAATGTTGTGCGCACTGCGCCATGTCAGTCCACGTTAAAGGATCCCAGTCGATCGAAATTCCGGAGTCCTTCACTACGGCTTCTCTCATAGCCTGAGTCGATTTGGGACGTTAAACCCCATAAACCAACCAACCTTTAATTATTGGTTCACTCTGTATTCAAAATGTTGTGCGCACTGTGCGATGTCAGTCCACGTTAAAGGACCCCAGGCGATCGAAATTTCCGGAGCCCTTCACTACGGCGTACCGCATAGCCTTAGCCGATTCGGGGCGTTAATCCCCATAAACCATAAACCAAAGTGTTGTGAAGCTAAGCAAATGCTACATTACGCGTGGGTTTTCATTTAAATAGAACAGCAAACATGTCCGTTGTATTCAGCTGGCAGTGCTGCACTTTTCTTGACCGCACTTCTCGCAGCCTATGCGGAGGAGCACGCGTGCCGTATACAATAGCTTCGAAACACGCGCCGTTTGCGTGACTCGCTGAGCCGAGCTGGCGTGCGCCGCAGCATCACGCATCGCACGCGTTTCGGTCGCGTCAAAAACGTAACGAGACGGCACCTGAAACTACGGAGTGGTGGCTGGAAGTCTTCTACTTGCTTGTCAGTGGGTGGCAGACAGCGCGGGGCGTTAACTGCATGAGCGCGCTCCGTATACCGCTTACAATTGATTGAGCCTGCAGTGAGGTTCCTCTTGTCCAAAGAGCGGCCTGCATCCAGCTCTATAAGTAGCGGCAGAGTATTTTGGTTCGGAGCTTGTTTCATTTTACCAGTCGCAAAACGCCCTATCCCACGTATGGAAACCCGGTGGTCTAATAAGCCCAAAACTCGGAGGTTAGCAGGCTGTCCCGACGCGTGTGGACAGTAAAGTAAACTTTGTACAGATTAGAATTTCTGAGATGGTTGATGAACGCAGTAGAGTGGCTCGCAGCAAAATCAATAAAACAGGTGCAGTAAGAAAAATGCGTAGATATTGGAGCTGTCGCAACAACAATGCAGTAGTAAGTGATAGCTTGTTATTTAAAAAAAAAAGCTTATTTACTGCGTAGTTCACTGACGCAGAGTGCAACTATCGTGGGACAAAGACTAAGCCCATAAATTTTCTGAGTGGGAGCATCTCAAGCACATCTTGCTTACCTTGGAACGTGCTTGTTCATCAACCTTTCGCACAAGGCGTTTAAAAAGAATTTTTACAAGCGCACTTCCATTAAGACAGACGCAGTCGGTTCTCTTGCGGTACTTGCCCATCGTCAAAATAACGCTGTGCGAGAAAACGATGAACCGATCGTGGCCAATCGCAGTTTCAAGATTCACAAGTGGTGACGTCAGGTGGGCTTCACTATTACGTGCTTTCACGCCATTTATTTTCCGGCTTATCAAGGCTCTCTTTTCTGTGACAATGACATATTTTCTATCATGCGACTCTAGCCTATCACTAAAGCTTGACTTGGTATTCCACTTTAGTGCCCCTTTAAGGTTCGCCAGCAAACAGAGAGAGTGGTAATCGCTCACGAGTTGAAATGGGTCATCATACCAGTGACCAGTGAACGCTGACTCGACAGGAAAACACTCTGTTTCAGTGGTAGAATAATTCGCTTCGGATCGCGATAGGGTGCAGCCTACATAAGCAATCACGCGCTCATCGCTATCCTGCCACTGAACAAGGACAGCACCGGGGACTACGTTGCTTGCGTCGATGTGCAGTTCATTGTTCCCTATCGGCCGCCTCGTCGGAGTGTGCAAATATTCATGGGCGTAGGTTGGAAAGGTTTTCTGACGGTTTCTCGAAGGCCTCCTGCTGTTCCTAGATTACAGGTTGGAGAAGTCTTGTACAACAGATGACACGTGCAGAGGCATAAAAAGCGGCGTAGAGCTCGTTTATCAATCAGCGTCGAGAGCGCAGCTATCTGTTTCCGTCTTGCCGAGGTCTGGTCTAATGCCTTCAGCGCTCACGACGTGTGTGTGGCACTTGAACTGTTGGAACGTGACGAGAGGCGAGAAACCGCACTTACACACTATACAGTTGAACCTCGTTATAACCAAGTTCAGGGGGCCCGACGATTACTTCGTTATAGCCCTTGTTGACCAAGCTTCCAAGGGGAATCCTCATTCCTTCGTTATATCCATTATTTCGTTATAACGAGATCCGACTGTATTAACACGAATATACACCATTATGATCAAATTACAAGCCTACCAATGTGCAGTATCCAGTAGCAGTTAAATATGCGGCAGTTAACACATTAATACATCGATATACATAAACACGGAACACTACACACTTATCAGTGTACGTATATATATGGTGCCCTGTCACGACATAGAGTTCAGCTAGGACTCTGCGTAAAACCAGACGATGTGGGTCGCGGAACAAGGGAAAGGCGGCGCCTCACTGTGCAAGTAAATGGACGACCGCACTCGCATAAACAATGAGCAGAAGCCGGACCAGGCAGGCCAGCTTCTGTTCGCAGCACTGCACGTGGCACCTGCGCACGACGTATCACATTCCGAGCATTCCTTGACGTAAAGCGAGTGACATGATTATCGGCAAAGCTGTTTGTATTATGAAGAAGGTCGAAACTTAATGGTGAAAACCACGTGCTCTGGTGTAGAGCTGTGCACGGGCCGCAAATTTCAGCCCGCGCCCGGCCCGAGCCCTACACTACTGATGGAGGCCCGGCCCGGCCCGACACTGAAGAAACCTAAGCCCACCCGGGCCCGGCCCGAGTTAAGGCCCGGCCCGGGCCCGGCCCGACCTGCAAAACTGAAATTGAAGTGACGATGAAACAGAAAGAGACAATCTAAGGAAAATCAGTTTATTTTAATGTTTTTAAAATGCTCGGTTCTCATGCTCTAGATGAAAATTAGTGAGTATATGCAAACATGGCGCATGTAGAGAGTTATCGCCTACGCCTACTTAGGTAACCATGGCGAGCAAGAAGATAATGGTCACAACACATCATTGTTGCCACACGAGCGAGAATCCTGTTGTCCCGTACATGTGATAATAACCCCCCCCCCCCTCCCCCCCCCCCCGCCCGGCCCCCGTCAACGCGTGGCGGAGGGTACTTTTGCGAGCGCCTTCGGTTCGACACGCCTCACCTTCCTTTGTGCAGTGTCATTTGGGCTCGTGAGACCACTCACGTGGAGATTAGTTTCGAACCTTGCAACAGTAACCTTGCAACAGTAGGGCGGCTGGAGCCACGCAGGAGCAATCGCGATCGCGAAGCCCGGCCGGCCCGTCCGAGATAAATATATCGTGGCCCGAGCCCGGCCCGGGCCCGGGTGAATAACTTCCGCAAGGCCCGAGCCCGGCCCGCGGGCCGGGCCGGGTACGGGCTTTCGGGCCGGCCCGAGCCCGTGCACAGCTCTACTCTGGTGTTCTTCAAGTGCAGTGTCGTTTTCAGGCGCTATCATTTCACTACGCGCAAATAATGAGTACTCTCTTTTAACTCACGCTTCTGTCGATCAGAAACGTTTCTTTCAGATTGATTCTTCCGGAGATGTTTGCTTTTATAGGTAGCAACGATTCTGTATTTTCTTGCCTTCTCCGGTGCTGAATCTTGGCGCCGGTCCCCATTCAACACGACATATCGTTAAGGCTTCCGTTATGCCGAAAATCCGGCGATTTCATCGGCGCTGTGAGCGAAAAATGGGACAGGGTAGGGTGGTCCACGTCTCCACCCTACCCACCCTACCCGTAGGTGGCAGGTGGGCCACTTAGGTCACGTGACCTTGTGACGTCAAACAACCTGCCCACAGGATCCTGAGCAAACTTCCCACCGTGGCAGGCAGCAGTTGAATTAATGACTGATCCCGGGAGGTAGCTCGGGAAGAGCAACCTGAGACCGACATGTCCTACCAGTGGCAGCCCCTGCCATCGCAGGGCAGTGGGACATCGGTTAACCGCGCGGCACCACTGCGCCAGGAGCGGTGTGAGGGCTCTTAGCGATCTGTGAGCGAAAAGTTGAGAATGACCAATTCCGCATATATGGGCATGAACTTATTAACCCTATCGCATCATACCCTTAAGGCGGAGCTCAAGTGTCCCTGTCAGTTTTTATTGTACCTGTCCTGGCTCTTGGCAATGTGCAGATATCGTTTTATGACTCGTCAGGGCACGTGCCAGCGGCTGACTGATATCTTGTGGTCCTCAGGGCACTTCGACTTGTACGGATACTTCCTTTAAGTCAGTTCACCCGCGGCCCGCGCACTACGTGTTCATGTGTCACCACATTGAGAGGCGCGCTGTCGGCCCGCGGCCTGGTCAGCGCGCCTCTCCATGTGCTGACGCATGAACACGTGATGCGCTGGCCGCGGGCGAACGGACCGTCGTGTTAATCGGCCTTCACGCTTTAGCTCGGTGGACGAGGAAGAAAGGGACTAAATACTTGAAGCACGCCCCAAAAGTCGTGTGAAATTTTCCCTTTCGATGAAAATTCCTGCGTCTTCCATGGATAAAATTTCTCACTGTAAAACAAGCTTTGTATTATATTTCGCTTTGTTTCTTCGTCCACGCTTCAGAGCTCGTGCGGTAACGTGCTATGGGGATCGGATATCACTATCGTGCGATACAAAACCTCCCGCGGCGCTCTCTGTTATAGACTACCCACGGAAACGCGAAACCTGATTCAGCGTTTTGAAAGGCCTCCATCTTCTCTGTGGCAGCATGGAGAACCCCCTGCTCCCCTTTGCCCCAGCGATCCATAACACGCAGTGGGAAGTGTCACGACAGCTGGACAGCTTTCTTCAGCGCGCAGACTTGATGGATGGGTCAGCGTAAATAACGAATGAAGGAAGCTGAGATATGAAAAAAAAAAATAAAGAAAAAAAACTATGCACCCGTCGGGCAGGAAACGCTATTGCCCTGTGGCAAGGCTGACCGCCTGAAAAACGCCAAAGTACCAGCACTGCAGCTGGAACAGACTCTGGCCCAGGAACACCTGCGCTTTCACCAGGACCGCCCAGACTGCGACGATGGCTCACTACTAAATATTCCTCTTCAGGAGGCTTTGTTCTTGCGTTCTTTGTTGCATTCAGCCGCCGCGGTGGCTCAGTGGCTATGGTGCTCGGCTGCTGGCCCGAAAGACGCGGGTTCGATCCCGGCTGCGGCGGTTGAATTTCTTTGGGGGAGAAATTCGAGGCCCGTGTACTGTGCGATGTCAGTGCACGTTAAAGAACCCCAGGTGGTCGAAATTTCCGGAGCCCTCCACTACGGCGTCTCTCATAGCCTTAGTCGCTTTGGGACGTTAAACCCCATAAACCAACCAAACCATCTTTGTTGCATTCAGGCGTGCACGAAGAAATACGCTAGCGTCTCAGACGCTGATGACTGCTCTTATTTCTTAAGTAATAACGGGAAACAGTAAAAGTGACACCGAGAGGACCATACGTCCAGAACTGATGTGTCCGCGAGCTTACATGTTGCAGGGGAAACCAAAAGTAACACTGGGCTGTTATTTTCGCACAAGAACCGAAACTAGATTGTCTACACACGTGCCAGAATACATGACGAAAGAAGTAAAGCGGACAGAGATTTATTTATTTATTTATTTAAAATACACCTCATAAGCCCCAGGTCATGAAGAAAAAAAAAGAGATACATCACTTATTACATAAACAAAACAATTTTTCAATAGATGGCTTGAAATATTGTGGCTTGGAGTGGTGCACGGCATCAACGGGAATATCATTCCAGTCTTTTGCAGTCTGGACGAAGAATGAAAAAATATGCGCAGAAGTGTGAGCAGATGGCGGGTAAACACTTTTGGTGTGACTGACACGTTGCCCACAATGGAGCAATTCCCGCTTTCTTGGACCTCACTTTTAATTGTGAGGCAGCTTTGTGGAATACCGTAAGATACTGCTATGAACATTGATGGGAATTGTGTAATCTAGCGACGCGTAGCGAAATCCTGGTTGTATAGTTTGTACTGAGCTCGCACGGAGTAGTTAAGACTGCTAGAGAAAGCCAATGGGGTGCGTTTCTGACAATAAATAGCAGGAAACTACCAGCGTACAGGATCTGCAGATATATTGATCGTTGTGGTGTAATCTTACTGTCAAGCGGGAAAATTGGGTTTGTGAACAACTTCCAGTTGAAAAAAAAAATGCGCTTGTGCACAATTTCTGGGTTTTTAAGTGGAAAGTGCGAGGCAATGAAAGCCTAGCAATTATAGTACCTCAACGGCAGCTCTTCGCTGCAGTTGGCTTGAGTGATTCGGCTTGAAGTGGCAAATTGTGACGGTGCTCCTCACCTTTTCTCCCTTTTTTTTCAATCCCGTCATCCCTCTTCTCCAGTGCAGGGTAGCCACCGGAACGACCGTCTGGCCAGCATCCCTTGTCTTCCCTCTTCCTCATCATCTCTATTTCTTCACGCGTTTAGTTTAGCCTACATTTTTTTTTTTTGCCTTCGCCCTGTACAGTCGTTGGTTTCACGTCGCATCTGTTTTCGCTAATTAGTATTCATGCACAATTTGCGTTGTCTATATAGGCGAGCCGTACCTTCCTCTCTGACTGTCCCCTTCGAACTGTGCATCCAATCAAGTCATTTATACTCTCTTAGTCGCCGGTTCTTGCGATGGACTTCCTGTCTTTAATACGTCTGTCGCTAGAGATCAAAGTACTAATTTTAGTTTTTGCTGTTTGGATTATTTGTTTGGTGCCCGAGTGTACTGTGCTACACGATTGGTATCATTTGACTGATATAAATCTGTCTTATTAATAGTGTGATCGTACGAAATAAACTTGGAATTGCCTCCGCCTACCTGTATTTCCTACTTTGCCCGCGTTAGTTCTGACGCAGTTTGGTCTTTCTGGCGCTTAGTTAGGCCTTGGAAAGCGGCCGCTGCGCTTGTCATCGCCGAAGAAACAGGAACAAGATGGTCCGACAGCATACCACGCCTGGCGAACTCTCATAATCATGAATTGGTTATGAGAGCACCTGCTACATGCAAAGCAAATCGGCCAGTGCTCCGCCATGGCTGTAGCTCAGTGTCAATGTTATCTGCAGCTACGACGAACTTATTTGAGCACCTGTTTCACGTAAACCGAACTTAGTTCTGCACCGCAATGTCCGTTTCCCACCGTCAGCGTTTGCAGCTATCCCTTACTTGCTATGAGAGCCCTTGGATCCTTAAGACCGAATGCGGCAATGGTCCACAATGTCCGTTGCACACTTCAACGTTGCGCTTACACTCTGCATCCTAACCAAACGCTATAGTCACCGTCGGCTCCTGTCGCAGCTTTTGCCTGCGCAGTTTATGAGCGCAGACTCTGTGCGGACATATCCGCCACCAGCTCCCGCACTGTTTTTTTATTTAGAGAGAGAGGAAAACAAAAAAGTAGCGAAGGAAAGCGAGAGACTCTGGCATGAGTTTCCGCGTGCGAACATCCACCGGCTAAGTAATGCATGCGCGCATAGCCACAGGCGCTGCCGCGTGCGCCGCTATGCCTTCCACCCTCCTTGGCCCACTCGTGGTCGTGGTCATGTGTGCAGCTGACGAGGGCGTGTGTTCTATCGCCCCCCCCCCCCCCTCCCTCCCTCCTACCCCCTCCTTGGTTTCGCCTGCCGGACACGGCGGCGTACAACGGGGATGTGGCCAGCTACGGATGGAAAGGGAGAGGCCCGTTGAGACACACCGCGCAGACGGTGGGACTTGCGTGCAGCGTAGGAGGCAGTTACGGCGGATTCAACCCGGAAAATAAAGGGAAGTGTCCTTACGCCGCTTCGAGTGGCGTCGTCAGTGCAATGACTGGCGTTTCTTTCGATTCGTTTGGATCGATATCCCCTTCCCAGTGAGAATAGTGGTATTATCCTCCTAGAAAATCTTCGTTCACCTTCATTTCGGCGTCGCAAGGGCGTCTGATTGGCTTCCCGCTCTCTAAACACAAATACGCCTGTATGGGCGCAAAAAGAGAGCAAGATGTCCTTTAAAGCACTCCCTTTTGTAAAAGGGAGTTTGCTAGAGGAGAGTTTAGTGCCTTTTTATTCCTTTCTGTTACGAGTGCGGTCCTATGAGCGGGACACTGCGGATTATGCTTTATGCAGTTACGATGAGGAAGGCCATGGTTTGGCCAATATGCGCACGAGGGATTTCGCTCGTGATGGCGTTGTTTTCTTGAAGTGAATTAAGTAAGAAATGGGATCACAAAGTGAAATGCGGATACTAAATGCAAAGCTCATTAACATGCGAAAATCAGCATTAAATCCCGCTAGTGTGAGATGCGGTATACAGCTTTGTACAAAAGTGAGTGTTTACAATCTTTCGTTCGGAATTCTTGAACTGGAGTTACAGCATTCCACGTATCCGCCGGCCAGCTGCTCCGCAATACTGCGCCTGGACAGAAATCTGAAAGACAGAGAGCTTCACGCACGCGCAAACGCGGCCGTGCTAAGCTCGAGCCAGACGCGGTTATACGTAGATGGGTATACCGCAGACCCCGTGCGGAGTTAATTTTGTCCCTGCATTACGTGAATACTGTACATGCCATCGCAGATGTCCCGTTTTCTGTTTTCTATTCGTCCCAACTCCGAAAAATGTGTTAAGCAATCGAAAGCACAGTATCAATCGCATATTTAGTTTCGGCGATGGACAATAACTGTGGTATCCTCTTTCGTGTCCGGCAACTGGTGCCGTCGCGCTAACAGAAGTGGACAAATTTATAATTTACGCAATACATCCACATGAGCTCAGCCATGCGGCTACATAGCACAGTATATACACATTCTTTCTTCTTTCAGAAGTTTCGGGATTGAAGAGACGAATTTCTCGCTTCGGTTTTTAAAATTCATCCCCGAACATTTTTTTTTTTTCAGGTGCCAGCGCTATGAGAAATATGGGCATAACTTTCATTAGTACCCGTGTGGCTGGTCTGAAATATATGTGAATGAGTAACCACTTCCTTAATAGAAAACTACTACACATTGAAGAAATCTCTGAAGACACTGTGAGTGAAGAAACTTGAGAATGCAGCGTTTTCACCGATTTCGATATGCGTTGGATGTATAGGGCACAGCTTTTGGTTCAGTTCCTTTTTTGTTTTTTCACAGGCGTTTCGCTGGCGCTGCACGCAAGTTGGAGAGCAGGGAACGTCGTGTGTGTACACACGGGCGGACCACCGACGGCGGCGGCGAGGGGTCAGCCGGGCCGCGACCCCGGCTCATTAGCTCCTCGAGCGCGCCTCCCGGGCGGCCTGTGCCTCCCCCCTCCTTCGGAGCGAGCCAGCTCCAGCGAGGGGGTATACACAGCGGTGAAGGAAGGGGGATGGATAGTAACACTCGCGGGGGTTAATTAAGCCGCACGACGCCCACCGCGCCAGCGTTGTCGCCGCGAACGCGCGTCACCCGGCGCCGCTTCTCGTGTACCCGTAACAACGCGCGTATAATGCCAGGATTTGTTCGCTACTTTCAGGATGCGAAACAAAAGAACAAATTTGGGCAAATCCACCACCTCGCCTCCCTCCCGACGGAATCTTTCGCTCTAAACAGAAAAGAGTAAAAAAACTCTCCTCTAGCACACACCCTTTCATAAAAGAGTCTGCGTTAGAGGAGAGTTTGCTCTCTTTTTATTCCCATATAGGTGTATTGGTGTTTAGAGTGCAGCATCAGCGCAAAGAGTGTAGCCACCAACATCGTCGGCGTGTACGTGAGATAGACATAGGTCTCTACATCTATGCGAGCTACAGCTTGAACGACTTTAATAAGAAGTTTTAGTGAACTGTTAAGGGCGCTATAGCTGTGAACGTGTAGCTACACAGCGCGCAGTCAATTTCTAGCAGGCGCGGTATGTGCATCGGTGTAGCCCCTTAACGGTAAGCTAAAACACCCTAATACATCAGTAACTAACACGTCACTGTAGAAGCTACGCTGCCAAGTTTCTGGCTCCTTATAACGGTTAGGCACTGCGCTTTCTCACCGCCGAGAATCAATAAAAATGTGGAATACATAAACCGTAAGTTGCATCGGTGGCCTCGGTTTCACTATGCGCTTGAAAAACTTCCTGTGTTTGCTTCCACTGGATAGTCTAACACTAGAGGCTAACAAAGAGGGTTCAGCTTCAGTTAAGGACAACGCAGCGAACTATGGAAATAAAAATGATAGGTGCAACGTTAAGCGATCGGAAGCAGGTAGAGTGGATGAGGGAACAAACGCAGGTTAAGGACATCGTAGTTTAAATCAAGAGGAAGAAATGGGCATCGGCAAGGCATGTAATGCGAAGGCAGGATAACCGCTGGTCCTTAAGGGTACCGGAGTGGATTCCAAGAGAAGGCAAACGTAGCAGGGGGCGGCAGAAAGTTAGGTGGGCGGATGAGATTAAGAAGTTTGCAGGGATACAGTGGCCGCAGCTGGCAAAGGACAGGGTTAATTGGAAAGGCATGGGAGAGTCCTTTGCACTGCAGTGGGTGTAGTCAGGCTGATGATGATGATGATGGATAGACCACATACACTCTAACAGAAACGAGTAAAAAGGGAATAAACTTTACAGGAGTAAACTCTCTTTTATAAAAGGGTGTGCGTTAGAGGACAGCTTACTCCTATTTTCACTCCCATACAGGCGTGGCGTACTCGTGTCTAGAGTGTAGGGTGTGATATTCGGGTTCGTGTGCAATACGCGGAGTATTGCGGCATGCGCTGGACGCCGCCGGTGCGGCGTCGGCGGCTGCTGCCGCGTGTGGCAGCGCGCCACCCGCGAGCGAAGCCAGCCCTGGGGCTTCGGCGGCGTGACTGCCGTGATGGTGAAACGTGAGAGGCCTTGTAACACTTTCAAGTTCACCGCCGCTGCCGAAGGCGAGAGTGCGCGCGCGGCCGAGATGACCAACGCCGTTTCGCAAGTGTCGGCCTGTAACACATTAAGGCAACATGGAAAGAGTATTCTGGAAAATGAATCCCCCTTTCTCGCTTCCAGTGCGTGCAAAGAGGCGGGAAGGTTACGGACGGTGTCGTCGTTAAAGAAGGCGGATACTTCGTTTTGCATGCGAGCGGCGTGTGTGCGCCGAAGGTGAGAAATAATGAAATGACGGAGGAATCGGGTCGCAGAAGAAATTGCGCAGTGCTTAGGGAGAGGACTGGGCTCGTATACAGCGCGCTGTCTGTTTAAGTAAGCAGTGTGTTGGGCAGAAGCCACTGGTGTACTCTAACTGAACCGAACGCTAATACGAACTATCAAGGCCTTATGGAATGACACAAACAATGAACGACAAGCGGTAGTGGTCAAGTTCTTGTAGACTGCACCGCCAATCTTTCAAGATCTGTTCGGTCCCCTTTCCAGAAGCGGGTAAAATGCGTCATCAAAACAGCTGCTTCTATGTGAAGACTTGAACCGGTGACGTGATGTGGTTCGCACATGAGACCCGAAACCATCAAAGACTAGCGGGAAGGTACGGCTGAATAGTGAAAAGAAGTTGATCAAGTTCGCGAAGACGGTATACCTGCGTTTGATGACCTTTTCGGCCCCATTTTTCAGGAGAGGTAAAAGGTCCACACAAAGTTGCTTGTTTGACGTGAAGGCGGTCCTTTCTTTCAGCCAGTCTCGCCATTGTTTGCCATGTATAGGATGTACCGCACGGTTCCATACCTCAAGAGGGGATCGTTGCACTATTCATTCAAGCAGTTAAAGTATGAGCAGGAGCAAAATATCTGCAAATACACGCGAATAAGACAGCCAAACCTCGTTATAACGAAATAATGAATAGAACGCAATAATTGACGATTCTCGTTGGAATCTCGTCAACACTCACTATAACGAAGCTACGGCTATAACGAAGTAATCTCCGGGCACCTTCAACGTCCTTACGATGACGTCCAACTGTAAAACTAAACACCCGTGACAAAAATCACGTTAAAGCGGTTGAAGTTACCTAAAAGTACAAAACAAAGAAAGTCAACGCGCTCATCCAATGAGAAAAGAAAGCAAGCGTGGCGGCGCAGTGGAGTGTATACATTGCCCGCGACGTCTCGGCTCTGGAGGAGCTTGACCGCGTAATGGACTGCGACAAAATGGCTTTTGCTCGGATACACCCGCGTCGGGGTGCCGAACGAGGCTGCGCGGCTCGTGACAGTCGGCGGCAAGGTCGATGCACGCTGCGACAAGCGCGCAGACAGGGCCGCGAACAACCGATGACATGCCGCGCTGCTCTGCGGCAGGGAAAGGAGGAGAAGGGGTATACACCCCCCCCCCCCCCCCCCCCCCCCCCCCCCCCCTCGACGAACGAGTGGACGAGCTGGGTGGATCTTCTGGCCTGGGCCAGTGCAAGGCACGGGCTTTTCGTTTTCAGCGTACGCCCGTGGGTTTGAAAGTACTGCAACACGGCTCACGTTGGAATTCGCCAGTCTACCTTCCTCTCCACCTTCTTCCTTTTTGAAGAACGATGTTCAGAGATAAGCTGGCAGGTTTCTTTTTTTTTTTCTTTTCCGTTTTTCAGCATTGAGATGGCGTTCAGACAAACGTGTAGACTTCAAGTTGGGAAACCTTCTTAAGCCCCGACTCCAACGACACTTCCTGGACGTACGCGCCCAGCGTCGGCGCTCTTGGCGTACGCTGGAACGAGCGTCGAAAAGAGGCATGCATCTCCATGTCCCTGGTGCTGGCTGGCTCCCCCTCGCGAGTCGATGGAAAGAATTTCAAGCCGTGAAGAGAAGGGGTTAGGGGCGCTGAAAGGGCGAATTAAACCGCGAAGAAAAGTTCGGTGAACACGAAGCTATGAAGAAAAGAGTTCCCGAGAGCCCCGTGGTCCTCCGATTGTTGTCAACCAGACCCCGCTTCCGACGCGTGCGCCAGCGCCCGTGCGCTGGCGTCTCCTGTAAGGCGCATGCGCAGACCCTGTTCTGGCGTACGCCAAGAGCGCCGACGCTGAGCGCGCTTTAGGAGAGAGGAAGGACGAGAGTTCAGAAAAAGGAAAAGCGTGGTAGCCGCTTAACTCTGGCTTGAACCAAGGGATGAAAGCATGCAAACTTGAGAGATGGGGAGGGAGAGAAACACGTGCAGCTAGCTCCAATATGAAACGGAACAAAAACAATTTTCACAGAACAATTCCGCTATTACTGAGGAGTTGGTTTTTTAATATTATTTTTCAATAGGAAAACTACTCGGAAAGCCGGAAAAAGTGTTGCTTGGCAGTAGCGTATAAGTAATAATCATTGGATGAATGCCAACAATGTGTTCCCTTTAACAGTGGAGCTGCCTGTACAAATTTTGCACGATCTAGGGCGCGCGTGGTTGGGTCCTACTTAGGGCGCCTGGGTGCATAGCTTCGCCGCTGGAATCGAGGCGAGCTAGGCGCAGCCCACTTACGCTTAGAGCATGACGTCGCACTGTATGACTTACTGCTGTCGCAGTGATTAAATGGAAGTGGAAATAAAAAGGGCCCCGTTGAGCGATTTCTTGAATGCTTCCAGGACTCCTCGTACGCGTCCGAAAGATTCGGCAAGCTTTGCGTTGGGGGTCACCTGAGAGACATTTGCTGGTGTCCTCCTTTTCTATAGACCATGCTGCAGGAACGCAGGCACGTTTTGCACACTATGCGCGTCATACAGGGCATCTGCATGAGCGGCGCCAAGTTCTTTGTGTGTGTATACCGGGTGTTTCGGCGAACACGTGCAGAAACTTCTAAACGTAGAGTGGACGGAATATAAAGAAAATCTGTCAAGAAACAAGGCTGCCAACCGCGTGCGTACGTCAGTAATTTTGTAAATCATGTTAATAACCTAGCTATTTAATCAAGCATGACGATGGACTTTAAATCAATATAGGCTCGCGATTAGGACTAATAACAAGTTCATAGCCATGAACTAGACGATGCCGTGAAAGTTTTTGAAACGAAGAAAGAGTGCTCTAAAGCTCTGCAGTGCAAATTAACCGGAGATGACACTGAGACAGGGCATTCGGAGCGGGGAAGTTTAGAGAAAACGTAGCATCCGCTGGTGACGAGTTGCATTTCCTACGGGCACCTATTCTGAACCACCTCTGCATTGTACACTCAAAAATTTTTTACACCCTTAAAGGTGTAATGCCCTTGTCCCAGGGCTAACATCCTTTGAAGACATTCACCAACACCTCAAGGATGTTCGTGAACGCTCTTATGGTGTTAGGGTGTTCATGAACACACCAAAGGGGGTCACGGACATTAGAAGGGCGTTTATGAGCACACTAAAGGTGTTTAACCTGTGTACACCACTTTTTATAAAGGAGGGCATAGACTTTCTACTAATTGGTCGCTCTCAAAAGTTACAGCTTTGTGTTTGGCGATAACTATCGTTTTTTTTTCTTCTAGCACCCAGTGATGGAGGGAAAAAAGGTGCAGACCGCACCCCAGTTTTGTACTGAACCCCTTGCTACAGTTCCGACGTTCTGCCATTTTTTTTTACTTTGTGCGGTGACTGGAACAATGCCTATTATTTGCATGCGCATCTTGTTCGCCGGCTTATGTTCTCTAGGCCCAAGTAATGAGCGCACTTGGGCCAGTATTCCAGATGATGAACCGAGGCCCTTCAGGGCTGATTTAAGACAGTCTCTGAAGCGTAGTGCGTGAATTTCGCTGACGCAAATTTCAATTCGTCGCACTGGAAGCAAACAGAATCCGCATCAAATGCATCGGACGCAGGCGTAACAGTAGACATCACCATAGGCATTTCATGTTACCACACACAACAGCACCGTGAGCCGCTCCATCAGCAACGACCGGCAAGAAAGAATCAACACGATTAGCGCTAGTGCGCGTTTGGAATCCGGCAGCAACGCATCTCCGCACGCACACCAGAGTGGGCTGTTGTGTGGCACGTATCCTCCCGCATAGCTTGGGACGGAAAATCACCCGTTTAGATTTGCGGGGCAGCCTGTTTTTAACGCCTTCGCCCATGCGGTGCGTCCTGTGATAGAAACGAAACGGTGCGCGGAGCGTGTGAGAGGCGCGCGAGACATGATTACACGTCTCGGCGTGTTAGGGACGTTTACCTGCTCGCGCTCGGAGTGGTTGTATACAGCGCTTTAGTGACACGGGGTCCGTGGGTGCCCCGAAGGAAGTGCGCGGGGTTCCGGGCGGCCGATGCAGGATGTTTGGCGGCGGGTAGCGCGGGTGGGCCGGGGAGACCACCCATGCAACGAGGACCGCCGGCGAGAGCGGCCGCTCGCCCTCCGGCGCTAATGGCCGCCGCCGCCGCCATGACCTCCGGGGATGGCCCCCAGGCCGCCGGGCAGCACGGCGACGTCGACGACGACAAAACGGCGCTCCACGCCGTCGTCACTGCTGCAGGGCGGGATAGGGGGAGGGGGGGAGGAATGAGCGTGGTTTTCAGAGATGGCACTTCAGGCCTCTACAAAAGGCTGACGCGGCGGCGTCACAGCGATCCGACTAGAATAGCCTAATGTGTGTGGACAGCGCCGGCTAGCATTTAAAGGACAGCTCCGGTGGTTTTTAGAGGTTTCCATATTGTAATAAAACTCGTACTGTACGTTCTTTTTCCTCATTCCTGATTAGTTTTATCAAACTTGGCGGCTGTGCAACGTTTCATTCCGGAGTCAATTGATTTTAATGTTTGACGATTCCGTAGCATCAATTCAGGTGATTCAGGCAGGCAACTTTGACTTCTCGATGTCACAAACATTCCATTCATGTTATAGCGCCCACCACCCCTTTCCGAACAAAATTTGGAGGTTTGTATTAGGTCGTCCCCAGGCATTCTATAAAAGAACTCATTGTTATCAGGCCGCCGCGGTGGCTCACTGGTTATGGTGCTCGGCTGCTGACCCGAAAGACGCGGGTTCTATCCCGGCCGCGGCGGTTGGATTTCTTTGGAGGAGAAATTCTAGAGGCCCGTGTACTGTACGATGTCAGTGCACGTTAAAGAACCCCAGGTGGTCGAAATTTAAGGAGCCCTTCACTACGGCGTCTCTCATAGCCTGAGTATTTTTTTGAAGTTAAAACCCCATAAACCAAACCTAACCGTCATTGTTATCAGCCGCTTCTTCAGCCTTTCAAAGCACGTGCCAGTGTCTTTCTAGTATTATTTGTAACTTCATCGCTGCGTCACGCGAAACCTCGTCTCTGGCCATGGACTGAGTTTGGGTTTCGATTTGCTGTTTTCGCTGTTCTGTAGTGGTACGACTCGGTATGTAAAAAAAAAAAAAAAATAGTTTCTTTTTGAGGAGAGAGAATACTCTAAGGAATGTGATGAGACTATCACCTCGATATGTTCTGAAATCCTCGGAGCTGTGGCTTAGAAGACAGCTAGTTGGTTGCTTGGGACAACGGTGAGATTACTTCAGCGTCTTTCGGACCTGAGCGTGAAAGAACAGGTGCGTTCCTTGCGAGTGAAGGCACTACTGGCAGCTTCCGAGAGCGCGCACCAACTACTGCTAGCAAATGTTTTCCGACAAACTGCTTGCACTGTTAAATTCTCAAGCATTAGCTATTGTATAAATGATTCCTAACGCTTCGAAGTTTTCCTTACACGATCGATGATAGTGCATGTATTTGCTTGTCGTTCGTCAGCTGCAAGGGTTTCTTTATCATTTGTGAATTGCGATGACGCAATGCATGCTTTTTTTTCACGCGGCATACCTTGTAACTGAGCGCATACTGTGTCAAGCCTAACATGGCCTTTTGTCTTCTATTTCTCAGTATTTGCAACAGTGAAAGAAAATACGAGACACCATTTGATGTCCGATGTCCATACGTTTCATCTCCGCCCAGCGTTTGTAGTGTCTCACTCTCTCGTACATTCGTTTTTGTCCTTCAGCAACAAGCTCATAATGGAACAGGACAGGCGACACGAAACAGGAAAGCATCAGCACCGTGGATATCAGCAGACTGGTGGTCCCATATGTCAAGGGCACCAGCCGCTGATGTGGACTAGTATGATATCATGTGTCGCATGTGTACCAATGGTTCTAATGCCAGATATATAGTTCAATTAACCTATAGTTTAGTTTTACAACAACCTTTGATGGGTCGTTAAAAAACTTGGATGGCCAAAATTTAGATTAGGCAGCTCTACATTAAACCGTGCACCGCAGCCTGAGAGTTGCTACGAGAATTCGAATAATATATACCTGCATGCGGTGCTGTCTTTATCTACACAGTTCCGCGCAGATCTTAAGGTCTGCCCACATGACGAGTGTGGTAAAGTCTTCGTTCGCTTCGACATGTTATAGGACACGTGTGCGTATAAAATGCACTCGAATAGTCACTAAGTCGTAGGCATGCCTCTTGCGCCAGACCGATCGACATCATTCCTCGCCAGTTTACCTCCCTCGACGACTGATATAAAGATTGTACTCCCGGGACCTCTTCGGGAGCTTTTTGCGTAGAGAAGAAAGGAATCAGTGCGCTCGACGCCTCCTTCGATTGTTCTAGTGATTCTTCGGTGAAGCGTCATGCTCTGATTACCGCACAGATGGCGATTATCATGACACTTAAGACGTGGACGAGGCGCAGAGTGCGCATTCCAAGCGCCTCCCATTTCTGTAAGAGCAGCTCGGCGCCACCGAGCTGGCATTTTGTTTTGTGTCGCTGAAAACGTTCGTGCTGCTTTCTTTGCGTGCGTTTGGTAAGAGCGTATTTGATGGACGGACAGGCAGACAGACAGCCAGAGGCTGGGTGGGCGGGCCACAGACGGATGAACGGCGAAGCGAGTAGGTTGGCGTGAGGAGGGTCAGTGGGCGGGTAATTCGATAAATGTACGGATAGACGCTGCGGCAGTGGCGAAACAGAACTTGCTGTGGGGCCGGGATTCGCCTCGCCTGAGTTTGTTGTTGAGTTGGTCAGTGTCCAATCGCATTGTTTCGGGGCATATGCAAGCAATGAAATAAAGGAATGCTTAGGATAGTTAGCTCTACTGTGCACGAGGTAAGGACTATAAGGCGGTGAAAAATAGACGGTGGCCTGACTGTTAAGTTCTGTGTTTTAGTTTTAAAGGGCCACGGACCACCCCAGCTCAGCAGACACTCTCTACCTCTCTTTCAGCGAGCCTCCTCTCCTTCCACTCCCTCCTCGAAATTTTTCTCTCCCGCTCCTCGTCGAGTAGGCTCGGCAAGGCAAAATCACCCCTTCCTTCTCCGGTGTAAGCCGGAGGCGTGGTGTCTGTGGAGTGCGTCACAGGGCGACGTCATGGCCCCGCCTTCAATAGAATTCTTTTCTTGGTTTTTGCATTTTCTCCGCACACTGAACGATCGAGAGGCGCGATCGGCTCGACCACCTAGACTTGTTAGCGAGCGCATCCTTTCATACATCTGTTTGTCATTCCCAGTTAACGAGCCGCCTTTTCATTTTCTTTTAGGCCTCCCCACCGTTTCACGAGCGGAGGGGCGGAAGTCGGTTGTGTTCGAAACACACGGCGAAGCGCGGACCCGGCAACCGCCCGTTTGCTTTTCTCCATGCGTGTTTGTGTTCTGTGTGTTTGTGTCTTTTCTCCGCTCCAAAGCATATGTCATTCATTGGAGTCAAGGCGTACGCAAGATGCACGAAAGATAAGCGGTATGTGTGCGGAGCGGTAAAGTGGGCGAGCGAGGGAAAGGCTCTGCTGCACTACTAATTAAAACCTTGTTTTGGGGGGCTCGCATAGAAGAAAAGAAACTGAGAAGGGAGCGCGCACGCAGAGCGTCTCGTGACGGGATCACTGCGGGGGGGGGGGGGGGGGGGGGGGGGGGGGGAGGGGGGGGGGCGAGCCAACTCCCTCAGTTTTACTGTTTTTTTACTTTTTATGGCTAGGGTTCAAGGCTGTCGCCGCACGCTCCCTCCGCAGTTTTTTTTTTTTGTTCCTTCATGCGGGTTTGTAGGCATGAGCCAGAACAGAAGGCGCTGCGGAAAGCGTTGTGCAGACGACGCGACGCCAAGGCTACGCCCAACCTTCTCCCGTCAGTCAGAACGATGCACCAATGGAGTGCCTTTAGCGAAAGTAGCCCCCCCTGACGTCAGCGGGGTGCAGAGTAGTGGGCCGGGCCCGTTTTTGAAGGAAGGAAAGAACGAACGGGCTTTGATTTGAATTTTCGCAGCTTTTCGGGGCGCGCATGGCTCTAGTATTTTGCAGAGGTTATCTTCGATGCCTCATCTATGCAGTGGGCTTGTTTTTCAAAAATGTCCGGACCCTGGTCAGTGGCCCTTTAAAGCACGTGCTCCCTTAACTACTGCATCGGCGCATTTTTGCCCATGGAACTCTGTGGACGGATTTTTGCCGCACTGTGGGCAGTCAGAGCGCGGGAGGTTGAGGGAGTACTTTGAAGCACTCGCGCGGCTCTCAGTACGTGACATGCACGCATGCAGCAGACGCATGCACTGAAGGGGCGTAGAGTAGATATACGTCGAATCAGTTGCGTACGCCATGGGAATCGTCATGGGCATACCCTTCACGCATTTCATACAGCTCAGCAGGTGAAAGCAGCCGGTGAGTTGTTTTAGGCCCATGTTTTTTTATTAATGCAGTGTGTACTAAGCGCTCAAGAACGCTTTTGTTTTTCTCCCCACTCCAAAGAAAAACAAAAGAAAGCGCCGGCTGCTTAAAAATACTGAAAGCTGAGAGCAAAAACCGGAACGCACTAAATATACTATAGTGCCCGCAGTCCACTCAAGACGGCTAGCTGCGCAGTATAACTGAAAGTGCCTTGCTCGGCGGCATATCGTCGTTAAACGTTCGTGCCAGAATTCGGCGCGCTGAACTCAGATTCAGCCGCTGAATCCAACGGCGTGCAAATTACGCAATGTACCAACCCTTCAAAACGTTCACAAGCTGCGGAAATTGCTGCAGGGGCCTGCAGTAGGGTTTCTTTAGTGCGGCGTTTCTTTGTGATCTGGGAACTTTTAAAAAGGACGCTACATGGCAGCATCGGTAGTCTGGACCGAAAGAAAGACGTTTGGATTTTTAAAACGCGCTGTCATTTATATAGTTGAACTTCATTATAACGAAGTTGAAGGCACCGGACGATTACTTCGTTACAGGCACAGCTTCGTTATAGCCCGTGTTGACCGAGCCTGAAAGTGGAATCGTCATTCCTTCGTTACATCCATTATTTCGTTATAAACCATTTCGCTATAACGAGGTTAGACTATGTCTCTGGAGTCACTTCAAGAACTCATCTGAGAGAGCGCGAAAATTGCAGCTACAGGATAGAGAGGAGGAACTGTGCTTGCGGGGAAGAACTGCCAACGCGAACAGAACAGCAGCTCTTTCGAACTGGGTTCAGTTTGGGAGGTAGTTCATAGTGCAGCAGCAGAGAGTAGAAGAATGTCTCCGAGAAGAACTGCCACTATAGGAAAGGAGCAGACAGCTTTTGAGGTGTAGAGCGTTGTGAAGCAGCTGCATGACACCTTAGCGCCAGTTTGGGCTGTCCGTCATTCGGTCATTCCGACATGACCCTGCGCATGATCTCTGCGCATGACATGACCCTGCGCATGATGAGATGATCTCACTGCGCATACGAGAGTCATCCACTTCGTTACATCATTTAAGCAATATTTGGAGGGCGACGTAAAAAAAGCTGCCAGAGGAAGACCTGAAAAGCCCGCAGCCCCACAGACAGACAAACCTAAAATGGGCGTCGTGCATTGTTGGCATCTGATTATTAATGACCCGGCGACTTGATCGGCGTGTGAGTATTGAGCCCTCCTACCGGCTTGGGCATTAATGCATGCTTAGAAACTCCCGAGTTTGTGAACGTTTCAATGGCAATTTCATGGGAGAAACGCGGTTGAAATACTGGCACACAGCGCCGGATTTTGGTCGGCCATGACTAGGTTAAAGGAATCCTATAAATGCGCTCTTATGGGGACTCGCACTGCTGTAGGAGGATAGAAACGGCGTAACGAAGGCAGGCCGCGATCAACAAAGATTGCTGATTGGCAAATGGAGAATTTGATGATGTCTGTGGCCTCTCACACACTCATGTTTATGATAAATCAATGTAGAATTAAGCTATCAAGAATCGATTTACACAGGGGTAAAGGTAAAGCGAATTTGTCAACCGACTTTTAATACACGAGTAGTCGGAATTTTGGGCGTACACGCTGCAGGGCTTGCGTATAGGAAGCTGCTAATATTGAGCCAGATTTTCCAAACAACTCAGCAACAAAAGAGAAGGCATGGGTTAGCGATTAATAGCAAGAGGTGGCAGAGTACAGCCGATGGAGGCGCTGATGTCTCCATGCCAGAAGCTTGCACGGCAAAAGCAGAGAAGCGTCGTTTTCTTTTTTTTTTTTATGTCGAATGTTCTGCCCTCTACAAGTCACCGTTTAAGGGCGAGCGAGTTTCCAATATTCAAAAAAAAAAATGCCTTTAAAAACCAGCTGAATTCGTGAAACTTACTTCGGTTATTCCAAATTAGTGACTGTGTGGTAATTTCAGCCCAGCAAACTTTCTCTTAAGCAAACATTCCCTCCAGTCCCCGGAAGTTGGTTTAAGCAATAATTATTATTAATATATATGGGTAAATACTAAATGTAATTTTTCATGGATGTACAATTCATTAGTCGGATGAGTTGCGTTGCCATTCTGAAATTAGGAGCTCACTTTGCCGAGGATAATTTAGAGGGCTGAGAAATCCGCGTCTTTTGTCAAGACAGAGTACCCAGTATAGTGGTGTGAGAATAGTACTTCTTCGAAACCCAATCGAATGGGAATAGGCTAGCTTTTCTACCGAATCGAATATGAATCGTGGAGTTAAGAACCGAATCGAATACGAATCAAATATATCTATGATTGTTCCCTACTTGTGTGATTCGCAAAGAACCGATAGACATGAGAAACTGGGAAGAGCTATAGCGAAAGAAGCAAGGAGAAAGACGGCAGCTGTTGAAAGACGCAACAGTTATCTCCACTAGGGGGCACGCAACACAATACGGTTATATTAACTCTGTCACCGTATTTCATGTCCATAGGAGAATTGTCATCTGCTACTGAAAACTACAGCGAACGAATTAGTCCCACACCGTCAGTTGATGAGAGTGACCTCCGTAGCCATCATAATCATCATCATCAGACTGCATGCGCCCACTGCAGGGCAAGGGCCTCTCCCAAGTCTCTCTAATTAACCCTGTCCTTTGCCAGTTGCGGCCACCGTATCCCCGCAAACTTCTTAATCTCATCCGCCCACCTAACTTTCTGCCGCACCCTGCTACGTTTGCCTTCTCTTGGAATCCACCCGTTACCCTTAATAACCAGCGGTTACCTTGCCTTCGCATTCCATGCCCTGCCCAAGCCCATTTCTTCCTCTTGATTTCGACTAGGATGTCATTAATCCACGTTTGTTCCCTCACCCACTCTGCCCGCTTCCGGTCTCTTAACGTCACACCTATCATTTTTCTTTCCATACCTACGATGCTTGTCACCGGCTAAAAGTGACTGAAAGTTTACCGCGTCGCCCAATCTTGAAGGCCGAATGCGGGGGCATTGTGAACGCCGCGACACGGATGGATCTTCCCGCGCAGAGCAGTGATCTCCACTGTGTGGAGATAGTGGCATAGACTGATCGCGTGAACCATGCTGGGTAACGTATAGGAGTTCGGCCTATTTTTGAAACAATCGCAAAAGAAATCTATGAGGCGCCTATACTCGAACTTCGGGCTAGTTATTAGAAAATTATTCAGAAATTTGTGAACGGATCTGATTGGGTTCGAATAATATCGAACGTGCTTTGTTTTACTCGTTCAGCGAATCGAATAGAAGAGTATTCTACTTGCTATTCGAAAGTTTCAAATATTTGTATACCCCTGCCGAGTATGGATAGTACATCGTTCGCTGGCAGCGCATTCAGATAAATTAACGATGCCTGCAGACATCAGGCAGTGGTGGTTGTGGGAACTAGTAGCGACGATAATCTTTTCAACACTTGTTAAGACAGAGAGGGCAGAAAGGAGGAAAGGAAGGCAGGTTAACCAGACGGTTGATCCGATTGACTACCTTATATTTGAGGAAGAGAACATGGGATGTAAAAGAGAGAGGAGAAGGATGAAGTAAGAAGCAAGGATGCCAGGTAGTGAAGTGCCTGCTGTAATCCACTGGAATCTGAAGAATACTTGGCAAGTCCTTAGGGCTGACTTAGAAGGTGGTAACTGTCCGAGTATTTTGCCCTCTTTCAGCGGGAAATACTCCAGGCTGTAGAACAGGAGGTCTGGAACAATCCAAAATCTTTGTATTTCAGTGCTAAACACCGCAGGTTCCCAAAACAGATCTTCGGTTGTCCCATCATAGTGACAAGTGTCACAGGTGCCACAGGCAGGGTTGCTGGCCATGGTAATGAGGAACGGGCGACGCAATGCCGAGCCACAGACGGCACAGAGAAGTTGCATCACGTCGTGGCAGTCGAGGCGGGAGACGCAGCTGGCTGCAGTCCAGAGTCGAGATAAAGGGGGCTTGGGCTGAACAATTCATCGGAGTTCCATGCCGCAAGTGTGGGCTTCTGTGGAAGCATGCGAAGCCTGCATGTTGCGTCAACTTTCTATTCATTGATGTTTGTATGGAGACCTTCGTTGTTGGAATGTTTGGCGGCTTCGTCCGCGCAGTCGTTATCCGTGATGCGGCAGTACATGTCCCTACAGTCATAGGAAAATTATGTCATGTCCTTTGATGACGACGCTGTGGAAGTTGCTTTTACTTCTGAAACGATTTTCTTTCTATAATGTGATATATGTTATATCTATAATGTGATAATGTTATATCAGAAAAGCAGGCAGTTTCTGTCGGCTCTCTTGACTAAGTGAACGGAACTTGTACTTATGCAGCTATGTATGATGAGAAGACGTGGTAGTTGACATGCCACGAAATTGTGAAGCTGTGGCCTTTTTTAATTTTTTTTTCCCGCATGAATGAACCGAGAGAATAAGCCGATTAAATGCTGGAGATTAGTGAGGGTAAATTTTTAGCGTTGGTCAGTTCGACTTTCAGGCACCCCTCGGGTCGAAAACAAACTACAGACACAGCATGCTTCCATTTTGAGCAGAAAAACGCAAAAGATGTGTCACGAACAGTCGTAAGCGTACAGACCAGGTGCAATAGGTGCTACCACCCTTATAAAAATGGTCTATAGACAGTCTATTGACTTCTTATAGGCTCTTTCCTTCCTATAGATATTTCTTTTGTCTATTCATAGTCTATGGACTGTCGATAGACAAAAGTCTACTAAAAGTGTATGGCCATAAATCTATAGCTTGTCTATAGACTGTCTATAGCATTTGTATCGCCTACAGACTGTTCTCTAGGATTTGTCTATAGAGAGTCTATAGACATTATAGAGAGAGATCTATGGACAGTCTATAGACTGCCAAAATTATTTTTTTTTGTAAGGGGAGCATAAGAGAAGAAATCATTAAAAACTGTCGGGAATAAAACCCGTTGAAAACAAAAACAATCCATCTCATAACTGATGATGCAGTGTCGCTTTCTTACCGCTGCGCACCATCCACTCGTGACACGCACGAACGCAATGAAAATTGTTAGGTAAATGGTTTGCCCGAGCAGCTCCTGCTTACAGCAAAAGCCTTCTTGGTCGCAGCCTGATTGCTCATTCAGGAATCTAACATTTCAAAAGTGTCTCGCTTAATAACATGAAAAAGTAAACGCATTGAATCCATCACTGGAACATATATTGTGGAATTAAATTTGGTATATTGTTTTCTAACTTATAACGCACATATTTTACATTATTTTAAACACGAAATAGATGGTTAGGATCAAACTCGCTGTTTTGAATTAAACACGGCCTCAGGCACCGTCCTGCGCACACATGTGAACGCACTAAACTGTGACTAAAAATTGGTAAATTGGTAAATTGGTTTTTGAGGAAAAGAAATGGCGCAGTATCTGCCTCACATATCTCGGCGGACTCCTGAACCAAAAACTGTGACTGCCATGTTGATGTTTTTACTTCCATCTTCAGAAAGCCAGTCGACACTGTTGTGACTAACCTGTCTCCGCTAGTAAAGCCGTAAAACATGATTGACAATAGAATCAAGATACTTTCACAACCTCGCCCTGTCTAACTTAATTTCATTAAGGCGTTTTGAAGTGGGAAGATGATTATGAAGTTCAGCTAAAGAAATGTAAAAGAATGAGCTATGTGTGGCATTGATAAATAAATCTTCATTCGTAAATAAATGTATATATGGTACACATGTTCAAGAAAAGATTAGTTAAGGGTAATTTTTTTTGCGCTTGTTCGCTTATGATTTTGGTTCAAGCACTCCTTTAAAGCATGCATCACCAACATGGTTAAAGAACTGCTGGTAGAAGAAAAGCGCGTCAGCTTAAATTTTCTTTGGAAATGCATTATTGATGCTTTTAAAAAGGAGGCAAAGGCCAAAAAAGGATTCTAGTCTAAACGAAGGTTATTTGGCCATGCAAACTATTAATGAGGTAATCTTATGAGCAATATGCAGATTTAGGTAAACGATTGATTCAGCGATGTAATTGAACAGGTGCTCGTTTTGCACAGCCTAGAAATAAAAATGTGTAAATGGCTACATTATGAATATGTGTCGCAGAAAAGGTGCTGGGCACACGATGAGGATTTTGATGAAAGTCTTTCTTCCGATTTCTTTGGAGGGCATACGAAACAGTACACATCATAGAGCAGAGTACTGTTCGATGGTTGGAGCTAATGGTCATTTCGAGATTTGAGCGAAAACAGTAGAGCTCGTGAAGTGCATATAAAGAATATCAGAAAACGAGAAGAAGATTGAAATGGACGAACATGTCTACATGGTCGGAAATTCGTTGGAACGCCTCAGCAGGAATACATGGCTGCCGGACACGGTACGGAATGTAGGCCTAGGGGAACTCTCGAAGACTTTAATTATCATATCAAGCATTGCGCTTGCCCACGCACGATAACGCGTTCATCTAAGCACAGCCACTTCTTTTCTCCCAAAGTGTACGTTGCGCTCGCTTTCGTAAAAGAGAATTCGGTTAGTTTGTTGCTTATTTATTGGGAAACAAAATTTGCAGGGGCGCATATGCGCTTCCCATCTCGTGTGAGCAGGAGCAGAAGCAGGGGAATGTTGGGGGCGAAGTAGGATAGGAATGAGGCTCCTTCTGCTCGTGCTGCTTCGGCCCAAAACGACCGACAATAATGTTTCCCTGTTCGGAGTGATGTGTGTATTCCATGAGTTTCACTGCTGTAGAACAAGCTCCGGGAAAACCATATCTGTCGCCATATAGCCGTATGTTGATGGTAGGAATGTGCTTACATTAATGCACACTGGAAACTAATGTTGCGTCAGGCCCTGGTGTTAATACAGGCGGCGAAGGCAACTCTCAGCTAGTACTGAATAACCAGTTGCGCAAAAGCACATGGAAAAATCCTAAGAGGGAAAAAGCCTCAGGAGTTTATTTTTTGCTCCAGTCAAAACTAAAAATGTTTTCGTTCTGTACGTGTGATATCCAGCGCAGTAGCCATACCTTTTATGAACTGCGCCTTAATATACCTATTATCGGCCTCAAAAGTGCACGCGATGCGTGTTCTCGGCATTTTTTTTTTTCGTTGCCTCGTGACCCGGCCGCCTGGTAATATTACCAGCTCCTGAAGCAGGATCGTCCCAACACATCTTCAAATAATTCGGGCGATCTGCTTATATCACTGCGTCGAAATATTTATTTCCCCGCACACCTGCATTCCATAGACTTTTGTGTGGCCGATAGTACGTTACGAACCAGGAAATACGTTCTGGTTGGCTCAAATTTCCCATGTGAGCCGAGCACAGTGGGCAATAAAAACGTCCAAGCTCGCGTTCAGGACGCGAAAAAAGCCCCCAGCGCTGCGTACTACGCTTTACACGACCACAGCGAAACGCGAATGAACAGCAAAATGACGCACCCACTGAATTGCGTTCACTCTACGTGGGCGCCTCGTGCTACAACTGTGACCACACAAACTCTCAAATTCCATCCTCCCGGACCGCCCACATTTGCTCAGAGCACATGCCATTACCGCGCGGCGACTCCGGAATTCACTTGCCCACACCGCGTGTCTTCCGGACCCATCCGAGGAGGCCTCACGCGAGACGCATGCCGGCTAGGGCAAAAGCGATCGTGTGCGTAAGCACGACCCTCCGGGAACTGCACGGACGAAGGGTGGCCCAGTGAGAGAGACAGAGAGGGAAAGGGGGTTAGATAGAGGTAGGAGAGGGAGGGAGGGCAAGAAGAGATGACTCGGAGCAAACGGCAGCCTTCCGTGGGAGCCGCTTTGTCTCAGCGTGTTTTCTTTGATCCGGGCCGCACCACTGAGGACGGCGCGGCAGAGGTGGCCGCCATGAATGAAACTGCGCGAGCTGAGAGAGAGAGAGCGGGCGCCATTGATGACGCAGCTGCGTGGCGAACGATTGTCCGCGGCGTCCGGCCGCAATCGGCCAGCAGCAGCAGCAGCAGTGGCCCTCCAGCGCTGGCGGCGATCGCACAAAAGGCCGCGCGCGCGCGCGCGCAGCTTTAATTCGACCGGTAGTTCGATCCGAGCGTAACGAATCGCGACAACGGAGACCGGGACCGGCGGGACTCGATGACTGCAGCCTCGCGCGGGAGCGTGACTTGGAAGCCGACGCTCCCGCCGTCGTCGAGAAGGAGGAGGGGACTTTCGCAAGCTACCCAAGCCGGCGACTACGACTCCTCCCCTGCCTTGCTCGTGTGTGTTCCTCGGCGGCCAAGCGGACAGCGCTGTGGCAGCACGGGTTATGCGCGCTCCTAATGAGAGCGATTCGAACGCGCGCCGAATGAATCGTTTGCGTCTGCTCGAAGGGGTTCCCTCCCCCCTCGGTCCCGCGGTAATGGCCGTTCCCTTGGATCGTCGCATCGCGGAGCGTTACGGTGATCAGCGGGCGAACTAGTAGTACTACGGGGACGGACGTACGCACTAGATATACGCGTCGGGTTCGTGAGGTGGGCGGGCACGCGTCTGTGTTGATTGTCGAGTGAAGCGGCGGCGGCAGTGACCGAACCGATACGTGTTCGCTTTCGGATAAGAATCTATACAATTGTACTGTGGGAGCGCGCTGGCTTGGCATCGCAGCTGCTTCGGCTTCTCTCGGGTATTTCTAGGCGCGTCCTTTTCCAAGACCGCGCAGGTGGCAATGCAGCGAGTACGGCTCCTGCGTTCGCAGTAACCGATCGAGTTCGTATGTGTGGACTGCAAGGCGTGACGAAACGGCAAATTGGGCCAACGAGTCGTGCGCGTTCGACGATTGTGCGATAGGAGGTGTAAGTAAATGCGCGGGCTGCCACCATGATGGCGCAGTAATTTAGCTGGCTCCCTTTCCTGGCCACACCGCTTTGCCCGTTGTGCTGCGTCGAGAACTTCTTAACCTTGTGTATACGACGTGAGGATAAAAAGTGGGCTGACTCAAAGCAAAAGTTTTCCAACTGCTGCAGGCGTTTTGCACATTTTTACAAGAGAGGCACTGCAAGATCTGAGGATGAAATTCCGAAGGACCCCCTAAAGTTTGGAAGTAGGCCCACCCCAGAATAGGGATTAAGGTGGATTAGTTGGTCGGATTAGTATAATCCCGTATGATAATCAAATAGAAGGTACTCGGACATTCCAGAAGGTGATGGCTCATGCATACCATAAAAGGACAACTGAATCGGTTCCAACCGGAGTTTTGGCGGGGACATGCGGCCCACCAAAGAAGGAAGACGAGGTGCCGGAGACGTGCAGGGGTCAAGGCACTGCTCACCGCGTCTCCAGCTGTCTTCAACAAATGTGGGGCCGACTGAGATGTCCGGGCCATCGACTGAGCAACAGAGTCAAAACCGGCCAAGCGCCGTGGCCCACCCTGGAAGCATGAAGCCGTCGAAGGAGTCGCTGCCGCCATACTGTGTAGCAGTATGCCCGACGTGCTGCCAAGTCGCTGAGGAGATAGCCAGTGCTGCGGCTGCGGATGCATCAACCAAGCAGACACACTAGACAGGATTCAGAGGACTCTGACACCACTTTTACCATTTTGAACAGGTCGTCTTTGGATTTGGTCTCTCACAATAAAAGCAATGTCGTGGACCTCAAGTATGCCACTACCTATTTCACGGACCAATAGCGCCTCCTAGCATAGGTACGGCCAGAAGTGCAAGCAGAATAAAACCCAAAACCGGTTGATGGGATTGAGACTTCGGACATGGGTTAAAGATACCAAGAACAAGACTGTGAAATTGATTAGGATAGAGGCAATTGCATAGAAATGGTTGAACTGCAAGCGTACTACGAACATTAAAGAATTTGTCATGAACTTCAATAATGTATATGAGGCCTGCGCTCCATCCCACCACAATTATATTTATTAGATGACAATTTAATGCAATGATTTCTAATGATGATTGCGTACATCTGTGCCTTCGTTCGTTCTCTTGGATAATTTAGAGCCAATAAGTAGGGGCGTGCGAATATTCGAAATTTTCGAATATATTTCGAATACTACATTTTTAGTATTCGAATTCGATTCGAAATCCAAGTACTCGTGTTGTTTCGAATATTCGACCCGACGCGAATATTCGTATCTAGCCGAATATTCATTGTGACCACCGGCGTTCATTTCGGTCCGCAAGCCCTATCGACAGATACATAACAACATGGCGGCGCCTACACGGAAGGAAAATCCTTTCTTCCTCCAAGGGCCATACCGTAGCTTACGGCGCTGGTGAGCTTTTTTGTGGCTATACCTGCGAAGCTGGTATAGTCCGAGCTGTGCACGAAGTACCTCGCAATACGTGCCAGGTCAGTGCCAAGTCAGAGGGCATTTTCTGTGGCTGGAGGAGTCGGTCGTTTCAGTTAGAAGAGAACTACTTCTGCCTGACCATGTGGTGCAGCTGGTTTTCCTTCACGACAACCTTTTACGTCATCCCAGCAACGCGCTTTTGTGCTGATGGCAAGCTAGCCTTAATTAATCAATGCTGTGTACTAGTCATCTTCTTTGATATTTCCACTCTTCTATGAATAATGTTTGAGACTTTGATACTTTTTGTGCAGCCACACACACGCTGTTGGCTTCTGTCACATTTTGTTAGTTAGTTAGTTAGTTAGTTATATGGGGTTTAATGGCGCATAAGCAACTATGGCTATCATGCGCCAAACACAAGGTTAGATGACGTTATGTCAAGTGTACAGAGGTTACATCATAATAGATTTAAAACATTGGTTTTCTTTAGAAACTTACAAACAAGTGAAAACTCGACAAGTGTTTGCTCGCCTAAAAGCAATGCGGGATGAAATGGAATGTGTTCATTGTAAAATACCGTAAAAATTTTTTTTCTAAATTCTTCGAGATGCGAACAAGAAATTAAAATGTGATTTACCGTGAGCTCCTCACCACACATTTCACACACACGCTTGTCTTTTTTTGTTTGTAAGAAGTTATGGGTGATGTGTGTGTGACCTATGCGTAAACGACATAAAATTACTTCGATAAAACGCTCTTTATGGCGGCATGATTTCCATTCTTTTAAAATGGGTTTTATTGTATGCAGCTTGTTTTGTCCTTCATTTTCCCAAGAAACTTGCCACTTGGCTCTTAGTCTGCTATGCACTAACTTCATGTAATCCCTAGGAGGCAAATTCACATTTTTTATTTCCATGGTTCTGGTTTCTGCAGCACACATGTCGGCTCTCTCATTGTCCCTAATGCCAACGTGACTGGGAACCCAGCAGAATTTTATAACATGTTTTTGTGTTGTGACTTTTACTATATTGTGTATGATGCTTCCAATCAGTGGCTCCGTGGCATTTTTGTAGTTTAATGCTGTAAGGACGCTCAGTGAATCGGTAAAAATGATGTTGTGTTTGATGTTTTCATTTGTTATTTTCTGTACCGCAACACTAATAGTATAACACTCCGCGGTGAAAACTGTACATGGGGGCAGTCGTACTGCATGTTCATTTTTTCCTTGTATTACTGCGCTTCCTACACGAGCATGAGTTTTTGACCCGTCAGTATAAAATGCAGTGTAATTTCTGTATTTTTCTTGTAGTGCTAGATATTCTTGTATTATATGGTCATGTGGTGTACAGGTTTTCCTGAGGCGTGTTAGTGTGACGTCACACACTGTGGGGAGAGTGTACCACGGTGGCAACGCTTCTTGTCTTGGGGCAATATTTTTAATTTCATTTAGTATGTTCAGGGCTTGGCATTTTTCTTCGAAGCGCAAGAGCAACGGCTTAACTGCGTGAGGCTTGTTGTTGAAGAGTATTCGGGATGGGCATTTCGTGACAATTGGATAACAGAGATGTTTGGGGTGAGAAAGGATTTTGAGGATGTATGTACAAGTTAGTGCAGTTCTTCGATCTTCTAAGGAAGGTTCATTCGTTTCCACATACAGACTTGCTATTGGTGAAGTTCTGTAAGCACCGGAAGACAACCTTAAACCAAGATTGTGGACAGGATCCAGTCGTTTTATGTAGGACGGTCTTGCTGAGCCATATACTATGGACCCATAGTCTAACTTAGAGCGAACCAGAGAACGATATATATGTAACAGGGAAGCTCTATCAGACCCCCAGCGTTTTCTTGATAGTATTTTCAGCACATTGAGGGCCTGGGAAGCTTTTTTCTTTAAGCTGTTTATATGTGGCAAGAAAGTGAGCTTTTTGTCGAAAGTTATCCCTAGGAATTTATGCTCTTGTTGCGATAGTGTCGATGTATCGATAGTTGAACTGTGATGTCCTTGGGTGCCCAAATAAATGTTTTGTAGTGATTAAATGCGTCTGTCCTTGATTATTCGATATTCGATTCGATATTCGGAACTACGTATTCGTATTCGATTCGTATTCGAAAAAATTGATATTCGCACACCCCTACCAATAAGCCATAGTACCGAGCCGATGGGCTTTTTTCATGATGACGTTTCACCTCATAAAACTGCTGACCCTTGCTGCAGGAAATAGCTTACAATATGACGAAACCGAAATATTGCATGCCATCGGGTCGCTCAGGTGGTGTATGGTGTTAAAAATCAACTTAACTTCACTTTATTCATCACTTTCATGCTCTAGCTGTACTTTGAAGTCGTATGCTGTGTTCATTTCCCTCATGTGGATTAAGCTGGTTGCTACCTCCATTAGAAGCGCTGGCACTTGTACCAGGCTTATTGTATTGGCCATTAATTTAAATTTGTGTTATTCGAGTCGATCTTTCCATTAAAAATGTCGTCTGTGGTTGACGTTTCGATTCAATTGTTTTACACTCGGATAAAGTTTCATGGCGTGCAGATTATATACGTTGCGGCTCGGAGTATACTTACGCTCTCACATGGAATAAGTTGAGTAAAAAAATGGTGTGGTTTTAACGTCGTTAAAATGAGTAGGACGTACGAAAGCACTTGAGGCAACGCCGCCTCTAAGGCAACCGCATGCAAGATCTTATCGTCAGGCGCTCTCGGCAGCCGCGCGCGGGGAGTGCGTGTGTGTGTGGTGTGTATGTGCGCGGGGGGGCTGTTCGGCGCGTTGAAGGAGCAGCTGCGCATGGACCCCGCCGCTCTGGCGCTCCGTCAAAGATCAAAGGTTCAGGCTTCACACATACCTCGGCTTTGTCAGCTTTGCTGGCGAAATAGTGCTTTCGCACTAAAAACCTCTAGTCGATGTTGCATTTGATCCAATAACATAACTCAAGCAAGAACAAATGTGAGTTGAAGGCAAGTACATGAATTTAGGGCAGAAGTCAGGATTGAAGGCTTCTTCGGTTCAAAGGAGAACCGAAGAAAGACGATGAAGATCTTATTAGACGAAGGTGAACAGTGCTTATCGTCAGCCGCGCGCGCGCGCGCGTGTGTGTGTGTGTGTGTGTGTGTGTGTGTGTGTGTGTGTGCATGTGTGTGGGTGTGTGTATGTGGTGCGTGTGTGGTGTGTGTGCATGTGTGGTGTGTGTGCATGTGTGTGTGTGGTGTGGGTGTGTGTATGCGGTGCATGTGTGTGGTGTGTCTGCGTGGTGCGTGTACGTGGTGTGTGTGTGGTGTGTGTGAGCGTTTGTGCATGAGTGTGTGTGTGCGTGTGGAGTGTGTGTATGTGCGTGTGTTTGTGTATGTGTGTGTGTGCGGGGGGGGGGTGCCTGTTCGGCGCGTTGAAGGAGCAGCTGCGCATGGCCCCTGCCGCTCTGGCGCTCTGTCAAAGGTTGAGGCTTCACACATACCTCGTCTTTGTCAGCTTTGCTGGCGAAATAGTGCTCTCGCACTAAAAACCTCTAGTCGATGTTGCATTTGATCCAATAACATAACTTAAGCAAGAACAAACGTGAGTTGAAGGCAAGTATATGAATTTAGGGCAGACGTCAGGATTGATGGCTTCTTCGGTTCAAAGGAGAACCGAAGAAAGACGATTATTAGACGAAGGTGAACAGTGCTTATCGTCAGCCGTGTGTGTGTGTGTGTGTGTGTGTGTGTGTGTGTGTGTGTGTGTGTGTGTGTGTGCATGTGTGTGGGTGTGTGTATGTGGTGCTTGTGTGGTGTGTGTGCATGTGTGTGTGTGGTGTGGGTGTGTGTATGCGGTGCGTGTGTGTGGTGTGTCTGCGTGGTGCGTGTACGTGGTGTGTGTGTGTGGTGTGTGTGAGCGTTTGTGCATGAGTGTGTGTGTGCGTGTGGAGTGTGTGTATGTGCGTGTGTTTGTGTATGTGTGTGTGTGCGGGGGGGGGGGTGCCTGTTCGGCGCGTTGAAGGAGCAGCTGCGCATGGCCCCTGCCGCTCTGGCGCTCTGTCAAAGGTTGAGGCTTCACACATACCTCGGCTTTGTCAGCTTTGCTAGTGAAGTAGTGCTCTCGCACTAAAAACCTCTAGTCGATGTTGCATTTGATCTAATAACATAACTTAAGCAAGAAATAATGTGAGTTGAAGGCAAGTACATGAATTTAGGGCAGACGTCTGGATTGAAGGCTTCTTCGGTTCAAAGGAGAACCGAAGAAAGACGATAAAAATCTTATTAGACGAAGGTGAACAGTGCTTCGTAACAACGTCACGCAAGGTAATTCTCTTATTCTTTTTTTAATACCATTATCGCCGGCCAGTAAAACAGAGGCTAAGGCAATGAAACCAAACTGTGGAAAGTGCTTGTCATACACAACAGACCAGGGGCAGTGAAACTCGAGGAATATCACACTACAAAAAAAGGTTTCACTAATGGGAAATCGGCAAATAAGCGAGAGACAAATGTTTCACACATTAATCTATTAATAAAAAGCGATGAAACTATAAACGTGTACCAGGCGAGGGGAAAGAACAGAGGGGTTCAGAATAGATCCTCTTGTTTGAACACACCCATGACGTGAGAGCGGCTGAGAAGGCTTCAATGCACGTCTGGTTGACGTATACCTCGGGAGGAAGTTTGGTTCAACCACGAGCTGTGCGGGGAAGTAACCTTATGGGAGCGCATTTTTACGGCATTATAACTCTGGAAACTTTTTGTTGTGACGTCTTTGCATAAGCTAGTCAGAACTGAGTGTTAAATTGTCTCTTAGATTCAAGCCTACTTTTAGTTGGTCTACCATATAGAACATGTTGATTCGATTTTTTTTAGGATCGTCAGCCGGACAATGGGTAAAGTTCTGTTATTAAGGGTGCACTAAAGAGGAATCTCAACTCGTCTCTTTACCGCAGGGAACTCAATCTACGTGTTCCGAGCATCCTTAAGTGCTTCGAATTGTTGTCTTGTGCGGCCAATTTCTCTAATTTAAATTGGATTAAACGTCCCGGCTCCCACCTTTTCTTGAACTCACCGGTGGCGGTAGAAGGAGTCAACCAACGCGTGGAGTGGTTTTCAGCCAGTTCCTCCGTGTCGACTTGCCGCTCTGCCATCGGCGGAGTGATACGTAGCGATCGGCGAAAGCGAAGAGTCCACGGGTATTTGTATTTCCGTGGTCCTAATTTGCAGCTATGTTGTCTCTGTCTGGATCTATTTATTCACGAAAACCTAAAAAAGCAAACAAAATAAAAGCAAAAGCGAAGCCGCCACGCGACTGCCTGAAAGGCACTCCACGCGTTAGTTGACTCCTCCTACCGTCAGCGGCGAGTTCAAAAAAAGGCGGGAGCCGGGACGTTTAGTCCGATCTAAAATAGGGAAATCGGCCGCGCAGGACAATAATTCGAAGTTTCTAAAAATGCGCAGGACGTGCAGATCGAGTTTCCGCGGTAAAAAAACGGGTTCAGATTCCTATTTAGTGCTCTTTAAGGAAAGCCTACTGCGTGAATGAAGCGTAATGTTTTTTTTTTCCTGAACGCTTTCTGGAGCACATGTGTTCAGTTGCGACTACAGGTCTGCGTATACTACGTCAGCGTACTATAACGTGAATCGGATTGATGCAAGCTGAGCATGGTTGTCGGCTTGCGATTACGCGAATTTCTGCACAGGAACCACTCTTTTTCTAGGCTTTCGCAGTAATTTTATAAAGCGGGTGTTCCAGGCCCCGTTCGAAGTAATAGTTGCCCCTAAGTACTTGTAATCGCGGATGGTTCTCAAGTGTCCACTATTTATGTAATAAGTTTTTTTTTGACGCACATGTGGATGCATTTTAAAGAGTGGAGAACCTTTTGCCAGTTAATGCACTACAGGTATATTTCAGAAATGGAGTCATTAACGTTGTTTTATTCAGCGTGACAAGTGATGTTTCTGATCAGTAAGTAGTCGCCGACACAGAAGCGGAATTCGACAGAGGTATGAGCAGCTTCTAAGTCGGTAACAAACACCAAGAAATATGAAAACTTTGCGCAAAACCAGCTCGATCAAGGCATAAACAACAACAAAAGAAAAAGAACCACCGCAGAAAGTGGTTTTTATGACGGGTACCTCTGTGTATTTCGGCTTTGGTATCGCTTCGCTGAGTCGTTTCATTTGCTTACTTCACAAGCATGAACTCTTCAAAGATTCTGAAATGTGCCGATGGATTTAAATAGCGGCATCTTTTTACGGGAATTGGTCACGGCAAGTATAACTGCAACTTTGAAAGAACTGCAGACACAGTGTGGGTACATGAGAACCCGACAGAAACTGCTTAATCATCTTGATGTGTGGAAAAATTTTCTTTCCACACTTTTGGCATGCTGCTTAAAACAAAAAAAATTGAAATTTTCCTTCCACTGGACCACGTGATCGACCTAAATAACAAAGCAAAGAAGTGCTCGTCGGGGATAGCGACTTGAGTTCCCTCGGCGATCTTCGGGCTGAAAAATTATCATCGCTTTAGTCCGCGCTGTATTTAAAAATGACTGGGAAGTTTCGAGAAAGCATGTATAAAGCACCCACAACAACCTGTAAGATCTTTGAGCAATCTGGTCATGTCTTGCGTGTCAAACAGTGTGATGAGGCCGCGTGCTGATGGAGATGAGCTAGTGAATTAACATAAAGAAATCGTTAGAAAGCTTCGCAGCATTATATGAAATGTATAAGACCTTCTTAAATCAGCATGTTGATAAGGACTAGGACTATCCGCAGATATATATCCTGTAGGCGTCCTGGGCGTTTAAGGGCTTTAAAAACATTAAAACAATAAGATTGTACGATTACATGTCAACCGTTAAGAGAAATATCAGGTACCTGTGCTTGTCAACTCTAGTGCGATTGAACCTACAAGCAGCATGAGACGAATGCTCGAAAACTGACATTTACAATGCTTCTTTGAAATCATGCAGTGATAATCTGCCAGGTATTGCAGTTGTTAGGAAAATTACCTAAGCAGTTCTTAAAGAAAATGTGAACACTGAAAGACGATGGTGTGATAGGGGGCGCTGTTGTGAGCACATTAGCGATTTTTCTGTGTGATTTTGCCGGAGATGTTAATAACAAAAGACCTTCAAGGGAAATCTGGATAACTCCGAAAGTGACGTCTACGTCGTAAGATTTTGTTAAATTAAACAATAGGTAGCGCATGCACTCATCTGAGAATTTGCAATCCTGTTTAATAGTAGGATTTATTGAATGCCATTAAGCTTGTACAGAACTCTGGAGGGAACAACTCTATGGAAGGCATCATAAAAACGATCGAATATTGCGTTAGTTTGGGAGCCCAACACGAAAGAATGACCGGTGTCATGGCCAAATTTATACCATTGCTTAATGGTGGTAAGGTCGGGACGAAAATTATTTTGAGGCGCAGATAAAATACCATTGTGTTCTGTACACGTAATAATATATTCAATATATAGGTCATATCTTCCATGAATTTTCCATATAGGGATGTCAAAAAAGTCGGTTTCTAGTGGGAGAGATCTTGCATACTGCGGCATTATAAAATAGGAGAACTTTCAGAACCTTACAGGCTGAAGAAACGAAGAAAGTTAGGAAATATTTCTGAAAATTGTTAGTATAAAATCTGCTGACCATGAGTGAACATCGCACAGGACAGAAATCATGACTATCTGGAGGACAGCAACACTTTTTACGACTTAGGATCAAAACTAAATTAAAGATCCCGTAGTGAGACACTCTAATGTCATCATTTATGCTCGTTAGTAAGGCCGTTATCGACCGTACAGACCGTAAAGGAGTTGTGGACGGAAAAAATGCTGACGGGATAATGATGGCTGGTTCATCACTGATTGCAACCACTTTAGATGTGGTCGGCCAATGCCAAATAGCGAAATCCAGGGTTCTACGGAATCCCGTCTGGCAGTGGTAATAACCCTGCACTCGCCAAAAGCTGTCCAAAAAAGCAAAACGAAACACTTTGGCTAGTATATGTTTTTGTCAAGTCGCTACAAGGTAAAATAGCCTTCCAGAATTTACAGCGCTTTGATTTCAGTAAATAAAGCTCCTTTGTCACTCTAGTTTTGAGGCAAAGTTTCACCTTCGCAATAATAAGAAGCGCAGTTCTAATATAACGACCAAGACGACTTAGACGTCACAGTCTGCGCGAAACGACGGGAAAAAAGGCAAATGACCTTCGTAATCCATTAAACTACAACATTTTTTTTGTTTCATGTACATCAAACAGTTAATAGCAGGTTCCAAAGCGCGTTAAAGAAAAAAAAAACGCAACCAAATCATTCACCTCTATATAACCTCTCCAGCGCTCGAGCACAGAGTAAGTATCAGTGCTAAAGTCCGTAATGAACTGGTCATCATAGAAACTTTAAGAGCTGGGCAAAGAATTCTAGATTTATGAAAGGAAATGCAGTTAGAAACCGTAATGACCCTGCTATCTGATGTCTCGCCAACAGTTTGAAAGTTGCAGCCACCACCTATATACAACACAACTGATAATAAATACGGAACTGAGAACCGAGTCTACAGAGCAGCGAAATACTGACCAATTATTTCCTGCTTACAGAATCTATCCAGAAAGACATAATGAGCTCATGCAATACATAAAAAAGTGAAACTGCTTAAAACGAATAAATCTGAAAAAACATTTAAGAACAGAAGGTGCCATGTCACGTATACAGGTGCTTAGTAAGCGTAGTTGTGGCAGAAGTAAGAGACCAATCCCCCTTCCCCCTCATGTTCCTAATCTTGCCGCTATGTATGGAGGCGCTGTCTGTACGCCTGTCTGTACAGCAGGAAGGCTTCGCCAGGTGGCGCCACTGTGCAGAACAGCTAGCTTCGGAACAGGGGGGGGGGTCTCACTTTTTCTCCAGAACTGTTTTGAAGATCTACCCTGTATAAACGGCAGAGGCTGGCAGATGTCGTGAGCAGATGATTTCATAGGTAAACTTTCTGTCTTCTATGGCTGGTAGTGGCGTTTACAAATGCCTGCTCCTGCTTAGTCGCTATGGCAGACTCTCCTGCGTATGAGAAGTGTGGGTGCGAAGAGACAATTAAGCACTTACTTTGCGATTGCCCTCGGTTTGAGCGTGAGCGTGTCCTCCTGGCTGCAACGCTCGGCCGCTTAGATGCTCGTCCCCTTACAGGGGCCACGATTCCGGGCCCTTGGACTAAAACCCTCATCGCAGAGGACAGCTTAAAGACGGTTTCAAAGTTCATGAAAGACTCAGGACTGAGTTCAGGGCTGTAAACTTTCAGAGTGTGCTCAGTGTACCCTGTTAGTTACGGACTACGGACACGTGGAAAAGTAATCTACCTTCCTCTCTCCCTTTTCTGTCTCTCCCTCCATTTCCCTTCTCACGTGTAGGGCAGCATGCTGGGCGTCGCCCTGTTAACCCCCCTGCCATTCCGTTCATCTCTCTCTCTCCCTCTTCTACCAAGCAGTCAGACTCGGTATTAGCTCTCGCACTAAGCTGCAAAGTTGAGATCAAAGAGAACAACTTCACCATCTCTGCCACACCTTCACCGGATGTAACAACATTAGCGTCTGGTATTTTTTTCCTTTCCAAAACTTTATTAGACAGTCCATAGAAATTGGCACTATATGAAATATCTGATGAAAGTTCTGTTAGTTTTTAATTCCAGGAGACATGCTTACGTGCAGCAAAAACTGCAGACGAGTGCAAAATGCTTTAGGAATACGGCTACAGCAAAGCAAAAAAAAAGACATGCACCTCTTATAACCGCGGATACAAAATTACCACGCGATTGGAGGGCTCTCTCACCAGATCATGTTTTATTGCAAGTGCTTCGCACGGTCAGAACGATTTTTTTTTCTTTCTATACGTACCTCCGCATGAGAAAGTGCACCTGAAAGAAAAATTCCAGCGCGGTTTTGCTGTTAGGTGTGCGAGGGAGAAAAGAAACACTGGTTTGACACAACAAGGAGCAGGTGAACTTTATTACAAAATTATTTACAGCGAAATCACAATTCTCTCGACAACAGCCCGTTAAAAATTGTGCAACAGTAACCTGAAGGGTAAATTGGTGAACTGCATTAAATATGGGTAACACAGAACAGAGAGTAACAACGAGAAAACAACGTGCCGGCGTTGAACCCGCAGGATCCCCGACAATATGACGTCACTTTAGGTTGTTCCGTCGTCACAAGTGCGCGTCCCTTGTACTATGGCGATGAGAAGCATGAAGTGAAATGTACGCACACGCAACTGCGTACGTCACTCGTCTTGTGCCGAACGTAGCTTGCACCTTGTACAGATGTAACGTGTTCACGAGTGGCAAAGTGAATGGGGCGCATACAACAAACCGTGCTATACGGGCACGAAGCCGACACTGAGTATCTCGAAGGGCGTATCTTGGCGAACGATCTGCGTTCAGGGAGTGCGGAAGAGTCGTTGAGGATACGGGGAAACCGATGCACTCGATGGTAGCATCAGTGCATGCACATTATAGACGCCGTTAGGAATTTCAGGAAGAGGCTTACGTTAAGTAAAATGCCAGCGTATGCAAACTGGTGATTATCTTCGTGTTTGGTCGCCAGGGAGCGTATTCTTGCAGAAGCTTCTCCCGCTGAGATATTTGCGATATACTGGGCGATTGAAATATCTCGAACAACGAGGAACCGGTGGCGCTGTCGCCGTTCTGACGTGGTCTGTGGTTGGATAAAGGGCAAAAAAAAAAAAAACGTCATAGGAGGAAACGAGCATTTAAGGTGACAGGCAGTGGTGTACAGTCGAGCAAGACATGCTGACAAAGTGGTTACTGTGGCTTACCGTGAGATGCGACTCACTTGGAATGACAATGCTAATAAAATGAAGTGATTTTCAGACAGCGCTTGACTTCAGCGACACCTTTGGAACAGAGGACAACGTGTTTGAATGCCTGAGTGAGGCAGTCGAGTCACCCCGCGATTACCGACGCTAATAGGAAGGGTTACCTTCCAAATAGCCCGAGCATCCGTTTTTTACGAATAATAAATGCAAAGCTCCGGATCACGAACATGCAAGAAACCAAAAGCGACATGAGCAGCTTTAAATTAGTTAAACTATTTTCAACACCGGGTTACAATGATATAATTCCAGCGGAAAGTATCACTGTGAGGTCAGTAAATGACGCATCAACTTCTATAGTCGGCCATTGGCACTTCAGCTGAGGCGAGAATAGACGAGGCAAAATGTTTGCTGCTATTTATTTTACTAGTGAACATAAAAAAAAGAACGCAATAGACGACTCTCCATGCAAGAAATCTGCCAGAAGTTATCCGGCCATCACAGATACTTTAAAGAACCGTGTTTTAGCAGCGATCGGTGGGGAGGGATTGTCGATTATTTGCGGCCGACACTATAGGGGTTGCTTGCTGCGAAATGAGAATAGCTCATGTTGTCATGTTGCCTCAGGCGACATTGATAAATTGAGGTGTCACGACGCTTAGCGAATGAAAGTTGCTGTTAGCTGCGATTTGCACCTGTTCAATGTTGACATGACCAGATGAGCGATATTCCGCACTTCTCACGTTCTGTGGCAACGCAGCACCGAAAACATCATGTGTATTAACAAGCATTTTTTCTTTTCTTTTTTATCCACGATGCTGCCTTCACATCTCCATATCGCAGGTGCAGGGGAAACCGTATGTGCAGCCAGATTTTTACAATCAAGCAGTCCTTTCGCACAGGAGACTGGAACGACCATGTTGGGTCTGGAACGCAGTACTTTGAAGGGGGATAAGAAGGCCATTTTAATAGCTAAGCCCAACCTGTTCAAACTATGATATCACCGACGCATTCGCCACAGCTCTCCTGAACAGATAGAGTGAAAGCAGGTGGGATTTTCACTTGTCTCTACTCACTGCAGACGCTTTGAAAAAGGAATGCTTCGCAGTCGTACTGGGGCCAAGGAATGAGAATGTTGTTGTGACGCAGTTAACGGCGAGTTCTGGCCTGTGCCTCAAACATCACAAGAAAAAAACAAAACAAAAACGACATCAGGCGAAACGCGGAGAGTTTTGGGTGAGTATGTATATGGATGAGCGAGAGTGTTTCGAAACGCTGAGTCCTCAACGCTGCAACTCTTGATATGAGTCGATCTTTCACGAGTCGTTACCACCAACAATGAGCACATGCACCATACTTATGAAAAGCCAGCCGGGGATGTGTTATCAAACAGCAAATCCGCAAAGCCTCTCCCTCTCCCGTAATCATCGAACGAACGTCCGCTAGGAATGATGAATATTATTTTGCGGTCATGTTTAGACCTGCTGGAATGGCTGAAGCCAGTTCGCACCTCTTGAACTAGCACCCTGCACACTTAAACACGAATACGCCTATATGGCAGTAAAATGAGAGTAAACTGTCCTTTAGCGCACCCCCTTTTATGAAAGGGATGTTAGCTAACTCCCTATTTTTTACTCCTTTATGTTTAGAGTGTACGCCATTGAGCGTCCAAAGTAGGACCCACAAGCAAGCGCGTCTTGATGGAGCCCAAGACTATTTATCGGCCGACATAATCCAAATGCGTCTTGACTGCATGTACTGCATGGACAGGAAGGATAATCTAACCTGTAGTTGGCGTTAGGTAAGCGCGCATCGTATGCTGCTGTTTAGAAACACGGTGTAGCGTGCGAGACAGCCAACTTTACATTTTTGTTGCAAAAAAACCGAAGCCGCTTCGAATGTTGGTGATATAGCTTCAACGATCTTTGACGCTGTAGCAATCCTCAAAACTGCATACAAAGTCTGTGTACCTCTATCACGTACTGAAGTCAAATGACGCTTTCTTGGCGTCGGCTCTGACGCAAACCTCAGGCCACGCCCTAAGCTGGATCGCGTAAAGTGGCTGCTTTCAGAGGTGAAGGAATGCGATGACAGCGCCTACAGCAGCAGGCTGCTGCACTGTCTGAAGGGTGCCTGAACTCGCTGGGGGAGTTGGAGCGATGAAGGTGGGTCCGTTACTCCACAGCGCGCGTGAAGTGTTGGTGTAGCTGCGAGCTGCAGCCAACACGACCGAGGAGGAGGATGTGCGCTCGGGGCGAGTCCTGTAGTCGTGGCCAGTGTCGGCCTGGTCCCATCCCAGGACACGGGATTACTGAAGCCAGGGGGCAAATATGCTCAGACGGCCGGGGGCTCGGCTTCTTCTTCGTCGTCGTCGTCTTTCCTCTGCGCCACCTGCAATCCGCCCTTGCGTCAGGCACTCCGGAACCGGAACCCGAACTCCGACAATCACTCCGGAAACCCCCCCTTAATATTTCTACAGAGGGGGCAGTGCCCCTCTAATGACGAATGGACAACTGTTTGCACTCACATCAGGTTTCTGACAAAAACGTTACAAATGTAAAGCACAGTGCGGCTGAGCTAGCAGGCTTCGTAGAATCTTAAAGCTTTTCGTATGAATCACCTATACCAATCACGATTCATGACCCAACGGAAGCCGTTGAATGACTGACCCTAATTCACGAGCATGATTAGCAGAATTGAAACCCAGCATGCGCAAACTTTTTTATCAGTTGGTTACTCCTAACGTGTGCATTTTATAAAGCTGGCTACCTTAAACAAACCTTTGAACAGTGGAGAGTGTGAAAATATTTAAAACTAAATTTAATAACTGTTTAAATAAAAACAACGAATGAATGCCTGCACCGCGACTGTTATGAACCAAGACTCCTCGTCAGTATTGTCATCATTTATAGGCTGTCAGCAAAGTTCAGTCGATATTCGAGAAACTGTGCATAGAGGCCACTTTCGGATTTGCTGGGTGCCTGAGGCCGAGTACTGCTGCAAAGAATTGCATCAGCACTCAGGCCCAGGGTATGGACTCAGTGAATATGCACATCCTCAGGAGTCTCTACAGAGGCTCTGTGCGTGCACATTATTTTCGAACAAGTGGTTCATTTACGGAGTGCCCAACTCAGCGCTTAAAGGTTTCGCCGTCCGCAGTGCGAGGGAAGCCTTGCATTTTAGGAATAGCTTAACGAGGCAGTGCATCATCATCATCATCATCAGCCTGAAAACGCCCACTGGGGCGCAAAGGCCTCTCCCATGCCTCTCCAATTAGCCCTGTCCTTTGCCACTTGCGACCACCGCATACCCACATACTTCTTAATCTTTCTTAACTTCTTAACTTTCTTCTGCCCCCTGCCACGTTTGCCTTCTCTTGGAATCCACTCCGTTACCTTTGAGGACCAGCGGTTATCTTGCCTTCGCTTTACAAAGCAGTGCATAGACATAGTCTAACAGCATTCTACATCCGACCCAATGTTCCTGTTTGCGTCCCAGGCTTTGAAATAAGCATTAAACAGTTCCTGAGCTGCCTATCAGGCACATTGCATATGCGCACTGCAGGGCCTCCTGCAAGCATCGATTCCGTCTCCCGTAGTTTTATAACTCTGGAAAGAGAAACAAAAGCGGTTGTTTCACCTCCATTAAGCTATACACTTTTTACACGACACCGCTTTGAATCTTTTGCACCCTTGTATCAACATGATTGGTTGCGGGCTTGCGCCTATAAGCGCTCATTTAAGTGGTACAAGGTGCACCGCGGCGAGGCCGCTGAATGGGTGCACAACCCACCTTCATGATGGTCTCCGAGTCCGCGAGCGCCTGCTTGGCCAGGTACCGCTCGCGCTTGATCTTCAGCTCCAGCTGGTTCGGGATGTCCGGCACCACTAGATCGATGAGCCGGCACACGCAGAACACCACGTGCTGCACACCGAGTGAGTGACATGTGCCATGCAGTGAGTAAGCAGTAAGCAAGTAACCGATAGGGCTGCAGTCGATAGCCACTTCAGAGAGCAGCCTGGACGCGCGATTTGCCCGGTAAATCGAAAACATTGTTCACTCGAGGAAACAAGGCTTAACGTCTTAAGACCGGCGGGGAACCAGAACCTCTTTGACAGAGATATTCGTAAGGTCGGACTTTATAAAGCGGAATTCTAACTGCGCCTATTCACTAACTTTAACTAGCAAAAATGCGGCGGAAGCATCGTCTCCAGTAGTGATGAGTTCATATACACGCTAAACACGAATACACCTATATGGGAGTAGAAAGGAAGTAAGATGTCCTCTAGAGCACTCCCTATAATAGAAGGGTGTGCACTAGAGGACAATCTACTCCCTTTTTACTCCTTTCTGTTTAGATGTAGAATGCCTGCTGGGTGTAAACTGCGGGTACACAGCAAGGGGAGAGAGGAAAGCCTCAGTCGTCTGCTGAAAGTTTCAATAAGAGCATAGAGTTTCTTACTATTACCTAGAGGGAAAGCTGGCGGCACTGCACTTCAGCGATCATGGACGCTCAAAGCATCATGGGGCGGTGAGCTACTTGGTGCGGGACAGTTGTATTTTTTTGGGAACACGCAGTGTCACTACTAAGATGTTTCATTCCGAAAACGCTGTTCGTGTGTGCGCAGACGACTTTGGCGCGAACGCAGTGTGCAAAACCCATAGTAGCAAGAACGCAACAGCGCACGACGCAATAAAAGGTTTCTCTTTTCCGAAATGCCGTTAAAAAACCGCTTAAAGTGTTTAAGCAATAGCATTTTTTGAAAACATATTTATTTTTAAAAGCGTGCCTTTTAAGCAAAAATTATTAGTTTTTGTAGTGTTCATTAATACTTGGTTAATAGGAAAGCTAGCCATCTCTTATTTTGGACAAACTTTGCATTTACATGTTTTTCTGCTCATTTGTTGCAGTCATAGGGCAGGATATTGAATGTTGGGGCATTCTCGATTATCGAACAGCGTTTATTTTTGCATTATTTTTTGGCCAAATGTTGTAGTTCTGCAGTCGGTAGCTCAGCGTCCCATGGTGCTTTGAGCGCCCATGGTGGCTGAAGTGGTCTTGAGGGGGCTCCACGCAAACTCCCATTGAAGGGGCGGCAGCTTTCCCTCTAGGTAATAGTAAGAAACTCTATGAATAAGAGGACTTCTGTTCTGAAGTACTTCTCTTCGCCACCAGTACGCCTGCTAGCGTTTTGACAAGAGTACTTGTCTTCGTCGGGGCTGAGGCTTCCCTGCCATCTCTTGTTCATTTTGTGTTGCTGGGTGTAAAGTATGCCTTGATGTGCCAAGTAAAAAGCCTGTTGCCATTTCACGCCAACTCTCTTAAGAGGTAAGATACTGACTGGGACTGCTTCTTTACTGGCTGATAAAAGTTCTGCAGGCTGCATGATCATGCACGTAATGTTTTGAAAAGGTAATAATCGCATGCGATTGTCTCGCGTGCCGTAATCAGCTTATGCTCACCTCAAATATAATGACGAAGGCTAGCCGTACAGCAAGGAGCTTCCAGTGGAAGAAAGTCCAGTTACCATTCTCGTCTCTTAGGTCGCGGTACCTGCAAAGCATCCGCGAGCGTATGGTCGTCGTCAGAGGAAATAAAAATGATCAAAATTTCATAACGCGCGGCACAGACAAACAATGACATAACATTTTTTTGGTGCAATGGCTTTACGAGGCTGTTCTGGGATTTCTTCAGCACTTTTATTTTACGACTGCAAAAGTAAAGCAGCGTACATACCGCTGCTCTCGAATATTTTCAGTCTGTTTGACTTCTCTGATCTTTTTACGTTCTATAAAGAAACACCTCCGACAAAGGCTTGCAGTGACGAAGATTGCTAACGCGTAAAAACACTATCGGCGTAAAAATACTATCAGTGCAACACGTGCCAGCCACTATGAATGTGGCGTAGTGCATCTGGCAGGAATCAAACAGAATTTTTTTCGAAAACCATGCACCTCCTGAACTTCGCCGCAAAATCGGGCACCATGCCCTTACAAAAATTTTTTTTAGACAGTCTATAGACTGTCCATAGACATCTGTCTATAAAGTCTATATGCTGTTTATAGACAAATCCTAGAGAACAGGCTTATATGCCTATAGGCAATGTAAATGCTATGGACAGTCTATAGATATATAGTCTATAGGTTTATGGCTATACATTTTTAGTAGACTTTTGTCTATAGACAGTCTATAGACTGTGAATAGACGAAAAGAAATATCTATAGGAAAGCAATAATGTCTATAGACTGTCTATAGACCATTTTTATAAGGGGTAGTTTTTGCACTTCAGCTATCTTGTCCGGTGAAAGTGAAGAGGGAATCGGTTTCCTCTCAATAGCCGACCTGGACGGAACTACGCCGAGTGACCTGACGTCATACGCGCGTTCCATAGTGCCTGGTTCGAAAGAACGGGGCTTCGATGCATCGCACAGAGCGCGAAACTCACCTGCAGGGCAGCGACAGCGAGCCGTTGGGTGCGTGTGCCAGCGTGAAGTTGATGTAGCCCTTGAGGTCCCAGTCGAACTCGTACCGGTACATCGTCCTCGTCAGGAAATCCGAGGTGAACGCGATCAAGAATGCCTGCGCCGAGACGATAATGTTCGCGCTCATGCTTTGTGATAAACCTTAGTACCGAAAAAGTGTATAAATGGAGCGCAAAGAATTCGTTGACTGAATTATAGGATTTTGTTTCGAGTCGTGCTTTAAATAATACAGCAGTGGTGCGTGCTGGTTGCGAAACTGCCCCGGACATACGCAATAGAGTTCTCGAAAATGACTTTTAAAGCAAAAAATATATATTTCAATATATTGCGGACGTTAAATGACTCAACATTTGCGCCACAATGGTAATTACATAATGTTTGCGTAAATTCAACAGAATCGATGAGTACAACACATTGAAAATCACTGCGGAGCAAAAGCATGTGATCAAGGGGTTGAGCAAGCACGTAAATAGAAAAAAAAAACTACGCCACCCTCTAGCAACCATGAGAATAGAAAGAAAGTACGCCACACTCTAGCAACCATGAGAATAGAAAAAAAAACTACGCCACACTCTAGCAACCATGAGAACAGAAAAAAAGTATGCCACACTTCGAGCAAGCTCATAAAAGCCCCGTCAGGGAATGTATTAATACCCTGTTACCATGCCTCTTGAACATATTCCGCATTCCGCACTTATGCGCAAAATAAAGTAAAATTGAAACAAACTAGAGGCAGAGAACATACGTTGCTGATGACAGCAGCCTTTGCGAGGAACTCCAGGATGGAGAACCATATGCCGATGTTCTGGGCGCGCTCGGGCACGCAGCGGCGCGTCTCGCAGACGAACTTCTGCGCGTCGAGCCGGATCTCGACCCAGTTGTTGAGTAGAGCGAACAGCGGAGCCAGCGGGAACGCCGCCACGAAGATGGTGATGAAGCCGAACTGCAGCACTGCGTGCACACGGGGGAATCCTTCAGCTAAGGCATGAATGACGTCATACGCCAGCAGTGACACAGGCCACGGCATTCTTGGCATCGAGCCTGTTGTGGATTATCCGTGATCTTTGCACCTGTGCACTCGTGGACCAAGCCTAGTGTACGCAGCAGGGTCTATACTGTCATGTTTTAGACCGATGTACTAGTAAAGTCGAACTTCGTTACAACGAAGCGACGGCTATAACGAAGTAATCGTCTGGACCTTTCAACTTCGTAACGAAACGGTTTATAATTGTTCCCCTTGGAAGCTCGATCAACACAGGCTATAGCGAAGTAGTCCACAGGAACCTTCAGCTTCTTTATAACGAAGCGACGGCTATAGGAGGTATTCGCAGGGTCCAGTCAACTTTGTTATAACGCGATTACTTCGTTATAGCCGTCGCTTCGTTACAGGCCGTGCTGACCGAGCTTCCGAGGGGAATCGTTATAAACGGTTTCGTTACAACGAGGTTCGGCTGCACATCGGTCGAAAACATGACAGCACAAACCCTGCTATATATGACGGGGTTCAAGTGTATATACGTATATATCCTTATTACATTCTTCCCCTCCTCTTTTGAGGCAGCTGCGCATTTTAAAGCGCCTCTACCGAACATGCTTTAAGGTCCCTGTACTCCTGCCTTCATGCCATTCGTGATGCAAAGATGAAGTTGTAAACTAGGCAACGAAAGGGCAGGCAGAAACCTGGAGGGTTTCTTTTGAGGGCAAATGACACCGAATATTTTCCGACAGTGCCGCCGCCACGGCAGGCATGCCGCCAAGTTCAGCATGACTCGATACGAGCACGCCGAGGTACCCACAAGGCAACTTGCTCTGACCAGCATGTTATCTTCAGTCGGTTGAGAACGCTCGCTTCTTGTATGCGCATGCTGCGGCAAGAGGCGTTAAATACAGAACGAGGCACTTAACTCAATGTTCAGATTTCTTTAGGTTTACCAGCTTTTAGAGCTGCACGTGTATGCGAACCCGTTGCGCCTTGTAGTGATCAGATGAAGGTCTGCTCACCCATTTCCAGGTACTCCTGGAACAGTCCCTCGTTCTGGATGAGCTGGTAGTCCTGCTCCCAGCGCGTCAGCGACTCACGGTACACCATCTTGGTCTTGTGACGATGCCACCATGCCTTCACTTTTCTGCGGGAAGTAGATCAGACTGGTTCTTATTCATTGAATTATTTGAAAAAACCGCATGCTTAGTTCCTTAAGTGTTCTTATTGTTTGTTTGGCGGGCATAGAGGAGTGCAGTTGAAATATCTAGACCTTGTGCAAAACTTAGCCAACGCGAATATTGCAATTTCAGGTTGTTTCTATTTCTTAAATAGGTTTTTCATGACTTTATTAGAAGTAAGGTCCTAAAATACACATATACACTGATGGAGCCCACTACTGCGTATTTTTTTAATGGTTCACTTTCTCTCTCACTGTCGCAGTGCGGCAGTGGACAATGACAACAACTTTGCAATCATTAGCACCTAAGCGCCCTTGGAAGAGATGCATGATCTTAACTGCCACCATGAGGGGGATAACTAGAGTTAGCACAGTTCTGAACCTGCAGTAGAGAAATAAAAAAAAATCCGCGAAAAGAAAACTATTGACGCAATTTTCACCGAATTATTCCACGAATCATTCAAGAAATTTACACCAATTTTATTACTATTAAGACCGAAGAATAACGTCATCATGGCATTTTACATTTCTCCGCATCGACTTCGTGCTTTGATCCCGAGAGCGTGGTTTGGGTGCTTGACTGTCAAGCCCACATTGAAACCGCAGACGTGAATTTTTTTTAGAACTTATGATATAGCGTACATCGAAAGAGGAATTTTGGGAATTGTGAAACAAACGAGACGTCTTCATGGAGCTACCTAGGAAACGGTAAGTGTGCACGTTTACGCGGTCGGACGTTTTGCACTCCTGAAAGAAAAGAGACCTTCCCAGCAAAAGTCTGCGGGGTCAGTTATAACACAATGCTGGCTGGTCATGAAGTGCGCATAACGATGATCAAGAAGAGATCTATGGTTATCTGCCAATCTTAAGCTCACCTTGGTGTACGCGAATACAAAAAGAATTCCCGGAGATAAAAAGCACATTGCGATAAGCTGGTGACATAAGGCAGGAAAGAGGGGATTAATAAAGAAGGCAAACTTCGAGTAAGCGTGTGCACAAATTATAGGCTATGTCTTGCAGCTCTCCATTACCACCAATCGACGAAAGCAGCACCATTAATTCTGTACTGTCCCTGGAGAAAGAGCATGACAGTCGGGCGTGTCACTACAGCAGTTGCCAAATGATGCATCCTTTGGTTATAAGCGTGCCAAGAGACAACACACTTACGGAACGAGGATCTCTTGGGCGTTGTTGATCATTTGCTTGCCCACCATTATGACGGCCAGTTGCTGGGCCAGCTCCGACAGGCAGTCGCTTCCACTGCACTGGAATGCACGCCACATCCTCGCTTAGCGCCTCAGCCTGAATGCAGTCGAATTCGCGCAAGAATTCTTAACACCAAGTGGCACCGCCACAGAAACTGTGCCGTTTGGCCGGCCACACTTTAGTGCGAATATCCGCTAGGTCTTGCCTTTGCAAATGCGGTCAAAATAGCGTTGTTAAAGCACGGTTTTATACGGGTAGACAAGTTCCGGTGATTGATTTTATGTGAAGCCAGCTCGTCGACATCTGCTTCGTGCGATAGCACAGGCGTTTGCCATTTTTCAAGAACGATCCCAGGTGTAACACGTGAAGCATGGAATAAAGGCTAATATCCATTATTCCATTTGCACTCTACACACTCTTCCTTTATCCATCATATCTCGCCGCGGTGGCTCATTGGTTACGGCGCTCGGCTGCTATATAGCTGCCCGAAACACGCGGGTTCGATACCGGCCGCGGCGGCCGAATTTCGATGGAGGCGAAATTCTAGAGACCCGTGTAGTGTGCGATGTCAGTGCACGTTAAAGAATCCCAGGTGGTTGAAATTTCCGGAGCCCTTCACTACGGCGTCTCTCATAGCCTGAGTCGCTTTGGGGCGTTGAACCCCAATAAACCAAACTAAACATTTATGCATCATAGGTGCTCAAGGGCCAGCGATCAAGAGCAACCTAAATATGGACTTACGGCTACACAGCGAAACTGTGCAGCTCCCTCAAATCATATGTGGGCTTATACGTTTTACTTGGGCATAGGAATTATGCTGCTTTAACCATCTGGCTAGTATTAAAGCTCATTTCTCAGTAACATTTTAAAATCTCTATTGAACTGACACTATAGCCGGCTTGCAACTGTCCCTCCTAGCAATGTATCTTTATCTCGCTTAAAATCTGGTGCTAAACATCCTCCTAATTTTTTTCTCTCTATCAGTAGCAAAGCTTTGAAGCAGCTTACTCCGTTTTAACAACTTACAATACTTGCCTCTTCGTTCCGTAAGCCAAGAAGGTGCCCATACTTTCCCGGGTAACCAACGAACCTGCATCAGTATGCGTGTCACTATACCAGCTCGAACCACGTATCATCGTTGCCCACCCTTACCTGCCCTTGAAGAAGGCGATGTAGAAAATGGACGAGTAGAAATTGACAAACTGGAAGAGGAACACTTTGAGGGTGAGGTTGTTGTCGAAGTCTGTCTGCGTGCGGTGCATCTCTGTAAAAATAACGCAGCTGTGATTTAATGAGTATTATTATCTGCAGTTAATGACATGCATGTGAAGAAAATAATTCTACTAACCCCACTGGGTGAGTCGATATGCGAGGCGCTCGTAGACCTTTCCGAGGATCATGATGAAAATGAGGTTGACGAATGCGCCCGAGCTGCTGGCGATGACCGATGCGAGCCCCTTGAACGACTGACTTCGGAACAGGGGGATCGACACCAGCACTCGGTATACGATTACTGATACCATGAACACCAGCACCAGAGCGATCTGGGGAGAAATAACAGAGACCCCGCTGTACATTCCCAGAAGACATTTCTCGAGGTTGGAAGTCTTGCTTTTATGTACCGCCACTTCATGGAACAGGTCAGCGCAGTGACAAGTCTGAAGCATTTGGTTTTCTTGTATTCGACCAGAGCCGTTCAGTTAAATTACTAGCCGTTCCGAAAACGTGCTCTTTGAAATCTGGTGACATCGAGATCGGAAACGAAGGTGATCGTCGATAATAATTAAGCATGCGAAATTTGTCGAATTCCTTGGTATGTGTATACCGCTCGCGTGCATGCCATTGGAAGCGTATGTTTAGCTGACTTTCCGCATTGAATCCTACACACGAGGAGAGTGCAATCGCTGCCGACCAGATTAGACTTAACGAACCGTTAACTAGAATAAACAAATCGTGTACTGACTGGTAAAATGTCCTTGAACTTGAAGAAAACAGTATGCATGAAAATTTCCATAAACACCAAGCCCTACAATACATGCACGTACATATTACGAAACACTGTTTTATCGAAGGTCAGAGAATATAGCTACTTAGGTTTTGCAATTAATCCGAATCTTGGTTGGAGCACACATAAAGCTAAACGTAATAGGGTAAGCAAACAAAAAGTTCGGATACTTCAGGCGATCGCTCAGACTTACCTCATCATACACAAAACTGATAGCTTACAAGATGATGCAGTGCAATCAATGCTGGAATACGCTGGTGATGTGTGGAACCCTCACACTCAGTCCCTAACGGCATAACTGCAGCATACGCAAAGACATGCGGCGCATTTTATCTTTTCGAAGCATTGATGGAAGGAACCAATTTTACCATTGTATAATAAAGCTCTGTCATCTACCTTAGAGTGGAATCTGCTTTACGATAATATGAATAACAAAGCTCATAGACAGACGCAAATACAAAGACGAAACTCATTCACTCAATACGCGAAATAAACGCTCCATGAGTGTCAAAGTGCAAAAGTTTTCGAAGGATTAATTTAAATATTCATTGTTTCTGTAAACATCGCGTGATTGGAACACGCTCCCAGAACAAGCAATGAGTGTTGAAATTCTTGCATGGTGTGTTCTCATCACTGTTGAACTTGCTATCAAGCATTTTATATTTTGTGTTGTTTACATTGTTCTGCTTCGTTTGTCTCCTTTGCGTTCTATATTGGGGTGTACGAATTCACTTCCACCGAAATATATTGCACTGTGTTTTGTCTGCACTGCTTTTTCCACTATTTTTTTTTTCAATTTCGTTCTCATGTTATGTTCTACGAAAACACCCCGTCTGGGGTGTTTTTACATTGTGTTTTGTTTGCACTGACTTTGTTTCTTTTCGTCCTCATATTAGGTCGTATGAAACTACTCATATGAAAGCCCTTCCGGGGCTGTAGTATCCCTGAAAAAAAAAACAGGCATTCGATCACGGTCTTTCCACAAACGGCGAGCGGTTCTTTATCTTTAGAATTTCATTATATGAGGCTTCGTGCAGGTCTCACGCATGAACACATACACTTCTCTAGACTTTAATTTATTGCCAATCCGATCCTCTATTGGTTCAGAGATAGCCTGAGTGGCTCGGTGCCACAAGGCCTACAAGGTGCTGGTAGAACTCTGTTGAAGCTGTTACCAAACACAGAGATGTGAACAAGAGACTCGGTATGAGAGCATCTGCGTTGCAGAATTTGCAGAGCTGCGCCTTTAAAAGCGCGCGCTGCCGCACTCACCATAAGGAGCAATATGGCGACCCCGGCTGCGATCCTTTGCTTGCGGACGCGGGCTGGGAACGCGGGCTCCTTGGCACCCGTGATTGGGTTGCGCTCCACGTGCGACGCCCTGGCCGCGAACTCGGGCCGAGGTCGCTCCTGGAATTAAAGCACCGGCACGCTGAACACTATCTATCACTCTGAAGGCCGTCATTATTGACCTAAGTACAGTTATGCAGGCTATGGAAACAATCGCGTTTAATGTGCCCAGCCTATATGGAGGAGATGTTATGTGATCAATTTAACATAGAGGCAGTTACGCGAATGGCTCTGACAGTGGAGTGTATACAAAGTCCCTTACCTGGCCTTCGCAGCAATGACATTTATTTGGTCTTGATCACAAGCTTTCGGATCTTTTGTAGCACCACTTGAAACAAATACCCTGGCGTGAATCCATCACCTATAATTATGTTTGCGTATATATATATATATATATATATATATATATATATATATATATATATATATATATATATATATATATATATATATATATATATATGGTTTGGTTTATGGGGTTTAACGTCCCAAAGCGACTGAGGCTATGAGAGACGCCGTAGTGAAGGGCTCCGGAAATTTCGACCACCTGGGGTTCTTTAACGTGCACTGACATCGCACAGTACACGGGCCTCTAGAATTTCTCCTCCAAAGAAATTCCAGCCGCCGCGGCCGGGATCGAACCCGCGTCTTTTGGGACAGCAGCCGAGCACCATAGCCACTGAGCCACCGCGGCGGCTGTATATATATATATATATATATATATATATATATATATATATATATATATATATATATATATATATATATATATATATATATATATAGCGAAGTATACGCTTCGTTAAAGGAAACATTTATTCAACTCGACGTTTCGATCGGAAGACCGATCTCCTGAAGAAGATCGGTCTTCCGATCGAAACGTCGAGTTGAATAAATATGTTTCCTTTAACGAAGCGTATACTTCGCTATATATTCTTATAAGCAGTCTAGTACTTCACGCTTTCGCAACCTATAGATATATATATATATATATATATATATATATATATATATATATATATATATATATACTTATTTCCTCCACTATTCTGCTGCCGTTCTTTCCACAAACCTCCCCCTCTTCTCACACTACAGGACGACAATTAAAACAAAGTGGCTAAAACCTCGAGTTATTCGCTGAAGTGCTTTCACTGTGCAGACAGATGATAAAGGATCGAGGCGCGCATTTCTGAAGCAATAAATCTGTGCACGTGAGAAACACTCATCCGATCTTTCTGCGCCCGCAGGTACCTTAGGCAACGTGTAGTTCATGCTTAAATCAGGTGATCAGTTTTACTATTATTTTCTCTCAATTCGTTAACAGTACTTTCACAGTGTGCGGAAATTGCTCGTTTCGCCGAATATGGAGTTTACTATTTTATACAGAGCTGTCTGTTATGGGCGTGACTGTTCCCGCTAGCGAAGACAGCAGTCATTGCTGTGGTTAAATAGCGCAAAAACAAGCGTGCTAGTTTTGAACAAAACAAACGAAAAAAAAGGAAAAACAGTGGCCACTCTTGCTTTTTTGGAATCTTTATATTTGATGCCTGCATTTTCTGCCCCGTTACTGCGCACTACCCGATATTTTTTACGCGATTTTTTCAGTGCTCTATATAAATGCATCAACAATTAGTGCAATTTCTGTGAATCAACAATTAGAGTTCAATAAGTCGTTGAAATTATGTTCTGTGTCATGGTATCATTATTGTTGTTTTATTAGATAACTGACCAATAGATATTTATCCATTTATTTGCGCATGGTGTCGTCACACCCAGTTTCAGAACGAAATTATTTCTTGCCACAAACAAATGTAAATTAATATATAAAAACCAGGCAAAACTGATCGTAATTAGTGAAACTGTTTTGCACTGGTTACGTAGAGATATTTTATTCGTCTACATTTGCAGCTAAGGTGAATTGGTCTCTGTCGGATGAATTCGCACAGTTTGAGAACATTTGAAGATGATCAACTCAAACAAATAAAACACATGCAAAAAGATTAAGAGGTTTCATTTCAAAGCATACTTCACTACAAGAAAAAAAAACATTTTTATATATGCGATATCCGATGTAAATCGTTTTCGATGACCGTATTGTAGAATTGTGGCGCCATCTATTGCCAAGAGAGCTGCATGAAATATAGTGCGCTTCAAAAACGATAGGTGGCGACACTATGTCAACGGGCCTATGAGTGAAGTGACAACTGATATTTTTTTTTCTTCGCCAGAAAAATACGCAAATAAAACCATGTCGGTCGCATGTATGCAATATTGCATGTTCCTAGATGTTTTAAAAGAAGACCGTTTCACAAGGACGTAAACCTGTTTTGATAAAAGGCTATCCGGCTGATGCAAGGCGCTTGGGGAAATCATTGCGTTTGGTACGGACCATAGAAATGTGCTTCGTGGTTGCTATTTTAATTTGTGTCCCTGAGCAAGCGCTTGGTGGGTCCTGCCATGGCCGAAGACAAAATTTAATGTATGTGATAGACAATTCATGACAAGCCAACTGCAGTAGAAGCTCCAAAGAAGAAGGCACGCCTTTTTTTAGCAAGCGTGTAAGGATAACGTGTATATGTTGTTCTTTAATACACATCTCTGTCATGTATAGTTATTACCCGCCTGAGAAAATTCTTTTAGAACTGTTCAATATGCCGGGTGTTTAAAAGTATCCAGTACATATTTCTCTTTTTAAATTTAAGAATGATACTTCAGAGCTTAATTTTACGCTACGGGCGGACATTTTATTTACGTGATAAAGTGCAATGAAAATACTAATAAATAAAAATAAACGACGAACTTTTCCATTTCAGTCTTAGGGCTCAGGATTATTTTGAGAAATGGAAGGCCATGAAAATTGAAGGTGAGCACAGTTTTTGAAAAATCAAAATCGGCACCGTGCTTCGAGATATCGAACGTGAAAAAAATCGTTTCTGAAAGCTCTTCAAGTCGGCTCTCCCACGTTGCACATTAATAAAATGGGCGTCTTTTGACCCGAATACAGAAAAAGTGACAAAGTTTGCGTCCTATAGGACGTAGATGACGCGGATGTCATTGTCGCGACGATACCAGGCACAGCGACGCCATTTTATCAGCATGTAATGGGGGAAGTCAACTTAACGAGCTGCAAACTTGCCTTTTCTACGCTCCATATCTTGAAGCATGGTGCTGATTCAGAAATTTGATCAACTAGCTTAATATTCGGTGTCGAATGCCTTCAATTACTCAACGTAATCTTATGTCCTAAAATAGAAAATTTTAAAGGTTTTTAAGTTTGTTTTAGTTAATTACTTGTCTTTCCGTTGCACTCTATTACGTAAATAATGTCCGCCGTGTATAGACAACCTGCACAGACCGCACAGACGTATCTTTCAGGTGATTTTTTAAAGAAAAATATGTACTGAATAATTTGAGACACATCATATACAGTTGCCCAATGTTGAACTAAGCTTACTTTGTGAAGCACAGAAGCTGAATACAGAGCCGGGGGCCTGAATTGGTTTTTATTGCGTTCTAAGCAAATGCTATAAGCCTCGATCCGTTTGGCTTCGAACCATGTATCTCTTGGACTGCCTCAAAATATAGGCTTCAGTATTGTTTCTAATGTTCTATTGTCTGATGTTAAATTGTCTGGTAGGTATTTTTTCATTCCCTTTCATCAGAATGTGGCCACCGCGGCCATGATTCGATCTCTTTCTCCGCAGAAAAACAGTGAAACCAATGAGCTGCAGCAGCCTGAAGAATTCTCAATAAGCATTCCTTAAATAGTTCTAATTACGATTGCCGGTGGTGAGAACGTTGAGAGGACCATTGCACTAGAATATCACCTAACTGATTTAAGCCATAGCTCGCTGTGTTGTCCTTAACCCTCTTTGCTAGCCTCCACCCTTGTGCCCCATAGCTATGGAAAGAAAAATGATAGGTGTAACGTTAAGAGATCGGAAGAGGGCGGAGTGGATGAGGCAATAAACGCGGGTTAATGATATCCTAGTTGAAATCAGGAGGAAGAAATGGGCTTGGACAGGGCATGTAATGCGAAGGCAAGATATCCGCTGGCCCTTAAGGGTAACGGAGTGGATTTCAAGAGAAGGCAAGCGTAGCACAGGACGGCAGAAAGTTAGGTGGGCGGATGAGATTAAGAAGTTTGCGGGGATACAGTGGCCGCAACTGGCAAAGGACAGCGTTTATGGAGAGACATGGGAGAGGCCTTTGCCCTGAAGTGGGCGTAGTCAGGCTTATGATGATGACGATGACGATTTAAGCTGGTGCGTAACTAATTCATCTAGGTGACCTCGAGCGTTGCCAGATAAGAGGACAGAGTGAAGATGATGACGATGAAGTCCTCAGATTTAATGGCACGTCGTCATCTACTTACTTCTTCCTCCTCGAAGTCCATGCAATCCCAGTGATGGGCCAGGCTGGCGGATTTGCGTTTCCAGTACTCCAAGAACGTTACAGCTGTGAGAGAAAGGATGAGAGAAATGGTGTGTGTGTGTGTGTGAGAGAGAGAGAGAGAGAAAGAGAGAGAGAGAGAGAGAGAGAGAGAGAGACAGAGATCTAATAGCAGTCTTATATCCTGCTCAGAGAGCGTAAAGTACACAATGATGCTTTAATTTAGTGAGAACATAAGTGGCGGCAAGCCGGTGCAGTTTGAAAAGAAGAGTGCTTTTATCGCTCGAGCAACGAATGACAAAAACATTATTAAAAAGTGTTCACTGCCTTTTAGCTCTGTGTCCTTGACAGAGCCAACTAAAGTCAAGAAGAAAAATTACATCGGCACCCGCTGCCCCTCTGCTCTGTTTCAGAGAAAGGTACGGTATGGACAGGAACGTCCTGTACTGCGACCTACCCCAGAAGGAGACGAATATTGCGTAGAACACGGTGCCTGGGTGGTCGAAGAGGTAGGTGATCTTGGTGAAGATGCAGTTGTCGCTGATGTACCAGTAGTCGCAGCCGTACTTCTCGTCGCAGCGCGGGCACATGCGGTACTTTTTGTCGCTGTTGCAGGTTTCGTTCCTGATGTTTAAGTAGAAAGCAGCGCCATACGGCAGAAAAGAGGCGATCGGACAGAGACATACATTTCTCTCAAAGCAAATAGGCGCAATTATATTTACAGACGCGAATTTCAATGAAACCACATTGCTGACGCAACATTTCTGGCTGCGCGATGCTGGCGTGTAGGAAGTCGTGCCTCAATGTTCTCGTTCCAAGTTCAGGAATAAAACATTTAAGAGACACGATAAAGGATGAAAGATGTAAGGCACAGTATTCAATACGGCCTGCTGATTCAGTAATCAATACATTCACAATTCCAAACACGCGTTCCCCCGTAACCAAATAGCTTTTCTGCATAGCAGTACAGCTTTGTGAAGAAGCATCGGCAGGGTTTTGCAGAGCAGAAAGTGAGGAAGGGGAGATGAATAGAAATGCGAAAGGACGAAGGAAGAGATAAGGTTAATTCAGAGGCAGTGGCATGTTTTCTTTCTTTTTTTTTTTTCTGAGATGGGCAGTGGAGACGGGAGTAGTTATTTGCGCGTTCGTTCAGTTACATGACAAATTTTTTTCAGGATACATAATGAGGCGTCCCGTGACTCTTTCCCGAAAGCTACTGTTGTGCTTGTGCGATGCAGGCTGGGGCCTTTTATTTTACAATATTTTAAGGCAGGCCTAAATTAATGAATGTTCCCCAAAGCTGGGGTTCCTAATTTAATCACAGCAGACATACATGCTAAGGACCGAAACAATACCGAAAAGCGCTTAACAGCTTTGCACAGGGAAATGTTTGAGAAGCTAAGAAGAAACACACTGCTGGACGTAGACGGAGGGTTGGGGGGGGGGGGGGGGATAGAAGGTATAGAAGGTACATAGGGTAATATTATTTTGAGCTTTCAGGCGTATAGGCCTCTAAATAAATCTACAAGGCCGTTATTTTGAGCAGCAACTTCAAGCGAGTTGCTATCATAGCCTGCTCAATAGCGAAGGACGCTTACGTGGGGCCATCGTTGCCAATGGTGAAGATGCCGTACAGAAACACGAGAAAGCCAACAGCGGCAGCCGGTAGCAGCCAGCCCGTGTAGAATCCTGCGAGACATTGAAACACACGCGGGGTGCTCAGCAGGAGGGCGAACCTGATCCGAGAGTCACGCGAGAAGTGCCGGTTGATTAATTTGGATGAACCCGCAGCTTACAGCACGCTGAGCTAACCGTTAGCTCACAAGCAACGCTCCTAATGAAGGGCTATCACTGAGGGTGCAAGATCGCGCAAGATATCGATATGGACGTAGTGGAAGGACACATGCAAACGTTGATATGGTGAGGAAACAAACGCGGGTTAACGACATCCTAGTTGAAATCAAGAGGAAGAAATGGGCTTGGGCAGGGCATGTAATGCGAAGGCAAGATAACCGCTGGTACTTAAGGGTAACGGAGTGGATTCCAAGAGAAGGCAAGCGTAGCAGGGGGAGGCAGAAAGTTAGGTGGGCGGATGAGAAGTTTGCGGAGATACAGTGGCCGCAACTGGCAAAGGACAGGGTTAATTGGGGAGACATGGGAGAGGCTTTTGCCCTGCAGTGGGTGTTGTCAGGCTGATGATGATGATGATGACAGAGGCAGGCTCTTCGGATAACAAAACACAAAAAAAAGAGCAGGAAAGAAACACAAAGAAAAAGAAATACGACGGATTGACATGTCGAGATGCAATAAGATACGGGCGAAAAGTATACAATACATACCGCCCTTGTGATTCAAGCAAATTTAGTGGTCTGACCAGCGCTTGCAAGTGTCCTTCCGTTGTGTCCTTGTATGTGCCATTTTTTCTTTTCTTTCCAAGTACGAAGAGGGAAAAAAAAGAGACATTATAGTTTCATTTGCATCCGAGGAAACATCGCTGTAGCTTAGGGCGCGTAGCGCCACGCTTGTATAAATACTGCAAGAGAATCTAAACGTGAGCGAAGCGTAGGTGCAATATCGGTCATGAGAAGGAGCATCGGTGTGCCGCGGAGCTCACCAAGCCAGGCGAAGTAGATGCCGATCTTCTCGCCGAAGTACTCCCGGATGTGGTCCAGGGGCTGGTACTTGTACCAGCACGACCAGCGCGCCCAGTACTCGTACAGCACCTGGCGCCGATTCCACAAGTTTGGAGGCACGTTTCCTGAGGGCTTCCGGTAATCGCCCTGCGAGACGCCGCGCCGATGTGTCAGTGTTGGCAGGCTGTTTGCTCAATTAAGAGCCACGCACCCTTGCCATTATGTGCTGCGCCCACACAAATTGGCACTTTTTCACTATACAGGCTGAATAGGCCAATGAACCCGATGGCTATCGAGTGGAATGAGGCGAACAAAAATACATAACAAAAAAAAGCAAGCTTCAAGAGGACCACGGTAAACGATGGTGGTTGTGGCGGTGATAAACACATTTTTTTTCAATAAAGAGCTTCGCGCCCCCGAACTGGGAGGGGCCCTTAGTCCAGGGTTCCTACGTCCTTAGCTGTTTGCTGCGCCCGCTGAACCAGCTGTGGTCTTCTATGCTAGAGCTGTACACTACAGCCTCCCACTTCTCAGGTTGTGGGTTTGGGATTTTCGAGGCCGCCTGCATACTTTGGCAAGCACATATAGCGTGATAATGTGAGCGGTGTTCCCCACAGAGGCTTAGCTGTAGGTACGTGTTCGTATAGCTGCGTCCAAGCTGCTGCTTATTCCCGCGTCAGCATCTTGTATGGGCGGAGTAGATTCGTAGATCTGTGTTGTGGTTCTTAAGGATTTCACGGTAAATGTAAATGAGGGCGCTGCTTGATATGTTGATTATCAGGATGCAAACTGATGAAGTTGGGAATGATTCACGGGAACAACCGCCCCTAGATCACAGCGGAACAGTGAAGGAATACGACACTTGTCCCCTCCATAAGTTCAGCCGTTGCCATGCCTTTAGGGCCGATGTTTCTAATAGTCACTGAATATTTCAACACCTCCACGGGGCATGCTATTTAAAGCAGGCTACGGCTGTACGGCCCGAAGCCCAGGTGCACGTTTGCCTACCTCGTGCAAGGGAAACGCGGCCGTGTAGACGCCCTCCTCGATGAGCCTGTCGATGCCGATCTGCGCCTTTCGGCGAGCCCCGTAGCGCGCCGTCTGCAGGATCTCGTAGGCGACGCACACGCGCTGAGTCACCGTGAAGTAATCGTCCTGATTGTCGCTGCCCAAGAACCTGCGGTGCAAACGCACACGTCCGTCTCAGCCCTTCCCTGATCTTCTAACTAACCAGGATAAGGCTTCTGGTGCCAAGAGCTATACACACGCTGTCCAGAGAACAAAGGAAGAGCGCTGCTACCAGCTGATCGCAACGAACCTCTGTCCTCTTTACTGGCAATGTGTTTCTGACTCGATTAATTTTTTAGTGGTGCTCATCCTGCATGCTCTGTATACTGCGTGTCTGTATTCCTTTTTGTGCCAGAAGCCTTTTCCTAAGCATACAATAAGCAGCCTAAGAACAAGTCGTCTAAGACTTCAGTCGACAATTATTCAGTTCAGGTGAAAAGAAACTTAAACAACTGGGCAAGCTGGTATGCAGGGTATCTTACGAAACGCACAGGACCAAAGGCAGACTCGCAGTCGTAAGTGCACTTTATGTGGGCCCACACAAGGGAACCTGTCATGTCGTTTCCACTAAAATTGCCCTCGCCCTTCGCGGTTTTGGCTTCTGAAAGGAACACTGAGAATAACTCATTCTGGTTTTTCTTCATAGTCACGTGCCATCGTGGTCAAAAAGAACTCCGTGATCGCCGTTTGGAAGTGAATGGCAGTGACGCCAAGCATCAAGGATCCGCGCTCAAAGAAAAAACTGGCTTGCTTGCATGCGAAAATGACCTGTGGTAGCAATAACTGCATTTCAAATTTTTACGTTTCCTACTTCGCAAAAGCTCGCATTAAAAGAAATGGCACGCTACGGGTTAAATCTAAGGCGCGGCGCTACCTCGGCAGGCGCCATGTGGCACTCTATACCACTTCAGCTCCGCAATAGCGGCTATCTTCCCTTCCACTTTTGGAGGTATTCATGTTAGTGAAGTGCAGGCAAGTATTAACATTGTTCACCAGTGTCGCAGGCACTTCAAGCGATGAATGTGCTATGCCCAAATATACCTCAAGTGACATATGGAAGGCATTTTAATGTACAAAGCAGGAATTGTGTGATAACAACTAGGTTATCTAGGCTGATAGAACCAGAAGCTCCCTGTGCAGTGTTGTCGGGGAAGAGGCTTTTGGTTTGATGTTTGCGGGGAGAAGGGCTCTAGTAAGAGAAAGAGCGAAACAGAAAAATTAGTAAGGTTGCAAGATAGGCTACTTGGCTTAAGCTTGCGCTTTTCTTCGTCCTTTGTCCTCCTTCGCGCTGTGTGTATTCCTCCGAAAACAATAGGAAACGGGTTACAACACGAACAATGATGACTAAATTTAATACTACAGCAATTTTATGCTGGCGCAAGCGGCGGGCAAAGTTTGTCGGAGCGGCTAGTGTCCCGACAATAAAATCTCTTAATAATTTGCGGTCCTCCGAAGGGGATGGCGAGTCGCCTAATATGCTTATAAGCGGTAGCGTAGTCTAAATGCCTGTATTCTGAGCTGATCACGCGTTATTTCGTCTGTGTGCACTGAGTATTCTAGTCGAACGTGTTGCACTGTCTCAAAATGACCCACAGGTTAATATGTCACTCGTGGGCATGTTTCAAACATGCTCTGTAGAAATGTTCAGAAATAAAAAATTCAGTTCATTCCCAGCGACTCCCCGACTACCACACGTCTATGATGCACTACTATAAACGCACAAAAAAAAAGCACTGACACTAATTGAAAAGAAGTGAAACTGCCGGCCTTAATTTTTACCGTCCTTCACTCTCTTCTGGTATTGAGGGAGCGGCAATTACCAGAAGGGACTGACAGGGGTAATCTTACATGATTTAATCGGAAACTTGTACGCCTTAAACCGTAATAGTGTGCTGGCGTACCTGTCGAGTTTGGACCGCTTGAAGGTGCAGGTGTAGTAGTCCAGCGGCTTGTTGGGCACCTCGGCCTCCATGATGTTTGGGATGCGCAAAGCCGCCAGCACTCCCGCCGACCAGTTGACGCTGGGGTTTGGGTGTGCCTGCAGCGATCGTATAGGAGCATGCTTGATTACACGTTGAGCAGGCCCCATATTCAACATAAGCACATAGAAATGTAAGGTCAGTCAAAGTGAAACGAAGAGAAAAATATTTATCGCAGCATTACGTCTGCGCTAATCGTCCTTTGTATCATTGGTGACGGCTCAATTGACGTACAGCGTCGGAGTTGAGTGTACACTGAATAAATAAATCAGGCATTTAAAAAACGACAAACAAAAACTATTCGCTGAAATTCCGCTCTCCTGATTGCAGGGGCGAAGAAAATTTGAGTTTTTCACTTCCGTTACCTGATTTTCTACCTTCTCCCACATCGGCTAATTGGTTGCGAAGCTGTCAAGTGTGCAGTGCTCAGATTGTGGCTTTTTGAAATATTTTACACTGGACACTAGAAACCTATTCACTGTTTACAGCTTGATGAGCGCGCATGCGTTTTGACAGTACTACGCATGCGCAGTAGATGCCTGTATGAAGTCCACCAATCAAAACACTGCTGGCACAGCGCTGTGGAAATATGGCTCCCAGAAATGCAAATGTAAAAGGTCTATAAAGAAAGGACTGCCCTTGAACGTATACCCACATGCACAATCGATAGATCAAAATCAGGCCCTCTTGTTGGTCCCAAATTTGAAGGTTAGCGATAGTCACGCCACCTGCGGCATAGTCTTGAATTGCTAACAGCTGTTCAAACTGTGGCAGCACCAGTTGTTAACTGCTCAGAACATAGGTGACGCCTTCGTCTGCTAACCTCCAGGTACTATTCCGGACTTTTACTCGAGGTTTTGAGACTGGAAGTAAATAAAGAACTTTGATATAAGCCATTTTGGACCACTTGATATGCGTTAAATGTCGTCCATAACGAACGCGCAGGATACAGAAGCTTAAAATCAAAGATGTAGGTTGCCTGCTTTATCAAGCTGCTTCGTAGGGGCTCATAATCGGATCAGCGAAGTTGGTCGCTTAGAGTCGGCGCTGTGCTCTGAATACCTCTCGTGCAGATTACGTTGAGTGTTTTATGCATCCTCCGATAGATCAGCGGCGCCTTTGACGAACGAAACAGCTGCTGGCGCCGTTGCTGTTGTTGCCACGTTGTTTGTCTGTATGCGCGCGGATCGAGCGCGCACTATAAGCCGGCGGCGAGGAACGGTGTCTCGTACCTGAAGCGGGGCGCGGAGGCAGAGCTCCTCGGCGTACCGCAGCAGCACTGGCCACGGCACCGACAGCTTGATGAAGTGGGTAGACTTGCTTTCGCCCTCCACCAGCTCCTGCGAGTGCCGAGCGGCCGACCATTCAGCGTTCGCCACCTTGCGAACATACTTGGGTGATATTACTGACCACTGCCGGGAAAAGAATTGTGCTGGCAACAACTGTAGGCAAACACCCTAGAATTCAAGCGCCCCCCTTGTGAAGGAAGACGAGGTTGTCAACTTGTTGACAACCTCGTTGTCAACAGCCTCGTAGTCAGCTGAGTTGGCGATGCAATTGTGTCCATTTTAGCCGAAATATATTTTACTAATTATTGGAAAGTGTAGGGTTTGGTTCCATGCATTTTTTAGAGCGAAAGCTGTACTTCACGGCCAAAGCTGCAAAAGCCAGGTTACCGCTGAAGCCTTGACCTTGAGCTTGAATAAATAAACAAATAAAATAAATATTGCCCGCGACTGGGATGCGAACCCACGGCAGTGCGAACAAATCAGCTTCGCTGACCACTGCAGGAGAGCACTATGCTATAGCTACAGCCAATCACGCCTCGCGTTAGTCTACAACACACTCTCGCACTGCGCATTGCACGTCCTTGTCTTTCATCAACTTCCATCTGCGGCGCAAACAGATCAGATCAGCTTAACCTCGATCAGAGCTTAAGTCAAGTCTAATGTCGTCGCCAGACGTGCCGACGACCCAGCAAAGCAAAACTATAAGCCAGTCGGGCTAAACGCTTGCTTTCGCACGTCTACTTGGCTTAACTATATTATTTATTTTATTTGAAATACCTTACAGGCCCATTGATAATTCTGTAAGGGGTCGTAAAAATACTGTACAGTGCATTAATAACCAAAGGAAACAAAAGTGAAGCATACAGTCATGATAAACAATATATTAACAAATTAGTAGAGAAGAAGAAACGACGCGGAAGTAACAACATTAAAATACTACCATTTTTTAAAAATGTTTTGGTTGTACATCTACCGGTAAGCTCTACAGAAGGGAAGCGCTACAAGGATAAGTGCAAGCATAGCAATTCGTATAGGAATGTTAAAACAAAATAGAAAACTAACACAGGGCAACAGCAGAGGCATAGTCGAGAGGAAAAATTCAAACACACACAAGTATAGGTGCATATAAGTTCAGCACCACAACCATTGCAATACAACAGGCAATATTGTAAGCACCGTTACGTAATGAAAGCGTGTCCTTGATATTCATGAGCTTTATAGATTAGCCTAAACGTTGGCGCGTACCTCCTCCATGTCCAGTCCGGCCTGCCGTAGGTTGGCCATGAATGTGGACCGCCACTCATCGTGCTTGCCCAGCCGCGCTCCTTCGCTGTCCTCGTACACCAGCACGTAGTCTGCGTGCGTGGGAAGAGGGGGAAGACCATCAACACCTCCCCCCTACCGACAACGCGTTGCCGTAACTGTCACGCAACGCGTGGGAGAGAAGATTAACGGTGCCATGTCAGCTGGCTTGGATTAGTTTATGCTGCTCCAATTGCGGACGCAATCATCGCAGTAATGCGCTTGAAGGAGGACCAAAATAGCAGGAACTCAAGCATTGGTGCGAAGAAACGGGATGATGTATACGGCCGTTGTCGATTGTCACCAGGGCGATACGTGCTTAGTGGCATTATATGTTACCAGAAAAAGGGCCCGGAAGAGAAAAAAGAATACGTATGTGGTGGGAGAATGCGCACACCTGTCGGTAGGTGCGCGCTATTACTGAGCCCGGTAGCCGCAAAAAACGGGAGTGACATTGACGAAGCACGAATTGATCATATGTGAGAAAAAGTTCTACCCTCTGTCTGTTCTTATGGTCCAGCTTTCATGTGGAATGCAAGAAACAAAAGTATTTGGAAGAATAAGGCATAGGAAGCCAAGTGGAAGACGGATAATTAGTTAAAGCAACCAAAGCCGGCTTGAGGTTGGGCTTTGTTTGCTAGACAGAGTGAACAAAACAAGCCTGACAGACGGAGACTAATGTGCGACAAGCAGCCTTCTGGCCCGGGCAGGATTGAGCGCATTTAATTTACATTTTTTACTCACATTCTCTCGGCATTTTTTCAAGGAAGAAACAAATAGAAGGGCAAGCAGAAAAAGCTGTTCAAAGCAACTTGACTAGGGCCCATGACTCGGTTTTTCGCACCGGGCTCGTGTGTATAAAAGTGGTCTATAGGCAGCCTATAGACTTTATAGACAGAAGTCTACAGACAGTCTATGTATAGACTGCCTAAAAAGTTTTTCTTGGGGAAAGTGAATTCGAGTGCAATTGCGGGGCAAAGAAAAAAATCGCATTTAGCAGGCATGGCATCCTCAGCATTATATTCTGTGCAGTGACAATTGAGGCATTCAGAAGCTTGTAATTGGTCCCACATACATTGGAGCATAGAAATGCAAGTTCTAAGGGGGGCTACTGCAACTATAGACAGGCACTCACCTATGCGGCGTTTGCCGTCTCGGAAGAACAGCGGCGCCTGGTTCTGTACGGGCCCCATCACGAGCCCATGGTCGCTGGCCTGCGACTCCAGCTCGTCGTCGGCGGTGTTCTGCGCACGAGGTCGGCCTCCGCTCAGCCTCTGCTTTTCAAACACGCCAAGCTGAAACGCCACTGCAGCCAGCCGGGGGGACCGGGCGTCAGCCACTCTGTGCACCACTCTTCGGCCCCGTGTGGCGTACCCGACACGCACACCTTTTCATCGCTTACGTAACGCTATAGCGCAGTACGTAGTCAAGTGCCATTTGTACACCACCGAAGAAACATCTTACTGCTACAAATTTCATCATGAACAGCCTCCAACTACCCCAGCTTTCTATCTTGTTGATTATACCGCTAATGTGAAGCTTTCCAGCTAGCGAGTACTATCCTAAGCTTGAGATGGTGTTATACATACAAGCTCGGCCACATTTATGCAGAGTGTTGCATGATTACTTGCACGAAATTTTTGTAGTTAATATGCTCACCCCGTTGTGCCCAAGTTTTCAAAGACGGCAGCATTCGATCTTAAGCCTTGACTAACAATGCATATGCTAGATATAATCATTTTATGTCATTAGAAGTATGTAATGACTCTGATGTCGACATTAAGACAAGGTGACGGCGCTGAACTCGCTGAACAGTTTTTAAGCGGATGCAATACGTAATGCGCTGGTGCAACGTTAACTGGCCACCAATAATTGCCATTGAAACGATGGTGTCGACCAATTGGGAGCTGGTCTTACATGTAAAAAATATTTTGAAACCCGGCCTGCGAGTTTTCAGGAAGCTCGCTGAAATGTCTACTACGCACGCCTATGTCCTCGACAGACGTCTGCGTCAGTTGCTCGTAATTATTTTAAAAAGTCTGATAAGGTGCTTTCATTGAAGATGCACAATGCTCAACAATGAATTTTGGTGTTCCACAGAGGTTTTCCCGCAATCAAGTCATCGATCACCCGATCGTAAGACCATCTCCAGGCAGCGTCAAAAAAAAAAAAAAAAAAACTACGCAGAACTTAGTGAACAACCTTGTCGTTTTCCCTTACGAAAGGAGCATTTATGTCTAACTTGGGGCCAGCTGTGATACCGTGAGTGATATACGTAATACAAGTTGAATCGTTAGCAACACGAACGCCAACATTAATAAATATGTTGTAGCAGGAATGCTGGTAGAGGAAAAAATAAAGACGAAAACAAAACAGCAGGTCGTCTGCTTAAGTTGAGTTGCTTGCTTGTGTTTCAGCGGACTGGCTTGTTTTTAAGCACTCTATCCACGCTAATAGGCTTTGATATGCGTTTAGGTCAATTTGCCCCTAAATCACTTTCCTGGCAGATAGGCTGCTATATTTTATTACTCATCAAGAGTGCTTACTTTCTCTAAATTGTTAAAAAGCACTTCAATGCGGCTGCTTAGATAACACCTCAGTGACAATGTGGGCATGCTAAGGAGAAATGTAAAAGCAAAGCGGTCTGCTGGCACCATCGAAGTACCGTCGAAGCTTACATGCTACAATCAAAAAAGAAATAAGTAGGCAAGCATCCGCTCTCTGTGAACACTAACACTGCGCCATTTCAGACTTGGGGCCAAGTATTTAATGACGTCATTTCATGACGCACAACATATCCTTAGCCACTCCTGAAACCAGGTGCTTTAGTTAAGCGCGTAGCTTCTGTAAATGCAAGCCGTCAACATTTCCACGTGCATTTGTAGTCGGTCTGCCTTCGATGCATTTGACATACGCGTCAGTCTGCACAGGTACTGAAATCGTTGAGTAAAGCAGAAATTTGGGCAAGTTGATACGTATTCATTTTTGAAACAGCGCAACAAAGACGGGACGTGGAAACTGAGGGGTAAAGACAAACAGGCGCTGACTAACAGCTGGGTTTATTGAAAAAAACACACAAATATATAGACAGAGTTAGGAAAGGACAATCGCCACTATAGTCAACTCATGCCACATGGGACGCCAGATACCCAATCTCCCCTTCGGAAAGGGCGACCGATGGGCAACTAATGCATGTTGCGCCCCTCTCACGTATAAGAAAAGCTTCAATAACTTCTCGCGTCATCTCATCACTATGGCGGAACACGATGTTGGTGTTTTTATAGCCGGGGGTACATTTGCATTTCTTGCAACGAAATGCACATTTAGCGAGAGGGTCTCCTTCTGATTTTCTTTTTTCGTAATCTTTTTCATGTTTACATTTGCACTTTCTGCAGTGGACCGCCACGTGGGACAGGGGGTCTTTTTTTCTGGTGTTCTCATGTTCCACGAGTCGCTTGTTGATGCATCTTCCTGTTTGGCCAATATATGTGGCGCCACACGAGAAGGGAATTTGGTATACTACCCCTACCTCGCAAGGTACATAAGGGGAAACATGGCGCACCTGAAAAGCCCTTTTGTTTCTCTCCTGCCTCTGCCTTACCTGTTTGCACATCCTGCCTAATTTTTTCGGGGCAGAAAACACGACGTCAACGCCATATCTGCCTGCAACTTTTTTGAGCCCATGGGACATGCTGTATTGAAGTTCAGAATGGCGCAAAAGACACACACACACAGGAAAAATAGGGGATGACAGAAAGAGCGCCTACTACCAACTGAGTTTATAGGACATGCTTTGTGCATATGGAACCACTGCCGGTCTTTTATTTTTATTTTCTTTTTAGCCCACGCCCGTACTCATTAAACACCTTAAGAACATCGACTATCATTCTAGGCAGGCTGCCTGGCGGGGTAAACACCAAATAGTCGTCAACATAACGAAAAATACGCACCCCTAAAGTTTACAACAGAGGTACCCACGAACAAGGAACTGCAGTTTCTGGATTTGGTTTTGTTTTCCCGGGATAAGCACGAGTGCTGGTGTTATCGGCCAAGGTCGGCTAAGCCCTTGTTAAACTTCCGGTCAGGTCATTCCAAGCTTATAAAAGAAGGCATTATCTTTTCTTGCCTGCAGTCTTCACTCAAGAAGTCCTGCCATGAAATGATTGGGGAGAGCATTGCAGCCCAATCAAACAGATTATGCGCGAATGGCTATCCGGCTCACCTCATTTCAAGGGCAGCGGAGAAATTGCTTAGGCAGGTGAAGTATGGGGCTCGGCCGAGTGCAAGAAAAGAAAATAAAAATAAAAGACCGGCAGTGGTTCCATATGCGCACAGCATGTCCCATGGGCTCAAAAAAGTTGCAGGCAGATATGGCGTTGACGTCGTGTTTTCTGCCCCGAAGAAATTAGGCAGGATGTGCAAACAGGTAAGGCAGAGGCAGGAGGGAAACAAAAGGGCTTGTGAGGTGCGCCATGTTTCCCCTTATGTACCTTGCGAGGTAGGGGTAGTATACCAAATTCCCTTCTCGTGTGGCGCCACATATATTGGCCAAACAGGAAGATGCACCAACAAGCGACTCATGGAATATGAGAACACCAGAAAAAAAGACCCCCTGTCACACGTGGCGGTCCACTGCAGAAAGTGCAAATGTAAACATGAAAAAGATTGCGAAAAAAGAAAATCAGAAGGAGACCCTCTCGCTAAATGTGCATTTCGTTGCAAGAAATGCAAATGTAACCCCGACTATAAGAACACCAACATCGTGTTCCGCCATAGTGATAAGATGACGCGAGAAGTTATTGAAGCTTTTCTTATACGTGAGAAGGGCGCAACGTGCATTAGTTGCCCATCGGTCGCCCTTTCCGAAGGGGAGATTGGGTATCTGGCGTCCCATGTGGCATGAGTTGACTATAGTGGCGATTAATCTTTCCTAACTCTGTCTATATATTTGTGTGTTTTTTTCAATAAACCCAGTTGTTAGTCAGCGCCTGTTTGTCTTTACCCCTCAGTTTCCACGTCCCGTCTTTGTTGCGCTGTTTCAAAAATGAATACTGCAATCGTGACATGACGCCAAACTATCTCGCGAATCTCGCAAAAGCGCCTGTTGTGAGTAGATGTATAAGCGCTCTTATTGAACCATGGTAAAATATGTGAGCTTTGTAAACGCACTCAGACACGAAAGCATTTCCTGGACCTTTCCACGGAAACGCACATTACTGACACACATTTGCTTATCATGAGGCGTACCAAACAAGGAGTCCTTTAGTAGCTGTTTCTGCGTTATGCGCACAGTTTCTGGTTACAGCCGCTGCTCACGCATGAGTGTTGTCGCCAAGCATTAAAAACACGCAGTTTTAGAATAATTAACACACTTTTGTTTAGGTTGGTAAAAAACGGTTCAGAATTACACAAGGAAGAAAAGATGATGTGACAGGGAGGAAGAAGACGACATAAGAATGCCATTTGACGTTAAGTCTACTTGTTCTCGTCCTTTGAATACTTCACCCTTTAGTTTCAGTGTAATCTCAATTACGAAAAGTCTTTACTCTTCTGTGCTCAGTCGTTCTGTGCTGTAGGCCGCCAAAGCCCAAGATTGTTTGTTGATCTCGTTCTTAGCTTTTATTTTTACCAAATATATAGCACTGTGCATTCTTAAAAAACCGAAAAATCGGCATAGTGTTCGAACACTACTAGAATTTCTTATTCATACTGCCTGAAACAGACAGGATATTATCGATTATAGAGTCACGAAAGTTAAAGAAGGAGCAGTGCAGTTATATTTCCAGAGATGTATAGCAATCTACATTTTAAATGCAAATTAAGCAAACAGCCTGAGTAAGCATTCAGAGCTGTTCTCTGTATACATTGAAGCAAGGTCTTTGCGAAGCCATGGGGCGTAATCTGCTCACGCCCCATGGCGTGAGCAGGTTTAGACTCCCAACAAGAATCTCCAAACAAGAATGGCGAGAGGTCACGTTTACCACCCCAGTGCAGGAATATTCTCTCAATCTCTACATTATTCTAAATCATTTACTACTGAGTTATCTGCCCAAACAATAAGGAACAGTTAAAGTTAGCGCTTTAGTTATACATTTTGTGAGGCAGTGCTAAAATATATAGGTATCAAGTCCGCGATTCTTGGCCATCAGTTTTAATAGTGAGGCAACTGTGAAATATTGTAAGGTACGGATACAGAAATATTGACTGTAACGATCCATTCTTACGCTTCGTAGCAAAATCTTTCTTTAAAAGTTTGTCCATGGCTCGCATCGAGTAATAAAGACTGCCATTGAAAACCCATGGTGAACGTTTTTGACGACACCGAAAACGTTAATAGCAAAAACATGCAAGCCTGATGAGGGGAGATCGCCGGATATATTAATTGGTTCGGTTTGTGGGGTTTAACGTCCCAAAGCGACTCAGGCTATGAGGGACGCCGTAGTGGAGGGCTCCGGAAGTTTCGACCACCTGGCGTTAAAGAACCCCAGGTGGTCGAAACTTCCAGATCCCTCCACTACGGCGTTTTTCATAGCCTGAGTCGCTTTGGGACGTTTAACCCCACAAACCAAACCAATTAATATACCCAGTGATCTCCCCTCGCCATTAATAGTTATAGAGGAATCTTACGACATATGAAAAATTACGTTCATAAATAACTTGCCGTTGAAAAATGCGCTTGTCGAGAATTTCTGGGTATGTATAGGCCAGAGGCTGGTGATATTCGGCAAAGAGCGGAATATGATGATGATGATGGACTTTTATGGAGCACGCAGTGAGCCTGACTTCCCGGATTTTTTTTTTAATCAACGACATGTTTGCGCGCACTAGTCAGTTGATGAGCCTTCTTACTGGAATATTACTAGGACGTTCTTCACGATCGAAGTATGAGGTGTGTCATATTAAAACATACCGTCCCGACTCCGCTGCGATGCCGGTATTTTGCGAAAAACGCCCAAGTCCAGTAACCCTTCGCAAACTGAGGGATGCTGCTCTTCGGTTGGTTCCACCGTGTTACTTTGCACGAGAAACTCGCTGGAGCTCGCGCCAGTGGCTATCTGTGGACGAAGCATCTGGAGTTGCCGCGTGTGTGTTCGTTTCCAGCAGACAGCCTGTGTTCCTTCTCGTCATATCTGTGCTCGCTGCGGAGACAAAGGTATTGTTCGTTCCCCGCACAGCAGCGAACTTGGCCGTCAAAGCAGCCTGTCGGGATGTGCTGTTTCTTTTTCTTTTTTCCCCCCATAACTGAGACAAGAACATGCACAACTGGGAACGCTGCGCGGAAGTAAACTAGCGAAGGACCATGAGAAGGCTCTCCCCCCATCATATGGACGCAGTGCTCTGTGCATAAAAGCCGGCCTTTGCAACGTCGAACAGATAACGGGAAGAATATAAAAGCGAGGACTCAACGTGACGAAGAATATCTCTTTACCTTCGTAAGCTTGTGTGCTCAGAAATATGTAGGCACCGCACGCGCGCCACTCAGCAAATGGCGAGAAAAAATCGTTCGTTGTCGAAAAGTTAGGTGCGCTAATGTTTCAAGATGACTATGGGGTTTCTTTTATGCTCTTTCTTTTTCAGGCAGCCGTGGTGGCTCAGCGGTTATGGTGCTCGGCTGCTGACCCGAAAGGCGCGGGTTCTTCCCGGCCACGGCGGTCGCATTTCCATGCAGACGATGTTCCAGAGGCCAGTGTGCTGTGCAGTATCAGTGAATGTTAAAGAATCCCCAGTGGTCGAAATTTTCGGTGCTCTTCACTACGGCATCCCTCACGGCCTTAGTCGTTTTGGGACGTTAAATTCCATAAACCAAACCAAACCAAACCAAACCAAACCAATCCAATCCAATCCAATCCAATCCAAACCAAACCAGATCACACCAAACCAACCCTATCTTTTTCAATGAGATAGCATCAGAAGCGTCATGAGGACAAAATGAGTCGTAGGTCATAAAATTCGCTCATTGGTTGGAGGGAAGTGACGTCTACGGACCGTAGCATTTTCATTGGCTGGAAAGAAGTGACGCCACCAAGCGGGAGTATTCCCATTGGCTGGAAGGAAATCACGTCATCAGACCGGAAGCGGCGCCACTTCCAGCCATCAGGAAGCAATGCCAAGGCAAAGACATCAACAGCTACTAATGCTATCGCATTGCCGACACAAAATGGAATCGCGGGCACCTATGCTTTTTTTTCTTCTGATTATATAATTATGATGTTTCGAAAACAATTGAACACTGTTATTGAGGAGGTCTCAGTAAGTCTCAGAATACAGGACCGCCTCCTGCATAAAATTTTAAACATTAATATGAATATGCTCTAGATTATTAAAACCTTATGCCGATTTTGATGCTGTAGGAAAAAAAACGGGTAACTGAGGAAGAAAACACAACGTTTTCATTTCGCTCACAAACGCGGAAACACCACTCAGATCCAAGAAATGTGCGTTGCTGCTCGCCAGTACTGCTTAGGGGCATTTGTTTTACTGGTTCAGACACGAACTCACGAGAATAAAGACTGGTAATTGCATAAATATAAGCTCTTTCAGAAAGCGGAGAGCCTTATTTCTCACTATAAGTGGAGCTTCATCCCCACGGACAGCGACCACATGTCGTAATACAAGCGAACCCGAGTTCGGAACATTAAAAGCGCCATTGACTGCACTTATGAACATGAGTTTGTTATAGTTTGTTACTATTTTCACTCTCTTAAGCACAACTGGTGATGCAAATAACGTTTGTACTGAAAATAGTGCTTCGTTCACGTCGACGAAATGAAACGTGGAAAGAATAACTTTCCTACAGCTGTGCCACACTTGTTCTCATTTCCTCTGTTGTGCCGGAGCACGATCGCTGCGGCGTTCATATATCACTGTTTCCAATATCAAGGTAGATGGAAAGAAGTGTTTCGTTTGACAGAAAAAAAAAAACTGTGTTCCGGAGTTGCGGAGAAATATTTTACGACGCTTCTATAGCAACCATTCAGGATAAGAAAAATCCAGATCAGGATTTCTGGATACCAAGCATTCCGTTATGCAAAAAGAAAGTGCAGTTATGAATGTAACTACTCTGTCCCGTTAAAAGTGAACTGCTTGTTATCCTTTCCCACAGCAGATCCAAGAAGAAAGCCAGCTATCAAGATAAGCCAGTGGAATGCTAAGAAATAAATTCAGTGTTGTCCGTTTGAGGTCAGGTGGTCGGACCGTACAAAAAAACTTTTTGAAAATTAGACTGAAACCTTCCGTGCGGGTACAGTCGTGCCTCGTTAATATGAACACTTTGATTTCCGGGAAAATCAGACCATAAAGCGAGTCATCCGTAATAAAAAATCGCGAAGAAAACAAAAATGTTGTTCAGATTAAGCACTATGAATGTCCGCTTCGTCGCATAGTGGTGGGTAGCGAAGTGTAAATTACACGAGAATCTTGGATCTACAGGTGCATTATGCGGTGCAGTTGCAACGCCTTGTTGTCCATGAGAGACGTTACGCCATCTCACGGTGTGATGGGGTATCTGCTATCAGAACTGTTCACATCCCACGAACCACAAGTACGTATCTGTACTCAGTCGGATGACGGCTGTTGAATGCGACTTTCAAGTAGCACTAGCTGCACAGGAATTTTTCTTCAAAGTCATTAACGGAATGCGGTAAATGGTAAGGCACCTTGACCAGACACCTTTGCACTGTAAAGCACGAGACCACAAAAAGCCTCCACTCAGGCATTTGAACTTTCGCCCAGCCTTTCGTTGGTGTCCTGAACTCAAAATACTGGAAAGTATTAGTTTTGACCGTCGAAATTTTTGCCGCATCGCTGTCTGTATTAGCGCGACAAAAATACAAGGGCCCCAGAGAACTTTGCGCATTACCGCCGTATCCAGTGTCTGGACAGCAAGCTTCCAAATTCATAATCACCATCAGCCTGACTACGCTCACTGCAGGACAAAGGCCTCTCCCGTATCTCTGCAATTAATCCTGTTCTTCGCCAGTTGCGGCCACCGTATTCCCGAAAATTTCTTAATCTCATCTGCCCAACTAACTTTCTGCCGCCCCTTGCTACGCTTGATTACCTAGCCTTGTCTCTTGGAATCGAGTCTGTTTTTAAATTAACGAGGCGCAAATACACGTGAAAAGCTTGGTCCCTCCCACCAAAACTTTCTGTAATTCATGTCGTCCATATTAACGGGGCACAACCGCCCATATTAACGGGGCACAGCAATCGAGTCGATGCGTGGATCAAACATGCACAGCTGCAGAAACGGCTGTAGCTCCGCAACCGACGCAGAAAGATGCAGAAACTGCTCTCTCGCAGCGTACGCAATTAGAGGCGTGTGTATCCTATCGGGAACTCTTTCAGGCCCGCTGCTAAGGAACCCGTCCGCTCAGAGAACGCGGCGTCGGCTGCGGCGGACCAGCTGCTCTCCGCTGCCTCTGTCGAAGTGGGCAACCGCGGCGCTCAGAGCAGCTGTGCGCCCTTCAGGTGCACGCGTTTTGCATAAATCTTCTTCACTTCCAGACGCCCCGATCTCCCCAGGGCATGCACGGTTGCCAGTTCACACACAGCGAACTTTGGACGCCAAAAGCACCGCCATTTGTCTGTTTTGCGCAGCTATACGTCAGGATTCTCACAGATGAGTGACGTTGGCCATGTGAACGGAGATATGGCTCACAAAAAGACGAGGAGATCTGCCATGCAAGTCAGTTTATTTATTCCTTCCAACGAACGCCCGAAAAACGCCGCTTGCGGCAAGCAGCCGCGCGGCTCGCTCTCCGGAAGTATGCGCACACTAACGGCATCCACCGCCGGATTTAAATAACTTCCCTGTTCAAGTCTCCCCCTCCCAAACAACGCCAAGGAGCCGCCCTCCTCTTAATAAAATATTATTCATTCATTTTTTCAGTGCACATTCTTCTTAATTAGCACATCAAAATAAAGGGGTAACAGCTGTAGAAACACTTGCTTGCAGCACAAAGGAAAAAAAAAAAAAACCTTGCAGGCTAACCAAGCTACGCCTGCATTACGCTACTGGAAGGAAAGCAGTAGAATATTAATTTATGAACTGGGCTGCCAGCTTTTTAGTTTCGCTTCTCTTACAAGAGCTCCCACAGAAGCGTGTGCATTCTTCAGTGTTATCCTCTGCATCCTCCACAACCACTCCTTCGTCTTTATCATCTTCTCCCAAGGTCACCTCGATAACTAGATCCCATGCATACGCGGTTACTCATGGAGAATACAGGGTTGCTCAATATGAAAGGGAACACGAAATCGCTTGGCCGCCGCTCTTCGCGAAGGTCTAGCGAAGGGCTACCGCCGAAAGCCGGCGAGAATGGGCGGCACAAAGCGCATGCGCGTAAAAAGCAGCGGGTCGAGCCTACTGCGCATGCGCCTTTGACACCGATTCTCGCCGGCTATCGGCAGCAGCGCTTCGCGAAGCGGGGCGGCCCTGCTCTGGCGTGTTTCTTGTCATAATGAGCGACCCTGTACGTACATTGTATACGTAGTCCTGTGCACAGTGCATGCCTAGAAAGACGTGGACGCTATTTATTCTTATCCACGCGTTTCAATGTTACGAACTTTTAATACGAAGGTCCATCCTCGGGCGGTCAGACGGACATGAAAAATGTACAGACACGAGGGATGCGCACAGGCGGAAACTGAACACAGGAAAATGGCAACCGTATAGTGCATTTGCTCAGTGAATAAATTGCAAGAATGAAAGCGAACGTCTCTATTACTCCGTTCTACCCCTTTTTGTGATATCGCTCTCCTGCTATCTCCAGACGAATATATTGTATATTGCACTGACTGTCGGTCACGAGCATAATATAGCGAGCATTGCGGAACAGCTGCTAATGCATAGAGTGAAGATGTATTGCATGCATTAGCAACTGCGTCTTCGCAGCCGCGTCGTCGAGAGAGTTGTATCGCAGCGGTGGTCAAGTCGTTTTAGCATCCTCCTCGTTAGGTGCAGGCTTCGATCCCCAGTGCCGCCACTGGTACCCATCGAGTTCCAGTGGGTACGAGCCCTTGCCTTGAGCTCGGCTTCTTTTGGATGAAATGCTTGAAAACGGGTCTCTGATCCCGCCTTGCGTTAACGAATATGCCTTGCGCCATCGTGACCTTTGGCCAATGCTGTCCTTGAGTCATTAAAAATTAATCATCTCACCATCTTTACCGCAGACAGCTGCGGTAAAAATGGTGAGATGTGCCATAGCAGACAGCTGCTATGGCACATACAAAGAAGCATCGTAGGATGTAGTCGCTACAATTCCTAACACGCTTTATACACATAGTCCGCATAACGCAAGGGCATTAATTCGAAATCAGTTCATATTGTTCCGCCACAAAAAATATTGAGTGTAATAAATCAAACTTGTTCATGGTCGAGAACCGACGCAGAAAGCCGTGCGGATGGCGGTCATGCATCGCCAAACACAGGGTTGGGTTAGGTTAGGTCAATAACAGTCAATAACAGTGGCATTAATTCGGGTCATAGCTTTTTAATGTGAATATCTTTTAAGCAACAACCTCTTGCGGGCGTTCATAGCGAAACCATGTATATTTTCCTCGTTGTTCGGAAAGGTGACTTCAACTGGACGTCCAGAACATCCTGAGTGCACATCCGCCCGTGTATTAATTTGTTCCCATTTGAAAACTGTACTACTAGAGCACTTTTCATCGAAAGAAATTGAGGACCAGCGCACTTTACCGTGATAAATTTATCACATGTTCGGGGCCGGTCAGGAGCTGTTTAGCAGTTCTACCCGCTACTCCACTCATGCTGCGACCTCTAGTGTCATTAACCATCTTTGCAAATGCTGACAGAGAGACCGGAAAATAGCTGACCGTTTTGATCACGCCACGTCTATTGAATGCAGCTTCAGAGAAAGGACTTCGTTAAGCGGTTGTATAAGGGAAGCATGAATTTAAGAGGAGCGTTAACGTTACGGTACATAGGGAGAGTATTAAGAGGTAAAGGGTAAGGGTTATAAAGAAGAGATGGACACACACAGGCGCTCGAGCACGCACGCTCAGATAGAGAGAGAGAGAAAGTTCCTTCTTTTGCGTTCCCAGGTAGTGCGCGAAATGTATAGCCGGCGCGCCTGTATTCGACTGCATCGCAGGATTGATTGATTGAAAAACGTTGTTTATCACACGTTCTTTGCACCCAGTATTCTAGCGCATCAGTCCGGGCGTGTGGCCCTTCATCGGAGGAATGCTTGCTCCTTTCACCGCGGTCGATCGCCTACTGCTGCGCAGATCCAGTACTGCGAAAACCCGTGCGACTCGTAAAGACTAGCTGCAGGATCTAGAGTTCCCCAGCGAAGCCCTCGGTGCCTTTGCTACGAAGGCGCGTCTTATACCCTTTTTTTTTTCGTTTCCTTTTTCCCGCCCTCTCATTTGCACCGCGGCGACGCTCTTGTCTAGCGAGAGGCGGAGGCTGCGAGCGCGCCGTGCTAACGCCGTGGTCGGGCTTGCTTTCAGGCGAAGCTGTTTCGAGTGCGCGGCTGCCGCGCGGCCCTTTGTCACCGCAGCTGCGCGCATCGACGCGGCCACAGCCCAGGCTCGTTGCGGCGAAGCGACACGGCCAAACGCGCCTTGTTTACACGTCCGAGCGCGCGCAAGACGTCGACGATACGGGGAACGCGCGCCGGCTGCGGCCGGGCGCGCCGATGAAGAGAAGCCAGGGCTGGCTGGGCTCCGTAGTTTGCGCTGGCAATTAAACGGCGCAGCGAGATGAGATGAATGGCGCGTCTGTTTGCTCTGGATGCACCGTGCTCCAGCTGCGTTATGATATTCCATTTGTTTTGACGCTCCAAAAAGATGAAAAAAATGCGGGCAGACACAAATTTTTCGCGGAAGAGAGATAGACAGATGGAGACGAAGGAGAGACTACCGCTTTTATTGTATTCTAGTTTACTATCTTCAAAGTTTACCGCAGTGACCAAAGGTTATGGTATTGCTGGAGCAGCCGCTGCTAGCCATTGAAGCAGATCTGCACCGAGCTCGACGGAGACAGGAAACAACCAAATACGAGAAATTATGGTCATAAGTGAATTGCAAACTGGGACGGAAAGAACGCAGCGCAGGAGAATAGTCCGGCCTCAGTGGTACAGTTCTGGACGAATGAGAGGCACAAACTAACACACTGTGGTGAGTTGAGCGCTCCATAGTGCTGTCATAGACGTGTCACAGCACAAAGCGCAGATCGAACGCCGCATCTATACCGAGGCACACACAGAGGCCCTATTGATGTCGTTCTCACCAAGATGCAAGGAAGAGCTGAATGCTTGCCGCAACTACGCCGTGAAAGCAAAACTTGACCATGCGTTAGCGTGGTATTTATAACCAGCGCATCTCGGTAACAGCTAAAATGAAAAAGTAGTGGGCGTTGTAGTTAACGAGAGCATTTTGGAGTATTTAAACGCCTACAGCAATGTGCTTAAAACAAAAGTTTAAACGTTAAAAGTTTGACGCGTGCTTTAGCGGCTAAATGCGCTCTGGGTCGATGCACACTGTAATCATGGGAAAGGAGCGCAGTTTAGTATAGTGACGGTCTAGTGAAATAGACAGGAAACTCTTCATTGAAGAGTGCAGGATTTTTCCGGCATGTTTAAAAGAGGTGACACGGTACTCAGGATCAGGAAGGGCCACCAGAGAAACACACCGTGATCAGGAGGGCGGTAATATAATGAGAACAGAAAAGTAAACGCAGTAAAAACTAAAGGTCGTAAATTTGGAGGTCAAACAAATCGGATGATCAAACGAACACGTTCTCAAAGGGACTCTGAGGACAAATTCCTGCATCGATAGATTATGGCATTCTAACGACAGAGACCATTCTCACCCAAAATGAAACATGTATAAGCTTAACGCCAAAAAACAAAATACTGGTGTCGCCATCACCGGCCGATTTTGGAAGTAAACCGCGTGTGTCGACGCCAAATTTTTCGTGCGGATCACAGAGGCTATGATGCATTGCCATTCACTTGAAAACGGAGGCACCCAGTCTTGCTCAGTGTCGGCTTAACGAGTTTAAATCCAGTGGCAAAAAAATTTTGAAATTCAATTTTCTCAACAATGTTTTTTTTTCTTTTTCTGCCGGAGAAACGTTAACATTCCCAGCAAGAGATAGAGAATCAGTTTTTACTGAGCAGAGTAATCGGACTGAGTTGTCCATAATGTGCCCTCAAGATTCTCTAGCAAGGTCAACGTCCTGCCAAGTGAATCGGGGCAAAAAGTTCAGAGTCCAGCTGCTAATAATGCCAGGACAAGGAACCTAATGCATGCTATCCCCTGTCAGCGACACTTAAGCAAGCGCCTCCACTTCAACCTATGGGCAAGTTCTCTAGTGTGCATGCACTCGGCATTCGAATTAAATATGCTGCACTGTTTCCCCGAAACCATGGATGGAAGAGCAGGAAAAATGGACTCGCCAACCAACTTGCAGAGAGCGAAGCGCTGCGACGTGGCCGCTGTCAAGTTCTTGAGCCTCCTTTTCTTCGCCACGAGAACAGAGGAAATAGGCCGTCGTTGTTGCTTTGCGCAGTGACCTCGCCCTATAGAACCAATTACCGCCGCAGCACGACAACTGAAACGATCGCTTCGGCACTTCCTGCGTCCGTATCAGCTTCCCTGGAACATTTCGTAAAGCTCGGCTTGTTTACAACTCGCTCTGAATCTCGCGAGGGACGGATGCAAGTAGGGCGTTCGAAAGCATCGACTCGGGTACTTGGCCCTGCACAGCGAAATGCGCATGCGCAGGTTGTTCCATCATGGCAATGGCTGTGCTTGCTTCACTCCGAAATGTCTGGACCTTTTCTCTCGACATCTGCTTTCTGCAAAGGAATAAATTTGCCGCGATTCTCCAGAACTCGCAATGGTTTTAACACCTCTTACGTGGTTGGTTTGGTTTATGGGGGTTTAACGTCCCAAAGCGACTCAGGCTATGAGGGACGCCGTAGTGGAGGGCTCCGGAAATTTCGACCACCTGGGATTCTTTAACGTGCACTGACATCGCACAGTACACGGGCCTCCAGAATTTCGCAGAAAATTCAACCGCCGCGTAAGTTGACAAAGATGTCCAACCATGCGCTTTCGTGTCCAACATTTTTGGATAAAAATTTTGAATATTGGAAAATTGTAAGGTACTTTTATAAAAATATTGAATGTAATGGTCCATTCTTTTGGTGTGTAGCAAAATCTATCTTTTAAATTTTAAAATAAAAATTTTATTAAAAATTAAATTAAATTTAAAATTTAGCTGATTAAAATTAATTTTATGCAGTTAAAGAACACTGAAGTGATTTCAGAGGGCATATTCTAGTGCATCAGATATATAGGTGGTCTTTGTGGGCATTCGAGTCAAATTTAGAAGCTCTGCGTGGATCGTATAATCTAGAAATAATGTTTAAAAATCGCTGCTCGATATAGCTCGCAACCGACTAGGCCGGCACCTCAACGTCGCGTCTCCAACCCCGATGACGTCGGTGGGCAGTATGGGCGAGCCTTCAAATAGCGTTTTTTTAAAGTTATTTATAAATCATGGAGTCCACGTAGAGCTTTTAAATTTCACTCGAATGCCAGCAAAGGCCACCTCTACAGATCCGTTGTACTAGAATAAGCCCATCAAAACCATTCTAGGGGCCCTTTAAAACTGCAATGGAGAACCAATGGGGAACGCTTTTGACGACGGCAAAAACGTTAATAACAAAAAATGGAACCCTGCCAACGGGAGATTTGTGGACATATTTATTAATATAGTGAAATCTTAGAATGTATGAAATAATTGGTTCATAAACCTTTTCTCGTTCAGAAATGCTTTTTTCTGGAATTGTATGGTATGAATGCTGCCGCGGTTCTAAAGCTCAAAGCTCAACCCCTCCTCACGTTCTTCAGTGTTTGAAATACGCGCCAAGTTCACTTCGTTGTGCACTGCGATCGCAACCGGCTGAGATCGTCGTCGCAGTCGTCATCATCACCACCGCAACCGCAATCACAATCATCATCATCATCCAAATTACGTCCAATGCAGACCCGCCGCTGTTGCTCGATTGCCCCACGTGCTTGGCTGCTCAGCCGAAGGTCGCGGGGTTGTATCCCACCTTCGGATAAGAATTTCGGTGGAGTCGAAAATAAAACCCGCCTGTGTGCTGTGCGATGTCAGATTACGTTAAGCAGCCCCAGATGGGATAAATTAGCCCAGAGTCCTACACTCCGGCGCCCCTCACAGCCCGTGTGTCCCTTCGGGACGTTACACCTCCCTCATCGCGTACAGCCACCATGTCCCCCACAGGAAACGGGCATCTCATGAGTACTCTCTAATTATCCCTGCGCAGCTACAGCCGCGACCACTCTACCACAGCTTCCTGTTCATTTTATGCACGGTACTGACAACATATCACTCTTAGAGGTGACAGAGTATAATTATTTGGGCCTATGGATTACTAACAACCTTTCGTGGTCAAAACACATAGACGCTGCCGTAGCAAATTCAATGCGGAAACTCTTTTTCTTGAGGCGCTCACTAAAGTCATCCCCGCCTAGTGTTCGTCTATTGGCGTATAATTCCCTCATTGATTGCTGATGTGTACTGATGTTTGAAAAGTGCCTGCAAATGCTATAAATTTGAGCGTGTTTATATGCTTGTATTTTGTTTCTTTTTCCCCACCCTGCTATGTTCTGTACTAGATCGCAATATCTATAAATAAACAAACAAACAAACAAACAAACAAACAAACAAACAAACAAGCAAACAAACAAACAAACAAATAAACTACATCGCTCCGCCTAACTTTCGATGGAGATCACATACGAGTCCCATAAGCAGTGTGCGCTATCCCATGCGAGAGCTGATGCGTTACACAGTACACGCTGTTCTACGCAGCGTACAGTCGGGGACAAAAGTATCTGGACCACGTGTTTCTTCTAACGAAGCCGATAGCTCTGCTATCAGTCGGCGGCTGGAGACCACACTTGTGGAGGTGAAAGTAAAATTGCCTTCTTTCATCTCCACAAGTGCGGTCTCCAGCCGCTGTCTGATAGTAGAGCTAAAAGCTTCGTTTGAGGAACACGTGGTCCGGAGACTTTTGTCCCTGTCCCCGACTGTACACAGTACGCTGTTTACAGTACATAGGAGAGGATCGCCTACAAACAGTGACGGCGCGACAACTACACAAATGGATAGAAACTGTGACTCGCAATATCCGCGTGGAATGCGGGACATATGTTTCCCGCATGTGTGTCGCTCACGCTTTAAGGAATAAGTAAAGGTAACAAAAAATACGTGTCACGAAAGAGCAGCAGTACGGCGGAATTTCTACTAGCGCTTGTCACTTTCATGTGCGCTTCTTTCCAGCAGTTGAGCATCATTCGCTATTTTGGAAGCTCTCTGTCGATACAAAGACATGCATGTTCGTTCCACATTGTTCGCACTTTTCATTGGAGTCCAAAAACCTTGCTCTGTCGATGACCGCAAAGGCAGCGGCCAACGGCCTATACTATACGTTACGTGTCATTTTATATACGGAACCAAAACGTGACGTCAGCGCAGCGAGTCCTATTTGCAACTGAGGTTATTGCAGCGAAGAGAAAGTTTCACACCTGCGATGTTTCGCGTCACTCACAGTCACTCACAGCTACGCCCACAGCCCGGCCGGTTTAAGTTATCTTAAACACAGCTTGTTGAATACGTAACGAACACCGCGGCACATCGTCTTTATACTCGTACGCGCCCATTCAGCCAGCAGCAAGCCTTTGGCCAACGCGCAGCTGGCCACGCTTTGTCCTTTCCACTCTTTAAACTGCCCCTTTCTCACTCCAGAATCAAGCCACATGCATATGCAACAAACGGCGAAGTTCGCGGAAATAAACGCAGGCACGTTTGAATACACTCTGCCTCATATTCGCGGCGTAATTATGTCATCTAGGGATTACCTTTTTAACGCATTGTACGTGACGCAGTAAGGGGGATCAACAAATCAGCATGTGTGTAATTCCCGTCGGACGGAACTCTTAGTTATTCTTACCCGAAAGGCGACCTGTCCTACTAAGCACCAAGGAGCGAACGTGGAGCCTGTTGCTATTCTTTTTGAATGCAAGCATGCATTTGCACTTAGAGAACGCTAGCCTTTATCCTGAAAAGCAACGTACGCTGTGAAGCATGGCAAGTTCTATAACTCTAATTGATATCTAGTACATATGACACTATGTAATAGACCTTTCTGTACGTTTCGACAAGCACGATGAATAGCATCGTACCTTCTGACTTACTGTCGCTTCAAAATGACTTTAGAGGTAGTACGTTGAAATCTCGAGTCTATATACCATACATGTTCCCTCCTTTCACAGCCTCAATTACTAGCCAGTTTTTGTGCTTGCGCAGAGTGCACCGTCTCCATAGATGAACGGGAGAAACATACAACCACTGATTCCAACGAAAAGAAAAACAAGAGGTAGTGACGTCAAAAGAACATCGGGAACTTTTTACTGAGAACGCAGATGAAACAGGTTACTCGAGTGCAGTGTAGCATCCACATGCGTGACGGACCCTCGCTTCCTCACTCTCTGATGCTTTTGACGGAACAGAAGCTCACAGCCGTCTTTTTTCTCTTTTATTGGTTTGTTTCTCTCCTCAAACAAACAAACAAATAACGCTGAGACAGTTCAAGAAGGGGTGGGTGTTTTATGGAAAACAAAGATATTAAAAATTGCATCAAAGGTTTTCGATGGTCCACTTGAGTTGTAGGCCAAAGATGGTGAAAAAAAGAAAAATTAAGAAAAAGGTTAACACGTGAGATCCTACGGCGTGAGGTTAGAGCGGGTAAGTCTGTTTTTATTAAATATTTATTGCTAAAATGCTTGAATTGTAGGATTAATTACACACAATGAATCTTGTTGGGCAGTTCTGAACCGACTCGAGGGCGTTAATAGGGTTGTCATGTTGGGCGCAAAAAGTTGGATTCGCATACTCAAGCTTGGGTCGCATAAATATTCGGAAAGCGAGCTTTTAACTAGGGGAGGACTAAGGGAATAGAATGTAACGGCGTATATAAACTAAATCACGGGTAGCAGAATATATTATGTGCGCGACATGACATGTCTAGGTTAGGTCACAGGAAATATGCACACCAATATATTTGAATGATTCAGTGTTTGTTGTCTGGATGCTCTTGATGCTGTAATTAGGCACGACGTAACTATGACGACGGTGAATAGACGTGATGAAAGTTTTACAGAGATTTAATGACATGATCCAAGTGTTACACCAGTCCTGTATGCAAGCAAGGCAGTCTTGTAATGCGAACTGGTCACATGTAGTTCGCTATTGATCGGTAAACGAAAACCATCGACAAAAGAGTCCTAAACGAGAAGAAATGTTACAAAGCAGTTCAGTAATCTACATCAAGAAAGAAAAGGGCCCAAGTACAGTACCTTGCGGTACGCCTGAAATCGCGGGTGTTCAGATGAAGAGTGTGAGTTGCCATGTACTAACTGCTGACGGGTGGTTAAAAACCCTTGAGTCTCGCTTAGAACACAGTGGTAAATGTTAAGCCTTGATAACTTTAATAGGAGACGACCATGGGGGACCTTATGAAACGTTTTTTCGAAATCTAATAAGTCGAGATGTTAGTAGGGACATAAGTCGCGCAGAAAAAGCGCATGTTGAGAGTCACAAGAATGATTTTGGCGGAAGTTAAGCTAAACTGGGTGAAAAGCAATGACGGACGTTAGGAAGTTATAGCATTATGGGAGTATAAAATATGCTTCATTATTTTACAAGAGACCCTTGTTTTGTAAATCGGGTGGTAGTTACTAGGCATTGAACGGCTCCCTTTCTTGAAGAGTGATGACATTGCCCACGTGCCAGTAATGTATAATTGAATCCGCGTCGAGTGAATTCTGGAAGATTAATGATAAAAAAATGAAAGGACGGTTACAAGTGTGTAAGGCGAATAGTTCAGCGTTGAAGTGGCGCTGCGGGCGCCGATATAAAGGCGCAAAACAGAGGAATACCTAATATATAAGGGCTAACGCTCTAAAACAGGTTGAAAGATGTTTAGTACTTGTTGGCACTTTGGCGTTGATACTCTCCAGTCCGGTGTATGCCGGGTTCATTTACTTTCACAATGCCGATGAGATTAATTGCGATATTCTACATGAGCAAGAACAGACTCGCAATCGGGAAAACTTATGTGGTTCGTTAGTAAAAGCAGTACTAAAGGCTGTTTTAAAAAATCGCCAACATCAATCTGAGGAATCGGAAGTTCAGAGCTAATAAAAAGTGAAATATCATTCCACTGGTTAGGATTATAGGTTTCCCAAATCGCTTTGAGTTATTTTGCAGCATAGGTGGTAAAGCAGTAGAAAAAGAAAGCGTTTAGCTTGAGCGGTTAGCCTGCCCTCTTCTTTTGATACTATGTAATACTTCTGCAATTTGGGAAAATAGTTAAATCGTTTGACTGATCGAAAAAGAAGTTTATTCATGTTATTTAGTGGTTTGAGTGATACATTAAAACCCGGTGATGTTATTGTGAATTATGTGGTTTATATTCCCGAAGCGACACATGGGCTATGGGGACGTGGTAGTGGAGGACTCCGGATTAAGTTAGACCACCCGAGGTTCCTTGACGTGCACGGACATCGCACAGCACATGGACACCTTTTGCGTTTCGCCTGTACTGAAGCGCGGCCGCCGCGACCGGGATCGAACCCGCGGCTTCGGGATCAACAGCCGGTCACCAAAGCTACCGAGTCCGTGGCGGGCGGTGTTATACTTTCTGTTTATGTACTACGGAAGCGTACAGCGCAGCAAAGAAGAGGACACAAGAAAGGAAGAAGAGTGGGGCACACAGCAAAGCAACCAATCCGACTCAAGAAAGTTTAGTGCAAAATTAGCGGCGAAAGTATCGAAGTATCTTGTCAAAATTCTGACTTCATGCTGACATAGTCCTCTTTATCATATAGCGTCAGTGTTTTTCTATCTTTTTTTTTCTCTGTCAAGAACGTCGCATAGAAACGAATTATGTACTGCCAATGACAAATAACAACAACTAATGAGGATGTGCGGGAGTGTCGTAATGCAGCGAAGCCAAATCATTTCCATTTGTTATGAGACACTGACACGCGAACAAACACCGATCTTCGTTTGTGACGATTAGTATACAACCCCATCGTGCGAGTTGTCGGATCTGTCCTTCTGGGGCCGCCGCGGTGGCTTAGCGGTTATGGTGCTCGGCTGCTGACCCAAAAGACGCGGGTTCGATCCCGGCCGCGGCGGCTAGAATTTCTTTGGAGGAGAAATTCTAGAGGCCCGTGTACTGTGCGATGTCAGTGCACGTTAAAGAACCACAGGTGGTCGAATTTCCGGAGCCCTCCACTACGGCGTCTCTCATAGCCTTAGTCGCTTTGGGACGTTAAACCCCATAAACCATAAACCAAACCAACCTTCTGGGATATATATATATGGCTTTATGGGATATAGCAACGGGAGAATCTCGATATCACAAACCGACGTGTTAAGCCATGTTTCAGTTAGTAGTGAGACCTCACATGATGATGAGACTTTAAGTCTGCACAATGAATCACACTTGATAACAACATTTCGAATGTTAGCAAGCAGAAATGATGAGGTGTGACGTGACGATTCGGTGAACGTGGTTTATAATTTAGTTTTGATAATGACTATGAGCATTCATCAAGATTTACTTAGAAGTGTGGTCGAAATAATAGGGTTCGTCACTTGTGACAACATTTACGTGTCACAACTTGTATAGCAATTTTGGGGCCTTTCTAAACTCCCTGAGGCATTTCTAGGAAAGGTGCCAGCATAGAGCGAGATCTTGAGCAACGGCATAGCCCGTAACTTTGAATTCCCGAGCCAAAGGCAGTATTTGTTTTTTGTATTTACAGAGCAAACCTCACATTTATAGACCTGCATTTGCGAGATTGTGAAGACCCAATAAAATGCGAACGCTCATTATGACGCGGCTATATCTGGATATCTAAATGTCGATTACCATGTACAATGATGATCTTTTCTGAATCAAACCATGTTTCTATCTCTTTGTATCCTCGATGCCACAGAGAACAAGGTTACTTCTCAATCTATTCTTTGCGGCGTTTATACACGCAGGCAGTAAATTTATCAGCGCTGTGTTCTTAGCGGTGCTTATCTCATGCAGTTTTTTTTTAACTTCAGTCTGCATGTCCTCGATAGCAGCACAGGCTGCCTCTATTTTGTTTCGCAGCACCTGAATTTCATTAAATGCGTTCTTTCATGATCAACAGGTTTCATTCTAACAGACATTGCTCTAGGGGTATACTGTATGCCCAGATTGCAGTTCTTTAAATAGATTAAGAACTTCTGACATAGTTTCAGCAGGGAGCGGATTAGATTATCACTAGCTAGCATAAGAAGGCTTAGCACTCAGTCATACATAATGCAGCAGAAACCGCTTGGGCCCGGCAGTAGCAAATATGCACAGTGGCTATTTGGCTTAGGATAAAGACACAGATGATTCATTACCTGGACTAGGAAAAATTACGAGGACACCTTGGCAACTAAAGTGTTGAGAGGCGAAAGCCGAGGACACTATGCCGTGACGACTTCCGGTGTATGTGACGTCACACCATTCCCCTGACTATATCGATGCCCAAATTATACATCTTTCGTGGATCTTAAGTGTTAATTACGCTTTTTTTTTTGGTTCCCGAGTTAAACGTGTGTGACACGCTTTGTTAACGGACGACAGTATGAGCCATTAGAGGCTTTCGCCTTAATAGGCATGGAACGCTAGCCCGGGCCACCGCAAGAGTGCTGCCGAGCCCACTCTAGTGCGCGCTGCTCCAAGCTGCCTCTTTAACCCGGTACCACGCATACTCAGAATCTACGGAAGTGGTTCCGGTGTTCAAACGGCTGAGGGCTTGTGTACAAATTGCGCGGACCAGGATGCGCTTCGATGACCTAGTGGTTTCAGGCCCATAATGGCTTCACCGCATCATGCTCAGAAAGAAAGGATAATGCACCTGGACTTGGCCTGTCGACAGATGCAGGGCACGGGACACCGAAGCTGAAAGCCTCCAATAGCTGCAACTTCCATAGTTAGAGGAACTGCACCAGAAAGAAGCGCGGAACGCTAGCACACTCCATCGCTGACGTGCTGCCGAGGCCACTACAAGAGTAGTTGTGCATGAAAGTTTTCCAGCACCCAGACATCGGCCCAATAAGTCCAAGCTGAAAATTTTCGCTTTCTTGCCACTGAGGGTGCTTTCCAGAGGAGAGGAAAATGGGAGCCATCAAGAATGCAATCCGTGTGATCATGCGGATCGTGGTGAGCCTGGTCCATGTGTTCCTTCCTGTGGACTTCCAGTTCTGTACAGATTAATGGGATCCTATAGCTTGAACCAAGAAGAGAAAATAGGCAATAGCAGGTCACGTAATGTAAGCAACAGACAATCGGTGGTTCCTTAGGATGACGGAGTGGATTATAAGAGAAGGCAGTCCTAGCAGGGGGCGGCAGAGAGCAAGGTGTGCAGATGATCTTAGGAAGTTTTCGTGAAGAGGCGGGCGTGCCCAGCTGGCGCAGGGCAGGGCTTATTGGTGATAAATTGGCGAAACCTTTGCCCTGCAGTTAAAGCAGCTGGATTGACGATGATGATGTGCAGGCATAGTCGTCACTTCTTTGCCGTGAACGAGCACGAAAAGTCTGGGAGTCGCTACTTCTTGAACCCGGTTTGGAGCTTCTGTATAGTGACGGCCGAAGTCGCTGTTCGCAGTAAGAAAGCCGAGTAGGATTTACGACATCGTCTCAGTTACATCCTTCGACATGCATACCTATAGCTCAGTGGGCGGGGAGTTGTGCTTTTGAGCACGAGGTTGCGGGTTCGCTTTCTGGAGGCGGTGACGTCTTTCCGACATCGGTACTCAACAAATCCAGGAACCAGAAGTGAATGCGCAGTAGTCGGCTATAGCGCATCCATCGCCCCGCAGCTAGCTCTGACACAGAAAAGAGAAATACTTTAGCTAATTTGAAAATTCATCCGAACGCACTTTACGCGTAAAGCCACACGTTGTGACTCGTATTGTGCTTGCTAGAAGTAACGCACACACACAGAGCTTTCTCTCGCTCGCTGCATTCCGATTAAAAACACGGAGCTGTTTTTCCCGCAACAGTTCTGGCGAGCACACTCTCCCCGGGACAAAGCGGCATTCTTCTTTCGAGAGCCGCCGCGTATTATGACATTCGTACACAGCAGGAGGCGCATTGTAAGCCATGGCCATCTTGACACAATGCGTTGGTCCTGCCGTCTTCACCGCCGCTGTTGGAGACGCAGAAAGCTCCACCTGATGCAGCCATGGCGTGGTAACAATGCAAGTTCCGCTAGCTCCGCTGTGAGAGAGCAGCTACGGAAGAACTACGGATGAAGAAGACGGCTTGCCTGCGGCTTTTGCTTCCGTTCGGCTGGCGTAGAAAGCTTTGTTGGTATCCACCTGTCGCAAATCAACGCACAGGTTTCTACTGAAAGGTCAAAGGCGAGAGATGCCGGCATTGTTGAACACATGGCGTCTGAGGAGGCGGAACGTACTTTGGAGTAATAGGAAGAGTGCGACCTTTAGTTGGTACAACAAATCGACTTTTTAGCTCTGTGTTGCTATTACAGCTGTCATAAATGGACGATGCGCTACCTTTTCTAGCTATGGTCGCGGCGGTTCCGTTCAATACAAGCGCATTTTATGGTCTATTTGTCTCGGATGCTCAGCCACTCAAACCTTGGTGAAAGACTTGCATTCAGACATAAAGAGCGGGCGGTTATTGCTTGTAACTAGTCGCACCGATGTAATAACCCTTGTACAAGAGTGTGCTGGATGCACGAAGCCTCCAGAAGGAAATGATCGCGCGATAATGGCCTTGCTCGCGCGTGACCCTGCGTGGCATGATCCAGGAAGCGACTTTCATACCACTACCAGCAAGGAAAACATTGCGTAGTGTTCCGACATGCCGCCTAAATTAGGCGTGGTTAACGCCAAAAATAGAGGTTTACGGATGAATGATGGTGGTATGTACTTAAAAATGGATGTAATTTGTTTCAACTCTTGAGGCCGAACATTTTAAAATCCTTTGACGTGCTGCCCTACTTGTCTACCAGTTGCTGAGTGCACATGCACTGACAAATTTTATCCCACCCTTCAGAACGAACCGACAGGTTCTTGAAACGAAGAAAACCATAGGAAATTACTTTTGGCATTATTTTTAGTTTTATTGATTTCTGGAGAAGGGAAGTAATTCAGTAGTAATGTTTTTTTCTCATTTATTTATTGCCTAAGCTTCACCACCAACTAAAATTGCTGCTTCCACTGTCTGCATCCGGAATTCATTTTTAGGCAGTCAACAAATCAAGAAGACCACCGATCTATATTTTAGGTGCTGCCCCATTTCCACCCCTTTGATTGAATTAGGAGTCGGCTCATAACAGACGGGAAATAATAGGGAGCACAGCTTGCTGTTTTTTTTTTTCAACGCCTCGAAAGGCAAGCAGAGAGCCGTGCATTACTACGCTCCATGAATCATTTCACCCGGCTGTCACATTCAATCAGTATGCTGCTGTTCGTCGGCCTTTCCCCCTGATGATCTCTGCTCAAACAGACACATCGCTAACTTGGACCCCTTTGTAAGCCGTTCGTTGCTGTGTTAAGAGCCATGGGCTCAGATGCTACTAGAAAGTTGAGTAATAAAAAAGCAGGTTTTGTTTATTCCGCTGTAAGAATGAAATAAATTTCTTGCGCTTCCTTAGATAACCATTACACGCCTGTTATGAAAGTTTACGAAATAGCAGCGTGAGAAAGACATCAAAGTTACCAGTGTGCTCCAACGAATTTCAAATTTTCTAGCGCGTATTCACTATTTAAGCAAAGTTAAACAATAAGGAAGGGATTGCATGTAATGGGCACAAATCATGGTTCACAGAGTGTTGAGAGCGCCGGAATCTCGAAGATATAGCTTTGAAAGCAAATGCGAAAGAAGCCGAGTGAGTTGCATTAGCGCAGAGGGAAAACGGCGTTATATGCACGGTCAACAATTTCCCTCTGGCGAAAAACAGGCTTAACTCGAAGTCGGTTTCAGCGACAAAAGGGAGCCGTCAAATGCGCCGCGACCACTGTTAAGCCTTCTCGGTTCCTGACATGCCAGACTCCCTTTACGGCGTCTAAAAAGATTGTTACGGCTGCTTCGCACCTGCGCTCAAACCGCTGATGTAAGGAGTGGTCTTGCACGAACAAGTTTTTGCAGGGACACCGGCGCGGCGTGTCGTATATTTATTACTTGTGCGCCGCTCACGACAGCACCTTTTCTGCACTGATGAGAAAGAAAAGGGGAGAGTGGATAGAAGAGGAGGCGGAAGCGCGAACGAAGGAATGCGACAAATGCCAGTTTGCTCTTTCACTACGAGTACAGCTGCCTTGCACGCTGGCCTTTCCGTATGACTATGCATGCAAATGACCTGACTTCATGCGACTGAGTAGGAAGTTCTTGGCTAAGTTTGGGTGGGAGGTGCTGTGGTGATGGTAGTTTATAACGCCCGTTCCCAACGAAAGCTACGCTGGCTACGCTGCATCCCACTGGTCCTGTGCTATGTTGTAAGCAATGCGTCAACCCAGTGAGGTGGCTTAATATGAATGGAATTGTACAGACACACATTGAAAGAATTCAACGGTATATTTGGTGTGAGTTCCAGTTCAGACACACCTCGAAGTTCTTGAGCCCTTAAGAATCAAGCACGACGTGTCCATCCTCTCAGTCAGTTAAGCTGACAGTCTCAGTACGCCGTATACTTAGCTGCCGTGCCACTGCAGAGGCAAACGACACGGCTGCTAGGAGAAGCAGCCTCTTGTATCTTGTGTTACGTTTGAAAGTCGCACTGCATACATTAGAGCTCACGCTTCTTAACCGGAAGCCCTGCGGATTGTACGCAATACTTGAATGACGATTGACCATATATTATTTTCTTCTCTTTTGGTCGCACACACTGGTCTGGTTGATGCAAAGTGCTTGTAATAATTAGCTAAGAGCCAGCTGAAAGTACACAGCGTCCCTTCATGCACGCGGAACAAGCGTGTTGGTTTGTTACGTGATTCGTTCCCTCCACTAATGAGCTACGCGGTCCAGTGCTGAGGACAGTATAACGGCGGAGATAACGTCAACGACGGCTATTTTCGCATTTACACATGAACTAGAGCTTCAAAAACGGAAAGATAGAAAGGGTGGAGACAAACAACAGCATCTAACACTCTTTTTTTTCTCTCCCTGTCTAGTATACCACTATTTTAGAGTGATGGTTTTACTTGTGAACACTCTTCCACCAGCCTGCCAAGTTCATAAATGTGACCTTCCTGTATACAAAGCAGGATTTTATTCTGACGGCGTACGAAACAGTAAATTCCACCGAAAAAGATTTCCGGAACAACTGCAGCGGTGCGTTCAAGGCGCGTCTGTGCTGTCAACGCATCATAACACGAGGCGCGTGAGTTTTAAAGGGCATTTTAATGGCATGCGAAGCGCGCGTACGTCATCACAAGGAGTTCTTAACGTGTACGCCGGCGCGTCCTGTCATTGATTTTTTTTTTAATTTTGGACCCAACAAATAGCAGCGCTTAAGTCTCAAGCTCTAACGTTAAAGAGATATGTCCCCGCCTTTGTTTTAATTTGGGCTTTACGCACTGTTGGCACGTCCGCAATTATAGCTGCTCACGATTCATGAGACGGTCGCACGCACCATAAATCTGTGACTCAGAAGAGAGGAGCAGTTTGCTCCCGTCGCCTCTTCACGCTCGCGGTGAGGTGTGACTGATTAAAAGGAGTGCACAAGTACAATCCCTCTCCAAGTTGGAAGAAAATTGGAATAACCATCCATATCTGCACCTTCTCGACACTGACGGGAGTCGGTTATGACACTTAGTTCATCGTGATGTGGAACAAGCGCGGCATGTAACACGGAGCGTAATATGATACACGAAATCTACGGGCAACTTCAAAAACATATGGCCCACATGAACAAAAGAACACGAATCACTGCCACAGTTGTTGTGTTCAAGTTCACCGCGTGTTATAAATCTGCCTGCGGACTTTGAGCATCAAATTCTCACCCGCTAAATTGCATTTATCCTTATTATCGATGGATTATACAAGGGAAAGGCTGAGAGTGCGGGTTTCGTTCTTCCTTCTAGCTATATTTCGCGTGGTTTCATACTAATCCAGCCAGCTGTGAAGTAATCAGGGTGGCTGTTCGGGCGAGTTGATTCGTCATGGCCAAACTTGTAGCGCTTGAAGACACGGACAGATACGAAGCAGACAACTTCTCATCTGTCCATGTCTTCAAGCGCTAGAATTTTCTTTAGCTCTGAAGGTTCGTTCCAAGAGCGTATGGTGCGACTCGCAAAATACATCTACAATGAGTTTGAGCGTCGATTCTGCAGGAGCCGGTCGCGCAGTGATCGCTGGTGCGGGGGTGACGGAGCAGTAGAGAGGAAGACGGGAAAGAGAGAAAAGGGGGCGTGCCTACCATGCATGCGTGTAGCCGTTTGTCCGGCCGAGTGGCTCCTCATGCCACTACTACCGGCGTCGATCCAGATTCCGTGAGCGAGCGACGACAGCGATGGGCGCTCACGCCGGCGACACACGCTACGCTGGCGCTCCGTGCGCTTGCTTGCCGCGGCGTCGCTTCGCCGCTTCTGCCGCCGTCGCCGGCGGCGGCGAAGGCGAGCGCAGCAGCTGCCGGGTTTCGCGATCTCGGTGACGACGCCGGCGCCCGCGACCGCCGAAGCTCGGGACTCGCTGTCGCCGCCGGAGGCGAGCCGTTAAGAAAGCGGACTCCGATGCAGGTGGGCAGTGCGGAGCCGGGATCGGAGGAACGAGGCGCGAGTCCGCGTTCTTCGTTCGCGCACTCGGTGGCGACGCTGTATATATACACTTTGGCTTGACCGCTGTGTGGTTCAGCGACGCTGACTTGTCACACCAAATTCACGCTAACTAGCCTGTGTTTATCGTTACTCGTGTTTAGGTTTTAACGCGCCAAAACAACATTGTTGGTTATGAGGTACTCCATAATGGGCAGCTCCAAGTTGTAACTTCGGTTACACAGAGATGGGCGCCGAAATTTCTGCGAGCACGAAAGTGTACACTCTACAAATTGCACCGCAGCAAAACCAATTAAAGAATTGTTTTCTAGATTAACCGGACGGCCGTACGAGCACTCACTGTCGGTGCAAATCTGTTATCCTGAGGAATCAAAAAGAAAGGGGGGGGGGGGGGGCAGACAAAGCGCATGCACAACTGGCAGGCTGGTGTACGTGATCGTGTAATAGCTCTGTTATCCAAACATTGACTGTTAAGTGCAGCGCAATCTAAGCCGCCTTGAAACAAGTGAAGCGTTCGCTTACTTTTGTCCATACAGCGCGCCCTTGGTCAAAACCTTCCAGGTAAAATGCATTCGTGATTGATACTTCACAGCCACACGCCGCTTGCTGGGGCATTCTCTAGACACGTGCTTCGCGGTCGGAGTATTCCGTTGAAAGACTTCGCTCTGGACTCCAGTCATTACGCTTTAGTTGGGCTGTCGCTTTATCCAGAGATGTTCGCAATTTGTATGGGCCGTCACAGTATACTTGGCGACGTAGCTCATGACAGCATTTTGAGTATATGGAAAGTCTTCGCCATGTTCTCAATGAATCGCATTTCCCAGCTCCTACGCCAGACGGAGTACAGATCACTCACCCTCTCGGTTTCTTTTTCATTTCTGGAACTCTCCCAAACAAAGGAGTGCTTGCTGTTGCATTGGTTACTAGCGGAAAAAAAAAAAAAAATGAACCTCGCCAACTTTCACCCTCGGTCTCGGAAAATGCGAACTCGAACTTGCACACGGACAGGATGTATTCATTGGAAGAAACTCCGGTTGGCATTGTCATCTTCAAGAGCTCTTAACATTAACTAGGTGTTGAATTGCAGCACGGCTGCAGTTACTGCAGTATTGCTCTTATATACGCACCGTTTCTCTAACACCACACATTTCAACGCCTCAACCCGCCGGCTCAACAGCACTAAAGTTTGTAAGGATTTTAAAGAAGGCCCCTACTCACTTATTCGGCGTAAACCGCTCTTGCGTGGGCTATGCACAAGTTGGTGTTCGTAAAAATGGTTAAGTTCGCGCTGACATACTTAGTACGATCTTCGATCCATTCAGCCAATAACTTTGCGAGCACTGTACCGGCCTACTCCTTGCCGAGGAAAGATCACTGCGGCCGTAGTAGTATCAAGCTCAGCTCATAACCCGATTGTTCTTTTTTCTTTCTCTCTCCCTGCAAGTGGGCTTATCGTTTTATATACATTCCTTGACAATCACTTTGTGCTGACACCCATTGATCCGGTCATCGTCCGATGGCACACTACGTGATGTTAGTGCAATGCACCTTTGTTTTCTTCCTTAGTGCCACTCCTCCACTTGCTCAACAATGCACTCGGGTCCTGAAAAGCTTCTCACCCGGGGTCAGTCGCATAATACGACTTCGTAGCGCCTGAGGCGGCTTGGTCATCTTTCTCGTCAGCTTGTGCACACTTCGTTTCGTTGGCACAAATCTTGAGTTTGCTCCCCCCTTATGTAATGCCCTCGGGACTTTAAGGGAAAAATAAATGAAATGAAACTCGACGCTGCGTCATAACACGCGTACCTCATTGTAATCCGTGCAGTCGTTTGGTTTGGTTTTGTGAGGTTTAACGTCCCAAAGCGACTATGAGAGACGCCGTAGTGAAGGGCTCCGGAAATTTCGACCACCTGGGGTTCTTTAACGTGCACTGACATCGCACAGTACACGGGCCTCTAGAATTTCTCCTCCAAATAAATTCTAGCCGCCGCGGCCAGGATCGAACCCGCGTCTTTTGGGTCAGCAGCCGAGCACCATAGCTACTGAGCCACCGCGGCGGCTCCGTGCAGTCGTGGTTCCCTTACAGCCCATAGTTATTCTTATTGAACAGCAGTGACAGCGTCTGCGACCTGGGGTACGGTATTTAACTGATTCAGACTGGAACTACTCTTTACGAAAATCGGACCTCGAAACGACAAGCCCGTTCCAATAGAATACAAAAGCTAAACTATGCTACGAACGGATATGCGTTAGAATCGGGCATTAGAGTGTACTTGGTACTGTGCTCTCCTCTAGCAAGGGAGTCAATGTAACCGCCACAAATGCAACTACCCACGATCAGAGCTGCCCACGACCAGAGCTGCCCACGATCAGCTACCCACGATCAGCCAGCTGCCAACGATCACATGGGAAGAGTAATTATCGCCCATTGCTCCCCATTTGCTCGAATAAATAGACGTATCGACTGTACGAGTGTCTACTACCAAAGGGGGATTACATACGTCACAATTAAGCACCTTAAGGGGTCACACATATGCCCAAGGCGCGAGAGTTGTCGCCATTCTAGAAGCTGTAATACGCGCACCACAAACAGGTACTTATTGTGGAATAGCTTTGGAACACAGAGTTCATAGCGTGGGTGTCAGTGCTCCTGCTTTTGATGTCGCTAACCACCTCACCGTTTGTCTACTGGATGTCTTCCGTTTCAGTCCAATTACTTGGAGGAAAGGCGATTGTAATATGTCCTCCAAAGGACCAACAGTATTGTTGCTGCTGCTACTAAAGATGATTGCCCTCTTACTCACTTCTGTTTCTCCGTGTTGAAACATGGAAATTCCTGTACACGCGTCAAATTCAAGGAAGCTGTCACCGATTCGGCTGTATTCGCTGTATCTATGGCCCAAATACCCTTCCAATCGGGATGCCAGACCCTGCGCTATGGCTGCATCTTTTCCGACATGCGAAGTGTATGCCTGGTGAAGGGGAGTAACACAATGTCTGGAAGGCCGGACTTGATGTAAGCAAAACCTGTGTGTCTTCCTCTTCATGCTTGACAAAAAACAAACAAACATGGAAGCACCGACAAGAAAAACGCTAAGTCCTCCACCGGTCAGCGATTGTGCTCGCAGCTAACCTTGGCATAACTTACCTGCTGAGTACTCAGCCCGCACCACAGTGTTCAGGCACTCTGCCCTCGCTGTTGGGAGTCAGGTGAGCAGCCTGCTCAGATGAAGCAAGCCGCAGCTCCCAGCGAGCACTCACCAGGTGGTCGTGGCTGAGTAGTGCCCCCTGCTCGTCCCTTCGGAAGGAGCCGTACGAGGCCTGAGGCTGCTCGGACCCGCCGCCGTTCAGCTCGTACTTCTCGCTGTAATGGCCGAGGCGCGGCATCGCGGGCACCGCGGCTGGGTCGGCTGCCGCCGCCGACGAGGACACCGACGGAGGGTCGCCGCTGCCGGAGACACATGGGTGGGAAACGGGGACGGGAAAGAAGGAACATGCCAGCGTTATTACAGCTGCTGGCACGCAATGACAATGTCTATCAAAGTCACAGCGCTTCGATTCCACACGGCAGCTCTGAAACTAAGTGGGGAAGAATTGTCACACGAATGCGGTTATTCTGTTTTATAGCAGCGTATCTATGACGGGACGTGTTGGCCGGTGAACACACAAGACCACTGCTGCTCTCACAACAAATATTCATTGCGCAAACAGCTCACGCGTTGTTAAGGAAGACATTGGCCACCACTGAAACCAAAACGGTCTAGCGCGTCGTCAGCACGTATACGATGCAGTAGAACTCTTTGTATAGTCCCGTTAAGATGACATTGGTCGATGCAGAACTGCAGTTTTGGCCTCCGTTTCCGTCGAGCGCAACAGGGACTGCTGGAAGACTCTATATCTTATCTCGCCAACAGTATACTGTTCCATGCGGGGCAAGACACCAGACACAATAACAAGAATACCCGCAAAGACCACACGCTAAGCTGGCATACTGTCTTGCCATGTTGCCAAGCTGGTATTCTGTCTTACCATGTTGCCGGTTGTTCTGCTCGCTCAGTGGCCCGAAAAGATGGTGTCATGTTCCACACTGTGCAATACTGAGGCTCGGAAAGCGTGCCTCCACACCCAAAGGCATAGGAAGCAGTCCGTGAAGGCACAAGGTCGGGGACATGCAGTGGGCTAAGTTGGCACCCGTGCGCAGGGCGTTACGTTAGGAGGCGCTTTCGAAAAGGCCTTTCAGCGTTGCCGAGGGCGAACTCCAGGTTCGAAACATTCCCGCCGCGGCACAGAAGCCGCGCGTTCAACTGTGCCTTCCCAGGGAGCGACCCGCGAGGCGCCGGCGCTAACGCTACGCTTGGTTGCCTGGCCGGCGGCAACGCAACGCGGCCGCAGACAATGGCCGTGCCCAGTGACGCTCGTAATGACCTCGTTAGCTCAGCGCTTGTGCGTGCTCACTGCGGGGACGAGCCGGCTCTGCTGGGATGCTTTGGCGCCGTAGAGGTTGTTGTTGTTGTCTGTCGATAAGAAAACAAGCACTCGAAGGTCCTCCCACCGAAGGTCGAGTGTTTCGTCTTGGATGCATGGTAACCGCGATACAGGGGCTGTCTTTAATCACTGGAATTGTAATACCAACAAAGTGCGCGGATCGCACCGAAAATGATGTGCTACACTTTTTATTTTGTGCGCGCAACTTTGCAAAAACACAAGGATGAGCGTTTGGTGGCGTACGGAACCATCTATTCTGCCATCACCGCATCCATCTGACATCAACAGATGGCATCATCTTTCCACTAGTACCCAAATCAAAATGGCCGTCCTTCTCGTCTCACTTCTACGATGTGCTCTCATATGTAGAACTTCTTGTCAAAGGAAGAAATTTTAACCACGAAAATTCCCCAGAGGCTTCATTCAGCGATCGTATCTATGTATTCATGTGTGCGAACAGCCTCAGAAGGTAGGTGAAACATTTTAAATGCAGTCATAAGAACACTTAAGATCGTGAAGCATCGAAGTCTATAGGCGTCGGACAGCCGCAGCGGAAGCCAATAAGGGGACTGCGGATGAACTGATCTAGGGTGCAGGCATATTGACGGATATCTGAAGGCCCCTTAGTGAAACGAAGTGGATTCGAAAAAAAGGCCAAAGTAGCTATAGGCAGCAGGACACTGTCAAGTGGGCAGCTGACATTATGTTGGCTGCTGGGATTGGGTGGAAGTAGCTGGCGTAGGAGCGGATTAATTGAAGACTAATAAAAGAACTTTTGTCCTGAAGTGAACGTAGTTGGATTGATTATTAGAATCATAATTGTGAAAAAGTTTGATCAAAGCGAGAATAGTTGAAAACTGGCACAATGCAGTCCAAGAAATGATTAAATGTATATTTTAACAGACAATTTTTTCGACTTCGATTCCGCGCTTCTTCATCTGATCCGGACAGCAGAAAGTTAGGCGTAAAACGTCGCTACGGGAGGGCTCCACAAATTTCGAATATTCGAATTTCGAGTGGAGAATGTTCTTTAAATACTGTTTGATTCGGTTTAATCACAATTCGACTCGCGTTCCATTCGGTAGCCAATGTTCGTATTCGATTTGGTTTCGTAAACATAATATTTGCAAATACTGCCTGCCGTGTCGATTCACTAATGGGTAAAGGCGGCCGTTGCATCGCGAGATCCCTCACGCAGGCTCGCAGACTCGCTGTGAAACTCCGAGCACGTATGGACAAGTTCCGCTGGTATTAACCCATTGCAAACGTTCTGAAAATGCCGAGCGCACAGTGGGTTTAATTAGCCCTTCCGTGACTTCTCTTTTTATACTAATGCAGAAACTTCTAACATGTCTCTGCGTGTACTAGCGTAAAACATATTAACTAATGATTTGCCGCCCGCTGCTGAATCATGCTGTGAAAATAAGTAGCCTACATATAACCTCGGCATCATTAAAGACAAGCGATGCGACAGCTGCAGGAACTTGTGCTTTGCGAACGACGCGGTCAAATTTGCAGCAAAAGCAAGACATTGACAGCTGTCTCACTGAGCAAATGACGCGAATGGGAACAGGGAAGTGGGACGTATACCGTACTTTGTGACCAAACTTTGACTCGTAAATCAACTAGACACAATACGCATCTGCAAAACTTAACTTATGCTCTGTGGTACAGAGCAGGCTCCCGTTCTGCTGCATGTATTGTGAAAATTTCTATTATGACCTAACTGCCTGCCACGTCAGGACAGCTCTGCTCAAATGAGGCGTAGACAAAGAAATAAGTATTTACGGATAACGCCTCGTGTTCGAAAAAATCAGTTGCTCATAATATTAGCAACCCGAAGGGTGAAAAAGATAACTGCATTAAAAGAAGTGTTAGTGCATCTTGTAAAACTTCTTCAGAGGATGTTCTTGACAGAACCTCAACTCTTTAAGACGCTTTGTACAAAATTATGTACGCTGTGAGCTCGGAGCTTTTTCGTAGAGAGTGCTCTGCCAAGCACAGTTTTTTATTTTTGTTTCAGGCGAATTAAGCACACTTCATGTTGCAAATAGAGAGCTTTTTTGTATCAGCTAGCGAATGCAGAAAATTAAATTTACAGCGCATCGTCTGCTATTTTCTTGTACACAGATTTCACCATTGATACTAATGTCATTCTTTTTAATTTCTAGCTTATGGGGATCGTCGAAAAAGAAAGTTATTCTACGATCCCTAGGAGAAAGAGAGAGACTTTAATGAATAAAGGAGAGGTCTGCCTGGTTATGAACCTAACATGCTACTCCAGATGAGGGTGAAAGAAGAGGTTGAAAAAAAGAGAAAAACGAAATAAGAGAACCTTAGGGGGTTAATTGAAGAAGTGCCCAGGGTACTTTTAATATTACAGTTTTCAACTATTTTCATGGTTTGTAGCAAATTTTTACCTGCGTGCAAAGCTTTACAATTGGTACGCATTTTTTTTAAAGCTAATTTCTGCTCGGATGCAGTCCTTAGCCGAAAAACTATCGGTTTTGAATCGAAATGGTAAATTGAGCCTTTAAGGGTTAACGACCTCTAAACCACTGCACAGCTTTATCACAGTAAACTCTCCTTGTGGCTTTACCGTGAAGTTCTTTAAATGAGAATCAAACGAGTCTAAAGTAGTTCCTCATGTCTGCCTCATAGTTTATCGATATTTGACAGATGTGGACCTAAAGTTTCTGTTGTCGAAATATCGGCCAATAGAGAAGAATGCTTCGCCTTACAATGAACACACTGACGGCTCCAAATGAAAGCAACGCTGCTAATGACCAATTAACTGTCCTTCTTATATGCACTGCCGTTCTTATATCGCGCTCGCCAAATCTGCAATAAGAGAAGGGGCAGTTTTGCACATAGTGCAAGCACCCTCATTCAGGAGAACAAGGGGGGAGGGAAGAAAGCGAGGGACGTGAGAAATCGCACGTCTCTTCTCGTCACGCTTCACCGAGCACTACGGAGACGTCGGCAGGTTTACAAGTCAAAGCACTGGCGTTTATTTCTTTGCACGCTGGCAGGATGAGTTCGGTTGGCGAGGGTGGCTTATCTTTTAAAAGCGACCCTGAAATGCGCTACATAGGATGTAACATCCTGTCAGCGCACTTTCCTGCATACCACTGACGCCCTGTATAGGTATGCGAGCTCCCTTAACATATGCTACAGCACTATCCACTTAAAAGCGAATTATTTCGTTACAAAGGGACCGGAACAGACTACGTGCGCTCACCAATTAAGCTTACCTTCACTGCTTGCCTCACGCAATGCTCGAGCTAGATCGGCGCAGTAACGTTGAAAACAACGCGTACTTATAGGATGAGTCAGCTGCAGCATCACGTACCGAGTCGAGCGTTGTTATCCATTGACCCTTGGCTTGCCCTCAGCTGTCAATGTGGCGAAAACACTGGACCTCGATGCTGAACGCTGTTCCTGCTAACACTCTGCTACACAGCACAGACCATATATACTGAACGCGGCCAGCACGTTCTCGGGAACGGAACAATAGTGGCAGGCCTGAAGTAAGCGCCTTTTAAAGAGGCGACGCAATAATCGTGCCGCGAAATGAAAAAAAAAAAAAAAAGCCGAAAGCCGGCCACAGCCACGGAGTCCACTTTGTTATGACGTTATGTAACGCCTAATGCCATCTGCCGGTTCGCAAGAGAAGGCAGAAAACGGAGCATTCCCGTTAGGCCGCCAGCAGCCAGTTGGCTGCTCCTCTGTGAGGGGTTGAGACTGAAAAAAATAAAATAAATGTCTGTGTAAAAGCGAGCGTGACTGCCTCTTTTATTTTTGTTTGGTATCCTTGTCAGTATTACTGGACAGGAGCCTCCCTCAATGTGCAGGCGTTGAAGTCTAAATGCCAGCGCCGTAAATTTCTGCTCCTTCCGTTTGTTTCGAAACCTTTTACTTCTTTTCCGGTGCCTAGCGAAAGACAGTCCTACGTTCCCTTCGCCATGGGAGTGGAGCGAGAGTTGCGTTATGCACAACCGGTCCACGGACGAGGTCACGTGAGCCAGACCGGTCGCCTCCAGGAAACGCACTGGGCGCCTGTACTAGCTGTAGAAAGGAGAGCACAAGCGTATGAGCGACTTAGCCAGAGGGAGAATGAAGAAAGTGAGCGTTTTACTCTACAAAAGGGCGCGGTCGACCTTCGAGTATTGAAGAATTGCTTGGGTTGCTTATCGCGACCATGCGAAGATGCCTATGTAGTGCGCTCATGGACTCCTCGTAGTTGTGCTGTATATACACTCCGGTTTGTTGGGATGCTGGCAGCATGTTTGACGACAGAGAGGGGCGGAGTCAACGAAGTGTTGACAGAAAGAAAAATTGCGAACAAGGAAAGGAAGAGAGAAAACATGATGAAAAAAGAGAACTTTGAATGAAGAAGGGCTCGTTCGCAGAAGGCCTCTGCAGATATGCGCTCAAAGTTCCGAAGCTGTTCAATTCGGAACTGGTGCAGGTAAATAATATAGTGCGAGTATATGATGCCGTTATTTCGGCGGCCATCGCTTGATCTGAGCACCAATACTTAAGGTGTGATTAACGAATTTGCTGAGAACTGCCAACTCATTATGAGGTTCTCCGAAGTACACAGTACTTTAAAAGGTTGTGGAAGTGTAGGAACTTAAGAGCACGAATTGAAAGACGACCTTGACAGGAAACAGCAGAATAGACAGGACAATGAAAAGGATAACACTTGTGGAAATGAGCCTGTTGCGCTGTTTTTGTCAAGAATGGTATACTAAATGGTCCAAATTACTAAGCTCGAAAGGCATGACAGATAATTTAAGGAGTATTAGTACGAATGCACAGTTTGCCTCTGTAGTGCCAAAACAAAAAAAGTAAAATAGCCGTTATAAGGCGCGTTAAAGCTCGCATACCACGACTTCGTCTTTTGATTGCGTGCTACTTGCCTTCAAACTCAAACTGCACCTCACCTCTCGAATTTTGAGCTCCGTCTTTATATCTTTTGAAATAAATACTTGGTTGCAGGAAGTTCCAGACAAGATTTCTGTATTCCGATAGTTGTTCTGAATTCGTTACATGCAATACTGCTTTCAACTGTTTAAGAGCACCTTTGATATCTTTATGAAAAAAATTGCAAAAAAAAAAAGAAACAGGAAAGTGAGAGGAGCTTTTACTACGTTTGCGTCTCTGCGACAATACAATCGAATGTGTTTGTAAACCACCATCGAAGGTACTTAATGCACGCTTTGCAACCGTGGGCTTCTTAAAGATAGCAGCTGCAAGTCTGTTCTTTCTTAGTTCTAAATTTCATGTGAAAACATTAAGGAACGCTTAAAACTTTCCGGTCATTGATGGCACCTATGCGAAGCATTGTGAGGGTCAAACTATAGCAGTACGAAGTCAATGGCTTTCTTCGCAAGGTAATACAACGTGTATTCATCAGCGTAGTTTAAATGTCGATTGACAAAATCTTATCAGAAAAATAAATTACGAGGTCGGTGAACATCCACCGCGACTTGATCGGGTTGCTTCCGAACCTCACATTCTGCACCGATTTCAGGCAGACACAGAATGCCAACTCGTGCGCTGACAGCTCGAGGCGCTCGAAAGTTAATGCACAAGTTTCGGTCATGCTGGAATGCAATTACCATACTCAAAGAGACACAGAGAAGTAGATATGTCGGATAAATTGGTTTAGATTTTGAAGCCTAGATTAGAACAAGAAAGAAAAAACTACTGAGATTGGAGAAAGCAGGTGAGGTGGGCGAGGTTTTAGTATAGACTTACTACAGGGTTGCAATTAAGCTGCTAGAGTGGTTAAAGCTGTGGGTGATTTGTGGGAAAACGCGAAAAAGAAAATGTTTGCACATCAAACACGTCTACGCGCTCACAAACAAAATACTTGTTTACTAAAGACGTCGGCTGCATCCCCTGCGGCGCCTTCATGAACATAATTCATGCACGTCATTTTGCTTGCCAGCGATCACGAACCGAAAAAAATACATTAGCCGAACACCATGATTACGACTAGAATTTGTGTACTGTTTTTGCGACTAGTCCGAAGATTAGGTTGTCGTGCCAGTACATCCGACTCGTGGCGGGCTTCGGGCATCTTCGCACGTGCTACAAGTACGCGTACACTGAAGGGGACGTGAAACAAAGCGGCATCTGGCAGTAGCTTAAGGGCAACGGAGTGGATTCAAAGAGAAGGCCAGCGCAACAGCGAGTGGCAGAAAGGAAAGTCGTCAGATGAGATTAAGAAGTTTGTGGGGATACGGTGGCCGCAGCTGGCCAAAAACAGGGTTATTTGGAGGGACATGGGAGAGGCCTTTTCCGCTGCAGTGGGCGTAGTCAGGCTGGTGGTGATGATGCCGCAAAGTAGACCCGCAAGACACAAGCATGTCACTTCGTATCAAGCTGCCGCTCCTTCTTCTTTGCTCAGCAGTGCAACACAGTGTAACTGTACACAAATCATATAGTCTTATTCAGCGGGAAGACCAATTATCGCCAATTTCGAAGAGGCCGAAAAATGGCTCACGCCTGGCCTGTTGGCCTCGTCGGCGCATAAATCCGAGTTGTAACGGCGCTACCTATCGAAAAAAAGACAACGAACAAATATCAACTACCATGTCGACGATTTCACAAAAAAACCCACGACACCGTTTGTGTTCTAAGCAGATGAACAGTACATTTGAATGTTACCATTGTTTCCATGTCACCCTTTACCGCAATTGTAGAAAATGCATTTATTATTGTTAAGCCTCGATACGAAGAAGGAAAGCAAGCGCTTAGAATACACTGTTGATAATGTGTGTAGTGGTCCGTGTCGTGTGTCCGACCTTGTTTGTAAGGATATAAGGCCAATCTTAACTCCGATTCCAAGAGGCTTCGCGTTTGTTTCCTACGATGCGCTAAATGGCATCAACAATCCACCTTATTGGTGTGGTGTGAAGAAGTAAAGATCCGATGGCGCGGCTCGTGCTACGAATCAGTCGCGTGCCCAGCCTGCGCCTCGTCTCGAAAAAGCCGAACCTGGGGCCGTGCTCGCGCTTGAAGATTCCTGAGCGATGGCTGCCCTACTTCTGCTGCTCCCGTCGCTGTTTCTGTTGGCGGCTCCGGCCGCCGCCCAAATCCGCCGAGTCGAGATCGTCCCAGTGCCGCCGCCCTTCATCCGTGAGTAGATGGACTGCCGCAATGGCGAGGCTTTCTTCGTGCTCGTGCTGCGCTCCTAGGCCTTCCTCTCGCATGCTATGCGGGACAACGAAACGTGTGGCTAGCCTGAAGCGCGACTTTTCCAAGGACCGGAGTGCTTTACGCGCTAGGCTTCTCCCTTGAGTGAGACACTCTGAGAGAGTGCGTTTGAGGTTCAAGGACAGGGACGGGCAGTTCAGGAAAGAGTAATCCTATCGGAATCGAAATAGGAAGTCTATCAAAGGGCTGTATGCAGTTGGCTTGTGCCTTGCGCAGCTCGTGAACCTACGCTGTGGTGACGGCAAGATAAAGGAAGCTATGGTACCAGAGCTGTCGGGAAATTTGAAGGTCGCAGGGCGAGTGCGATGTCATAACAGTGATGGAAGGGACGTTGCGTGACGACGAGTGCCCTCTTGCGTCATCATTTGCAAATGCTATATCGTTTGTTCTGCAGCTAGAGCCCACACGTCTTGCCCCTATGTGCAGAGGCAGGGGGGAGGGGTTGGCTTGGCGGCTGCCCCTTACGTAACGGAATGGGATCCCGTTTTCTATGGTCTATTACACAAGCATCCATAGACCACGGACGGTTTATAAATGCGAGGCGTATCGTGATGGCTCGAGCATGTTCTGTGTGCTGTATTTGGTATTTCGTTAGTTCCAGTAAGATTTCAAAATGTTTTCCATTGCGGCGAGCTTGACGCGGCACTAGCAGTGGTGGAGTGGTGCGTAGATTAGGTTTTTGGTCCGGGGACCAGGGCGAACTTTACGACGACAGCTATTAAAGGCACGTTTCCCTGTTCTGCGCCATCAGCTATGATGTTGTCGTCATAACGCACAGACGGCAGTGCGTGGCACTGATTGGCTATAATGGTCTGGCGTCACTTGTGACGCCAAGATATCGCACCAAGCTGTTTAGCAACAATGCAATCATCGGATGGTCTGAACACAATGGCGTCACCAGTGACATCACTGTGTTCATCTTTCCAATCATCCCTAGGTACGGCTAGATGGATAAATGAGTGGGCGTGACTGGAACGTGCGTATTGAGTACCCAGAGCTACTATACCGCCGAATGTCATTGGTATTTCTCATCAGGCTAAATATAGGCCAGATGTCTCTTCAATCAACTTTAGCAAGAGGGTAAACATGGAGTCATTTTTTTTCTTCAGCTGCGAAGCTTCTGTAAAAGCTGTCCAGCTTTCCTCTGGCTACTCTTGGGTGGATGCTAATGCGTTATTACTCCCTTATCTCGTACAACGGTTCTGAGAATGGACTCTGCGGCTAATCTGGAGAAAATTTTGATGCGTAACCACGTTGCACGAACAGCCACCAGATCCACGCACGTGAATGAGTAATGCCGGTTAATTCAGGCATTTAGCAGAACTTTGTCACACGAAAAGCGAAGGCAAGGACGAGCACGTGATGCGAAGGAAGCTCAAGTAATGGGCACGACGTCGCTGGTAAAACAAGCAAGCACTGGGACGATGTAGCGACGGTGCCAGTTATATGATCAATGTGACACATATGCTATTCCGAACGGATGACAGGAAAAGCTAAGCGTGAAGAACACTTCCACTTTAATACTGAAATTCAGAGTGAGTGGGAAGAACGCAGTCCCATGGGCGGGAATCAGAAGAAATCAGACGGATGTGAAACGAATTTCGCGAAGGCTTATCTCGAACCTCCAATTTGTTGCATAGTGGTGTGATACGAGGGGGTACCCAAAAGAAACCGGACTTATTTTTGTTTGAACTTATTTGTTCACATTTTCAGCTCAAACCTTCAATATCCTTCAAAGTACTCTCCACTTACGATGATACGTTTGTCGAATCTTTCATTTCATTTTTCAAAACATTGTTTAAATTCATCTTTTGTGATGCTTGACAGTCCCTCCGTCGTTTTTTTCTTCACCTCAGCAACATCAGCGAAACGCTTTCCATTCACCTGTCTTTTCATTCCACGAAATAAAGAAAGTAGCACGTGGCAAGGTCGGGTGAGTATGAGGGTTGAGGAACAGAGGTCATGCCATTTTTGGTCCGAATTTGTCGTAGAGACAGGGCTGTGTGAGCAGGGGCATTGCCATGGTGGAAAAACCAGTCACCCGTCTGCCACAAATCAGGCCGCTTCCACCAAACACTGTTGCCCAATATTTTCAAAACATCCAAGCAGAAAGCCTAGTTAACTGTCTGACCCTGCGGAAAAAATTCTGAATGGACGACTCCTCTCACGTCGAAAAAACAAATCAGCATTCTTTTGAAGTTTGATTTCACTTGACGAGCTTTCTTGAGGCGAGGTGAATTTGGAGTTTTCCATTGGCATGACTGTTGCTTTGATTCAGGATTTAATTCAGGAACACTTGAGTTGTCCCCATAGCATCGTCCTTGAGCGTCTTTCTGAATATTTCAAGAGTTTCTGTTCCACTTTTTCCGAGAAAAAATCAGAATTTCACCGGAGCACGCTGTTCACGAAAATCAGCCATTGCAAAAACGACACTCACACAAAACAGTCGTCACTCTAAAACTCTTCCTAAACTAGTCTGACCTCCTTCAGCGACGGCACTCGGCTTACTTACTCTGGAATGTTCGTTCTATGCGCTCCTAGCGGCAAAACGGGGTACCACAGAAGCTGTGCCGATTCAAAAAATTAGTCCGGTTTCTTTTGGGTACCCCCTCGTATTTGTGAAGTACAGTGGCAGTGGCGTCGGTGCTTAGGCTGCAAGAGACGTGAAGCTAGCGACTATTAGGACAAAGTAATCACCGTCAAATAAACGTTAAATTCTTGTATTCGTTCACGGATAATGAAGAGGAGCGGAACTACCCACATTCCAAGTGAAATCTACATTAATGTTTTACTTACAGAAATTGGCCAGAATGCTAATATGAAAGGTCTATATTAAGACGGATGAGTTCATAGGCGTACGTAAAGTCGTTATTGCAACTGACGCTCCACGATCAACAAAACTGTGCTTTACTTTCGGCGACTCTTGACACGGCGGCACTCTTTCGCGGGCACAATGCCAGCGATGGAGTCCGCAACGCTAAGCAGCTTTGAGAGCGGGCTGCGTGCCAGATGCGCAACAGGGCGCCATCTTTCTCAGGGCGAGTCACACAAAGCGATGAGCAGACCTCTTGCTCGCGCCACGAGATGGCGTGCGGTATTAAAGCATTGCCTCGCTCAGGAGCTAATTTTAACCTATTACTTTTAGTTTGACACCCTGAAAACGCCTCCCCAACTTGCATAATATGAAGCATCAGCCCAACGCTTCTTGCTTCGACACGGCATGGTCGTGGCGTGATAACACACCGGCTTCGAAGTCGCGGGTTCGATTCCAGCTACGTATAATATCAAGGACTCTGTTTTACATTGCTGAACAGATTTCATGAAGCGCGTTCATGGGCAGGTTTTCTCAGGAGCCAGGCAGAGAACACTTTGGAGTTCAAAAAAGGAGTCTGCATCCATCGTGGGGGCTTTGAGAAGTTTATACAGATCGAGCAAAGAAAGATGGGGGCGGGGACACAGTCTATGAGAGTATGAAGGACGCCATGGTGGAAGGCTCCGGGTAATTTCAACCACCTGAGGTTATATAACGTGCACTGTCATCGCAATGTAGACGGGCCTCCAGCATTTCGCCTCCATCGAAATGCGACCGCCGGGGTTTGGATCGAACCCGCGTCTTACGGGTCAGCTGTCGAGCACCATAACCACTGTGTCACCACGGTGGCTTGAGGTGAAATCCGTCCAGCTTTGTCTTCCTGTGTGCGTTTACGGCTCAGAGAGCGGAACTATTAATATTTGCTCACAGGTTACATTGGCACAGCAGCACTGCAATGTATTAAGCGTTCCTTGTGAACTCTTGGCAACTTCGTAAAAAGAGACTGGTGCGTGCAGTCTTTTTATTCTTTCATCACACCAGTGTTATGGAATCTACGTGAGCCAGAAATAGGCAGTATAAAACTAGAGTGATGGGCATGAAAATAGCTCTTAAATCGATAACGTTTGCGGTATAATCCAAATCTTCGCAGCACCCTCTTGCTTCAAGACCGCCAGAGACTGCATTTCGGTTTCAAAGAGTCCTTGAAACTAATTGGAAAAAGCAGTAGTAGGTGTTTTTCTTCGTCGGTGCTTGCAGCTCATGTTTTTAAAAGGAGATTGGTAGCTCACTGTTTTGGTTTAGCTATCTTAAAGAAGAGGGCAAAAGTGGGAAGCCGTCTCAACGTAAAGCGCGCTGATTTTTTCCAGGCAGAAAAAAAGTAAGGGAAAATCAGATTAGTTTCCGAATGAGCAGCTGTGGGCTCATTACATGCTTTCGAAGAAAAGCGGACCTCACAAGGTCAGTCGTGTAAGGAGCACAAACACGAAGATTCTAAGAACGAGATTTTATACAGCGCTCCGCTATGAGTGAAACAAAACCGCCTCGCGGGATTTCGCTAAAGGAAAGAGCCTAGCTTCTCTAGGCCTTCGCAGGGCCTTCGTCGGCGCGCCGGCTCTCATCGACCGAACGCTAACGGTTTTTCAGAATCCGGCTCGATGGAAATTCCTGTTCACGCCGGCGAGATTGTTTTCTCAAGCTTAACTGCTGGTCTCATTTCCCTCGGGAGTTTTCTTGCGTTATTGCTGTTGCAACGAGCAAGAGGGCTTAGTTGCTATGGGACGAGAAACGTTTGCCAGTACAAACTTACTTGATTAAGCATACCATTACAGGCCTAACCACAAACGCTGAACCAAACGCACATTGCAGATATTTTTTGATTAACTCTGAAACCTGAAATGAAACGGAATTAATACATTACAGGGAGATTGGTTTTTATATTATTCAGCTCACATTTTTCACTGTGCTAGAGACGTTTTTAGTCCTAAACCCCAGTCACTCGGGATAGGGATTGGTTTGGTTTGGTTTTTTGGGGTTTAACGTCCCAAAGCGGCTAAGGCTATCAGAGACGCCGTAGTGGAGGGCTCCGGAAATTTCGACCACCTGGGGTTCTTTAGCGTGCACTGACATCGCACAATACACGGGCCTCTAGAATTTCTCCTGCAAAGAAATTCAACCGCCGCGGCCGGGATCGAACCCGCGTCTTTCGGGTGGATAGGGATTGCCAAGGGTTATTATATGCAGCGATTACAGTTCAAACAGTAGTATAACAGTCGGATATGTTACGGAAAACGATTATGGGGCTATACAAAATTGCAGCCAACTTTTTTTGCTCTACATACAAGAAAGAGTTCAGAATTGTAGAATTTCTCATTGAGGTCATCAAAAATGGATAATACTTTTATTGAGAGTCAACGACCATCACACCAAGAAAAAATTCTGTCGTTCTCGTTAAGCCGAAACGAACACGATAGCCTTGAAAATCGCGGCAGACTACTACAGCGAACGAACGGCGTTGCCGTGCGCGCGGTTGGCATGCGCAGAGGCGCCCCCTATGCTGATGAACATGGTGGACATGATGGAGCGCGTTGTCAACGAGCTGATGCCACAGCCCATGATGCCTGTACCGGTCGCTGTACCAGAAATAGCCGCTGGGATCAAACCCGCCGAGGTGAATGCCGCTGAGGTGAAACCCGCTGAGGTGAAACCCGCTGAAGTGAAACCTGCAGCTCCGGAGGCTACAGGCAACAAGAACCACATGGACAAATCAGTACGGCCACCACCGCCGCCTCCCGAAGTTCCCATCGACATCAAGCTGGAGCCGTTGGACGGACCTGACCTGCCCGCCTTGCTTCCCATTCCTCGCATCGTGCCCGTAGTGAGTAGAGAGACGCGACTCTGCGTTACAGTCACCTATATCGCTAACTTTCTGCGCAAAATACAAGCTCTAAATCCCACGTGATACACGAAGGAGCTATACCCTGAACTATTTGCTCATCATTATTTATTTATGTATTTATTTATTTATTTGTTTATTTATTTATTTATTTACTTATTTATAACTTACACTGTAACGGCAGGTTAGAGCAAAAAACAGTAGAGGGGAGAGGCGGGGGGAGAGAGAGTAACAAAGTAAAATAAAACGGGGACACGCCAGCAAATTTAGCGCAGCAATGCAGGAGCAAGCGAAAGACAGGAAGGAGTGACTGAGTTCGATCAGAGTTTTCGATTGGGTTCTGGGCATAGAATAGGTTGCCAGGTTTCGCACCATTCACAGAGAGCAAACCGCGTGTTACGTTATAGACAGAGCCAACTTTCTTTCTTCCACACGCGAGAAGCACAAAAGCTGCGGGTGGGCGAATAATACGAGAACCCCTATTCAGGAGAACACTGGCTTCTTTCACGAGGGCCTGAAAAACGCCCATAAAAAAAAAGAGCAGGAGTGCGCAGAAATCGATACGCATGCGGAGTGTGCGTGCGCCAGGCGGCGTTAAGAGCGAGCCGGAATATTTATTTCGGGCTATTTTTGGAACAGATGTGCACGCACGCAACTTGTTGCGGCACCATAGGCACTGTCATTTCGCAGAAGAACTCTGAAAGGTAGGTTACTCCAACGGAATGTTTACCACTCGCATGTTTGTTCTCGTTTGAAAAGCTTTTCTCCGTTTTTGTTACAGGCCGCGCTCGTACATTTCCTTGCTCATTACAAAAACTGACCGTGAAAACAGTCTTTTAGTGTCATGGCTGCCATTTGTATCGTGCAGCAGTTTGAAAGCAATTTGGGCTAACGATGAGATTATGCTTTATTTCGTCATCAAGGTCAACTTTTAATGACTGGATGGTTTTGTAGGGAGTACCAAGCTTGAAGCAGTATTGATGGATGGTCAGCGCGATTAAGTGAGGGATCCTTTCGGTCATGTGTTCAGTGTTTTTCACAGTTTAAAATGCTTCAACGTCCATAACATAAGAGTAGCACAAAACCAGGACGACGGACAAAAGGGGAGCAGGACGACGGAAGAAAGGGGAGAGAACACACACCCACAACACAGGCGCTAACTTCCGACTGACGAAGAAAGGCAAAACCAACCAAGTGAACGGAACCTGAGCAAAAGTAGCGCATGCATTTTTTATCGCATCTTTTTTCGATTTATTTTTTTTCTCTTAGGTCAGCGCATGCGCTGCTTTTGCTCAGGTTCCGTTCATTTGGTTGGTTTTGGCTTTCTTCGCCAGTCGGAAGTTAGCGCCTGTGTTGTGGGTGTGTGTTCTCTCCCCTTTCTTCCGTCGTCTTGGTTTTGCGGTGCTCTTATGTTATGGATCATTACCGACTTACCCAAATTTCCACCCTGGTGAAGCTTCAACGTCAACATGGTGCTCGGCTGCTGACCCAAAAGACGCGGGTTCGATCCCGGCCGCGGCGGCTAGAATTTCTTTGGAGGAGAAATTCTTGAGGCCCGTGTACTGTGCGATGTCAGTGCACGTTAAAGAACCCCAGGTGGTCGAAATTTCCGGAGCCCTCTACTACGGCGTCTCTCATAGCCTTAGTCGCTTTGGGACGTTAAATCCCATAAACCAAACCAAACCAATTTCACTTTCAGCACTTTCACTAGTTTCAGCTGTTTGGGAATGCGAAATACATCTAGGAATGGCAACTCGCGAGTGCAACTAGGGTTCAATGCAATCTTTACACACTTTGCTTTTAGTTGCAGAAACAGAAAAAATGCAGTTTTTTTTCCCCCGATAACGAAGGGTCCTTTACGCATTTTGTGCAGCGTGTCCAGCCGGTCCTCAGAGAGGTGGCCAGCGCACCCAGGAAGAGGTTCAACGCGACTGCGTCTGAGCATGGCCATCCCCACCACAAGGTTGCCATCCTTGAGGTGGTCAGGACGAACGGCTCTGGTGGGCCGGTGCTGCAAGCGGTACCGATCAGCGGGGGCAACAAATCCACAGAACGCAACATCAGCAGGACTCCCTCTACGCCGCCTAAATCAGCTGGTATGCACTAGCACTACATGCCACGGTCGGCAACGTTAGCGTCATGCATGCGCCAACAGAACTGTTGTGCACTTGTTAATGTCCCATGTTGTGCACTTGCTAATGTCCCATGATGATTTCATCGTGGCCGGTTTGTCTATAAAAGGGCAGTGTGCAGTGGAGGGAGGAGGGGGTAACGCACCGAGTCATCAATGCCCTGTGGAGATGTCTTCACCGTATGAGAACGCAGTGGTGAAGCCTGTTTCCAGGCGTGCTTTGACCAAGTATAACATACCTAGATTCACTATTTTGACAGGTTGCTGAGCTGTTTACGTGCTACTGGCGACATGAGCTACGAGTGAAGGCAATCTACTAAGCCGATCTCCCCTCCTCACTACGGCACAATGTGTGACGTCAGCGCATTGAAGAGGCGGACGTCTTCACCCCATAAGCTCCACTCTGGTGAAGCCCGTTTGCAGGTGGCGCTGTGCCACTTATAAGTTATTATAGATTCAATTTTTTCGCTCGTTGTTGAATTATAGGAGGAGCGATGTTGCTAGACATTTATGGACGGCCACAAGATTACCAGTGCGCAGTCAATTAAGTTCAGTTCGAGAACTGAACGTGCTGAAACAGTGTAATAAAAAAGCGGTAGATGCCTCTGGCATTCGAGCTCATGGGAATAATTAATGCGGTAGCAGCGCGGGATTTTTATGAGTGCCGCATCGCAAACAGGGCTTTCTTTTTCATGCGGCTCCTGCCGATTAATATGAAACAGCGTGATAGGAAGCGGGAAGCAATGATATTAAACAACTCCGTACACTGTGTGAAGGAACGTTAGAGATGCGTGTGACCTTTTCTAACCTTCCTTTTAAGAAACGAGGGATAAAGCTTTTGGTAAACTTTCCGTATTCAGAAACCTGCTAAATTTATCAACCTGCTCAACTGTAGTGCCGTCTGGTCTGTGTGCAGTTCCAGTCCCAGGGCTAGCATTTTGTCAACGCACTAGGCATCGCGCCATCACTCATGGGAATTGTGAGGATAAGATTAGCTCAGCACTGTCTGTGGCCAGTTTGTGTAAACAGGGGTGACTTCTCACTTTGCCATGATCATACTAAGTCATTTAACTCCTATTGGCCCTTTTCCTCCCTACCCGCTATTAAACGGAGTATATTTTTGTGCCCCATGCATCAATGCTATTTGTGGACACTGAGAAGCCTTTTAATAAATACTATTCGCATGTCTCGAGTGGTCAAAAATATTTTTTCCTTAATGGGTTATCTCGAAAATTCACGCCAAGAAAGTATGCCCGTACCTGAACAAAGCAGTCGCCGAGAGCAATGGGTCGGTTTCACATTTTGGGCAACATATCTTACTCGTTTTTGTTTATTTGCTAGTAGTTCAGTGGGGACACCATTTAATGCATATGCACGCAGACTGAGCAGAAGCCAACGGTGCTGCAAGGAATCCGAGACACAGTCGATCGGCGACAAGGAGGCACAAAAGGGCCAGGGAACGTAGCGTGTCTCGATTGTCCTGCACAAATATCGCGAAGCCCGTATGTCTTGAGCCCGCATCGACTTTCTCGGGTGAGCCCGAAATACGCCGTACGCTCATACAACGTTGGGTCGATAGTTTGAACCAGTGCCTGGCTGGCAGATCCCGTCGACGAAGATCCCATACATCGTAATAGCGTGGCAAGAAATACTGATGCATGACACCGCCACCGTGTCGGAATGTCCGCCGTCATGACGTCACCGGTGACACACTTTAAGCACAAATATGCCTATATGGGTGTAAAAAAAGAGCAAGCTGTCTTCTAGCGCACTCATTTTTATAAAAGAGGGTGCGCTAGAGGACAGCTTATCCCTTTTTTACTCCCTTCGGCTAATAGTGTAGCGGGATATAGCACTGAAGCGTAAGAACCGCCACCACTAAGAGAGGAGCGTTCTATAGTTGCGATTCTGGAGTGGTTAGACACGGGGTCAAGGGAGTGACACTCTCATAGAGCCAATGGGGACGTTTTTTTTTTTCGAAGGCGATGGTGGCGGCACCTGGGAGAGGCGGTAAACGCATCAAAAATCCAATATGGCGGCGCGCGATTAGGCGGCTGGTTGTGGCCGGTTGCTCGCGCTACCGTGCACTGTACTCGCGCGTTCCTGGTGCTGGCGGCCGCTAGCTCGATCCATGCTTTGTAAATACTGGTGATTAACTGATCCCGCGCTGCATTCACGCTTGATTTCCTAAGTACTTACGGAATCTGCTCACTCGCTTTTGTATTCCGATGTGTCTGTTGATGTAGCATGGTGCATGGTGGCGAGCGGCGCGACAGCTTAGCAGCTGCGCTCGCTCGAGAACGAAAAGCGTAAATGATTTTGTACAAAGAACAATTTATTAAAAGAACATCAGCAGTGATAATCGATGTTCAAAAAGTGATTTTAGGCATCAGTGACATTGCAGTATCAGGAACAGGCATCGTAAAAATCAAAATAAAAAAACGCCATTATGTAAACCTAGAAGACATGAGCGCACAGAGAATATACCTATAGGGGATAAAAAAAGGGTATCAAGGTAGGTACAGTATACATAATCAAATGCTACTTGACTGAATATTGGTGGGTACACGACTTTGTAAGAGATTTAGGTATACATAGCAGGGAAGCAAAACATCTGACACGTATTGAAACGCATCAGTCTGTGGCTATGAATAAACACACGCAGAGAAAGGCAGCGAAAATTTTCAACCTTTGACTTGCGTAGAAGAAATCACAGTGCGTTGGGCTAGGGACAACATAATATGCTGCAGTGCTAGTTCTTAGTATTAAGACTCCAAGAAAGGCTCACTGTGTGACTCGACATGACGCCAATGACGCTGCTGCAGTGCGAATGTCGCCGACGTCGCCGTTTTCGCTTGCGCGGCTGACCGGGCGTCGTCTGCTTGTCGTCTGCTGCCGCGTTACCCGCGGCGTCATCTTCGCAACTAATTTCTTTGATATCTTATTTTCAATACCTATGGCTGGTTATAATTTAGTTCATAAGCATGTTTTTATTATTGATAGTGGTCGAAAAATTTCATTTTTATTAGGCTTAACTGCAGCCGCGTTTACCGCCGATACCAGGATCGCTGCAATCGTTTCGCCCATGGCGCCACCCTCGGCGCGGACGCGCAACATGCAACATGCCACAGCCCTGACGGGGTCGATCCCGGCCGCGGCGGTCTCATTTCGATAGAGGCGAAATTCTAGGGGCCCGTGTACTGTGCGATGTCAGTGCACGTTAAAGAACCCCAGGTGGTCGAAATTTCCGGAGCCCTTCACTACGGCGTCCCTTACAGCCTGAATCGCTTTGGGACATTAAACCTCCACAAACCACAGTTGTTGAAAAGGCACGTTGCGTTACTGTACTAAGCTCACAGTCTTCCGTGTCGTTATTGCACGGAGCTTGTTCGGAGTAACGCGAAACTTTGGTGGATCCCATGCAGCACCTGATACTTCGTCGTCGCTTAAAGTGGCTGCACGGAAGCCGGCTGAGTCAGCTGAGCAGCAAATGCGAGACGACGCCGGCCCCGCTGCTGCTGCCATGGCCGCCCTGGATGAACTGGCGAAGGTCGATAAAAATGCAAAGCCGAACCCCAAGTCCACGCCGACGGCCGGGGTCCCGGAGGGCAACGACAAACCGACAGACCCGACGTCTTCGTACTCCGATTCTGGCCTGGCGGCCGCCTGCTACGGGCTCTTCCTGCGACACGGCGTGCTCATACTCGTGCTTGCCGTAGTGTGCGGAGTCTCGTGTCTCGTGGGGGCGCTGCTGCCGGTGCTCTGCAAGAAGCGACGAGGGCAGGTGGGTGCTGCTTGCAGACTTAGTCCGGTTCGCTTCGAAGTAACATCGTAGTAGCATGTGTTGCTTGATCTGGAGACTGTGCGCCGGGTCACTAATTTTCATTCAAAGAAAACCTTTTTCCGCGTTGTGTATGCAGGCCCCAAGAAAGCCTGTTAATTCTGGAACCTGCACTCTCCCCTGTTCATTTTCTGCAGAAAAGTACAAAATCGCGCTGGAAATTTTCACACTGAAGTAACAAGATTTGTCATTGAGTACTAGAGGGATCATGCTGCCACGTAATGTTTGGAGGACGGACAAGACGCTTGAAGTCCGAATAAGAAATATAATGCGGGTGATAAAACTTGTCTGCATGACTATGTCCAAGGACGTGCTGCCTAGCTTACTGTATCGTGAAATATTATTTACTAGCTTTGCTAGCTAACAAAGAAGCACCCCTGCAGTGGTATTTGCAGTGCTAAATTCTTCTGAAAGAAATTGCTATTTGCAGAACTTGCTCAGAAAAAGCAGTGTTCACAATGTAGAAAACTGTGTGTATAAAACCGGGAAAGGTAGACCTGTGCTCTAGGCTTATAACATCTATATTCTAGCGTGAATTAAGACTTAGATGCTCGGCAGCAGCTTTGGAAAACTTCGGGGATCCAACAGCTGATAGCGCTGCACTAATCCCTAAACGATAATGCGGCGGCGGCACAACGAGTCTCAACTTCAAGGCGAGGCAAACGACTCGCACTCTGGACGCTGGCGATGAGCTTCGCTTCACCCTACTTTTGTCCCAGCGAGCGCGTTCATATTTTTCTAGTTCCCATACATTCCTCGATGAGGCCGGTCATAGCTGTCGTTTTTCGTTGTTGTTTCGGTGTTGCTCAGTAGGTCGATTACATCGCCATGGCGGCGAAATCTTGGCGTGGAAGGGAACTACAGTTGATACTTCTTTTGGCTTCGAGGTCGTGTGCGCCGTCTTGAAGGCGAACGACGTCCGGAATGTTGACTGTTGTTGTCTTGAGATTGCTTTTTGCAGGCTTTCTCTCGCTGAAGTTCCAGCAATAGCGAAGTGGCAATGTAAGGGCCCATTGTCTTTTGGGCTATGCTCTCCATCAGCGTGCATTTTTCATTGGCAGTCTTCATAAAGCACCGAGTGCCCAGTGAACTTATACGAGAATTTCCCACTTGTGAACTGTGCTGCCGCACCGCTTTCTAAGGTGGATCACAGCAACGACCAACATACCATGCAACTGTAATATGTATCGTTTATAAAGTGAGTTCAAGGCTGCAGCGCCTCTGTGTACACAAAAAATGAATGCGCCTTTAAGGGAGCAATAGGTAGTGAGCTGTCCCCTAGCCCGGAGCCCTTCACTACGGCGTCCCTCATAGCCTCAGTCGCTTTTGGGACGTTAAACCCACATAAACCAAACCAAACCAAACCAAACCACTCACTTTTAAAACAAGAGTGGTCTAGAGGAGAGCTTACTCCCTTTTTAATCCTTGCTGTTTGGAGTGTAGCTCTGTTGGCGTCGGGCTCTAAGTCAACGCAACGATGGATTCCACCCGCTGTTTTTTGTTTTATTTTCTTAATGGGGTTGGCACAATTTAATATCTGTTAGGCTCAAGCGAAAGCGCGACACGTCCGTTCCGCGAACGCAGGTCTACTCGCAGTCCACCCGCGCATCAACGCGTCTTCATATTTTCGCATCAAGGGTCATCTTTTTCCGTTGTTCTCCATCCTGTCATGTTGTTCTGTCAGCATTTTCGCACCGAAGAAGAGCCCACGGGCACTGTTCTAAAAACAGTGCCCCCCCTCTGCGATTATTTTTTTTCAAATACCTGAGTGATTCTATAAGTTTCACTTAAAGCGCTTTGGTTGTTCGTTTCGGTTTCCCTGTTCACCTTTCTTCCCCGCGTGGTGTTCATTTTTGCTCGTTTAGCTCTTGTTGCTAATTAATTTTTCTTATGTACTAGCAACCCGCGAACGTTATTTGCGCTTACGACTCGCCATGTTCCTTCATGGAAGAGAACTACCGTCCGATCATGAGCATGCTTTTTTTTTGTATCCTTTTGCTTTGCTCCGTACGCGCAACACGTTTAAACGAGGCCTCGGCAAAAAATTATGCGGATTCGACCTGCAAGTTCAAAATGCTTTGTTCGGAAAAGTGCGCGCTTCGCGAAGCTTCAGCGAGCGCGAGTTGTTTGCCGAAAGAATGTATTCGCCAGCCGTTTTGTTGCCATCACGAACGAGACGGTTTGGTGAACTGCGAGATTGGACTTCAAATGTTTGCAGAAAACACATTTTTGTAAGTCTTCACGTCGGCAAACTTTGCCACGACGTTTAGATCAATAAAAAAAAAAAGACCTTCGTGCAGTTTAGCATTCAATGCAAGGCGTTTATTTACCTAAGCATTGGGAGGAAAATAGATTGATTTTAAAGGTACAAGTCAACGCACTTAGCAGCGTAGTTTTTGACAAAGCAGATAAAAACTAAGAGCATGATGTGATTAACCTGAGGAAAAAAGACATACCATTATGTAAGAAAGGGGGTATGCCAAAGGATTTATGCTTTCTTTGCAATATGAAGAGGACTGAGCAAAAAATAAATACTAAATCGCCAAAGTATTGCGAAGTTTGTCTGCCCGCCATTCGAGCAAGCATAACTCCATATGTTTGCTGAAGACAACCAATCGCAGTAACGCAAAAGGCTGACAAAGCACTATTTTGACAAAAAAAAAAAAACTGGCTTAAAATGGTGCATGCGATGAGCGAAAAGCAATGATTCAATGGTGCTTTATTCTGAGTGACATGCTTTGCAGTGCATGCAGTAATTCTAGTGCATAAAAAAACTCGGTGATTGAATGCTAAGTGAAAAAAGTTTCTAACTAGGGAAAAACCACAAACGAGACGGGGCGGGCGTATATTGTTTCATTAAATTTTTTTAAAGCCTGATAATGTCATACTTGATTGAACCAGTATATCTTCCAGCTGGGTGCGTGTGTACAATTGTAGACATTGGTATTACCGAATACAAACCAGTCGAGATGCTCTAGCTAATTTAGCTTTACGCGCTTAGAAGTATGTATACTTGCACCCATATATTATGGTGAGAGCTTGTTCTAGTTGCGGAAACATTTACGCGCTTAAAATAATGACGCATATATTCCGGTGAAATGTTGCTTGTTAGCTGCGGAAAAACGTATTATGTTCGCGCCGTAAAAATAGTAAACCTATACTGGCTCTGTAATGCATTAAGCTAGAGGACTTGGCTAATGTAGCAACGCACGCGCAGTTTCCAACTTTGTTGCCCTAAGCACAGGTGGCCAATAACGAAGCCCTGGTTGTTTCGTAGTTCTTGCTTTTAATTAAAGAAATTAATCCATTCGTCTTTCGTAGAGCAGTAATGGCAGCTCGAACCGGCGCTCTAGTCTTTGTGCTCATTTTAGCACTGAACCTATTGGAAGGAAATTGTTCCCGGCATGCGGCTGGCTTTTACAGCTTTTATGGCTTTTATGGCTGCAATTAATTTAACTTCCTTGTGAATATTAGCCGGCATCTTTAACTTAAGGATTTAAACATAACTAGATCCGGTTTGAGATCAGGCAGGTTACATATGGAATGAGGTGTATAGAATAAGACGAGCTATAATTTAACCTAACGGTACTTCATTAAGAAGTGATTCTATACTGAAGCCAAGTCTAAGTCATCTCAGTAATTGCATCCGTGTCAGTCGTCTTCCTAGCGCTAAAGAGGAGGTGTTAATATTTTTTTATAAATTCTAGCAAAAGGCAAGTGCAAATGTTCTGCGATGAAAGGCAAAGCGCAGTAACCGTCTCTCCCTCCGTAGATACCTGCACAACACCGTGACAGAAGGCTTAAAAAGAAATTGAAAGGAAGGAAGGAGAAAGAGTCGTCATAGTGGAAGACTCGGCGAACCCTGACCACGCGGGGTTCATTAACTTGCACCTATTGCGAAGAGAATGGACACAAAAGCTCTTTTAGACCGCATACCTGATATCATTCGCAGCAAAACTAGAACATAATAATGGTCAGAATCGAATCTGCCTTAGAGTGTTTTGATAACAAGTTTACGCAGAGGTTGGCTACGTGTGAGTTTCTCGCATGCTATACACTGTGCGCCTTCGGCTCGACCAGGTGTCCCAGTTCCCTCCCAAACGACGTTTCCCGGCTGGAAGGATCTTCGCTGACCCGGCCATGGCGCGCATGTTTCGGCGTCGGGAGACCATGGTGGCCTGAGAAGACCAGCAGCGAGACATCCTCTGGGTGGTGCTGGCACTACTCCAGCCTTTTTTTTTTCTTGTCTGGCCATCGTGAGGCGTTCTAGAGGCGTAGTCAATAAACTGCGCTCTTGGGACAAATGCCTCGATGATATATATACTTGCTGTCGGTAATTTCCGACGACCTGGATGCCGTACACTGGACTGTCATAATCGCCGTACACACAAAAAAAGTGAAAAGGTCTGAGAGGAGAGCGTCAGTTTTCTTATCCAAAGTTTCGACAACAGGGCGTGCCATGACCCGCGAACCATTCCGCGATGCTACCAGCCTTTAGGAGTAAGGCAGTCAGTCAGGCAAGCTTGCATACGTATCTTGAGATTGTCGAACAGTTAAGAAACGGACCTAAACACGCGAGAGACAAAACTACACACAAGCGGTGATGCACACGCAATAGGCTTATCAATGAGTCCATAACAGCCAGAGCTCGGGTGTGGAGACTGGTACGAGAAATTAAATAAGGAATTAAGCTGGGCACATAGACAGCTAGCGCCTGTCTCTCCTGTCTCGGCCGTGTTTACGGGCTGTTCTCTGCGTAACACAGCCTTCAGCATTTTTCTTTCGTAGATTCAGGCTGCGCCCTCTGCAGTACAGTGATTGTATTGATGTTTAAATGTGGCTTGCTTGAAACTAGAAACAGAAAACTATCTGAACACCAGTGAAAAACATTTGCCTAGCATGTATGAGAGTCTAGAAAAGAACTATTTGCGCCAGAACTGGAGGAGTCTGTCTTTTTCTGCAACGCATAAATTGCATAGATTTTTATGATGACAGATATATGAGATACAACAGCGGCAACGAGAAAGACGATGGCGTTGTGAAAAATGACACCAGCCCTAAAGGGCCTATTGGAGAAGCGATAAGTGCGCCATTTCACGTCTGCCCTTTCCGCGCGTTTCGCAGCTAAGGTCAGTATTGCACGATGCAATTTCTTTCCTTTTCTTCGAAGCGAAGATGAGAACGAAACCGATCTTCTTTTTCTTTTTTTCTTTCAGTGCCTCCGCCATCCTCCAATTGCCCTCCTAGCGCAATCACGACGCCGCTGCGCTGTCGGTCGTGGTCGTTGGTGTCGGCGATATCGACGCGTCTTTCTTTTGTGTGTCTGCCTGCCCTCCTCCCACTCGGCAACTCCGTTTCGCGAGCTATGCGCCGGCTATGAGAACAGCGGTGAAATAGCCGTCCGCAGGAAAAGGAAACGAGCTTTCCGCACTTCGCTGCGCGCGGCTGATAGCCGACCTTCCTGGCTTGCGCACTTGTGTCGCGTCGAGAAGCCAGGACCAAGGCTGCCGACGAGCATGGAAGTGCGCAGAACCTTTGCATATGGTAGCATGGAATTGCGCAGAACCTTTGCATATGGGAAGGAATTCTCCAGACTGTACGCGGGCTACGAACAGGGAACGACAGTTGAAGCTCAGTCGAGCTACAATCTCAAAACTCTGTCACAATTGTGGAGGTGGCTTGAAGACGCTATGCAGAGGCGACAGGATGGTGGAAGACTGTGAAATCCAACGTCCCGACGCTGCACTTGTTCTTCGAAGAACGCCGTACTGGAGGGCGCCTGGTTGCTTTAAACCACATGCGGTTCGTTAACTCTTAACTCTGCACTCAGAGTGCACATCTCACTGGCGTTTCCTGCACCGAGATGCCAACGCAGCTGGGATTCGATACCGCGACTTTGCGATCAGCAGCCGAAAATCAAAATCCTTGGGCTACCGCGGCAGGTGGAGGAGAATAAATTTGTCATCAGACCTTTCCGATATGAGTGGATATTTCGTGCTATATATGCGCTTTGACGATGGGGCAGATTTCAGTGGAGCTCTCCAGAACCGATTAGAGCACCTGGGATTCCTTAACGTTCACTGAAATCAGCGTTTACGCCACCGCTGCCGGTATTCGAACCCAGGAACTGGCACTGAGTATTTGGGTGTGATAGCCCTAGAGCTATAACGTGGCTTGTAACGTGTGAACGTGGCTTCAGGGCCCCACAGAGCCACAAGTCTCCAGGGGTGCTCCTTTTCTTGCTTCCTTTAGTTATATGCGTCAGTTAAGAAGCAAACACTTTCAACACAAACATCTCCTCACCTTGAGCGACAGTGAAAGGTAGCTTTCCTTTCTCCTGCAGAGCGCTCGAGACAAGAGCGAATGAGCGTGATCAAAAATAACATATCTCAACTCTATAGATTGCTATGCAAGGATGAAGGCGATGGATAGCTGGTTTTGTTAACGCCTCCTGACTTTCTTTACCTGCCTTGCTTCATCCGCTGAAGGGATTAAAATACTTGCAATAAGGCTAAATATTAGCCGTGAACAATCACAAGCACGTCAGAACTTCATACTGCATTACTGAGTGCGACATAAAGTAACCAGATGCGCACAAGTGAATATGTTACGGTCGCACTTAAATGCCATAAGCAAGGTATAAAGCTGGCACGCGATGCCGATGAAGGGACTATACAGGGTGTTTCACCTAAGACTTTCTGCAATTTTTAAAAATAAGCTATTTGAATTGGATGCGCGCTTTTTCTGGCATAGCATTGTCACTGGTGTAGTACATCATAATTCAGCTAAGACGTGCTAACTAGCAGGCTTGTTAACCAATATTTAATAGTTAACTTTTAAACTATTACCGTTGGGCTCCTTAATTATTGAGAGGCATGCAGCCCACCGTAAGTAATGTCCACATCCGTTTTTAGAATTTCGAGAACGCGATTATCCTCGGCGCTGTGGCCCAACAAATTTCACCTACATCGCGCCAAAATATATGCGGTTTGAGAAGCTTGCAGGCAAAGCAACCTCTCCAATGAACCTAACTCGTCGAAATAGCCAAAATTTGTTGGGCCACAGCGCTGAGGATAATCGCGTTCTCGAAATTCTAAAAACGGATATGGACATTACTTACGGTGGGCTACATGCCTCTCAATAATTAAGGAGCCCAACGGTTATAGTTTAAAAGTTAACTATTAAATATTGGTTAACAAGCCTGCTAGTTAGCACGTCTTAGTTGAATTATGATGTACTACACCACTGACAATGCTATGCCAGAAAAAGCGCGCATCTAATTCAAATAGCTTATTTTTAAAAATTGCAGAAAGACTTAGGTGAAACACCCTGTATACTTACAGAACGATGGTGCGCATGCAGACGCGTACGCACTCGGGCGAAGCGATTTAACAAGAGCTAGATTTACGCAGCTCGAAAGAGCTGGTTGAACGCAAAGCTAAACTAGGTGAGATGAAGCGAGGCTTCTCTGCGTGGCCTCCAGCAAGCCGCTTCATTATTTATTGACGACGAGGGACGTGCGTATGGTCTCTCTAACGTGCTTCGCTTAGAAGCCTTCCACGAAGGTAGGAACTATGTCGTTCAGTGGGATAACCATAACAACGTTATTTTTGGAAACCCGTTGATTATATGATATGTTCCAAGGAACGGCTTGTACTTCGAGCAATGAACATTCGACTAGCTAATGCGAATATACAGCAAATCAGAAAGTTTCTTGTCGTTTTAAAGTCCAGGTCAGGAGCTGAAGTGTAACCAAAAACAAATAGGAAGTTTTTCTCGCTGTTACACAATAATTGCGTAGAACACCTTCTAGTATTCAGTGCGTCGAGAACTTATTGACATTTATAAGTACGTGTTTTACTTTCTTTCTGCAGTAGTCTTCTCGGGGTTTTGAACAACCTCTGGTGCGTCTACTACATCCTATAAAGGCTTCTTTGCAAAGCAGTTGTGCGACAAAACGCACACTGACCACACCTCCGGCATGGGCAGAAAATAGCAGGAAATTAGGCGCTCGTTATGACAAATGTATTAAGGAAGGAAACAGATAGGACTAGAAGTGCGCTTTCTTCGCCTGGTAAATAGGTGTTGCTAGTCGGCGCTCACCGTGGTTTCTTCCGCCATTTTTTTTTTGCGAGTTGAGTCAAATGTCGAGAGGAAAAGAAAGCTTAAAATGTGTTATTATGGGTGCACAGAGTTGAGCACACTTGTCTACAACGCTGGAGCGTTGCTCTGTGCAAGAAGAAAAAAAAATTAAATCCGGTACATAAGGCAGTAGGCTAGACATAAGAAATAGTGCACCTTGCCCCTAACAAATCCGAATAATTAAAATTTCACTTTATTTGATCCGCACCATACCGCTCGATAGTTCATGACAGTTCCGCGATCACTTCTGCTCATAAAAAAATAATGATACTCCGAGGTCCTGTTCCAACGAGCTAAATCCTGCATGTTTTTGCTTCTAGCGACTCATTCATAAAAATCTAATACTTCCTTGAAAACTTTCCCATGTAAGCACTTCGGAGGTTCTGTTACGAGTAAGCAAACAATAGGAAGCGCATAGGGCAGGCGGCTCCCTGCATGGACAGGATATTGTTGCAAGGGCTCGGTCAGGAGGATTATCAGTGGAAACGCGACTGCACCAAACGCATCGGTATCAGCGCCGCAAAAGTGTCACGGACAGAACTCTTCCGTATTGCTTCAACTTGCTTGTGTCGTTGAACTTGTTATTACTCTAGCGGTCCAGCTGGACCAGTAGTCTAGCGGTCAGCCGCGGGGCAATCAGGTGCACTGGATCTCTGCTTTTAGTTTATGTCTCTTGGGCATAGACGCAGAGTATAAACATAAAGTAGCTCACGCGATGCTGGCAGTACTGCAAACTCGCCATCGCGCATGCTTGCAGAATAAAAAGAGCTCGAACGAACATCCAGTTCGAAATCCCACTCCATGCTGCAAGGCAAAACGAATCAGCGTGGCTGCCCGTAAAAAAGACGTCTGCCTCGTTAAGCTTGCGGCAGCAATGATTCGTTGTTTCCGTGTGCGTGCGCAAAAGACAAACCGACTGCGCCAAGCTCGCGCCCTGTGAGTTCGGCCGTGCACACTAGCAGGACAGGGTTGCGGAGAAGCCAGGCAAGCGCACATCCTTCCCGGTGCTTACCGGAGGGTGGGTGAGGCAGCAGCACCGAATTCCGGCCGGCGGAGCTCGGTGGCGTGGTCAACCCTCGGCAGCCATCGCTTCGGCTCCGGAGCCCCAGCACCGCACGTGACGTCACTGGATTCGATCGCAGCCGCGAGGCGTCTGGCGTCGAGGGGCGCTGCCCGCGCGCGCTCCTGCTGGCTGTTCCTCTTGGTCAGCTGACGGCGCAACAGTCGACCGGTAATAAGTTGACGCTACCCTCTCAAGGCTGGGGGTTCTCCTTTTCGAGTACGTGCCGAGTTTCGTTGCGTAGGGTTGATTGAGGTTTTTCAGACTGCGCTGTTAGTTGCAGGATGAGGCAGCGCACACGCACGCGCTGCTGATGAGGCAGCCGGGAGCGTCGTCCGCTGCCGAAGCGCAGCACGTTGCCGTCTGCGACGCGTCAAGACGCACGCTTCTCGGAGAAGCGACGGTGAAACGACCGACTGGTGTGAGCCGTCGTCGCGTTGCTGGCGGAGCTTTCCGAAAGGTGTTGTGCGTAAATAACTCGTCGCGCGACGGGCTTCCCCCAACAAGTTATTGCCAGCAGTCGCCCGCTGACTCATCCCTGAAGTCTTGTCTGCCGCAAAGTGCGGCTTCAGTTTTCGAAGGAGCTCGCCCACGCGAAACAACAGCCAGTCTCGTTCAGGCCACTTAACCCATTCTCTTGTGCCGAATTGAGCGCCTTAAAGGTCAATGTCAGTCAACGCCATGTTACTGGGCTACCATTTTAGTGACTTCTATGAATGCTACTTGTAGTTAGACGTTCAATCATAGGTGAGGAAAGGCCAAAAGACTCGGTGCAAGGTAGCATGAGTTTCGGCATTCAAAAGCGTGCTGTTGGACAGTGCAACCACCAGGAAAGTAAAGTTAGTGCTTTTCGGCCCGAAACAGGGGAACCTTAAGCCGGATTGGTTAAGCACTCGAGGTTCTCGCTCACTGGGTAGCTTTATAATTTCCCACTTACTGATATGGGCGCTCATTTACTGACGTGCCCGCACAGGAGAAGACGGCAAATGCGTTTGACAAAGGTAACTGGCCAGTGTATATATCACGGAAGTTCTTGAAAAGTGGCGAAGCCGAGCCTTCTTTGGCAAGCGTTCCAAAGCGTCGGTCGCTTTTCCCGGTATTTCAGAGCTTCGCAGTGCCAAAAGTGCCGCATGAGCTTCAAACCGTGCATCACTGCTAGCTCCACTGAAGAGCACGGGACCGCCAGATCGAATCTCTAGATGCGCCACCATAGCGCAGTACCAGGATACAAGCGCCATCTTCCGTGGACGTGCACTTCCTTTTGAGGACTTGTACGACCTCCTGTACACATGCACTACCTTTTTCATCTGGAGATGTGCACTAGCTTATTTTATGGACACGTACCAGTTTTGCGGACTTAAACCACCTTTTGTGAGCGTTCACTGCCTTTTATGGGCGTTCACTACCTTCTGTGGATGTGCACCACCTTCTGTGGAGATACAAGGCCACCGGGACCGAGGATGCCAGCACACAACAGTAGCTGTCATCTGGGCGCCTCTATTGTCAGAACAAGAGGGCTCCAACCTGAGCCCAATAATTTCGGGGCGTAGGAAGGTCCCCGCTTACAGGCTCGCAGGCCATATTTTTGTTCTATGTTTATTACCTCGCTTTCACCTTGATCGTAACAAAGTAGTTCACCACTATACCAAGCGAATGCATCACACCTCCGCAAACGCAGGGTTGAAACGCTCCCATTTGGAGCGATATAAACACGACACATCACTATACGACACCCGCATTTATTCTCCTGCTCAGTTATTGTACAAAAATAGCGAATTTGCGGGCGGCCAGAGACAAGCCAGCTGAGGCACTTTTTTGTACTTTGCACTCCTTGCATAAGTTTGATGCAGTTAACATCATTCATCTACGGACAAAAATGAAAAGCAAGGAAATGGACGGCGGAAACTTACTTGCACTTCGTTCGCTCAGGAAGGCGCATACCGTGTGCGCCGTAAATATGCAACCCAATTTGCATGCTGTCAGGCCTGCGTCGATTTGCATGGTTATTTCGCAAAGCGCGCGGCAATGGCTATCGGTCTGTCAAGGGTTGAACGAAGTGTTTTTTTTTTTTTTTTTTTTGGCTGGGTAGACTTGCGAGAACCATTGTTCAGCAGCTTTGCTACGTGTAGCTGTCAGGGGTCACATCAATCATCGACCTGCCCGTTAATAATGTTGGCTAAGGACTGTTAATTCTAGTTTCCTTTTGATTTCTTCTAAATTCGTCTTTTCCCGCTGCTAGAGTAAGTAGGGAAAGTAAAGTGTGTTCTGGCTAATTATACAGACGCACTCGGTATCGCACTCACCTTATTGCCTTTTAATATCGGTGCTTTTGAACTGAAGGAAATAAAAAAAAGACTGAAGAAATAGGAAAAAATGGCATCAAAAATTCTGCACAGCGCTCTTTGCAAGAGATATATCAAATGACTCATCCTAGCAAGGCATATAACGTATGTGGAACTTTACAAAGGGCTGTAATACGCGTGGCACAGTGAACGTGGTCGTTTTCATCCCATTGCCACATCGTGTACTTGTCCTGCGAGGGATGAACTCACACTTTGAATCAGTCGGGTAACTCTGCCCTTTATAAGAAAAAAAAAATAAAATCCTCCAGCTATTTTCAAGCAAGCAAAGGAAACGCTGCAGTAACCGATCTTAGGCACATCTGATTGTGTGCCTAAAGAGACAGTTCCAACATACGAATGAAAGATTCGCTACTTCTGCAGAAGCAACTTGATGCTATAGATTAATTCGCTAGATGCGGACCAGAGCATGGAGGGACATCCTGTACTGAGGTGCGGCAACAACGATGATATAAGATTTACCCGTTTTACAGCGAATGCCCTGGTAAACTAACGCCAGAAAAGGTGAAACGACAAAACATATGCGGCCCTCACAACTAATTTGTAGTTTTAGGAATGAAGGCGAAAAGCGCAAACCGCATAGCAGATGAGCATGAAAAACGCTGCGATGAAAGCTCTGCGCTATTTATTTGATTGAAAGTGTAGCTTATTTAAGCAGCACTTCCATGACTCTGTAAGCACAAGCATTATTCGATGCTAACTTAAAGCGTTTTGCCTAAATAAAAGAATTTTTTGTTGTGGTGCTCTAGCAGGGATACCCGTATTTGCCTGACTGTTTTTCGTTATTTTTGACAGCTTTTCAAGCACATGTGTTGTGTCGTCTGATCTTTCTGGTGTTCGTTTAGCGCTGTTCGAAATGGGCTCATGCAAACCGCCGAAGCTGTCCAATGAAATTCCTTAAAATTCTAGGGCAGGCGGCACAAGACAATTTCTCAAAATCCTGAAGGACTGGCATTGATCACACAATTTTCTTCTTCCAGAGAAAATACCTGAGCCTTGTGACCATGTTCAATTTGTGCAAACACTTGACAAACCAAAAATTGAAACAATGTTACAGTAACTTTCTCGCAGCGAATTCACCGAGCAAGCTAAAGTAATGAAAAAGAAAATGAAACATTATCCCTCCATCTGAATCCCAAAAGCAGCAAACCGGAGAAAACGGTTCAGTAGGAAACTTCAACATTGGTTCGCTATATGCCGACGGACGACAAGTGTAGCGTTCGAAATAAATCCCTGGTTCCTCCCCATCTGGACTAATGCTTTACGTTCGAGAGCATGCCGTCATGTGAACAGATACTTTACAGCATTGTCGGTCTTTCTATGTGTGACGTTAGGCTTATGAATCAAAATGCTCTAATCTCGCCAGAAAGAAATAGCGGGACTTTCCGGCAATCTATGACAGGCCATTTTTGTTACTTCTAGGTGGTTGATCTCTTTCCCGTTTCACCGAAGACGCTGCTTTTGTGATGGCGAGGACATATCACTAACACCGATGTATTGTCATATAAACACATGGTAGTGTGATATAATGCGCAGCAAGGGCGTGTAGAGATTTTGTCATGGACAAAACACGCAACAGGAGGAAATGCCGGTTGTGCCTTCGCTCAGTGTTCGTGTGTGCGCCGAGCGACGCAAGAGAGGAAGCGTCCAACCCCCGCTGATTGCTAAGGCGAAGGAAGAGTCACTGTGGTTGTAGCGCTGCTGCATAGAGGCACAGGACAGGTGAGATCACGCGGACGGACTTCCGGCGTGCCTATGCAAGACGGAGACCGCATGAAACTCTACAACAAACTCCGTTTCATCCGACTCTGCCGGGAGCTTCACGTGAGCCAAGTCAGGCGAACTCGCACCGCGCGTCAAGGCCGTGGCGGACACGTCCTGTGGAAACGTCCGTTCTGGAGTGGACCAGGACGCGCATCGGTCTGCAGGAGTCTCTGAGGCCGAGTGTCATGCCCGCCCGTTGAGCTTGTTCAGGGCCAGGTCGTCCTCCTTGTAGACCCTCGCACGGAACACCTTAGTGATGGCTTCGATGCTTTTGTTCTTGGTCTCTGGCAACTTCTTGTAGATGAACACCCAGAACAACGCCAGCACAACAGTGAAGATGAGAAACGTGAAGTGCTTGATCGTCTCCTGCACATAACAAGAAAAAAACACTCTCATTTACCTAGTGTTCTTAAGCTACGTAGGGCTCTGGTAAACCCGTGTTCTTTCGTATTAGCATGCTGAAAGGCAAGACGCCGGGAGCACGAAAAAGATATGCAGGCCAAGCCCAACCTTCTCCGCACATACTCCTCCGCGGCAGGAATGCTGAACACTGCTGCTGTGCTGTAGCTCACTGCCTAGTAATTTGTCAGCATAGGTTTCAAACTTATATGCCGTCGTTGGGACATAGAAGACGTCAGCAGTGTGGTTCGCAAATTTGTTAGCGTTAAGGCAAAGCCGGTTGTGTGTGAAGAACCCTTGGTTTGTAAACACGTGACGTCGAAGGCATGAAAACTTGAGAAATTTAAAAATTAAGAGGGGAGAAACCGAGTTTGCGCCGTTTTTCTCCTTTTATTTTTCTCTTATTGCTAATATTTTTCTTATTGTTGCTTATCGATTCGTCATATACAACTTGATTAACGCACTATATGTGGCTCTACGTTCGGTGTTGGCCATTGATGCCTTGCATATTTTTTTCAATTCACGAGGAATGTACTCCCCTGCATATTAACGCGGAGACCAAAAGATGGATTTAAAGAACAGAGAGGGCTAGGAGTTAGAATGGTGAGCGCTGGAAGGAGATTGACGGGATGGTATACATAACACAAGAGTGGCAAGAGTTGAAGGAAATGCAGGGGTGTCTTCTAAGAAAAAGCCACTCGAATCGCTATGTGGATGCACTCAGCTCTCACCATGAGAGGCAGGAAAGCGAGTCCCACGAGGAAATTGGCCGCCCAGTTGACGGCCACCGCAAGGCTCGTAGCGATGGGACGTGCTCCTTGGCCGAATAGTTCCGTTACCAGGAACCACGGGATGGAGCCTGCATATGTGGATCTGCCTCAGAGGTCGCTTCTTTTTGCCACAAGGTCGACATAGCTTTTCGTGACCGGTACCAAGCGTAACAACCTTTGTCAACAGGCCTACCCAGCTAAAGCGAGGCTCAGTTTACCCATTAGAACAACGATAAATAAAAGAAAAGGCGACCTCTTAGACCCAAACTATCGCTCTGGTTACTTGAGGCTCGGCTTACCGGTTAGAGCAACGAAAAATAAAACGAGAGTCGATATCTTAAATCAAAGCTCGCGCGCTGGGATCAATACAACTTTTATAGTTGTTCTTTTGTCTTAAGCTTCCGTTTTCTTTTTTACGCTGAAATTATAAGCCTGGAAAGTGCGTTTGTCCCCATAGGGTTCTACTCTTCGTGACAATATCATTTTTATTTTTAGTACCACCTTGTGCAGCTTTTGCTCCTTTATTTTTTTCTTTTCGTTTCGACCCTTACTTCATGTATGCGTTGCGGGTTATATCCAATCTTTCGTCCGACCATGTAATGGTTTTCGCGGAAAGTGTAGAGGAAAAGTGGTTGTTCAAGGTCCCGCGAAATCAATCGAGAACAAAAATCGCAAAATAAAAATGGTCGCCCAAATTCGTCTTTCCATGAGCGTGCTTATTGCACAGTAAACAACCCACCTGGTCCCACGGCGAATGTGATGACGAAAGTGGCGAGACCAGCGATACTGATATAGGACACCCAGGCTGCTTCGTCCTGCGATATAAAAAGAGAGACGTGGGCATCGTCTTAATGTTATTTCCTTTTAACCTCCAAAAATGAAGAGACAGAAGACACACATTCCGTTGAAAGAGTAGAACACCAGCCTAACATGCCAACCTAACGAAATGTCGACGCACGAAGTTCCGAATTACTGTCCTCTCCGCTGCCTGGTGACCAATCTGCGCTATCGAAGGAAGCCTTCGACGTGAGCCTGATGGGTGACGCCAGTGGTAGAATATGGCAAGGGCGTGGCTGAAAGTGAAGAGAGAGCTGCCGGTGTGAGTAGGCAATAAATTGCGTGTCGAAGCCATGCATCACTTTCTCTGCAAAGCGAATTAAATTTCTCTCTAAAAGAATATTATGATTTGTCTGCTTAGAATACGCACCACGTCACGTGAACGTTCATTGTTTCCACTGGCATTGCCATGACCTTACGAGAACCGGGTATAAATGTTTACTTTCAACGCCTCCGAAGCGTTTAAAGGCCGCTCTCAGGGCGTAGGCCCATAAAATATATGCGTGCACACATTAGTTTCAGCAATGGCGATTTCCACTGCATATAAGCAACACTGCCGGCGCTTTGGTAAAGAAAGATGAGAATGTTTCCAGTACCAGCGGAGAACGCAAAAGAAGCCTTTCTCTCGGAGACCATTAAGAAAACTTAAGTCATGCTTCCGAACAATCACGCAAGCTCGGGTTTAAAAGACTCTGAGAAGCGGGTTCGATCCCGGCTGCGAACGTCTAATTTCGATGGAGGCGAAATTCTAGAGGCCCATGTACTGTGCGATGTCAGTGCATGGTAAGGAACCCCAGGTGGTCGAAATTTTCAGAGCCCTTCCCTACGGCGTCCCTCATAGCCTTAGTTGGTTTGGGACAATAAACCACAATAAACTAAAGGGGCACTGAGGGCACATTGAAGGGACATTGAGGACAATGAATAGGTTGGGGCGACCTAAAAGGAAATAAAAATATAATAAGCCCCTGCCTGCACCACATACGTACGACAGGCTTAACCGAATTCGAAAATAAAAGAATAGGCCCGTGGGCAAATGGTAATTTTACCACCCGTAGGTGGAAAGATAAAAGAAAAAGGAAAAGCTACTGTAGCGACCCACAGCCGGGGCAGCGGGCCCGGGGTAACTGCCCTGATCTCCCCTATGAAGTAACAGTGGGAAGTTGCCAGTAAAAGTAATAAACAAATAAAAATAACAGTAATCATAAAATAAAAATAAAGTAAATCAAAATAAAGAACGGCGTCAGTATCTGCGCACTATTATACAAAGACGACCCAAGGCCGCTGAAGAGACCCGTTAATGCTATTACGTCATACCATTAAGGTGGAGCTTAACTGTCTCCCGAATTTCGCCACTGAACAAACTTCAACATATATAGGCACAAAAAGGCATATAATCAATTTTTGCAAAGCCGAAATCGGATTGAGTTGAACACAGTCTCCCGCTGACCACCGGTAAACAGGAATTCCGAGTGCTGCTCAAAGTGGCGTCACTCGATGGGTGGGCGATATATACATGAAGTTTTCTGCACTCTTGTCATTCCAAACTGTTACTCATTGTGGTCTCCGCTATCAGAGCTTCAAATCCATCTGGAGGTCCGCTGCTCTACAGAGGCCTTTGCTTCGGCGAATGCACCTCGATAGCGCAGTGGTCTGCCTCTCCTGGAGAAGGAAAGCAAGGAAGGGTGACTGACCTTGTATGCGAGCGTGACTGTGAGCACCACGGTGCACACCGCCATGCCGGCCAGGCCAGCGAGCAGCAGCGTGCGGCGGCCGGCGCGCTCCACGACGACCATGGAGACGAGCGTCATGAGCACGTTCACGAGGCCCAGCCCCAGAGTGGCTCGCATGGCTCCCTCCAGGGACAGGCCCGCTGTCTTGAAGATGTCCGTCGAAAAGAAGATGGCCTGCGAGAAAACGTGGTGATGGTTGCAGAGGTACTTGCTTTTGGGCTAGTTGGTTGATAATAAATTTTAATGGCGCAAGGGAATGAACACAGGAAGACAGGTGCCCTTTCTATCTTTCTGTTTTCCTGTGTTCGTTCCCTTGCGCCATTCAAATTTATTGTGGTGATGGTGCTCCTTTTTATCATTCATTCATTCATTCATTCATTCATTCATTCAATAGATCGATCGATTTGGCGAATACCGTGCCTATATGAAGGCAGAGTTAGATGGGCTACTGTCTAAGCATTCACGATCTCCAAAAGTTTGTATCTATAGGACCATGCTCAGAGAACCAAGCACATACGTCATAAGCGTAAGACATGAATTCTATGCTAAGTTTGAAGCTTGGTCATCTTCATAGCCATGCCGATTAGCGTCGCGTTAAAAGCATCGGAAGCAACAAAGCAACACGGGTTTCGTAATGTGGCTAAGTGTCCTGAGTCCGCAGTCACGTCTCTATGGCACCGAAGAAAATAGTCAAGCTGAGTAGTCGTGTTCGAAGAAGAGAGATATTCTGTCGTGCGCCCTCAGTCGAGAACAGATGATATGAGCCAAGAATCACCTTGGTGTACAAAACATGCACCTGGCCTCCTATTCATTGAGTTTTACATGCACCTTGTCAGTTCGTTCACTACTTTGTACACTATACATGGGTAGCTGTTTTCATCATCGGCGTTAATCATCATTTCCTTTATAGGCGGTTATGACTTCGCGCTCGGCGTTCACATTTTGGTTGTACTGCGACTTATAAACATCATTGTCAGGTTATGGCGTTGATGTCATGTTGATGCAAAAGCTGTAGCGGTGGCCTTCAGATGCACCCCTGTGTGGTTACAGATGCCTTCCCCCTCTCTTCATGGCCATCTTCACATTTTCTTCTTTTCTTTGCTCAGCATCTAAGGTAAGGCATATATGGTAGCCGCATATCTCGCAGATATACAGCAGCTTTTGTCAGTAGTCGTCGACATTCTCTTTAGAGCTCTGGTCGCTACACTCTGCGTACATTAACCTCGGCTGGCTCAAGAAACGCCACTAGTTCTTCTATAGCACTTGACGGCACCAAGAAGCTGCTTAGGTGACATTGCATGCCACGTTACTGTGGTTACTGTGCGTGTACAGTCTATGCAGCCTGTGGAGACTGCAACCTGGTAGCCTGAGCGATCTGCGCAGCATGTGAAGTCTGTGCAGCCTGTGAAGTCGTTTTGTTCAGGCACCCTTTTCTGCACCGTGTACAGCCTGTGCAGCCTGTACAGCCTATGCAGCCTGTGCAGCCTATGCGGTCTGTGACGCTTGTGAAGGCTGTGGAGCCAGTGCGTTTTCTGCACCCTGTGCAGCACGTACAGTCAGTGCAGCTTGTGTCGCCTGAGAAGCCTGTGCGGTTTTTGCAGAATGTGCAGCCTATGCGTCTGTGAATTCTGTGCAGTAACTGAATTTTCAGCTGTCTGCAGTCTGTGTTGTCTGTGCAGTCTGTGCAGTCTGTGCAGTCTGTGTAGTCTGTGTAGTCTGTGTAGTCTGTGTAGTCTGTGTAGTCTGTGTAGTCTGTGCAGTCTATGCAGTCTGTGTAGCCTATGTAGTCTGTGCAGTCTGGCTGTCTCTGCACGTTGTGCAGCCTGTTCAGTTGGAGCAGTATGTGCTAACGGCAGTATGCGTAGTTCTTCTATTGTTCTGACCATTCATATTTATTTGGCAATACTAGAAAAATTGAGCTAAAATCATTGTTTTAATTATGCAAAAGCCAGGAAATTAGAATGACGGAAAAAGAGTGGCAGAGGTCCAACACCACCGATGACTGTAGTATAGTGGACTGAGATCAACACACTTTTAGGTTCTCATGCTATGAGTATTTTGCACGGGACTTTGCGCAGGTTTCTTTTTCGCGTTTACTAGCTTGAGCTTTTCTCCACTTAAGGTGCAGTGAAGGTAAATCGCGTTTCGACAAATTCTTGAACTAAAGAGTTAACGAGCTTCAAACTTTCTACGACACGGAGAATGTGCACTCGAAAACAATGCCAGGAGGCTCTTACCGCATTGATTCCGGACAGCTGCTGTGCAAGCATCACCATGAGAGAGACGATGAGGGGCGCCCGGAGCGCTGCGTTTCGCACCATCTCGGGCAATGTTACCTGCGAGGAAGGAAAACGGACACTAGTGAGAAATAAATGCGATTTGAGGGCGTCTTCCCTTCGACGGATTACAATACTCATTAATTGGAAAGGGGGAAACTGGCCCTGCATTCTCTTGAAAATGTCTAAAGAGATATACATAGAGGCAGGGAAGGGTCCAGACCCTCACTTTGGGGAAGTTTCTTTCTCGATGAGTGTGTGTAACCTAATGTTTCTGTTTTGTTTTCAGAGGCCCCCTTCAGTGTCTCTGTTGATAAACAAGCAGGAGAACAAGTCAGCCAGGAAAATTGCGAACGTGAAACAGGTTCAAAATCTCAAACTTATGCTCTGGAGAACCTCAGCATTTCTACGGCGAGAAGGAACCGTGCTTTGACAAATGCACCCCGAAACATGGTCAGCGAGGGGCTGGGGTGATTGAAGAGGGCGGCTAATCAGCCTACTCCCTGTGTGGATTTGTCATTGAGGTGAAGTGACACCGAGCTTGGCATTTGAGCCATTGTATTTGCAAAACCAATATGGAGCCCATGCAGGTAGGTGCTTAGGTATAAGTAAAAAAAAAAAACGTCTATAATATAGCTAAAGTTTTTCCTAAATGCATGTCATCATAAAAACCACTTCTTTTGTACAACTAGTTACGCGATTACAAAGAAAATTTGTTGCGCTTACAAAGCACAAGGTATCTTGTAATGAATGACAAGTTAAAGCAAAATGTCTAACTTCACGTTACTGCTGAAAAAAAACAAATACTTCATGTTTCAGAGCTGCAACTTTGCAGCATGGTAACAAGAAGAGATATAAAAGTAATGCATACTATATTGTTATGGCATTTGAAAGAGATATGGCTTTCAATCCATAGGTAGGATTTTGTGCATTCTTATGCTCATGTTCACTGTTTCAATATTTTTCAACCGCGGCGGCAGTTTTCACAAGCAGTGCATTATCTAAGACACTTTTGTTCTCTTTAGGTTCTTCAACATGGTCAATTTAGAAATTTGGTACTGCTACAGAGGAAAAGAGTTGTAAAAAATCTTCAAAAAAGTGTCAAAATCTTCACATTACTTGAGTCTTACGATTTCCTGAATGTAAACAAAGAAAATCTCGAAATTTAGCAGCCCGAGTTTTTCTAATATAGTATATCATAGGTATGAAATTTTTCTGATTTAAGTGGTCTTTTTTTTCTGCGTTATACACTTTGTTTCTAGTGACGCGTCACAACCGTTCATAGTCACGAGCTGCGATCTTCCTTAGCACGTTGCGCATTACCTGTGTACATTGTTGAACGATGAGAGCGCCAATTGATTCAAAGTTCAACCCGTCTTCACACTAGTGTTTCTGTACACGCAGACAGCAACCGCGCATCAGGAGCCACTTCACTTACCCATGGTATAACACCTCTTTTTGTTGAAACACTCGTTTAAATGAAGCACGATGAAAGGCTGACGCACATAAGATCAAAAGCTTAAGTTTTGTGCACGGGTTGTTGAGTATCTCGCGAGAACCAAATCAGCAGCAGCTGACTTATTTCTTTGCAAGATATAAACAGTTACTATTCAATATGAAGTAGGGACGGTGCAACTGTTGCAAGCATAAAACAAATGCGATATCGATTCCGGTAAAAAAAAAATTGCGAGGACACTTTGGCAACTAAAGTGTTGAGAGGCGAAAGCCGAGGACACTATGCCGTGACGACTTCCGGTGGATGTGACGTCACACCATTCCCGTGGCTATAACGATGCCCAAATTACACGTCTTTCGGGGATCTTGAGTGTTAATTACGCTTAATTACACATTTTTAAATCTAATTTGACACAAATCTGACGTCTTCCCGACCATTCTGTGACCATTTTCACTATACCATGACGACTTCCGGTGGATGTAACGTCACATTGTTTCCGTGGCTATATCGCCGTCCGTGCTATTTCGCCGCAATTTAGACATTTTAGTCTATAATTAATAAATTATTAATCTACAGTCATCAAACTTGGCTTGTAGGTTCATTTTTTCCTTCTCTATATAAAGCAACCATTGGTTTTCTTCTATCTTCTCTAGTTCCCGAGTTAAATGCTTGTGACATGCTTTGTTAACAAACGGCAGTATGAGCCATTAAAGGCTTTTGCCTTAATATACGAGTTTTCTGCAAGGACGCCGAGAGAAAGCGACTGCATCGCCCAGTAGTACACTACTGGCTCCGTGCTCGATGAAGATGGGTTCGCGTTATGTCTAGAACAAGCAGTAATTCTGTGGTGCCACTGTCATGAGCCAGTAAATACGGAGTTCTCCTACCTTGGGCACGAATTCGGCAGCTTCAGCTTCATTCTTCATGACCGCCATTTCTTTGTCGACGTCACGTGTACCGCGGAACCGGATAAGTGCTGTGGAAACAATGGAGGAAGAGGGCTTCATTGATACAGCAGCTCCTGTTTCTGATGACGATAGCAGTTATAACAGCAACAACTGAATAGCATTCAGCCGAGCGTAGCCAAATGGCATAAAGCAAAGCTGCACAACATTCTTGGAGCATGTGCAGTCGAGCTAAACTACTACATTTCGTAGAACTCCCGTAGCTACATTGCGTAGAGGAAAACAATGTTTGCTATCAGTTCTTTATTCCGCGAGACATCACTGGTTGAGAGTAGAAGTCTGCTCCCGAATACTTCATGTGCCTCTTTCTCTTCCTTTTCGTTAAACGAACTTTATAAACAGATTGTTTCTTTTTGTATTTTAAGCATGGTTTCTGCGGTTGGTAGTAGAATTTTGACCCGATACTCATCTACAGAGCTCGCTGGCTATTGCATGACCACACAGGAATTGCCCTCTGTCATCATTTGTATTGCTGGCAAAATGGTGTTCTGTTCTACAAAAGCAATGCATCTAAAATAAGAATTAAATTATGCTCTCGAATGTTGGGCACGTCCTTTGAATACATTTGCAAACGCAGGACACGATAAATATTGCATTTTTATTCGATTTTTGTAAATGACGGAGACATCACATTCTTGGAATCGTGGGGTTTAGAGCGAGCTGGCCCCTGGTGCACGAAAAACTATGGAAGACAACATTAAAAGTGTAGGCACGCGTTTACGAGGTAATTTTATGCTGTCACACGCAAGTTAACGGTAACAAAATTGGAGGAAGGCTTGTAACTTGTCATATCCAGAAATTCTGGACAAAAAAATGTTTCAACAGGAAATCGTTTATGAACGCAGTTTTTTTCATTTGTACTAAGACTTAGTATAACAATCAACATATTCGGAGATCTCTCCTCAACAAGCTTGCAATTTTTTGCAATTATTTTTGCTACGTAAAAAGCATCCCAAACTGGTTTTCTATGGCAGTCTTAACTACTCCATGAGAGCGATAGAAAAAACTTTTAAAGACTGATTTTATTTCTCGTCAGACGAATGTACCGTCACGTTGAATATTTCCATAACAGTCGCTTACAATATTCCAATATTGATAATTTTTGTCCCGATCTTCGATTTATTGCTATAATGAATGCAGCCTGCCTGAGCGCTTCAGCAAGTCGAGCACACATGCTACGCCATTTCAAATAAGCGCGCGATGAAGACACGTATCCTTGTTATTGCCGCTTTCGTGAGAAAAAATTATTCCCTGGAGTCCTGTTAGTGGCTTTAGCCCGACGTTTGTTTCCTGCGCTGCATGATTTCGAGCTTTATATTTTGATGAATTGTAGCCATTCTGTTCATAAATTGAATGTTTCTGTGGGCAATAAATGTGCACGTGCACAACATAAGCACTCATAGTGGATGTAAAGAATTTTCACCCCTTTTTCACTTTGCTGAAGGATTCTTCGCCTGCGTACAATAAATGACCCTGTTTCCAATTATGTGCTTGACTAGATGGCTTCAGTATACAACCAAATGAAGAAAAGCAAGCGAAATTGCTGTCATTTGTAATCCCCTTAATCGCTTTCCATCGGCGCTGCAGTTCCTTTTTGTGTTCTTTCTTTTCCTTCAAGTCCTGCAATCGTGCTCACAGTCAAGGCAGGCAGGCGCGGCGCAGTACCAGTATCGCACGGAATCCTCTACCAACTGTGCGTCAAGTGCCTCTTTGCAGCTAGTATAAGCAAAGCAGCTCTGGATGAGTTTTTATTCACACTGACGCAATGTAAGCCACGAGGGACAGCGACCGCTTCAAACGTGAAAACATGCGTAGTAATGCGTCGAAAAGGCATCTTGAAGTGCTGGATGCCCTTTGAGCACTGTCGCAACATGCCATGCGCCGAGGCAGCTGAGGTCGAAGGGCAGGCTTTAGGGCAGACACACAAAGGGGGTCCCCCTTCGCTTATCACGCCGCCAAAGACGAAAAACAAGAGACTCGGGTGATACTTCCACAACTTCTGCTTATCTCTTATCAGGTGTTGGAAGCTGGACTCTCCTACACTGTTCGAGACGTCTTCTCCGACTGAGGTTCTGATTTTCTTGTGCGTCGTAGGCATGCACGTGGTCGGCCGTTGTGAACTGTTAACGTAATCTCAATTCCTTGGGCTGCACTGGAAGCAGCTTGTGGAAAATTTTAATCTGCGTGAACATTTTATGGGTGCAGCCACAATAAATTTGAAAACATGGGTCCTGGAAGTCATCATGTTTTTTCCGGACGCTGCAACGGCCTGTATACTCGGCTTACTGCACATTTAACCACATCTTGACCGGATTTCAGTATGCGTCGAACGGTAGTCCTGCAGTCTTAGGTATGTCTTGTCATAAGGACCTGAAAATTGAACCTTCTCAGAAGCGCTGCATGCGTAAATGCCCTGTGCAATGAAATTAGAACTTGCTACAAAATATTTTTCGAAGGAAAAGAGCGCAAGGAACAAAAAAAGGCAATATCCAGTTTTTCTTTCTCATTTTTGGCACTATAACGAGAATATTGTCGATATTATTTCGGCAGTTAGCGTCATGGAAATAAACTGAACCTGAAGAAGAGGTTAGTTAAAAGCAAGCACAATATCTGAATTTTCTTTTTCTCTTTACACCATGTTGCTGACACGCAATGCTTGATAAGGATGCAAAACTTTTCTTTTTTCTCGTGCCTTCGACGAAATCAGCCTGCAATTTTTGTGAGCCTGCAATTTCTTTAGAAGATCAAAACATGAATGCGCTTCTGAATGCACTTTATACTTATTTTACTACTCATTACTGTTTTCTGCCATGATGTCGTCCGAGAATATACTATAGCACTTTTTTATGAGCAAGTGCATGTACAGCTAGTAATTACATAATGATTATTGTATTTCAACGTGTTTTCTCTTCCCCTGCCAAATTGGACCAGCCTACTTGTTCGCACTGTTGCATAAACAAGCGCATGCACAACTGAGTCATTGATAAATAAGTATAGAATAAATGTCCGCCGTGGCAATGGCCGTCTCACCCTCCTCGGCTTGCTTGGGCTTGCCACGTACAAGCAGCAGGTACTTGGGCGACTCCGGGCAGAAAGGCAGCGACACGACCATCATGATTGACGGCACCACGGTGAGCGCTGCGAGTGAGCAGCAAAGAAAACAGAAGTCAGAGCAGTTTAAGCATTCCGAAGACTATAGCTGCCATTGTATCCCAAGCCTAATAAATTTTCAGGAAAGTGCGTGCCTAGATTGGCCATTACACCGCGGTTTCACTCTTTACAACGTAGAATTTAACGTCTTGATGCTGTGTCGACCCATTAATAAGCTTCGCTGTAATATATGCACCACCTAATTCAGACAGTGCAAACCTTTCCTTTTTGGCCATAGAGAGAGTTCAAGGACAAGGGATAAGGAAATATGAACTCTGGAAAAGAAGGCTTTAATGCAACACCGAAAAGTAGGTCGTGCGCACCTTAAATTCAGATCTTATATTACATCGTAATTTCCCTCCAGTCAACTGGCACGAATAACCAGTTAACACCTGCGCCAGACCATATACTGCTAACTAAACTCTAAACCTTTTAACAAACTACAAAAAACAAACTACGATAATGTAATCCACGATCTCAGGGAGGGGCTTGATAAGAAGCACAGCTTCCAGAGTCTACACAATCAGTCAGGTGAAGGTGCTGTCCCGTCAAACCCACGCCAAACCTACGTCTGTGCAGAACGGTTGCGTGGGTGCACTGAAGGCACGTAGAATTTCAAAATCGATGTTGGGATCCAACCTTTGGGGGCGTCGTTCTTGCCCAGATTTTTTTTTTTTTTTTGTCGCATGCGACTATTTTGAAAGCTTCTGTATTTTCTGTGCACAGGATTAAGTTTCCGCGCCCCGTGCATGGCAGGCTCGGGTGACCAATCGCCTCTCTTCCAGTAGTGGTCATTCCAACCTAGGGCAGCCTGGCCCATACACGCCCTCCCTCAACACCTGTGCACCCTTCTGGAACTTGTAAAGTATTATTCTCCCCTTTTACCTGCATGGTTGACTATCAGTACCGTTCCACACATCTCCCAAGCTTTCACTGCATCCAAATAACGCGGGAAAAAATCAATAACTAACTGTTTAGGCGTGTCGTTTGCTAGTAATTAATCTTGGAACATTCGCATTGACAATATCTGTTCATCCGCCTTACTTAAACTTTGCTTCCTCTGAGATAAATAAAAAAAAGCATCTAATAGCTTTAGGATACTATCATATCACTAGAGCCGCCGCAGCTGGCAAAGTGGTTATGGTACTTGGCTGCTGACCCGAAAGACGCTAATTTGATCCCGGCCGCGGTCGTCGCATTTTAATGGAGGCGAAACGCTGGATGCCCATGTATTGCGCGATGTCAATGTTAAAGGTCCACAGGAGGTAGAAATTATCTGGAGCCCTGCACTACGATGGCCCCCATAGGCCGTGCCGCTTTGGGATGTTAAACCCCATAAACGCTATAAAAGCTGCGCTTTCCTATCACTAACCAGGCCGGAACTCGACTATGGGTGCTTTGCACGGGACCTATATAATGAAACTAACATCAACCATCTTGAACGAATTCAGAGAGAAGCAGTAAGATTTATTTATTCTAAATTGTCATTATCTGATTCTCCAGCTGAAATGATGGAAAAAAATAGGTAATGGAATAGAATCGCTACAAGTTGGAAGCAAACTCCGCATTAAGTTTCTTTCGTCGCTTCTTTAACCACGAACTACCAATTGACCATGCACCAGACGTATCTCGGCCTATCGGCTCTAACTCGGAACTCTGCACCATAACCCTCACTCATTAATCTTGCTTCGCGCGAACATATGTACTCAAGCATTAATTGTGTTCACGCACGATATATCGGTGTGGAAACATCTTCCCTTTTCATTGCGAAATGTGCCAGTGATGCTTTATTATTGTGTGCGTTTTTTTATGTACGGTTTGTTCTTTGCTGCTTTTTGTACCGCTCCCCTTAAAGGTCCGCCATGTAGTACAAATAAATATCGTATAAATAGAAGCATGAAATACAGAGTGTGCTGCGAATACAAGAGAGCCCGGTTTCCCGAAAGAAACACGACTGTTTCAGAGCTTTGCCTTTGGTCAGGAAAATACGATAGCTCCTTTTTTAGAAGTCCACAGCAGCCGCTCCCTTATTATATGCGGGGCTGCGCTGTATAGCTGCGCTGTATGGCAAAACACGCAACACGATCCTTGTTGTGCTTGAGATTGTCTCAGCACCCCTCTCTGTCAGAACTGCGAGATGCGGAGTGATACGCACGACACTCGAGTGACGCGAGTGAAATTTGTGCTTTCGTAAGACTTCCCGGCTGTTTTTCTCTAACTGATAGCACTTGTCGCGCTCTTTAATCACTCCTGCCCTACTCATCAGTAAAGGCCCTTCTTTTTATTTTACCTCGAAGATATATACTAACCCTTCCGGGAAATCTCTTAATCACTCACGTGAAAAACGCGGTCTTCTGAAAGCATTAAGCGTGGTCGTCTTGCATGAGATATGCTAGACAAGCGATAATTTTTTCTTTGTTTTTGCCGATTTTTTTCAGAAGTGAGGGACTGCATGTTGTGCATCTTTTCGCGTCTACTAAAAAACACCTGCTCGAATAGCCGCATTGTCCTAAGACACAAAATTCATGCACAGATTATTACGGCTCAGCGTTGTCGCTTAAGGTTCGATTGACACGTAAACACTGTTTTGGTTAAAACTCGGGACACAGTTTTAGCCCTATGCCCCGGATGCATTTAGGTATCACAAATGTACAGCCTTTGTCAAAAGTTTGGAGCTCAGGTGGTTTTCTTTTGAGCCACTGTGTCGTTCTTAATGGATCTCTAGTGCTCCAAATTTCCTGGACATGAGATTTCTGGCACTGCCTCCTGCAATAGAGACGACTTCCATGAATGCTCCTGGAGTCCCAACATAAAGCTTGGAAGTGAACCCCCTGGGCTCTAAACTTTTGACAAAGACTGTACATTCTGTCTACACGAAGCTAATTCAAGTTACAGTGCAATAATATGCTCTTTAGATGCCTATATGATGCAGTAATGAGCCCGGTATAAAAAAATTGGCTGTGGTTTAGCTCTGGTTAAACCTAGTGTGACGGGAGAGCTCCGCCGAGCCACCTACTTATACAGCTGCGACACCTCTCCCTCTAACCACTGCCTCCCCCCCCCCCCCCCCCACACTCAACACGGCGCATGCGCACAGCTGCTGCACCTCGGTTTCGCCGGCGCCCCGCGCCGCCGGCAGCAGCAGCTGCTCCGCACCACGTGACCAACCGGCTCAAGGCCACGGCGCCGCCACGGAGCTCAAGGGGTGCCACGCGGAAGGCTCGAAGAGCGGGCGTAGTCTAGCTGTCGCTACAATAAAAAAAAAACTACTTGCCGAATAAGTACGGCCACAGGTCTTCGTTCCCCAAAATCTCGGGGATGCCGAGCAGCTGCGCCAGCAGGATGGACAGGGTGAGGACCAGCTGGTAGATGGTGCCGGCCGCCCCTCGGTACCGCACCGGTGATATCTCGGTCAGGTAGAGCGGCGCCAAACCAGCAGTCAGCCCTGCGGACAAGATTACAGGACTGTGCTGAGTGGTCGCACAGAGGCGAATATAACATGATGAGATTAGAGAAATGATGCAACGGGGCGGAACTAAAGCTAACAGGAGACAAGCTGAAGACACCTTTGTTTTGCAGGGCACGAAACCTGGCTGCTGCTGCTGCTGATGATGATAGCAATGAATATATTTCTTGACTACTTTGGAGCCCGACTGTGAGGAGCCCGACTCCAATGACAGGTTTCGCTCGAGGCTATGCGATGGGGGCTAACCCCTATCGCAGAATCTGTTGTGGTACTTGGCGCCTTATGATGTTCAAGCAGTCCAAGTTTGTCACCTTCTTACTCTAACCTAGCAGGACGTCGCGACTAAATAACCTGGGGTTCTCTAACTTTTCCGTTGAGCTCTCCACAGCGGTGTCTCAGTGGTTATGGTGCTTGGATGCTGTCCCGAAAGACGCGGGTTCGATACCGACCGCGGCGGTCGCATTTCGATGGAAGCGAAATGCTTGAGACCTGTGTACTCTGCGATGTGAGTGCACGTTGATGAATCCCGGGTGGTAGAAATTATCCGGAGCCCTCCCCTACGGCGTCCCACATAGCCTGAGCCGCTTTGGGACGCTGCACACTAAACCAAACCAAACTACTCCGTTGGTCTCCAAACATTGGATAGAATCCTGATCTGCCGATATCTGCGTTGTCGTTTCTCAGCTTCAGTCTTGTTGGCTGTGCCTACTGGCACACAGCGCACAGGAAATGGTCGCACGGAGGAAGGCGTACGTAGAGCTTCGACAGTCGCGCCCTTGAATTTCGATGGAAGCGAAATACGCAAGTTTGCTTGCGTTGGACATTTTCAGTGCACGTTAGACAGCCCCACGTGGTCAACATTAATCCGGGACCCTGCACTTTGGCGTCGGCCACGGATCAGGCACAGCGTCAGGAAGGCAAATCCCACACAGCTCTTGAAGCGATAGCTTCACTCTGCTAGGTAAAGCCGGGTGTCGCCATGTGTGCAACATGTCGGGCATGACTCTGGCAGGTGGTGCCCAGAGAGCAACCTAGGAGGCGGGTGGGAGGCCTAGGTCACGTGACCACGCTGCGTCATCACGACCTGCCCACCGGATAGTGGAGCAAACTGCCCACCGTGGCAGGTGGCCGTTAAATTTATAATTGGCCGCTCTGAAAATAAACCTGGAACGCACAAGGCCCACCGCTGGGAGCAACTGCCATTGCAGGGAAGTGGCGCATCGTTTAACCGCTGCACCACTACGGCATGAGTGGTATGAGGACTCCAAATGATCTATGAATGTAAAGTAGAGAATGACATACTGCATATATGGGAATTAACCTACTACGCTATAGCGTCATGCCATTAAGGCTGAGCTTAAGTGTGTGCTTCAATTTGTTTACCTTAAACCGCTTCTCCGCTGTTCTCCAAAACGGTTAGACCTGGGCGTGTATGCTATTGTCTTCGTTATACCTAACTCTTTACTTGGATCTACTTTTTTACTGCGCTAGCACTTACAGGGGTCATCCCCCGCATTTATCCGTTATGTGTTTGTTTGCTTACCTGCCCACCACTAAGTGGGCAGGGGAGCAGCCCACCCACCGTGTCAGGTGGCAGCTCAGGTAATCGTGAGAGGCTGCTCGGCAAGAGCAACCTGGGTCGCAACCCAACCCAAGCAACCCAAGTCCCCCCGTTGGCAACACCTGCCATAGAAGGGCAGTGGCGCATCGCTTTGCCGCTGCACCACAGCACTAGCAGTGGCACGGAGACTCCCAGAGATCTATGAATGGAGGGAATACTAATTCTGCATATATGGACATTAATCCATTATCGCTATACGAGCAATTGCCATCCGTTAACACTGGATGTGAACACTGGAACTGAAGTGAAAACAGAACTTCTAGCGCACCTCATTCGCATTCGACCTAACTACGCAAGTCCACCGTCATTTTTTTTTTTTGTTTCAAAGCAGCATTCGTGGCTGCGATGCTCGCCGTGGTGGAGGGATGTGGTTCGTCAAACTGTACCGAAACCTCGGAACACGGATAGTTTTGCATTTCGCCTGTAGCGATGATCTAAACTCTAACCCCGGACTCAACAGCGTTGTATTTCTGCTGAGAAAGGCGTGCAAGGGGCATATAACGTTCCTCTACAGAACAAGGCCTGAAGCCAGTCATTCGCTCGTATAAGCATAGATGTCGCAATCTCCACTTTCCGCTCAAACATATGAACTGCTTCTGAGAGACATGCACGCTGGCACGAGCGAGAGACGTGCTGTTTGCCACGTGTGCAATCTTATCTTACAGGGCACTACTCCAAGGCTCCTCGAAGTGAGGCAGGAGATATATCGTTCGCTCGGGACGCCTTCTTTGGATGGCCTGAGAGGCAAGAAAGCAGCTAGGCGATATAGTTCTTCGCCGTAGCCTCTTTGCGTAAGCACGCTCGACGACAAAGTACGTCGCCGTCAGCTTCGTATCGAGTGAGTGGGCACCTCCGTCTTGAGTTTCTCGGGTCGTCCCAGGTCTTGCGGGGTCTAGGTCATGGGGTTGAATGTGCACTCGTAAGCGAAGCTGCACAGACTCGTAATTCCGTCAGGAAATATTTGGAAGGCAGAGCAAGACGGTCACCGATTTCCGTAACCAACGACTTCAGGTCTTCCTTTCCTAAGATGAGTTAATTCAGAAATTGTGGAAGAATTAATTAATTAATTAATTAATTTTCTTTCAGCATAATATAGAGAACTAACTACCCAGAGAGAGGCACGTTGGAATCCAAGAGTAGAGATGCAACATTTCTGAGAATTTCGAGTGGCTTGCAACAAATCTCATTTTAGTGTTATTTTATAGAGAAAAACGAAATTCTGGAAAAATAGGAACTTCGCAAAAACAGCACAGATATATTTGCTCAATAGTACCGACGTCAGTAAAAGTGCTCATTAGTTCTGGCAAATATGCAGATATAAACGTTTCACTTTTGGACCGGATTTCTAGTTCTAAGGCATCGATGAAAGTTAATATAAAAACTGGCAAAAGATTCACTCCAAGCCGGACTCGGAGTCACTGTCGCTGGACGCGGTACCTCAAGCAGCGGCACTGGTTAAAGTTGTTTCCCCATTTAGGTTTGACTGCACTTAGACAAGCTATCGAACATGTTCACCTGCCAGCCTGTTTCGAAGCTTTATGTGGACGTTTCCGAAATACGGCCAGTTAGATACATGCTCAGCTGGTGGGTGACAGTTGTATCTGCAAAAGCCGACTTGCCATAGGCCCGAGCGGCTGTCTGGTGCACAGGCCTTTCCACCAGATAAATGGTGCCATGGGCTTCGCGGTGTCCAGATCCCTGTCCTGCACCAAATCCCTATGTCCGTCCTGTACTCTGCTATTTTGGAAAGCAGTTTACTGATACCTAATGAAAGGCATCCCGCTTGCTGACATATCCACTCGAATCTGTCTGCAACATGGGCATCATGAAGATGTTTTCCTCTGTAACTTTCAGCCAACAAATCAACGGCAATATGGACTGGTCGTAAACAAAGAGTTTCGCACATGATGAGAATTTCTTTCGTTTGAATATTCTACGCGTTTGTCAGCGCGGAGGTCGCCATGTTTGCCGTCACCTCGCTTGTAATGAAACGGAAAAGCCTTCTGGAACCGCTGACACTGGATCCTTGTCCAACCTCATCGAAGTTAATGCTGGTGGAATTGGTGTAATGGGCTGCAAGTAGCTTTGCACGGGCTTCCAGACACCATCCTTATCCAAAACATCCTCTCGCATGGACTTACTTTCAGGTCACTTATTATCACGATCTGTTGAAAGCGTTCCTTGTTTATCAGAAGGTTTTAGAATGGGAGAGTCAAGCCACCCCACTTTGTTTCGTTGGAAAACTTTACAGTCCAAACTTCCTCTTGTGTATATTGCTGGTTGCTTTTTCTGCAACGTCACAGTAATGATGTGGGTGCGCTTCAAGCGATTCTTGACTTGTGATGAGGTCTTACGGACATACTCCGATGTGTACAGCTTCATGAGATCATTAAAAGCAAGTTTAAGCCATGAGCAGTACATTCAATACGTGCGATGCGTAAACTCTCTCGCAGTTATTGCACAGGCAGCATGCATGTGGCTGGTGTTGCCCGTGACTAGCGTTACTACTTTCTCTCTTCCCATTAATTCGATCACCCTGCAGATCTCATCCGCAACATACATCGCAGTGTGTCAATTCTTACCCGTTTCGACTGAAGACGTAATTGAGTTTTGGCGTAGCCACAAGAAATCCACGGCTCCCTCCATCCGTTTGTCTAAAGTGTCAAGCACGAAGCATTTCCCATGGTCTCCTCCACGTGATGCTTCACTGGCGAGTATTCGGAGTCGAGCAAAGGTCCACTCATAAAGGGCCGAGTAGGTGGAGAATAAGCGCACCTTAAAAGCCAGTTTAAAAATATTAATTCTCAGTCAAAATAAAGGCATGCATTAGCTAAGTGCATCGCTCGAGCCAAGGCGGCGGCCTCATTTGGCTTTGCAGCTCTGGAGTCATGGAGTAAACAAAAGACGCAACACTTCTTTTTTTTTTTTTGCAAAGACCACTGTTTTCGCCTCGACAAAGTTCAAACTAGCTTGTCTGGCTTGGTGATTGCACTGGTAATCAATATGGACGCTTCGCGTTTGTGTCATTTATGTAAGTGTCCTTGATGTCCAGTGGACACTCTTACACATCAGATGCTTTGTTATACTGTGACATTGGGATATCCATGCTCGACGTTTCAGTACTTACATACTGCCCTCTTCTTTCCATCCCTGTCCGTTTCACACAGAGAAAAGCGCTTCGATACGTCGGACCGCGTTCGAACCCTTGTCACAACTTACAACAATTTACCACGCAAACCAACGCACATGCACGAACATATGAAAAAAGCCATCTGACACAGGCGAAGACGACTGCTCTCCAGACTTTCATTGATACAAGCTGAAGTAGTTTTCAGCGCAAAACTGAAAGGAAAACTTAGAGCAAGAACTCATAAGACTTAAATGTCGCATCAGAAAATTTAGTGTTTTTTCCTTCATTTTTTTGCTGCAAAAAAATAAAACTATTGTTTACCCCATTTTTCCTAGTTTCTTTTCGGACTTTACATCCCTACACAGGAAAAAAATTCAGCGCGGCGCACACACAAAAAAAATAATTCGTTATTATATGCCTGCAAGCTGTACCGATGGTTAATTACCCACCTCTTAGGGCTCCTTAACAGAGATCGAAATATCTCGGCCATGAGAGAGTTTTCATTTTTTTTTTTTTCAATTGCGCCTGCATCAAATTTGGCCCCCGCGGCAGAGTACTAAATTTACGTACTTAAGCTCAGCTGAAGAACACCACTTCCAATCAACCGTCGAGACGGATGCGTGACACACACAAAAGACTTAATACCCTCGTGTTATGCTGGAAGCAATAAACTTGCAACCCTCTGCGAACCACGCACCCCCGTAGATTTAACTGACCGCTTGGTCACTGGAGCGCGCCTTCGCAATCTTGTGCGTTTGCGAAGGCGGGCACGTGGAGTACTCTTAGACACTTTTCTGCGCTATGGAGTGGTGCAGACTTTGAGAGAGAGCGCTGAGAATTCCAGCTATCTGTGAAGCAGGTCAAGCGGGGTCTTCCGTGCAAGCAACTGCTTTAAGCTTCTCGAGATGGCCCTTTCTCACGAGGTGTCTGAGATCACGATAGAGGCGAGACCTACTGACTTGCGATAGCTATCTCTGGCAAGAAGCGGTGCTTGTGAGCTGGCGGCAAATAAAACGGAAAGCTAAATGTCCACTCGAAAGATATTAGACACACTTAGTGGTGACCGGAAAACTGCATGCCCCGCATATGCCGTGAAACGCATAAAGGTTTGCGCCCGTCGTCTGTACAGGGCGCTAAAAAGCAGACACTTCAGCCGGTGGCGGACGTGCCAGAACCCGTTTCCTGTGGCACCCGGGCTGAAGTGGCCAGACGCTACCTGCTGTCGGCTGCCGCACCGCCGAACAATCAACAAAAGGAGAAACGATGTCGTACGGATGACGTCAGACGCGCAGAGCTCGTACCAGTGCAGCCTTTCCTTTTAGAGGGCAAGGGTCTAACCGATGTTAATTCCCCGCCTCGTACCCACCGCTGTCGTACCAGGACAGCAGTTACTGGCGAGGCATTCAAAATAACTCCCTCCTCACTGACCACTACACGCTGGACTTTCACGAGAGCCTCGGCAAACCCGTCGGCAAATACTACGATGGATATTCTAATAACACTCCAAAACTTCTCGGAGTGCCCACATTTTCGAACCACCGCTGCCCAGCTCTTCTCAATAGTCCCTGCTCCTTACGGGGCTCTTGGCGCCCAGCATCGCCTGAGTGCTGGGTAACCATCCCACCATGCCGGGCGGCCGACTCAAACCACCTACTTGAATCAGGAAGCCGGATGTGGAACAAATAATAGTTTCCTCTCTCTCTCTCTCTCTCCCTCTCTCTCGCCTTAATCAAAACTTTACTATTTTTTAGGTTACGTCCTCAATTCGTCGCCCCAGAATCTCCGCGCATACCAGGAACCTTCAGTTAAGCACGTCAGAGACCCTTCCCTTCGTGACACCGGACTTTAGTATTGACCGAACAGCGCCACATGTTGCACTTTGCTGTGAGGTGGCCATGTGCGTTCTCCGAAAAACAGCGGCTTTGGAAAAGCGATGGCAAACGCCGAGTGCCACTTCACAGGAAAGATAGTGCAACTCTGAAGAGTGTGTTCGAGTGGCGATTGCGGCGACGGGAGATATCCACGCTGGATATGCGCAGTTTAAGCGCGTCTTATGTAGCCGCCCGCTGTCTGTGTTGTCCATCACATACTCCTGCTGGCTTACTCTCCTTAATCAAAGGGGAAGCAGGGCTAAGGAATACGTCTCTTGATCGGACTACGGCTGTGCGCCGTGTATTACCCAACCCGCAGCTGAACGACTCGAACGGAATGACTAACTCTGAGCTGAAGCAGCTAGCTCTGCGTGTCTGGCTATTCCGCAACCATACAGTAACACTCGAGTGAATGGGTAGGTCGCTTAGCGCGATCATACGGTCGTGGCACACGTGCTTTTGAAATTAGACAAGCAAAACAAGTTTTTAAACCCTACACAGCAGTGAGAGAATGGCTCGAAATTTACAGGCTTTCAGATATGTACACAACAGAAAAAAAAAGTGGTTGCGTTGCTAGCACGCTGCGCAGACTTTGGTAAACTCATCCATAGAACACGCTGCGGAGACCGACGTTTGTTCTTGCATTCGGTAGAAAATGACTGCGCAAGCATGAGAACACAACCTGCACAGAGACGACTGCACTCTACCATGCACCAAACAAGCTCTTCGCTTTCTTCGCTCCCCAGCGGACTGCACGTGCACTATTCCATAAACGAAGCTCCCCTGGCCGTACACTATAGGACTAGCACGCGACACTGGAACATACGCTTCACAACGACCAGATCGCTTACCAATATAAAGTGCTAAAAGTCGGGGAACTCCCACTCAACACCGTTATTGCTACAGCCACCATAATTATCATCATTACCAGCCAGGTAAAGCCCACTGCGCGACAGAAACTCTGCCATTCATATTCCATCAGCCGTCTCCAGCGCCGGACACGCCCTACCTTCCCGGGAGATTTTCTAACTTTCTGGCACTTGTTTCTTAAGCGCTACTTGGCGATCAGACCGACAGGATACATGCCGCTCCCGTGACTCAGCATTTTATCTTTGCGAGTGCGCAGCCTTCTATACCATCCTCTGGAGTGAGCCCGTCAAACAACGCAGCGCTTGCGCAACAGACAACCGCAGGCGACTCTGGCGATCACAAAGCTACAAACTTAACGCTACCAGCTATCGTAAAAGCTGTACACTCGAGCACAAAGGAAACAACACAGGTGCAGCCACCTTCCGGTTGTCTATTCCTCCGCGCTCGCCGTGGCACATGGCGCTTCGCTCTGCTAATACCTGCCAACACGCTACCTGTCAGGTGGCATGTTACGCCGATGACGACGACTAGACGCGGAACGCAGGAACGCCCAAGAGCTGCGCTCTAAAACGTTTTTAGCCCCTTCAGACGCCTCTTCAGAAGCAACAACAACACTCCACACGTGTGCTTGCCATCGCTTGGGTGCGGATGGAATGCTGACATCTGCGTCATATTTGGCTCCGGTTTCTTGCACCCCAGCTCTGCTGTCACCGTTAGCATCCAGCAGGTACAAGCTAGCTCGCCTCAACCCTACGCTTGAGCTGCAACTCATCGTACGCAAGTATAAAGACAGCATCAGGAGGAATAAGAGTTGCTGACCGGCGTTCACTCCGGCGACGAGGCGGCCGATGACGAGCAGCTCGCAAGAGCCGGCACCCTTGGCCAGCGTGAGCAGCGCTGCGGCGGCGAACACGAGTCCGCTGTTGAGCATGAGTCCGCCCTTGCGGCCGAACCGGTCGGCCACGCAGGCAGTGAGCAGGCCGCCGAACATGCCCCCCACGCAGAACACGGCCACGAACACGCTGAACACGAGCGTCACCGCGCCGTCCGTCGCGGGCTCGCCGAAGCGCTCCGACAGCGTGTCATTGATGAACGACTCCAGCACCTGCGACGAGACGAGGGTCATTTCGAGATGCACTCCACCACCCATGGCTTGCAGAAGCTGACAGCCAAATGTACGGCTGCTGCTGCTGTTGTCTTTTGTTGAAGTGGCTCATACCCGCGTCGTTAAGTGATTGGCCTGGATTTAGAGTTCGTACTGCAGAAAGGCCAATTCGCTAGAGAAGACTATAAAATAATTGAGAAAAATAGTGCTTTGTCCGCACCGCCTTTGGCACAACGGGCTGAAGAGACAGCGTATTGCCCATTATATGGAGCCCGCCCCCGCATATGGAAGTCTTCAGTCTAAGTGCGGATTTTGCTGTTACTTTTGTCCTACATTGAAATTGCCCATACACATAGCAGGAGAACTGCCAGGGTTTGATGTTGAGCACTGAAGAAAGAGACCTATAGGTACCTTGCCTACCGACATTTGAGGGACCTTGCCTTTTGATACTTGTGAAAAGATCATAGAGGAAATGACGAAGAGCAGTTCTGAAAGCAGGTTTACACCGTTTTGAAAGAATGAGGAAATAAACTTCAATAAGCTTCAGGAGTGTTATGACAGAACTTTCAAATGGGCTTGGTTTGAGGGTGGGATGGCGGGCAACAAGGGAGTCTCCCAGTGGCAATGATAGAGCTGCAAAGACATTCGCACACTGGTTTCCCAGGATACATGGCTATGATACACAGCGTAAAGCTGCACCTACCGGATTCAATTCTTTTTCCCAGAGGAAGGCCTCATGTCTGTAAGTGTTTGTGGGTGTGCTTTTTTTTCCCCTTTTTTTGCGCGGCTCTTGGCAAGGTGTTCCTCCTCGCGAACAAAGCCGGAAACGATGATATTTCACTTTCACGACGCCGCAAACAGTATTTTAACGAACTGAAAGGTGGAGCGAACTTAAGGGAAGTAGGGACGTTGCAGCAGCAGAACTGATGATCTCGTAATGGCCTCAGCTTTGCTGTCGATACTGAGACGTCCGGCATCAAGAGGGAGGTCCTTGAGGCCCAGGTTAAGGCACTGGATGGAATGTGTGCTAGCTCGTGTGTGCGTGGGAGTGAGCAAGATTCTTTCTTGGAGACCTAACGTAGTTCGTCATATTATGACGTCATCATTCACCATGTTCGTTTGATTTTCCGGGGCCTTTCTCTTCCTCTTTCTCAGTAGGGAGTAGCAGGCTAGAGAGGCGTTCCTTCCTCGTATTAAGCGTTTATCTCTTTCTCATGTGCAGACTGGGATTCCGCGTGGTCGCTTGAGAATCTTCACTTTCATTTTGGTGCATTCTTCACTAAAAGGCAGCGTCATCGTCATCATCAGTCTAACTACGGCCACTGCAGTAGATAGACCTCTCCCATATCCCTCCACTTAAACCTGTCCAGTGCCAGTTGCGGTGACCTCCGTCGCAAGCTTCCTTAATCTCATCCGCCCACCTGAGTCTCTGCTACCCTCTGACACTCTTGCCTCCTTTTGGAATCCACTCCGTCACCCTAGCAGCCCGTCGGTTACTTTGCCTGCGTATTCATTGCTCTGCTCATGCCCTTTTCGCCTTCTTTATTTCAACTAGAATATCATTAACTCGCATTTCTTTGATGACCCACTCTGGTCTCTTCCTGTGTCTTAACGTTCCACCAATCAATTTCCTTTCCATACCTAGCTCTGCAGTTTCCAGTTTAAGCTCCAGCCTTAAATCAGGCTATACGATATGCTTTGGCCGCGAGTTTTTCCTGGTGTTGGCAGTGACAGCTGGGCGGGATCTAAAAGCAGCAAGAGAACTATCTCTTTGACTGGTGCTTGCGCGGTCCTGGAAGGAAATATAATCTGGAGGTTCAGGGGCCGGCATCGCTATTAGAGCTGTTGCTAAAGGGGGACTAACACGGCGGGAATTTCACAGAATAATTCGTGACAACGTAAAAGTTTGACCGCCATCTTCTGGCTGAAAAGAGCAGGCGGCAGAGCGAAGGCTACAGACACTCAGCAACAGAGCTACCAAATAAACACAATCTTCAGCAGTACTAGCAATACTAGACAAGCCTGACATGTGACGAGAGTGTTTGCGGACCCTCGTTCATGTTCGAGAGTTGAGATTGTACCCATTATAAACCGCTCGGCACTTGGAACAGGAAAGAAAATGCCTTGATTGCCGAATTTTCTTTGGACAATGCCTTAGTGCGCATACGCATTAGCCTGCACGTGCGTTCTAGTGTTGTGCAATAAGTCTCTCTCGTTTTCATACTGTGAATGCATGCGTGGGTGACTTTGCACAAATTGTGGCTGTTGTTACCCGTCACCAACAATCACTACACCACCAATGCCGCCGGATCCCAGGCATACGCGGCGACTGTGCGTCCGCGTCTCGCACCTCTTGCGGAGAGTTGACGACGCCAAGGTGGTAGCCATGCTGGAAGGCGGATCCAACGGCGGACGACAGCACGGCTAGCACCAGCGTCGGCGTCAGGCCCTGCGTCATCAAGCAGAAAAGCATCGAACATGTTCTGTTAAGCCCAAGAGGCAAAAATCAGGGAAAAACTCGAGGACTAGTGCAGTTTAAGCAAGGAAGGACTAATTAGGCCACAATGGTAAGCTTTTGGGAAATGCGTTGCCACAACCATCAACCCATCTAACAACAACCTTTACTCTCATAGAGAGTAAGCCTACTCAAATTATTCATGTTATTCAGCCCATTCAGATTGCTTCACTCAGCTTAACCTCACCCTCCTCGCCTGGAGAAAGGAAGGCGAGCGCTGGCTTTGGAAAAGTGTGATCCCTGTGGTGGGCGCTCTATGCAAAATGCAATCCCAGTTCCCCGCATGCGATTTTGTCTCTTCACGATGACGATACAGCTCTATGCGACTCAGGGGGAAAAAATCGCATTGTAACTTCCTTTTAGGGAGGCAGCAGTTGCAGCAGATTGGCTTATATATAGGGGCACTTGGAGGATTTCTGACGCTAAACATTTTCGGGAAACATTATCCCTAATTTCTTTTCGGAAGAGGGACGGCACTAGCCTTCAAGCGGGTACCGCCGACGTCAGGAGGCATCGTTGTTTACTAACCCGAGTCGTTCCACAGTGCATACGAGCTGCAGGTGATTCTAGCTGCGCTATTGTTCTTTCGTTCTTAATGACGGTTTAAGCCATTAAAGATTGTTTCTGTTGCAGGAGTGCCCAGCAAAAGATTATTTCGTCACTGCAAAACATGCACCTTTTTAGAAGCCGGCAGAAGCAATATGAAGTTAATACACTAAATGTAGAACGCAGACCGCAGTCCCGTGTACTAACTAAACCTTCTACCATTTTTTGATAATGGCGATGGCAGTGATTGCAGTAAGCTTCTTGATAGCCGGCCGCTAAAAAGGATCTAGCATGCTGACTCCGGGCCAAGAAGGTTGTTACAATTTTGCAAAAACGCTCGTCTGAGACCCTGTGTTCGTAGCTTAGGCCACCATGGCTGTTATTCACTATGAAATTTACCATCACCGATAGAAGTGCTCAGAAGATAGCAAGTTCAAACGAATTTTAACGCTTTTTGAGGCACGCGGAGAGCTCGAATTTTGCATGTGCTTTTTTGTGGGACACTCTATTCACAAGAAGATGATGCTGGTCAGACTTTGGTGGACAACCATGGCAGCACCATCATGGCGTTGCAGATGTTTAGCACAACATCTCAACGCTTTATCCTCCTCTCCAAATCCACGGTGGGTGCCATGCCCAGCCTCCCTTCGCCGCAAGCAGCGCCGCCTACTGGACATCAGCTCCCTCTGACCGTTGCGGCCGGCGTGTCCAGTCGTGCAGCGCGCACAAAGCGGCCCTAAAAATACAAGCACGCCAGTCCCACCACGCAGAGAGGCGCCGGGGCTCGGCGAAGCGCGAACGCCGGGCCGGGCTTGTTTATGAAGGACGGCATCGCTCTCTCTCGGCCGGCGACGGTGATGGCCGCTGGAGCGCGCGTACGCTCGACACGAGGCGACTAGCTGCGCGAGGACGTCTCGATCTTGTGCCGATCGGCCGCGGTTCTCGTGACCCCGAGGTGACTGCGAACTGCTGTGCTGGTCTCCTCTTTGATTTTGGTTTATTTCCTTCTGAATTCACTGTGTCGTCACCGACGCTATCAGCGAGAATTACTGTGAGAAGTAAGGCATTATTGAAGTTTTCGCTAAACCCGAATTATCACTTTCGTTTTCACAGACAGTAACCCGGGTATGAGCAGCGCATAGCTCGATCTGTCCAACAGTTACTAATACGATCATTGCTTAAACTGACCCCCGCCCCCCTTGTGGTCAGTTTTGGTGTTGCTCCGCACTGGCTCAGGGTATACGCTGTAACCTTCATTGCCTCCCAAACGAACGCAACTGGTGCTGACTTCATACGCAAATAACGTAGCTCTACCGTCATCAAGCTCTGTGCCGCGAAAGCACGCTGCTTTATTCAGGCAAGCATTAACAAGCTCATTGCCCAAGGACTCCACCTTACAAAGAATAGAAAAAGGAACCTCCGTACGCATCACTGTCAACTACGAGGCTCCATCCTCACATTATTTCTAGCAAACTGTAACCAACCAGGAGTCAACATGTTGCAACGTTTCTCATTTCCAGGCAGCGTGCGCAGTTTGCACAAGACGGATATTTTATTCGTGTGCACCAGGACATTCCAAGGACAACAGGCTACGAGATCGGGGTCGGTCCAGAGAGATACGTGTAACACAGCGATGTCATTCTCATCTCATTCCCTGAGTTCACCCATAAGATGCTACGGGAGGACATCCGTATCATCTCCCATCCCCAACTGTTTCCTTCTTCGTTTACGTATTCTTCCCTACGCCCTGACCTCCTGCTCTACATCGGTGGCAAGTGTGGAGAAACTGCCCAATAAACTTATTTCCTTCTCTTTATCTCCATCTGCTTGGGAGCCGTGAGAAAAACAACAGTTTCATGCCTGCGACTGCCTCCATTACATCCTGCTCATCGTTATTGAGGAGGAGCCCCAGCCCTCGTTCCTAAGAATGCAAAAACATATATGGTCCGTATAAATGAATGTATATTCTCCGACGTGTCACTACCACACCTAATAAGCGAGTGACCATGAGCAGTGCAGAATCAGACATGGGCGCCTCGCTGAACGGCACGAAACTTGCACCCGTCGTATTGTGCATCAACAAAACAAAAAAAAAAAGAAACGGGAGTGGGGACGGCGACGGAACACTGTTGATGACGAGCGCGAAGGGAGAAACATCCGATCGTCTCCATAATGCCCACGTTTTGCCCAGCCACTGTACTTCACGGCCTACAAAAAAACACAACGAGAAGTTGGCACAGCTTCACACTCTCACATCTCGTAGTTTATTGTAGTTTTTTTTTTTGGCGGGGGGGGGGGGGGGGGAGGGGGGATGCTTGCGTGCGCAGTGGTTTTCAAACCGCTTTATAAGGTCAGTCGCCTGCCCTAGACAATCAAGGAAATTAAACTAAGAATTGTCTTGAAAGATTTTTCGCGGTCGCTAGTACTTGAAACACCCAAATTGCAAGCTTTTAAGAACAATGTGTCAGCATTTCTCTCGAATCAACTGTCCGTTTTAAACACTGTCCAAAATTCTTGGATAAAATTTTTGAATACTGGAAAATCGTAAGGTACGGTTATGGAAATATTGAAAGCAATGGTCCATGCTTCCTATGTGCCACAAAATATTTCTTATAAACTTTTTTTGACCGCTCTTATGGAGGAGTTAAGAATTCCATAGAAAAACAATTGGGAACGCTTTTGATGACAACAAAAACGGTAATAGTAACAAAATGCAAGCCTGTAGAAGTTAGATCTGCGGATATATAGATTGTTGTAGTGAAATCTTATAAAATGTGGATTTTTATAAACTCTTTCCGGTTCAATATGCTCTTGCACAGGATTGTTGGATATGAAAGGCAGCGTGCCGATCGTTTCACACGTACTGCGCGGAGAAATTGATTTATGGCTTTAGTTATAGGAACGCTGGTGTTAGGCATTTAAATACGACAAGAAAACGGTTCGGGATGTAAAACTATTGATAACAAAGATGTTTTATTTTTCTTATTTTTTGTTCTCCGAGTCTTCAGCCGTTTCATGTTGCTCTGCGAATTTGAAATTACCATTTTCAAAACTTTACTGCAACACTCTGTAACCGCTTGCTTTTAGTGTCCTCCGCATTGCCATCCACTGTCACATAATATTTGCAAAGCAGTCAGGCGAGTAATAGATCCATTTGGCTTTCGTGTCCTTGGATTTGTCTAATGTTTAATGTCACATATGATTTACAAAGCAAACAGAAGGGAGCTAATACTGCATGAATTGCAACTCATGTAGTTCACCTAACATTCCTCCTATTCCCTTGGTTACTAGGCAAAATGAATAATCACTGCTGACAAGCGTTTTGGTAGCAAGTCTGTTTCAGGCAGCATTTTACACTTACAAAATATTCTTGGACAGTCTATAGACTGTCCATGGACTTTTGCCAATTAGGTCTATAGGCAGTCATAGGAAAATCCTAGAGAATAGTCTACAGGCAATACAAATTCAATAGACTGTCTATAGACGATCTATAGATTTATGGCCATACAATTTTAGGAGACTTTTGTCTATAGACAGTTCCACAGACTGCGTATAGACAGACGAAAATATCTATGGGAAAGCAATGGAGTCTATAAGAAGTCTATAGACTGTCTATAGACCAGTTTTACGAGGGTATGCAATATGAGCGAGTGAGTCTTTTATGTATTCCTCACAACTGCCCATACACTGAAGCTTGCCGTATACAGCTCTGTCGTCACGCTGCTTTCAACGGCCCTGGGTTAGTTTCTGTCGCGTGTACCTCAAGTGTTTGTTTGCGAGCATTTTCTGAGACATGTTTTCTTCATCGTTTCTCGGAAGGGGGGCCGTCGCGTGGCTGCGTAACCCAAGTACACAACGACCCCTTTATCGCGACCTCCCGGGAAGCGGTGCCAGCCGCAATCTGCCTTCTTACGCACCCTCCTTGTTTACGGCAGACACACGGCCGAGCGGTAGTGGTTGAAGACAAGCCCAAGAGGCAGATTATCTTATTTCCAAGGAGCTGCCAAACGCGAGCACGACGCGTGCTTCGAGGCAGGATTCCTCCGGTCACAGTACCGCGCTTCTAGTTTAGCGCACGTTACTGAGCCACAGAATCCCTGCTGTGCGTGACATCCCTCACGCCTACCACGCGAAGCGCTGCGCCGAGGTATCATTAACAACCGAGGAACAGCCCCACCTTCCGGTTGCACTTCCTCGAAGGCGAAAGACCTTCCTCACTCTGCCCAGGATTTCCAGGCAGTCAGGCAATGCAGCTGGGTGAGATGATGATTGGGTGTCGTACAGCCCTGCTATAAGGCTAGCGTAGAGTTCAGGCTTTGTTTTGCTTCATTTAAAATGCTCGTTGTGGTTCTGGAGAACGGTGCTGGAAAACGAATCGGATTTGCCTGCAGGATGAACACGAACTAAATGTCGTGTAAACACTTACAGAATGTAAGGGGGCCTCTAGGGTGCTAAAAAGAAGTGAATGAAAGTTGCCTTGCAAAAGGGTGGAAAAGGGAGAGTTCGTACGGATCCATGTTACCGAGGCACTACAAGGGTGAGGATGGAGAGCACCTGTTCTGTCATTCTACGTCTCCGTCCTCGTCCTTGTTGTGTCTGGATAAAGTGAAAAGTTGATTCTCCGAAATTCCCAGGCTTCCTCGAAGTTCATTGCATCGGGGCTTAAACTAAGGATATAACTTAAGGATCTTTTCTGTCAAACTGTGCAGAAAAATTCTGTCAAATGTCAAATTTTCTGTGACATTTTGACAAAAAAAAAGAATGTTAAAGAAGTTCTTTTGGGTTTGTCAGATTTCAGTTGTGAGTTGTGCGACGTAGTACATATATGATCCGATACCAGTAAGACAAGGCGAGTTCTTGAACTGTTTTTACACTTTGTTCTTTTATATTGGCCTTAAATTCTGCATTCATGTCGTACTTGTCCCCCCCCCCCCCCCCCCCTTTTATGAAAATACCCCGACAGGGGCCCTTAAGAGTGGATAAATGATGAAGATGACTGCGCGGACTACTACTTGGCAATTGCTGAAATGTCGATGCCCGTGTCAAAAACCTACGTGGCTTACGATTGCGAACGTTGTTTTCCATAAGTTCTCACCTGGCTAACTGTGCGTTGATTACCATAAAAAACTTCCAACCGGACTTTAGAATCCCAGAATAGGTCGAGCAGGAAAAGACGTTGCTTTCCATTGACCGAGCACTTAAGCGTAATTTGCGTCCGAGACGCAAGGGTTGCCGTTTATTATTTATCTATTTTTCGCCTTTTGAAAACAACATCTCAGTGCCTGGTGGTAATAAATGATAGCATCCTATAGAGGCGTCTTATGTTAAACATTTTATAATATCGTAGTAAATTGGCGGTACAAAGTCGGACCTGACTACACAAAGTTCATCGCAATGTCTGGCGCTTCGTCTCGCTGAAAAAGCAGCGACAGTGCACAGAATCCCATCAGGTAACGTTTGATGTGCTGCCTGTTAACCTAAAAAAGCTATCAGGCGTACAGCAACTGACTCTTATTTAAATAATTTCCGAAACAAGTAGGTAAACGCGTCGTGCGCCGTTTGATTAGTGAAAAAAGATCGTTCCTAATGATTCCAGGAGTGGTGATCAAGGACGCTTATGGCTTTTTTACAACTCGGAAAGGACGCTTGCTAACTAAGGTGTATGCAGATTCTTTACCACCAAGAAAAGGAAACGCTTGTTTTCAAACTCTCACAAAAAGGGGCCCCGATTGTTTGGATTCAGCAAGGAAGACTGTTTCTTTTTTACTGCCGCAACGACATTTACACAACGCCACATTAATTTAATATTCTCTGCTGAACTGATGCAACCTTTCGTACTATCCGCTAGAAGCAAGACCACAGCCTGCGCGTTAAAACCGCGCAACCGCAAGCGGAGAAGACCTCCAGAAAAATAGAGATACTGCACCAGCCCCTGTCATCAGTAATGCCTCCTAGCGGGTAAAAAAACAAAAAAAAAACATAGGCCGATTCGCGTACAGCGTCGCCCCAGAGTCTCTGCGGACAGCTTGTTGCGCAGATGGGCGCCGCTTTCGGCGGAATTGCTCCCGGTCGGATCCATAATAGATGGTGAACGTCCCCCACGGTGTTGCGCCATGCGGCCATCGCGCGCTTCACTGTGCCGAAAATGCAAGCAGCTGCTAACTCTTATCCCCTCCTCTCAGGTCAGAAAGGGTCAGAGCTGGCCCCTGGAGAACCACGTACGTTCCAAAGCCGGGGGCGCTTGTTATCGGACTCATTATATGGCGTTACTTTTCTTACTACGCATCGCTCGAGTTATGGCCGTCCTAACTACCAGCCTTGACTTCTCATAGATAATGTTTCATCCGCTCTAATAAGCGTTTTATTTATATTTTTACCAACAACTGTTATTTCTTAGATAATCATATCTCATTTTCTTTTTCCCTGCTCTGGTTTTTGTTGCTGCATACTTGGGTATTCTTGTGTTCTTGAGCAGCATAGCATGAAGTTCAAAGTACATGCGTCCTTGGCATCTATAACCTTAACAAAAGATTGACATGTAGGCTCACCGAGATGCCCCTTCCCACGAGAATCTATAGTAGAAGGCGAGAGAATAATACGTGAAATGTGAAGAGGTCTGACCCCTTATTCTTATGGCAAAGATTGTTAAGTTTCGCTTGACGACGTTAAAGCATGTGATTGCAGTCTGAGCAAAACACGGGCGTTCTTAGGGCAGCCCTCTTTTGCTGTGCTTAATAGTAACAAAATAGCAGGAATGTTTTGCTTCGTCGCTGACGTCGACAGAGAATTTTCCTGTCAGCTTGACGGGGCCATTATCGCGTGATTATCGGGGACGCGTCGATTTGTGGCTCGAACTTCACCAAAAGCTAAGTGGCCCCAAATAATTCCATGCACCCAGTTGCAAGTAATAAATAAGGAACTGACTTGGAAAAGAGGGTTAGAATTAAGCTGTGATTAATAATTCAAGGCATAGTTACGAGTCAGAATTTTTGGCAAATACACTGTGAAACATACTACAAAACCTCCCTAGCTCCTCTATAACCATCTCACTGTCTTCTACACTTTGCTGGCTGCACTTGAGACGCCACAGTGAACCTAAAGGCATGAAAATTGTGAGAATGCACCTAATAGTTCCGCTAACATTAATTGGTTGTTTAGATAAAGCGCCTGGAGTATCTGGCAAATGTTGCAAATAAATAGGGCCAAAGTAATCTGCTCATGGACAGTGCATCTTTGAGAAGAGTGCTGCGAAGATGAACAGATGCAGCAAAGTCTGCAGAACTACAAGATGTTTAATAAGATGCGTCTTCGACTTCGCCTGATAATTTTTCGAAGGAAATTATTCGCTCAGTCTGATGAGCTCAGTAATGTTGCGAATAGCAATCCATGTAGAGATATCCACGCATCGAAGTGCTTCGCAGCTAACCTCCGATCGCAATTTGCGCTGACGTATACTTCGTGATAAACGGCAAGAAGCAATTTCTTCGCGGGCAATATGTCGGCTTGCTTTGAGGCCCAATTGAAGATCACACACATAGCATGAGCGAATGCACAGTTCTTCGCTTGCAATATGGGGCCACAAGCAATTGCTAGGCAGAGCACAGAGCAGTTAAAAAGGCTAAACTACAGTTGAATCATTTCTTTTCCGTAGCTCCATCCGCAAAAGTGAAGACGGTATTTCACTAATGCAAAAACGGGACACAGAAGAAGGGCGCACGGTACAGTCAGTTGGCTTACAGCTGGGGGAGTACAAGTCTGCAACGGAGGGCCAAGTCATGCACTATTGATGTACATGCAGCGACGAAACTAAGATTAACGAACTCGACGCGAGGATTCACACAAAATGATCGGGGGAACGCAAGGTCGAATGAATTAGATCTTCTTTGCTCCGTTCACACCTTTTAAGTTCGGAGGCAGTGTGAGTTTTACAGAAGTGCACAAAATAAATCGGCTACCACCCAGGCAAGGGAGCGGTGAAACCCTCCACTCTCCCCTAAAACCCACTCCAGCGCATCCAATAAAATGTTTACCACCACTAACCCACAATAGGAATAGTGTGTAAATTATTCAAAGTTTTTGCTCCTGGACGTCGTTCGAAAACAGAAAGTAGACGCTTACTTCTGCTGTGGGCGCAAAGGTTACGCAATGCAACGACGGATTCGGATAAAAATGGTTGAAAGGCAGTGCACTGTGAACAAGAAGATGGACAAAGTGGGTGGCTGAACGTCAAGAAACTACTTATACATGTGCACAAGAGTATTTCTGACTACGCTAACCGAACGGTGACGCTACTGACTACAAGTCTCATGTGCTAGGTCCATACTCCTCGACGTTTTACCCGATTTCATTTAGATAGACCTTATTCTATTCCATTTCACCATCTTACATCTCACGTATGGTTGGGAAACAATTTACCCCGATCTGCCCAGTTGACCGTCTGGCTATAAATTGGCCATAATCTGTTGCCATCCTTAAAGTGGCTACAGAAAGGGGAGCTGGTGAAGCCACATGGGGTCAGCCTGTCGGAACATGATACCAAAGTCTAATTTGCGAATATACAAGCACTTAGAGCCGCGACGTCTCGGCGCACTCACTGCGCTCTAGGTTATCTCGTACGCGCCCGCAATTCGCTTCCTCTGGATAGCCTCTCGCTCAGTCCCGCTGGGTGCGCCAGAGCAGAGGAATCAGCTCGGCCGGGGAGAAAACCCTCGCTCACCTGTTGCTGCTGATAGGGCATCGCCTGCTGCTATGCGGACAGCCGCTTTCCGCCGACGCTGTCTTGCGCGATGTCTGACGGAGGCAGGTCCCCAGACGCTGGCACAGTCTTCGTCGTCCGGCGCTGCCATCGACGCTCCGCCGATAGCGCTCGCAGCGGCGAGGGATCACGTCCGGCCCGCTCGCCACCAACGGAGGGGAAGGAGCTCAGACAAGATGACGACGCGACCGAAGTCGCGAGTACGCCAGTGCCTTTAAACGCATCTGCTTTACTTATCGGACTCTTGACAAGGTAACGCGTGAAAGTAAAAAATAAAATTGTCTTCGTATCCACTCTGAGACTAAGACTGACATAGTTGGTTTGGTGGCGCACCGGGGTAGAAAACAACGTGGTGCATGGACGTTAAAAACAAGACTGACACAACGCTCATGTCAGTCCCTTCTTTTAAAAGTCCTGGTAGGAGTGCTGTTTCTCGTCATGGTATTGCATGCAGATTTGAAGAAATTTGCGCAGCTTTTCAGCTCTCGTGTTGCTCATGTGCCCTTATAAGTTTTCTTTCGTATTTATCCAGATGAAGTCGTTCTACAGCTTTAGTCTTCTGGGAACATCGTCCCCATGTTAACTCATTGGGTACGGCAAGAGATTTAATTCCGAGCTGGTATGTTTTTCAAGCAAGGCAGCTGAGAAGCGGTGAAATAAATTTGCTGATTGGCTGCTGCTTAACACGATGAAGATGAAAAAGGGAGGAGATTTATATTCTGCACCTGAAGGAGAAGTCGCCGGCGGCGCTCCATTCTAAGCCCCTTGTCTATCCTTTTGTACGTCGCACCCTTCTTATATTGCAGAACATGTTCTGAAGGAAGTCGAAAGGCTGCAGTGCATGCCTAAGTCCTTTCTCAATAAAATCTGGCATTTTGCACCTAAAGCAATGGTAGTGCAGTCACAAGGCTGCTATGCATGCCTAACCCTTTCCTCCCTAAAATGTCGCACTTTGCATCTAAAGCAATGGCAGTGCAGCGGGAAGGGGGGAGGGGAATATTCTTTTACAACATCTTCAATTTATTTTTTTTTTCACAAATATTTCAAACCAAACCACTCATGCACACAGGATCACGAAGAGATTTCGTTCATCATATTAATATGGTTTTATGACCAAATCTTCCTTCCATTAATTAGCAAAGATATATCATAAATAAACAGATGAAATTATACATCTACTGATGATGCGGATAGCTTGGGTGCGAGCGGTTTGTCTCTCGGCTTCGACTTTGTCCCTGTCTGGGCGGTAATCGCTGTGCGATTTCACAAGCCCTCGCAATTTTATCTCTGGCGTTTATTTACGAAAATCTCTCACACCGCTCTGGACGGTGCAGCCATAGCTCCGGATCGGTCTCAGGGCGCAAAATTCGGCTAATATAGGCTCTGGAGGAATGCACCAAGAATAATACAATACAAGATACTTATCAATAATACAAGATAATACAAGAAACTTATCAGGAGAGTCATGCTGCTACCTGCAGTGAAGTAAATTCACTTTTGTCATTACAGGCATCAAACCTGCAAGACATGCGCTAGTTAAGTTGCAGTCTAGCTTGCGAAATGGATTCGAACCGACTGCATATGCATGTTCAATTGTATGCCTTTTATATCAAAATTATATCCTTTTATATCAATTTTATATCAAAATTGTGATGCAACTTTTCGCCTTACAGCGTACCGGGTGGCGTCATATGTGGCCAGGGACAGCAATGCTTTTGCATTGCCGCACGTAAACAGTCTTAGGTGTCTGTGCCGATTTTTTCTCCGCCTCCTTTCACTGCGATAATTACTGCGCCTTTCCTTTTCTTCTCGCAGAACATTTGCATTTCGTATTTTTTAGACAAACCCACCACTGGCTATGCAAGACACGCTGCGGGCCTTCCCGACTGCATTCATCTAAACGGAATCTTAGAACACAGCCGGCATGAAAGCGACCTACCATCTGCATCAAACGGACCAGGCCACGCCGAACACGCCACAGACATTACTCGAAGATGAGTGGCAAAATACAAAGTATCTCTAACCCACCCATAACCAGCCTGCACTTTCTATCAAACGTTTTCACAATTTATACCGGCAGAAGGTCACGAGCTACCGCTCATCCTTCCTGGCACCCTTCCTGCGCCTCCCTCTCCATCTTCCGCATGCTGCCCACCACCACAAATGTATGCTGCATTTAATCCTTACTACGGCTGTATGAAGTGTTTTGCGAAGGCCTTCTGAGGCACACTGAAGACTGAGTGCTATTTTGGGTGCCTCACAAGCCAACATCAAGCAGCTGAACTATTGCAAGCTAAAGGTTGGATAACCTGCCCCGGCCTTCCCAAAAACACCTCTATCATGGTCATTATGGCAGAGAGCTGAGTCTTCTCTTTACCAGTGTTGCACACACAGGAGCTGCTACGTGTCTGAGTGTGGTTAGTAGCCCATGAACCTGATCATCGCCTTGGAGCGTATTGCGTATCCGAAGTGTCTGACCTCTGCTGCAGCACTATCAGCTTGCTGGCACGTCTTCGTTAACATCACAGAGGTATCCTCCATAAATCACTGCTAAAAATTGTGGCGTTAATAACAAAGCAAACATCGCAGGGACAGTAACGCCTTTGAGCCGCATCTCTAGGTGCTAGAGTGCGCACTGCCTTATCTACTCCGATGGTCTCATCACGCCCGCATCACCAGCATTCAACGTCTGGGTGCTGTTCATACGCAACACTCAGCCACAGAACATCAGGTGCTGCTACAGAACTGGCTGCTGTGAGAGTAGTTGTTACATACCCAAGGCGTTTTTAAAAAAAAATTCATTTACAGATTTTTTTTTAAAAAGGCGCTGATACTATCGTGAATGCCGCCTTCAAGGAATGTATATTCGGCTCGGCGGACACAGAATGAAGAAATAGCGGTCAAAGTTAGTTAATTAATTAGCCAAATTTCGTTAATTATTTTTAACTCTTCACTTTACGCTGCTTATTGCAATCACAGTGTTGGAGATAGTAAGGATTCAAAGCAAATACAATTTGCAGCATGTCCCTAAGTGCAACAGATATTGAGATATTCGCGATTGAATTTTCAGTCTTTTCGGATCCGATTCGGGAAATGAACGCTCAGAGTGCGCCGGAAATCCCGCCCACGATACTACGTAAGAGACTGACGAAATGATGACGACAACCGACGGCACCAAGGCTATAGCTGCGACTGCGGCAGGCAGGCGCTCGAGAAGAGCGCATAGACACTGCTTCCGTGAGCAACACGCCGTTGGCATTGAACTTGGAGGCATGTTTCCTGCCATCAATGGCTTTGAAAAAGCAACACGGTGATAACGCTCAAGATTTCCTTTTCCGTTCTGGCTTTGCCAAGAAAGGAACGGTGGCTTATCGGCTCGCGATTTATTATATTTTACCGGAATCTCCACTGGTCCGCTGCCGGCTGCTGCAATACTATACATGTCAACTCTGAATGCGCGTTGGAATGGCAGGGCAGCTGCAACCGCGATACTCGTTGACCCAGAAGGTACAGATGGTTGTCGCCTGTGTAAAAACGGATGGCAACGCTCGCCTCGCCTCAAGACTCTACGCCTCCGAGCATCCCGGTCCCCGGTTCCGTCACATACGATGTTCGCTAAAATGCACAAGCTTTTCTGGACCACACGATCTGTGCTTCATTCAAGGAAGGCAAAGGGAGTTATCCTGAGTGTAGAATTCGAGATAAATATTCTCGCCTATGTTCATGCATACCCCGAAGCCAGCATTCGTCAAATCGTCGAGGCCGCTGGATCCTCCCTCTATTCAGTCTGGTGAGTGCTCAAGAAGCATAGTTTTTATCATTACCACATATCGCTGCATCAGAACCTCAGTGAAGATGATTATAAAAGGCGTTATGAATAATGCAACTGGGCTTTGATCAAATGTGAAGTAGACTAAGTCTTTTTTAGGAAAGTTCTGTGGACGAACGAGGCCCACTTTTGCCGTAACGAGGAAGTCAATGTACACAACGCTCACTACTGGATTGATGAGAACCCGCACTGGCTCAAGGGAACACCACCACCAAGTCCGGTGGTCAGTGAATGTATGGTGTGGCATTTACACAAATCGAGTAGTGGGGCCGTACTTTCTGGGAGAAAATCTAACAGCAAAGTCATACACAGCGAGCTTTCTATGTGGGGCTGTCAGCGATCTCATGTCTGAGATCTCGTTAAGTCAAGTCCACGCCTCGTGGTTTCAGCACGACGGGGCGCCTGCGCATTTCTTGTCGCGTGCTAGGGATTGGCTCGACAGCAACTTCCCCGGTCAGTGGATATGGCGCGGTGGGGTCAGGTTCTGGCCACCTAGGTCACCCGACCTAACTCCATTAGACTTCTTTCTTTGGGGTTACGTCAAGAACGAAGTCTACGCAACTGAACCCGAACACGTGGCAGACCTCAAAGAATCAAGGCATGCGCGAATAATACCCCCGCAGGTTGTGAAATGAGTGCTGCAGTCCATGAAGGAGAGATTCATGGCATGCGTGGCGGTTGAAGGCAAGCATTTTGAGCATTGCTGATGCATAAAACCTAGCCACCCAGATACGACGGGGCGAGATTCATCAGTTAACGTCTTTTGGAATTACTTTGGATAAAAAATAATAAAGCGCAAGCAATAAACTTGCAGCGCGTTCCTTTCTTGGCCGAGCCAGAGCGGAAAAGGAAATTTTGCGCGTTATCACTGCGCTGCTTTTTCGAAGCCGCTGATGGCAGGAAACGTGGCTCCAAGTTCAATGTCAATGACGAAAAAAGAGCGCGTGCTACTCACGGAAGCAGTGACTATGCGCTCTTCTCGAGCGCCTGCCTGCCGCAATCGCAGCGATAGCCTTGGTGCCGTCGGTTGTCGTCATCATTTCGTCATTCTGTTACACAGTATCGTGGGCGGGACTTCCGGCGCGCTCTGAGCGTTCAGTTCCCGAATAGGATCCGAAAAGGCTGAAAATTTAATCGCGAATATCTCAGTACCAGTTGCACTTAAGGACATGCTGCAAATTTGTAGTTGCTTTGAATCATTATAGTCTCCAAAATTGGAATTGCAATATGCAGCGTATACAGTGAAGAGTTCGAAAGATGGTTAACGAAATTTGGCTAATTAATTAACGTCGACCGCTATTTCTTTACCTTGTGTCCGCTGAGTCGAATATACATTCCGTGAAGGCGGCATTCACGATATTATCAGCGCCTTCTTTTTAAAAATTTGTAAACGGTTAAAAAAAACACCCCGTAGAGTAGTTGCATACAACTACTCTCCCACTAGTTGTTGCATACATTCTGAAGCAAACAGCTGGAGCGTGGGTTACCATCAGTGATTGTTCACCGGAACTTGAACCGGTGACATCAGCGCATACTGAGGAGCAGTTTATTTCATTTCATTTCATTTATTGAACCCTCAAGGCTAAAGGCATTTAAGAGGGGAGTGGTTACAAAAAAAAAGAAAATACATAAACAAATGCAATACATGATACAAAACAAAGTATTATCAAATTCCTGTTATACAATGTTAGCTAGTGCAGAACGAAAATGCTGGTTATGACTTATGTCGGCGATATCTGCGGGAAGGCGGTTCCATTCGCGTGATGTACGAGGCAAGAAAGACTGAAATGCAGTTAGTGTTACACCTTTCAATGCCAACTTTGTGACGATGATCAATGCGGTTTGACACGTATCTGGGGGAGAAAATGAGGGCATCATGTAGCATGGGATGATGGTATAATTTATGAAAGAGGCTCAAATGAATTGTATGCCGGCGGGATGCTAAAAGAGGCAAAGAAAGGTTAGCTTTCATGCTTGTTACACTTGCGGTACGGTTAAAGTTGGACAGGATAAAACGAGCAGCGTTATTTTGAACTAGCTCAAGCAAAGTTATCAGTTATTCATGATGGGGATCCCATATGGCGGCGGCGTATTCCAGATTAGGGCGTATTAGTGTTATGTTATATCAATATATACTATCAGTTTAGTCAATATTATCAGTATAGACGCCGATGACTGTGGTCTATACCACAGCGTTGTGCTGCATTGGAGTGACCACGCCGATGGCGCAGCAAGAGCGATGCGCGGTGGCTCATCCCAGATGGTCCCAATTCCTCTCTCCCAGATTGATGGAGCAAAACTTGTGGCTTCTGTTGCCAGCCGCTCGCAACGCACCCTGTGGTATGACTCAGACCATCATTACATCTACCTTCGATGCATCGATCCCATTTCTGATTTCCGCAGGCCACGTAACCCGTTTGGGCGTGGGCGCACTGCCTCTGACAGATTCTACTTTACATAGGACGCACTGCCTACTTGTACGAAATCAGGCGCTCAAAAATTTTACTGTACTCGGTATTTGTGGTACAAATGTGCAAGGATTGTTGTTCTTTGCTTCCTCTACTTTCTGGTCAGCGTCCTTGTCATGTTAGTCGCGCTGTGTGCTATGACGTGTGCAGACTTTGAAGAGCTGCCTCCGAAGCACAGACCACTGCCCATTTTCGACATGGTAATTCGTGCCAACATCATCAAAAGTGGCAACCGAGAGCCGCTAGTTAAGGCGCCATGGGTGCCGTTATGTTTCCGTCGTAAAGCAACCGTCGCTGCTACTGAGTCATCATGACTCATGGGGAGTTCCACATGCATATGAACTGTGCGGCCTTTAGTGCTCAAAAAATCACGGAGGTTGCCTGCGGAGGTGCTGGGCATCAAGTGCACGCTGTATTGAGACCGAGTATCATGAGCAGTATGAGGCGGAGCACAGGATTCTATCGGAGATAACCTCGTAACCTAGCTCTGGCGATACACTGCAAGGCCGCTTTTCGCAAAAGGTGCAAAGCGCTCTGCCATATCCTGCCGTCACCACCACCAGTGGCGGTTTTCTGCTGAGTCGCCGTAGATAACGGGCTAGTTTTGCTAAGCTTTCTTTCGCGTTATCTCTACCAATTGTGTGAAGGGAAAAGAAGCCGCACGCAGGAACTCAAATGGAAAGATAAAAAGCAGCGATTCTTATCGCAACGCTATAGAATGCAATGCCGATAACTGTGATGCCTGACCGTTATCGCTATCAGTCATTTCCAGCTGCTCAGAGTTGCCTAAAACACGGTTGCAGAGTGAGAGCCAGCGGCTACAGGGCCGCGCCTGCGTTAATACTTTGTTTCTGAGAGCGAAAACCACGAATCGCCACAGGCTGTTTACCATGTAATGCTATTTGTGAGTTTATAAGCTATTCACCACGTTCAGCAGTGTTACCCCTCAAGTTGCTCACGAAAGTGCAGGGTGCGTTTTCCTTGTATACCCCCAAGAGGCAATGGCCGATCGCAGAGCGATAGCCATACGTGTTATTCTGGTCGGCAGCCAACCTGATCGCACGATCACGCTCACCGAATGGCGACCCCCGGTCAACTGCGTACCAGGTTGGGCTGAAGTCGGTCAGCGTGCTCGGCCAGAGCATGGGCTCCGGATTGAATGCCGACTACGACCGCGTTAGAGGGTAGGCGGGTCCGAGATAAGGTGCTCGTGAACATCAGCGTCCAGACATACAGAGAAGCCTTGCTTCTTCGCCACCCTGAGGAACCGATGCTTATGCAGCGCCTTCGCTTGGAGTTGCCACTACGCTCCGCAGTGGTTTCGCTCCCTTGCGGTGACAGCGTCTTGCAACGCTGCCAGGGAGTCCACAGAACGCTATCGCCCGTTTGCAGCGCCACATGGCGACAATTACAGACAGGCTGTTTTATTTCCCCCCACCTTCTCTCATGCTTTCACCCCACGTTTCCTCCTCATTGTACCACCTGTGGCCTGCCCAGATCCACACTTTTCCTCTACCTTTGGGAATATCCTTCCCCAAAGGCAGTACCCCCCATCCCCAATCCCACTCATTCTTCCTGGGAGGCTGCTTTACGGACCGCTCAGCCCGCCGGCCAGAAATGGCTGGTGGATCGGGCTTTACGGGAAGCACAAGCCCGTGGACTCCTGGACCAGTAGGGGACCACCCTGGAAGATTTTTTTTTGTGCAATAAAGTTGTTTCCATCCATCCATCCGTTCGTCTCTACGCTTTGCTCGTCGGTAAATTGGTTTTTGAGGAAAGGAGAGCTATTTGTCTCGCATATCTAGGTGGATACCTGAACCTCGCCGTAACAGGAAGGGAGGGAGATGGAAGTGAACGAAGACATCGTTTACTTGACGCGCCTTTGTTCATTCCACACCATCGAGCTGGCATGGCGGAGTGGTTAGCGTGCTCGTCTCGCACTCCGGAGAATCTGGTTCGATCCCCCAACTCGACCAATTTCCTACTCGGTTTTATTTATTTATCTGGTCAGACTAGAAAGGTTGATTAGGCTAACTGGCTAATTAAACAATTAACTCAGTCCCACTTACTTGGAGCATTACTATACCATCCCTTTAATTGGTTGCATGGTTACCAGCCGAAGTACAATTGGCCCTATTTGAAATTCGCTCACTGTGACGTCACGACCATTTCGACCAAGTGAAACAAGGTCAGGTCAGCGTAGCTACGGCGGCCACCCGAGGTCTCGCTTTGGCTGTCGGAGTGTTGCTTTCTGAACGAAAACCTACAATGCGTGCTCACGACATGTTATCGCGCGCTCAGAGTGCGGCTGTGATTCGTTTTTGTTTCAATACTTTCCGTCACCCATAGAGACGTCGGCATGCAGAAAACGTTGTTGGTTAATGGAAAAACTGCCAACAAGCTTACGCGTCTGTTCAGCGCAATTCAGGAATTGAATGCGGACATAAAGGAAGGAAGGAAGGAAGGAAGGAAGGAAGGAAGGAAGAAAGGAAGGAAGGAAGGAAGGAAGGAAGGAAGGAAGGAAGGAAGGAAGGAAGGAAGGAAGGAAGGAAGGAAGGAAGGAAGGAAGGAAGGAAGGAAGGAAGGAAGGAAGGAAGGGAAAACTTTATTTACACTAATGGTTTTTCCTGCGGTTTGGGGGCATCTTCAGAGACGTCTTGGTTCTACCCCCAGGAGCCTTCTCTGTCGAAGTCGTCCGCCTCTAATCAGTGGTCGGTTGCCCTCAGTCCAGGGCTCCGCTGGCCACTGCCGCCCGTTGAGCTCGCTGCACCAGACCTTGTTGGTCTTCACAGCGGTCGCTGGACAGCAGAGTCTCCCACTGCTCCGCACTCGGGTTTTGTATTTTGGGGACTACGTGTATGTTTTGGCAGGCCCATGTGATGTGGTATAGAGTAGGTTTTTCGTCGCACCAGGGACATTTGTCCGTGTATATCGTAGGGTGCATTTTGTTTAGTATATGTAGGTTTGGGAAAGAGCCTGTTTGCAATTGTCTCCAAGTGACAGCTTCCTCTCTGCTGAGAGATTTGTGCGGTGGGGGATATCGCATTCTTCTGCCTCTATAGTTTTGTAGTATGGTCGAATATTCCCTGGGTGCTGGCGCGAGTTCGGCGGTCTCGTCGGATGCTCGGAAAGTAATGTATCCTCGAGCTATCCTGTCGGCCTCTTCGTTCCCTGCCACCCCCGTGTGCCCCGGTACCCACACAATTTTGTGTGGGATCTTGTCGTTTTGTTCTTCCTGGTTTTTAATTCTGTCGCTCGCTGCGAGGAGTATACGGAGCGCGTGACGACCTATCCTGCCATTCATGTAATTTCGGCAGGCTGTTTGAGAGTCCGTGAGTATTGTTAGTGACCGCCCGGTTCTATAGCCCTCCGCCACCGCTAGAGCAACGGCTACTTCCTCGGACTCTGCGGCTGTGCAGCCTCGGAGAGACGCGCTGGTCATTTCGCGTAAAGACGAATCGACCACCGCCGCTACAGCGATTTTGGTGTCTCCTCCTCTCCAAGACGCGTCTGTATACACGGTCGTGGCTTGAGGAGCGTATGTTTTCTCAATGAAGTCGGCCCTCGCTTCTCTTCTGCCTCGATGGAGGTTGGGATCCATGTTTTTTGGTATTGGAGCTACCTTGAGGGTCTTGCGAAGCTCGTCGGGGATCGTTGCCGTCCTCGACATTTCTCGCATCTGCTCGCGGTATCCGAGCCTCTGCAGGAGCGCTCTTCCTGTCGTTGTTTGCAACAGCCTGAGTTTTTGCGACTCAAGCTGCGCCTCTCGTAGCTCCTCAAAGGTGTTGTGTAATCCCAGGGCCATGAGTTTTTCTGTAGACGTGTTGCGTGGTAGTCGGAGCGCTGTCTTATACGCTTTGCGTAGCAGGGCATCCGCTTGTTGTATTTCATTTTTGTTGAGGCATTGGTAGGGTAGGCTGTACGTGATTCGACTAACTACTAGGCTTCTGACTAGTTTTAGTGTGTCTTCTTCACGCATGCCATGTCGCCTGTTGGTAATGCGGGTGATCATGCGTGCGACTTGTAGCGTTGTTGCTTTCAGTAGGGTAAAAGTGTGAGTACTGCGCTGGTTGGATTGAACCCACATGCCCAAAATTCTTATTGTTGTCTTTTCGGGTATGGGCGTCCCTTCTAGGTAGACGTTGAGTTTTAGGTCCTCGTTGGTTGGGACGGTCCGGTTTTGCTTGCCTCTCCAGACTCTCAGCAGTTCTGATTTCTCGGTCGAGCATGCGAGTCCTCTTTCTGCGAGGTATTGCTCTACACAAGAGGCCGCTTGCTGTAGCCTTTCTTCCTTCTCTCCGAGACAGCCCGCGTTTGTCCAGATTGTTATATCGTCAGCATACATTGCATGCCTGATGCCTTCGATGTTCTCTAGTTTTCGAGCTAGGCCTATCATGGCTATGTTGAAGAGTAGGGGTGAGATAACTGACCCTTGGGGTGTTCCCTTGTTTGGAGTGCGAATTTTGTCCGATCGAAGGTCTCCTATGCCGATGGTGGCAGTTCTATCGGACAGGAAGGCTTTGACGAAGCCGTGGATTCTGCGTCCATAATAATGCGGACATAAAAAAAGTTTATCTTAATATCGGGCACGAACGCAGCAAAGCTCCTAGCCGCATGAGCAGCTATTGTGTACATAATTCTTGTGGTCTGAGCTTCTGGATGTTCCGAGCAAAGTTATTTTTATCGAATAGCACACAATGCAGGAGCTTGACAACTATGGCGATAACTTCGTGTCCTCAGCCCACTTCGTCACGAACATCGGGTGCGAATAGGCGCCTTCATCTGAAAAGAAAAAAAAAATCAAGCATATATTGAATATAAAAAATTAGCGCCTTTGCAAGCATAGAATAACGGAAGCGGCTGTACTATCATTTCACCGAGCTGCAAAGCGCGCAAAAATTCAGTGACGTCAATGAAACAAGAAAGAACACATGACACGCACGGGACGAAAAATTCCCTCACGCCTTCTAACAAATTTGTTGCATCGAATGAATCGTAAATAGGCCCACTTCGAAAGTAAAGCGTGTCAGACTCAACAAACGTCCCAACGTTAACAGTGTCACTCCCCGACCGGCTTTGGGAATCTCACTAAAGGCGCTGAAACTCGTTTTTTCGGGGCAGTAATAACGTCCCTTTCATGTACCAGCCTATCGATCCGTGTAATTACACTAACTCCGATATTTGTGAGCTAGTGAGTACTGGCGAGATCAATGCAGCCGAGAAGAAAAAGTGTTTTAAAAAAAGTGAATTTGCTTGATCGCTCGTAGTGTGAACCTCATGCGCCGCCTCGACACGTGGAGCTGCTCTGGGTGCCTGCGCACTCGGGGAACACCGGCAACGAGGCCGCCGATAGCTTAGCCCGAGGTCTGATACACCCGGCACGGGCAGCCCCAGCGTCGGAGTTCTCTCTTGAGCGCATGCACACATTCAGTCAGCTGACTCAGGCTGACCGAGCGACAGTTTCACCCACCACCACACCCCTCACTTGAGAGAGAGAGAGATAAAGAGAGGGGGAAAGGCAGGGATGTTAACCAGAAAGGTTTCCGGTTGGCTACCCTGCACTGGGGAAGGGAATGAGGGGGTAAAAAGAGAGAAGAACAAACCCTATGGTGCCGCCTTCAGACGCGAACCCTACCATCCCCTTATATCTGGTTCCGCTACCATCAAACCCTCACTGACCCCTCCTGCACCCTCTGTAACCACCCCACCGCCACCATTGCCCACATTCTATTCAAATCCCCGGCGGATCCTCTTCCGCGGGGCTTGGAGAACCTCCGCAGCTGGGAGGACTGAGAGACAATGCTACACTCTGGGGATCTGGTCCGGCAGTAGACCGCCACTGATTGGGCTGCAGACGTCATGAACCGTAACATGAACGTTTGAGTGTAGTGGGGTCGTGCGCTGGCCCAGGGGCCCGTGTGCCCCAAACACCTCTGTTAAAGTTTTTACTACTGCTGCAGTGAAAACTGTCACACTCGCCATGGCCAAGTAGGCAGACAGCGTTCGCGAGAAACTGTGCTCCTCTTAATCTCAGCTCTTCGATCGCATTCATCGATTATGTTTTTCAAGAAATTTTGACCTTGTTTTTGTACTAATGCAACACAATGTCACATTTATCCTACCGGCAACCTGTGACAAAAAAAAAATAAAGTTACACTTAAGTCTCCTTACGTGCGGAAGTGCGAAGGCAGTAGATTTTGCGAGATCCAGTTTTGTTGCTGTATATATACTGCAGCCCATTAAGTTATTAACACTTTGCCGTAGGTCACGCACGCAGTTCTCAGCAATGAGACCAACCATATTTCACATATCAACTTGAAATGACGCTAAGAACGAAACGCGTAATTTAAGACATGGCAATGTAATATTGTTTTCCACCCGACGTGCACCTTTATCCGTTGTCTCCTTCCCGGTACAAGGAGCACATGCGACTTTTCCAGTCAGATGCAGGATTCTGGACCACTGGAGCTTATCTGCGAACGAATTCGCCAGCTAAGCCAGCCATCCACCGCGAAAAATGCAGGCATCCGCTTACTTCTGCAGCCTGTGCCGCCATCTGCACAGAGCGAACGCGAACTTTTTCTCGAGCGCAGCTGCTATCTGGCACGCTTCCCAGGTGTCACCGGCCTCTCGGCGCTGTCTGATTTTCATCGTTTACCGCCAGCTGCCGCGCTCCTGTTCAAAAAGGGTGAGCCCCCTTATTTGGTTTACTAGCGCGGTCAAGAGGTTCCATCTACCCATGTGTTCTGCCTCATCGTGGCGGTGTGAGCTCCAGGCTCGTGTTTCGCGAAAAGCCACAGGTGTGACGTGAATACGTGGACAACTGCTAACGGTTCTGAAGCATAATTATTGTGGAATATATATGCCCGCCCTGCAGAGTTAGTCGAGCCTGCACTAGCCTATTGAGCTGGTTCGCAATGTGTACGTTTCTAATAAACCTGCCTACGAACGCTTGCGTTGCGGCGTACACGGCGGCCGGTGCCTAAAGCTCCGCACCTGTGCAGAGGTAGGTGTGCTCGATATTTGCATGTGTAATTGGTTACCTTTGCGACGGAACCTTTGTGCTTCTGTATTTCGCGTTTTGTAGCTGGGAGTACAGCCCAGTCTCACTTCTGCTCATTTGCTTCGAACGTGTACCACCTCGATATATTAATGCGAGGTATGCCGTGATGCGAAGGAAATGTGGCTTAATTGGGTAGCAGATTTCCTGCTTAGGTATCTTCGTTATTAGACGATCTGTCAGGCAGGCATAGCCTGGCCTTCTGCCAGCTGTTGAATACAAATGAGCACCCAAGCAAACTTGCTTAATTACGTGACCAGACATCCGGTTTTCGCCATGCCTCGTGTCGTCTTGTCTCACTAGAATTTACTACATCATTCACTGTCCTGCTAGATTATTAGTTGCTGGACGCGGAATGAATGAAGTAAAATGAGCCTGTTCATATAACTCAAGAGCTAGAAGAGGTTATCTTTGGCTGCATATATGATGAAATTAACATCATTAAGGCTGAAGTTCCAATGCGTGGTGTCAGAGGTGGCAGTATTCTTCATCACACTCGCGAAAATGCCTCTCCCGATGTCGGGATTAGCGCGCGATCCGAAATGGGCGTTGTGTCATCACTGCAAAGAAATTAATAACCACTACCTTCACTGAACTCCTTTACTATTTGGCGTTGCTTCGAAAAAGCGGCTACGTAAGTGTCCACATAAAACTAAGCCACTGGTCACTGCACGACGAGAGATAATGCTTTGGCACCACAACAGATAGCTGCGTACTGCAGCCTGCAATAAGTTGCTGCAACTTATTGCAGTGATTACATAACGTACGGGTGTGAATAGTGCTCTTACCAAACGTTATCGAATACAAATAGCAGCGTGCAATAAGTTGCTACAACTTATTGCAGTTATTTCATAACGTAGGGCTGTGGACAGTGCTTTTACCAAATGGAATCGAATACGATAGTGTTGATTTGCTGCCGAATCCAATACGAAAAGTGTTGCTAAAAATGAATAGGAGATCGACAGAACCAAATCGAATCAAATATTTTCACGAATACTCGCTGCTTGTTCGATTATTCGGCGGCCTTCGGTGCAGTATGGGTGCAGTGCTATAAACTATGGACTTATATCTATGGCTTTTTAAAGATTCAGTGCTGATCTCGACTACGGGATACGCAACACGAAGTCAGTATAACTTCACGACCATCATGTAATGCGTAAAAGAAAATTACATGTTGCTATTCACGACGGCAACGTGTAATATAGCGCCATGCACATCTGAGTAGGTGAGGGGCGTATGAGCCATGAAGCCCGGCATCGAGCACTAGAGCAGGGTTTATTGGCTGAGCTCTGTCGCGTCGTCCAAACGTGAAGGTCGTGTGTAGGCTTTAAAACGCCACTACTCGTATGGACAGCATCGCTGCTCTGACCTGTTCAACCCCCCGTATACGGGTCGTGCGAGAAATCTGCGTGGGGCCGCAGTTGGTGCCGTTTTCGAAACCGCCATCGAAAATAACTACGACGGGCATTATTCATACTTCGCGCCGATTATTTGAAACTTACTCGAAATTTGAGAACATATTCGATTCGTTTCGAATAATCTTGGACATTCGCTATTTCATTCGTTCGACGAATCGAACAGGCGGATATTCAACTCTCTATTCGAATTTTTCGAATATTCGCTCAGCCCAATACAATGGTGCTCCAATGATGTTTTCTTTCCTCATATATGGCAAAGCCGCACCACCAAATGTTCAGTTTGTAGAGATTTTTTTCATCCCAGTGCTCCCACCGAGAAGCCTTTCAGAACAAAGTTTATTCTTCTTTCATTAAGGTCGCGTGCAAAAAACGGAGGAGGGTGTTTGGCCTGGCATACTCCCCGGATTCAACTTAGCCAGCTTCAGCTTAGAAGAGGCACAGATTTGGTGAAGATAATGCAGTAAGGTTGCATGGTTTGCGCCTTACCGCTACTTAGAAGGCCTTCACGCGGTTGTGATCAAGGGCGCTAATGGCTGCTCGTATTCACCCCAGCGTTATCGTCTACACATGTGCTTCACATTTTTTCGTTATCTTTGTTTGATCCGTAAATTCATTTTGATAATCGACAAATAAAGACGCGGCGTTAAGCATTTATTCAATGCATTGAACGTTCGGTTGAAGATGGCTAGACAAACCAGGGTTCGCGACATATATGGATATGGCTTTATCTGTGCCTGGTGCGGTGCCATACAAAGCTCTGGCCACCACAACATAAAGAAAAGATGGCGCCCGATAATGACAGTAAGTGCAATGGTCGAGGGTAGGCGGGCGCATTTTGATGGAGGCGAAACTCAGATACTCGTGTACCGAGATTCTGGCGCACATTAGGGGGTGGGAACAAATCCAGAGCCGTGCAGAGGGCAGAACACATGCCTAGAACAACCAAACTGTGTGTTTTGCCGCTGCCAAAGCCGCTGCGACCAACAAAGCAAAAATTGACGATTAAATTCTATGAGTTTAACTGCCCATGTTTGCATCCAGACCATTTTTAACCAAATCTTATCGCTAGCTATCGCGTGTTGAGCCCGAAACGCGCTCGGAACGAGTTCTAGACATGCGTTTTGCCCTCTGTACGTTATAGGCGCACTAGCTCCGGTGTTGCATTTGCGCTTAAAATTGCATCAGGTCAATAAGGCAGATCTCAGGCGTTAGCCATTGCTATTATATGGAAAGTATGCAGAAAGTTGGTCGTTCTCCGAAGCGCATGTGTTGTTACCAACCCGGATCCGAAGCGCATGTGTTGTTACCAACCCGGATCAGAAGCGCATGTGTTGTTACCAACCCGGATCATAAGCTAATCTCCAAGCTACTCGGAAGGGTCAGGTCATGGTCGACTTGTTGTATGCTCACGCTAAACAAATCATATTTATTTGGCTCCAAGAGGTGGCGGTGGTAGCAGCGACGAAAAACTACACGGACAGGATTTCACTCCAGTCTGTCGGATCAAGCACCAGGAGGCTGTGGGACAGCAAGTGAGAATACCTGCAACGTGGTTCGCGCTGCTATCTGGAATCCCGCGTTCCCCACCTTACAGAACAAATTATCTTACCTTTTGGCCACAGAAAGCCCAGGTGTTTAGGTTGATGTGACTTTAGTTCCTTCTTGCTTTGGGGCTTGGACATAGCGAATTCGCCGCGTTCGAAATGCCAGGCACTTCAAATACCACGTGACGCACCAGGACCAAGTTTCATCCGCGGACAGACACACAAGCCGCATTCGACAGTAATAATTCAGCAAGCTGATACTACACGATTATGCGACGTTGTAGCTAACGGGCAGTGCTTCAGTACACTTTCTATTCTGGTCTTCCCGCCACTTTCACACGTTTCTTGTGGGCTCTGTTCAAAAAAGGACAGCTGTCATAAGGTGGGCTTAGTTCATCTGAGCACAATGGCTAGTACTTGCCTGATGCATCTAGGGCACTTGGAGCATGTAGTCATCATCTCTCAGCGCCCCTAAATTGTTCCATTTGCCTTAGAAAGTTCTAAAACCAGCGCAGATAACGGGCCAATGCTATCCTTAGTCCAGGCTCATCTTTATGTGCCCAGTTATGCGCCATGCCCTCAACTGGAGGGCTTCGATGAACGTACATTCACAAATAACGGGGCAGTATATAGACCCGCAGGTCACGGACCATCATGGTGTAGCGCCATTGCCCCAACGTCACCAGGAAGACAAGCAAACCGTGAATAAGACGGTGCACAATCTGTTTTATTACCGCAACTTATGTACAACTAGTGGTCACTCATGTGAACACGCACTGCTGCAGCCTCCGCGGAGGACTACACCTTTGCTAAGCTCCTCGCATCTCGTATTGTCAGCTGCCCTATATGCACAAAAATAAATGCCGTCCTCTATGTACAAGGTAGCGCCGCCTAAAAACAGTGTCGAGAGAAAATATAGCTGCCGCTCGATCACCGGGCGGGCTAACTGCACCGTCCAGCGGGTACTGCAGTCGCCCTGCAGCGCGTTCGGCGAGCAGCGGCCGGCGACGGCGAGCCGCCGCCACCGCCGCTGCAGCCGGGCCCCTCGATGGGGGCGGGGCGCTGCCTGGGATGCCACGCTTTGCTCGCACTGAGAAGACACGACAGTCTACACTCTGAGCCTACACGGGGAGGGTTTCTATTACTGTGTACCGCTCTATTGGGCAACGTTTGTACAGGAGGAAGACCGCAGACGGGTTGCTGCCGCCGTTGCTGTGAGGGCCGCAGCGGCGGACAAGGCGGTTCTCTCTCGCACAGACTGCTGCGTACAGTGAGTAAGTAGCATCGGTCGCAGGTCGTCCAGTATTATCACAAGTGCGCGTCGGACCACTCTGTTATCTGACCAACATCGATGGAAATCGCCTATGCATCACCCGTCCACGCGCGCACGAGCCGTGTGGGAGCGCTCTGATGAGATTCAACTTGAAAACCTCAAGATTCCGAGATTCGAGTCGACCCGATTGGGCCTGAGATTCCGCTCCGAGGTCCCACTCGCAGATGTCTTTGATCGCTCAGTAAGCTCAGCGTGGACGTGGCGAGATAAAATGACTCGATAAGGGTTTGGGCGCTCGGGGGTGGGGAAGTGGGGGTGAGGAGGCAACTAAAAACTTCCTGACGGCATGCCACGCGGCCTAGAATAAGCTGCACCAGGCTCTCGGCGACGCCCAGCGCCGCTCGGGGACCTCCACGGATTGCGGAGGCCGCACATTCTCAACAACCAGACAGAGACACACGAGCCAACAACAAACGAAGACACGATCAACAGGCAGAAACGCACGACGCTCGTCTGCAGCCAAGCCGTAAACACACACACGCACACCGGTCTAAAAGAGTTGACGAGAAAGACCGCTACGAGGTAAAACTATTCGCTGAGAAGTTCCAGAAGCACGGATGGCGGCGGCGTCCTTATTTTGCCGGCGGCCTGGGGGAAGGTTTCGGGGCTGGTGAGCTCGGCGGTGCCGCGGGCCCTGTAACGGGTGGGTGGGTGGGTGGAGGGTCCGGGCCGCAGTCGGGCACGGGTGGGGGGCCGACTGCGGCGGTCCTCTTATTGTGCTCCGGGCCGCGCCTGTTTGTCGTCAGCCGCTATTGCGCAAGGGGGAGGGCCGGCCACCCGCAGCTCAGTGGTACGCCCGCTGGCGGAACAGGGCGGCGATCTCCTCGACGCTCTTGCCCTTCGTCTCGGGCACCATGTAGAAGGTGAAGATCCAGAAGAACGCCAGCAACGCCGTGAATATGAGGAACGTGTAGTGGCCCAATACACCCTGGGGGAGACAGAAGAAAAAATGCACGCCGTCACTTCCTTTGCAGTGCGATCATGTACACAAGCAACACTTTTGTGGATTATTTGGTTAATGTTGGCAGGCTGCAGGCGCAGCACAAAACATCACCGGATAAGACACACAAGACAGGAATGAGTCTCTCTGAACCTGTAGGCCGTGTTCTGCATTGCCTTGTTAGCCTGTCGCTATGTGCCGTCTACATCGAACGTTTGAAGGCCATTACGTCAGGAGCAGGTTAGCTCGCTAAAAAGAGATGGACCTTTAGAGAAAACATGCTAAACTTTTGAAGACACCTAACAGCGAGAGGGGAACTCCTTGCTGTGCCACATGCAGCTGTCGCCTTTGCGGACGCTATGTACAGCATTTGTGAAAAGTAACGAGGCTCCACGGTTTGTTTCTCATTCGTATAACAGAGCCCTCACGGCTTCCCTAAAGATCAAAAAGTTCTTTGAAGGTGAGAACAGGGTTTCTTCTTATCTTACAGAGGTTTAGAGCTTGCGGGCTGACATAATAGCTTCAATATACGACTGAGAACAAAAACGTGAAGCCTCGTTACTTTTGACAAAGGCTGTAGCACCAGTCCGCAACCAGTCGTGTTGTCGACACCGTAGCATGTGAACGTGCAAAGGGGAAAGCAAAGCAGAGGTGATAGCTTCGGCAGGAAGTGCTAGCAACTATAAGCCCAACTCTAAAATCGGCTGTCAAGTGAATAGTTGACATCTGATGTCGATTTTGACACTTTGATATTAACTAGAAAACGTAAGATGGGAACAGATGCAAAGCTTATTAATTTTATTTGAATATTCAGAAAGGTGGCAGAGCACAACTACACTCTGGTTTATACTGCTGGTTTGCAAGTCCTTGCAAGGAAAGACGAGCTATGAGAATCAGAAACACCGTAGGGTTTTCGTAAAAGCCAAAGCCAGAGTTCTTTCCTGCTATATGATTGAGCTTTCCTTCTATATGATTGATGTGGAAATCTTTTGCGCTACTCCAAACCTCGTGAACATCGCAAAACAACCGTCGAACAAGTCTTGCCAAAGGCGACCGAGGAATCCAAAGTCGGTGGTAATGAAGGAAGGAAAGCAGTCTTGAGTATGCATTGATAAGGGAAGCCAGCCCGGGTGCAAATAATAAGGAGTTAGAAAAACGAAGACCACGAACTAGAGTGTACATGCGTGTGCTATCGTATCTAAGTAGCCAAGCTGTGCATGTGATCCGCCCGCCTGGTAACGTCTAGTTAGGGCAGGTGGCGACCGCTGATCCACATCATGAGAGGGAAATAACTAGAAGAATAAGGATAGGGTGGAGCGCATATGACAGGTTCTCTCAGATCATGAACGGCAGTTTGCGAATATCCCTAAAAATAAAAGTATACAACAGCTGTATCTTACTCGTACTCACCCATGAGGCAGAACGTGGAGACTAACGAAGAGGGTTCAGCTTAAGTTAGGGACAACACACCGAGTAATGGAAAGAAAAATGATAGGTGTAGCGTTAAGAGACCGGAAGCGAGCGGAGTGGGTGGGAGAACAAACGCGGGTTTATGACATCCCAGTCGAAATCAAGAGGAAGAAATCGACTTTGACAGGGATTTGGGGTAATGCGAATGCAAGATAACCGCTGATCCTAAATGAAAACGGAGTTGATTCCAAGAGAAGGCAAGCGTAGCAGAGGGCGGCAGAATGTTAGGTGGGCGGATGAGATTAAGAAATTTGCGGGTATACGGTGGCCGCAGGTGGCAAAGAACGGAGTTAATTGGAGCAGGGGTTCTCAAACTGGGTTCCGCGGAACACAGGGGTTCCGCGGGCTGTCTTCTTGTGTTCCGCGAGAACCCTCACCGGCCCTGACCCGGCAGCTGATATGAGACTGGCTCTGAGTGCTACTGAGCCATTCTTTGACTTGCTCTTAAAAGGGAAGCAGTACCACCCATCACATTAGTATTTGTATTAATCTGTGCAATAAACATTTAACTTTTGCAACTCTCTCTTTGCAAAAATGCACTCGACAACATTGCTGGTAAGTGAAAGCAGGGGGGGAGGGGGGGGGGGGGGGGTTCCCTGGACCTTATTGAAGGCTTTTGGGATTCCTCCAAGCAAAAAAGTTTGAGAACCTCTGAATTGGAGAGACATGGGAGAGGCCTTTTCCCTGCAGTGGGCGTAGTCAGGCTGATGATGATGATTTCACTTGACAGATCCAAAGTGAGAAGACGTGCGTGCTCACCGTTAGAGGCAAGAAGGCGAGGCCTACGAGGAAGTTCGCACTCCAGTTGACTGCCACTGCAATGCTTGTGGCGAGCGGCCGGGCACCCTGTCCGAAGAGTTCGCCGACCAAGAACCAGGGGATGGAGCCAGGACCCGTAGCGAACATGACCACGAAGCCGATGACGGCCACGATGCTGACGTACGAGAGCCCAGGCACGCTTTCGCGCAGCGCCAGACAGAGCGTCAAAATGACGGTGATGATGGCCATGCCGCCAAGGCCGACCAGATGCAAAGTGCGGCGGCCCGCCCTCTCGACCAGCACCAGCGACACGATGGTCATCAGTACGTTGACGGCGCCCATGCCTAGGGTGGCCTGCATGGCTACATCGGCAGTGAGGCCGGCTGAGAGGAAGATGTCGGTGGAGAAGAAGATGGCTGCGTTGATTCCAGACAGCTGCTGGGACAGCATGACCATTATGGAAATAAGCAGCGGGATGCGTAGCGTGATGTTGTGCATCATCTCGTACAGGGTCACCTGCGCAGAAAGGGACAATGCGTGATTGTTTCCACTGTTAGAACGTAGAAAAATAGTGCAAAGAAATGCTAAGAACAGCGCTGCCAATATATTAAACTGTGTTGAAGCTTCAGAAGGAAACTACTAAACTTCATGTGGCACACGTAGCACCAACAAACTTGGAAAAACCAATGGCCTAGTAGCTGTCCCTTGCGATATCCGACTGCGATTCATGTTTAGAGCGACAAACCCGCCTCCGCTACTCACAAAGGCTATGAGACACTTAAGAGGCATTCATGGTAAACGCAGCTGCAGCGTAGTCAGAAAAGGCTGCAATGCCTTTCTGCGCTGCATTAAGGCCTGCTTGCTTTTAACTTCTGATGTGTGAACACGTTGCAGTTCGGACGCAGGCAGTAAATCGCCACTGTATGCAACGCAAATATCACTGCATGCGTTCTTGACCTTGGCCAAAGTCCCCCATGTCTTAGCGAAGTAGAGTGCATGGAGTTTACTACCGTGATGTGTTTCAGTGAGCATGGTGTAAATTCGCACTTCGTAATGTTGGAAACTAAATGCCCTTAACTCTTCTGGTACTAAAGAAACAGCTATCGTTTATGTCATATTCCTTCTGGCACAGAGTAATCAAGAATCACTCTTTTCGCACACAAGTCTTCGTGTTGGTGCGTTTCTGCCCAGAGCGGGGACTACTCACCCTAGACACCATCTTGATGGCCTCGAACTCGGCGCGCATCTCATCCATCTCGTCGTGCACCTCGATGGTTCCGCGCAGCCAAGTGAGGGCCTGCTGGGCGGCCACGTCTCGGCCCTGGTTGATCAGGATGTACTTGGGCGACTCCGGGCACATGGGCAGGGTGGCCAGCATGAACAGGCTGGGCACGACCGTCATCGCAAAGAGCGCGGGCCACCGGTCAGCTGTGCCCAGCGCCGACGGCAGTCCGAGAACCTGGCTCGCCAGGATGGACACGGTGACCACAAGCTGGTAGATGGTCCCCACGGCACCGCGCAGGTGCAGAGGCGAGATCTCGGTCAGGTACATAGGCGCCAGGCCCGCGTTCAGACCAGAGTTGAGGCCCACGAAGAACCGACCCAGGATCAGCATCTCGTACGAGCGGGCCGACTGCGATGAAAAATTTTCATGAAAACAAGGAGAGTGAGAACATTGCTAGAAGACAGCTAAGTCGGGCTGGTTGCCTCATGACCTGACAGTAGTTTGGAAACAGTACTCAGAACACGGGACTCCAAAGAAAGCGGGGAACGACTGCGCAGTCATTTGCCACTTTCTTTGGAGTCCCGTGTTCGAAGCGTTGTTTAAGCATTTCTCAGAATGCTGTTAGACGCAAGCATAGGGGCGTCTTTTTCCCCCTGTGATACTTTACTTTTTTCTCGTGGGATGCGTGGAACTTTGTCTTGTTGCTCCAAATCAAAGGTCATGGATCCAAACCCTGAGCCTAGCGCTTAGGTTGCCACTTCAGCTTATGCACTTTATAAACTATGATTGTTTTTCTCGGAAGCCTCATAAAAACCTGCTGAAGCCAAAGTCACCATCGTATTCATCACTCTGTTGAGGCAAATTTCAAGCAGCCGCTTCAAGGTCACTTTCGTCACACTCTCGGGTAAACCGTTTTTGCTTTCATCTACCAAAGTCATGAGCTTATTGCCCGACATATATTTGGCTCAATGAAACGACCGCAGGTTAGGAAACCACATGGCCCTGACTTTTCTTCTAAAGACGCTTTCATAGGGGCTCTCTATATACGCAGTACTTCCAGCGGTAAAGCGCAAGCGTTTTGCGATATTATCTTTTTCGTGAACGAAGTGCGCAAATATAACCCTAATCCAAGCTGCGCCCGTTTATAGGGTTGAAATTTACGACAACTCTAAAGCAATGTCCTGGGTCGCTTTACGCAGTGAGCTCCTTGAAGTTTGGTTTGGTTTGGTTCATGGGGGTTTAACGTCCCAAAGCGAGTCAGGCTATGAGGGAAGCCGAAGTGAAGGACTCCGGAAATTTCGACCACCTGGGGTTCTTTAACGCACTGACATCGCACAGTAGAACTTTTTGAAGTGAGTGCCGAGAGCCTGCGGTGCTATTGCCTGCATGGTGATCACATTTTTTTTTTAGATATTTTAACCGATCCTTAGTGTCAAATCGAGCCTCTTCGTTACCCTCAAAGTCTTTTCCCTACGAAGGACCAATCGCTTCATTCTTAGTGACGCCCAGTTTTCTGAAAAAAAAGACAGCAAAATTTTCTGCCGTCACAACAGAACTTTTTTTGGCGCAACAGAATTGTCTGCAGTACTGTGCTGTCCCTGGTAACGACAGAACTACCGAAAAATACAGTACTACAACAAACACTGCAACACTATAGAAAAATTTGTGGTAACCAGAAAACATTTTGTCGTATTTTGGGCACGATTCTGTCCTTTTTTCTCGCCTGGGCCTTGGTCAATACTGACACTAACTTGGGTGAGCCTACTAGATAGAGAAACTCATTCTGCAACACTTAATATTTATCTCTCATGGTCTCTACATGCCGCGACTACTTTGTCTGGATAGACGTACAGATCTCCAAACTGTACATAGGAAACGAAGGAGCACACGGCAAGCCAAACCAGCAGTACCGTCTTGAGCTAGACGTTAGTGTTACCAACATGGCCGCCTGGCAGATGCAGCGTGGTCCGGGCAGCGGTAACGACCTGCGTGCCCTTCTATCATTTGACGGGCAGGTTTTTTTTACTTTCACACTAAGAAATTAACGGCCTCTCAGAGTAAGCTAAATTAGCCAGCCCCCGACGTAGAATCAGTCCTAAGCAAACCTTATTTTATTCGTAAAATCAGCCGAATGCGTAAAACCTCATGCGAGGAAATGTGAAAAAAGTGCGAGAATTGGGCCTAGTTGGTTGCTGATTATGATCGCAACGCGGTGAGCTTTTTTAGGGACAAGAAAAAAAAAACGAATACTCGCAAGAAAGACCGCACTCTTTGTCGTATGTCCTTGCTTTCTTTTGTCCGTAAAAAATTCTACTCGTTGCTACCGTCCAGAAAATGTGTTCTGCACAACAGCCAGAACACCAAGTATACAATTCTTTTTTTCCTTTCCACTGTAATTCTTATGCACGAGTATTATGCCAGCATTCCGACCTGTCTATGGCACTCGAAGTCCACTGCGCGTAGAGCACAGCAAGCCTTCCGAGCACTGCAGTGTCTGCCATGTTGCAGCGGCAACTTGATAAGCTGAACATGACTATCCGGATGGAAATTCACGTTCTTCTACACCGTGTCGTTCGAATAGCCGTGTGGTTTGGTTTGGTTTGGTTTATGGGGTTTAACGTCTCAAAGCAACTCAGACTATGAGAGACGCCGCAGTAAAGGGCTCCGGAAATTTCGACCACCTGGGGTTCTTTAACGTGCACTGACATCACACAGTACACGGGCCTCTATAATTTATCCTCCAAAGAAATTCAACCGCCGCGGCCGGGATCGAACCCGCGTCTTTCGGGTCAGCAGTCGAGCACCGTAACCACTGAGCCACCGCGGCGGCTAATAGCCGTGTGGAAAACTAATAGCCGTGTGGAAAACCGGCGTGTGAAGACATCATCCACGTAACGCCGCTAACTCACAGACACTGTAGACTTATGAGAGAACAGACAAGGATCAGAATGGCGACTGCACGCACCTTAGAAGCGCCCATGAGGATGGCCGCCAGGAAGACGCTGATGTTATTGAGGAGCAATCCTCCCTTGCGTCCGAAGCGCTCGGCCACGAAGGCGGTGAGGAGGCCGCCCATCATGCCGCCCACGCAGAAGATGGCCACGAAGATGCTGAAGACGAACTTGACTGTCCCCTCGCCGGGCTCCTCTTCGAAGCGGTGCTTGTACGTGTCCTCGATGAAGTCCTCCACCAGCTTCTGCGGCGCGTTGACCACGCCCGTGTTGTAGCCATGCTGGAAGGCCGAGCCGAGCGCCGCTGCCGCGATGGCAAACACCAGGTGCCGTGTTAGGCCCTGCGCGAAGGAAGAAAAGGGAGAAAGTTCAGCCTGGTTGAAAAGAACTACTTTCCAACCCTTTACGATTGAAAATGAAAAGTAGCGCTTGAAATGCGAGGAAACGAGGTCACGAAAAAAGGTATGGTGCGGTTAATGCCTCATTCTGGAAGGACTCCTGAGCTGCGCTTTGGGGGAAAGGATGAAGGGATAAAAGAAATGAGAGAAAGGTACAGGTGCAACCCATAGAAGCACCTGGCTAGTGTACGTGTCATTTTGCCTGTCATCCTGCGTTACGTACAGTTTATATCGTTTTACCTCTCTGGGTGATGGCAAGATCTGTGATTACATTTAAAACTGGGATAACGTTACATTACAGCTAGCTTTCCACGCATATCTTTACAACATCTGCCGTGACCAAAGGAGACACACTTACTGAAAGGTCGTGTTAAATCAGCCACAGATAGATTGCGGAATATGTGAATTTTCACAAGCGAATTAGTATTTGCATTTCGAAAACTACTTCATTCGCCATGGCAACACGTCACACTGTGGGTAGCTTGGCCAGAAAGGCAGTTTCTTGATGTGTAATAGAGAAAAAAAAAAATAGGGAGGCGCTAGATTGTCCTCTCCTGACCCCCTCTCACTTTTAAATGAGTGAACTAGGACTAACTGATAGGTGTCCAAGCTTATAAAAAAATAATGAACACTCCAGAAGAAAAAAATCAAATCCTATTTAAGAACATCCGATTCATTTGAGACACAGGCATCACTCACGATGTAGATACCTACTATTCTTGGAAATTTCTTGCACGCCCTTCGTGCAGTGCACAAACGCTACAAAGGCGGTGAGCAGTGGCCGTCGATAATTTACGTAATGCTGCTGGCAGATATCACTTATTCCATCGTCCAATCAGTTAATCAGAAGCAAGACGTGCTGCTTTACAGCGTGTGCAACGGAAATAGGCGCGTATCACACATTAAGGCTTTCCGCCTAAATCGCAACCTTCCTCTGTCAAGTAAGAACATCCTGTACCCGTTTGAACCTGGCTGCTGCCTTCGCCTTGTTCTAGCCATAAACTGCTGCCACCCATGCACCTATCTAGCGCTCATAGCCCGACTGTTTTGGCCAGGCGATTCCACTCTAAACCTAAAGGAGTAAAAACGGAATAAGCTGTCCTCTAGAGCACTCCTTTTTATAAAAGGGAGGAGATCTTACTCCGTTTTTAGTCCAATATAGGCGCATTGGAGTTTAGAGTGTGATTAGACGAGCGGCTGCGCAATACAAATCAGTGTTTCAGCAAACGGGATCTCCCTCTTGCACATTTCACGCTACTCTCATCAACACAACTCTATGCACTTATGCTTTTATTTTCGCTCATCTTTCCCTGCGTCCCTCTCTCAAACGCTGGCCATCTTAGGCCAACACTCTTACCTCCTGCAAAGAAACGCTACCCGACATTTTATTCTACTTATGCTTCATTTCCCCATTTGACTAACTGACTTGAGAACAGAGCACGCGATGGAGGACACTTTAACCACAGCGCGTTCCTCCAAGCACGCACACAAATATTTTCCTCGCTTCACTCGTTCTCGCGTAAACACGCTCCTCGCTGCCCGTGACGTCCGAATCGGTGTCACGAGCAGTCGGCGCACTGCACGAGGGCACTGCCGAGCGCTTTGTTGCGATCGACCGAGTGGCCGGGAGCTGCCGGGGCACGGCTTCGGTGCCGTGTCCGGTTCGTCCTCCAGGCACGCGCGGTGGGCTGTGCCAGACAAGCCCCCTACCGTACAGGCTGCGTCACGAGCGACGCGGGTCGATGTCGCGGCGGGAACTGTCCCAAGGACATCGATCGAGCGAGCCCCAAATGGCGCTCTCTTCGCGGTAACAGCGCCACGGGTCGTCTAGCGACGCCGTTTGGTCGCCAAGGCGAACACATGGGCAAAAAAAAGGTCGCTGGGACCCAGACACTACAACCCAGCACACCGGGTCCCGTACACTTTGGCGTGCGGCGACGCTTTGCGGCCCTTGAAGCACTAGCCCAGCTGTGGGCTGAGCTCGGGAATGACCTTGCGACATGGAGGGCACAGCACGCCCTGGTGGGGAAGATTGCTTAAGAAGCCATTGGTCCACAATTAGTGATAAGGACCATTGCCCCACTAAGGAAAAGAATCCTAAGAAGCGGACCGACCTATAACTGTATGGTGGGATAGATCAGAGTCGCCGTACTCGTGCTGACAGTTTTACATATATCCCACACAGAAAAACCATCCCTGCCTTTCAGTCGCCGCACACACTATTCGTCTGGCGTTGGTGATGGTTATACGCCATAGCAAACCATTAAGCCATAGCAGGCCATCGAAATACTGTCGAACCTCGTTATAAAGAAACAGTTTATTACGAAGTAATGGATATAACGAAGGAATGATGATTCCCCTTGGACGCTCGGTCAACACGGGCTGTAAGGAAGTAATCGCTCGGCCCCTTCAACTTCGTTATAGCGAGGTTCAGTTGAAGCACGAAGTAACGCTGTATGGCAGCAAAGCTCTGCTGTATCGAAAAAAAAAAAGAATGTACGAAAGCTCGCTGAATAGGTGAGTGCACAATGCTCTTCGATATACGTGTCTATACGCACGTCCATAGCCTAAGGGAGATCGGAAAGACTGTAACAGATGCCAGCCCCACAGACGCCGTATTTCATTTGTCTTCTTTTTTCTTTTCATTGCCTCGCGCGCTCTAAGCGGAACTGCGGCAGACGCGGGCCTATCTGCCATCTTTTACCGGCAGCCGTTGTCTGAAGTGGCTCCAGGCGCTTTGCATAGTGCCAGCTGCAGTACGGGCAATAAAGACTATCCGGATCTCTCGCATAGCGCCGTGTCTGGAACCGTGACCTGAGCAGCGGGTTGCGTCATGTTTAGTGGATGCAATGCTTGCACATGCGTTCGCCTGACTTCTGCCCACGATCGCTGTTACTCTTTTGCCCTCGACAGCAATGGTTCGTTCCGCCTATTCCTCTCCCCGCTTGCCCCAACTGAGTGTAACTGCTGACCACGGCAAACTGGTGCTCAGAGGGACATCAGTGCCTGAAGATGTATTATCTCCCTTTCTTTTCCGGCATCATCCTGCTGAAAGCGTGGGCTGAGCTTTCCTTTAGTTGCATCAGCTATGTTGCAGTGTGACAAAGTGTGCTTCACAGAGCCCGTCGTCGGTTGGTGAAAGGCGAGCACGAACAAGGAACTCGGCTTAATCAAACTATATTTCCTTTCCCGTGTCTACTCGTTATTGTATTCCGTTTTCAAAAATTTTATTATTCATGGAATGGGACATGCACCTCACTAAAAGAACCTGCCCTGCATCCGTACGTTTATTCTATAATTCGTCATTCTTGTTACGACCAGCAATGCACCACTACTGCGGCAAGAACTCCCAGGAGCTAGGAACTCGTACGATTTATCTATCCGCGAAGTTACCTGGAAGATACATAAATTAGCCTCCAGATCCCGGCTGCATTCCAGTGCTTTTCAGAGCTTAAGCGCGTTTCCAGTTAGCCTGGACATTGATGAAACAAAAATATGGCTCTCGTAGATACGGACTGCGCACCTTAAAATTATTACACAGCTCTTATTTACACTTCTTCGGCTGTGTACTCTGGGCCAGCGCTGGAAGCGAGGTAATGTCTCTCAGTCCAAGCGCGGGAGAAAGGGGGGGGGGGGGGGGGGAGTTAGTTACACAGTATCCTATAGAGCGGATCAAAAAGTGCTTCAGTTGCCAATTGCAGTGATACTGTGCTAGAAAGGTCACGACTAAAGCATCCTGCCTGCTTCTTCTGGAGACCCGGGTGGTTAGACAAGTCTGACCTCCCTAGGCATCTAGCTGATCTTAGACATGAGCTCAGCACTTGAGTGCCGGCTGATGGGATCCCCGTAGCGAGTTCCTCACCCGCACCGTCGGTCGCTATCATGGAGAGGCTGTGCGTTCCGCAACACTGTATACTCGTGCAGACCCCCCCCCCCCCCCCCCCCCCCCCCCCCCCCCCCCCCCCCCCCCCCCCCCCCCCCACTTAAGCCCTTCCAGACGCGGGGGCAGGCCGTCGAGACAGCGAGAAACCTGTTCTGCCGGCGCGCAAATTTGCAGAGCTCTCGAGGGACAGCCTCACGGTCCGCCGACTCGGCCCAGGTCTGCGCCGCGGAAGTCGGACGACCGGTTCTAGAAACCCCGCACCCAGGGCGGCAGGGCCGCTGGGCAGCGAACCCGCGGACGTGTCGAAGAGCACAGACACGGAAGAGGAGAACAGAGGAGGATGATCAAGAGAGGCGAAACTGCGGCCGGAGAGGAAGAGACAATGTGCGGATCACTGCGACATGTACAGGTGCGGGCATAGGTAAACGAAGCACGCTAGTCCGCTCAAAGTGCAATCACGCCTTCCCTATCGGAGCTGAACAAATATTGGTCGTTGTCCATGACAAAGTGCACTAACGTCCACTACTAGCGTGCATACATCACAGCTTGTAATTTCGATTAGGGAATGCGGCAAATATGTTCAAAGTATGCGCCGTTCTCTTTTTTCCGCGCCTGTGCAAACTGGGCCCACAGTAATTGAGGCCAAATAATTAAGGGAATGTTGCTTTTTTGTAGTTGCGTTGATTTAGCGAGGACAGGATTTTACGCGGGAGATGATTTCACAGTATGCGGGAAAAAACCATGCCGCGAGTGACATCCGAACCCATGACCTCCTCATGTCGCTTGCAGTGCTGTATCAACTGACGTACGGGGGTGGCTGTCTCACGTACTACGGCACTTTTGGAGGTACTTAAGTTACGTGTTACCTAACCATGTGACTGTTTAGTAGCGTCACCATTGCCAGGGATTCTAGACACGCGCTTCTAGTTCCCTTCGCTGCTACCACGTGGCGCATGGGTCTGAACACTCAAAAATAGCACGCTGACATCATCTGTGACGTAAGAAAGAGAATGACCAATTGGCTGGAGTATATAACATAAGAGAACGCTAGGCTTAGAGGCACTGGCGGCTAAGGTGCTGTTACCATAGCAGCAGACGTCCATTAACATCTCGGTACCTCCTATTGTTCTCGAGATGGACAGTCGTGTGCAGGAAATGTGCTCCCTGATGGCGTTATACAACAAAGCACACGCTCTGAAAAGCTAACAATGGCGGTTTGTGGGAAAAGACTGAGCTTTTACTTAGAACTTGGGCTCAGCACTATTTCCCAAGAATTCAGTGCGGTGTTTCATGCGTGTTCGCTTTGAATGTGAGGAAAGCTTTGCATGTGTCTTACGCTCATCGCGCGGCTACTAATTAAATTCTCTGTGGTAATGCGAACTACAACGATTCGTGCCGCCGCGTTTACTAAGCGGGCGGTACTGCAAGTCCCTGGCAAGCGCTTTGTTGTTCATGAAGGATTCCTTTATCGCCACTTTTGAATTTCTGACAGCATTGTCTGCCTGTGCAAGCCAATTCGCAGCGCGAGCATTTCAGCCGATTGCGGGTTCTGTGCCTTTTTCTTGCCGACTTTTACGCGTGCTCCCACTTTCAAAAATTTCTTTCGACAGTCTTAGAACGCCCATAGACTTTCTATAGACCAATCCCGTAGTCTAGTCTATAGACAAACATTGGTTTATGGCCACACATTTTTGTTACACTTATCTATAGACAGTCTGAAGAGGATGAATAGCAAAAGGAAACATCTATATCAAGGCAATAGCCTCAATAAGAAATCTATAGAACGTCTACAGCCTGTATATAAAAGTTTTTTCTCAGTAAATGATGATGGAAACGTGTTGCCGGTATTTGATCCTTTTCTGCTAGATTAATTGGATTAATAACATAAAATGAACTTGAATTCAGCGTCTCCAAGCACTTGTAGCGCCGGTATGTTCGCAGCGACCATGCATTGAACTTGCGATCTACGAGTCTAGCTGTGGACACGCTAACGATGATGAAATAGGTATTCCTTGAGAAAGAACAAAATCACGTTCAACCACACCGACAGAAAGATGCTAAGCAAAGCCAATGGTTCCTTCATTGGCTTAGGGCATTGTCTGTCTTACCAAGGTCTGGCGATAAAAATAGAGTGAAATGCATAGATATCCGGCTACGGCGTCTGCCGCGGACGCTTTCCGCGACGGCGGCATTCTCAGACGTCGATCGCTATCTCCCTCAATGGTCCTTCGCAGGGTGCGTTAGCATCCGGAGAGAGCAGGTTTCCTTTTGCGGCGGTAACGGGGCTGGCTCGTTGCGCGGCTAGCTGGCAACGGTACCCCACACCAGGCACTCGCTTTCCGGCTCCGTCCTTTACAAGCGAAGGTTGTATGTGAAGTGATGCAAGCCGAAGTGAGGTAGTCAAAACATCACGTTGGCATGCAGGACTTCAGTGTCCGTATACCGTCTGCGCTCTTTGAGATACAGAGACGATACATGTACTCATCACCGCTTCGGTAAGTACTGAGTTGTATCGCGGCCTGAAACGCTTTCTCGTACAACAATAAAAATATATATGAACCGAACACATGGAAGAACAGAATTTGATGGAAGATTGGAGAGGCGTTCTATTAAATTATGGACTATTAACTGACCAAAAAGCATATGATGAAGGTATATCTTGCACATGTCTTGCAGGTCTTGCACATGTCGTATTTCAACCGCTTCTATCAGAGCATACATGTGGCATGCTACAGGAAGTGGGCCTGTATGAGTTATGAATGCCAGCTATCATAAAGTGCTATTAGAGGCCTTCACGTCGCTTGCACTGCGTTCCTTGCAGGTTGTTGAACTAGAATGTCGCATGCACGTCATAGGCTTAAAATTTTTCTGCAGCTAACGACACTGGCTGCCAATATGGATCCGCAAGATACTGGACACGTTCCAGTGACTTGCAACATATTGCGAAATCAAGTTCACCGTACATTTATCAAGAGGATAAGCGACGCAAGGCAGAATGAATGAGCCCCATCTGCGGCAATGCTCACGGTATGGCTGAAGAAGTTGAATGCCACTTGAAGTTCCCCCACTTACAGCTCGAACCGGCGGTGGATGCCAAATGGGGATCAGGCGTGCTGCGTCCAGGGTCGCGTTTTCGAGCCGGACCATGGCCAGAGATCAATCGGTCGATGCAGCGCAAGAACAGCGGTGTTGGTTCGGCGGCAGGACGCGACGTAGTCGACACCGCCGCGATGACGGCAATGGCGAGCCTGACAGAGGCTGTGTCTACCGACACGCTGGAGGCAGGACACCTAACAACCCGACACCGATAACCTGATGCGTCGCCGGCAGCGCGACAGCAGCAGCACAAACGGGGGAGGAGGGAAGAACAAAGCGGCGGACCGGCAGCAGCTCTTGCAGCGAAAACGAGACCCTCTTCCGTTTCATCGGCACGCACCCCCCACCATCTTTAGCAGCGGCCGAGCGCAGCGCACAACTGAGCGTGTCTGTGTAGGTAACGGCTGCGGCAAAGAGGAAAGGCAGCGAAGTAGCGATACGAGTCTGCGCGCGTCGCGTGTGCCCCGACTGCCCTTAGGAAACGTGCTCGGCGGCCACCTCTGAAAACCAGTCGGCCTCGCCGTCGGTACGCAGTGGCACGACGATGCTCTCTCCATGAGCGGGTTACTAACTAGCTGGTCGGCCAACCACCAGAGCGGATTCAGGGCACGTCGCGCCGCCCCTCGGATTAAGTTTTTTCGCGCCATTTTTAAAAATGGCACAGTCAGTCCGTCCCGACCGATGCCACCGGCGGGCGGCCGGCCGTAAGACGTATCTCGTGGAAGAGGAGAGCCGACTCACAGGTCTGCGGATGTAGGGCATAGCCGGAAGACGCACCGTCCCAAGAAGGCGAAGACGTGCCGGACGTGCGTAGCCCCTCGAGCGGGAATGTCGACCGGCTGGCACATTCAACCGGGAGGGTGTGCGACGCGCCGAGGCGCCCCATTGGCTGGCGGAGGACACGTCACGGCCGTGCCCCCCGCCGCCGCCACGTTTTATTCTTAGCTCAGCGGCGGCGAGCGCGTGGCGGCAAGCGCAGCAGTGCAAGCCGCTTTCCTGTTTTTCTGGAACGTCCGCTTAACATGAAACCGGCTGCTGCTCCAGCAGTGGCGGTTAAAAGCGATCGCGCGCCGAGCTCTCACTCGTCGCGGTGAGCGCGACCGAGTTTCCGCTAGGCACGCGCGGGAGCGTCGACTTGCGCGCGCTGTCTCAGCCGCGCAATGTAACACACTCTTTACATCACACTTCGTCTAGGGGGAGAGACGGAGGAGGACGTGCAATCGCACGTAGGCGAGCGTGCGTCAGTGCGCGCGCTCCGTCTGATGATCGTCTTACGCAGTGTATCATGGCCAGCTTGTCGTAACAGAACAAAGAGTACCACTGACAGCCGCGTATCCGGAAGTACGTAGTACACCGTCCTGCCTGGGCGGTGGCACCTGGTTTTCTTGCAACAGATCTCCTAGTCGTCGCTGGCTCGGCCGCTTTAGCTCTTGCGAGGGCAGTGCGCCGGTCTACGTGCAACGACCGCTCGGGGCTGAACCTACGAGCTGTCTTATAGTTTGGCACTCGCACCTTCCCACTGGCATCCACTGCAGCTAAATAACTGCCATCTGTTTAATGATGCGTGCTTCCTTCATGCCTGTAGTCACAGATGCGCTGCTCCGTGCTTCCTGTTATGACTCGGGAATCGATTGATGGTAATGGTTCGGTATGGTTAACGGGCAACACAGAGAAAGGTGTTGGTGACCCTATTTGCGTACCGGTCGCACGTGATTCTACAGGATCATCCTTTGGCTGCAGGTACGAATGTGGTGCTGTAGTCGAGTCATCAAGGTGACAGTTCAAAGCTATGTCCCTGAGGTGTTCACAATTAGCCCGAGTTCGCTCACTTGGGGAGCATGATCGGATATCGGTGTACGCTATGTACCGGCCTATATAAACGTGCAATCAGTATGACTCAGCACATCTCGCTGTTACGAAACATTGTGAGCATAAACTACTGCTTAGGCCTCGTTTTCTTAGGGCGTGTTCGAAGACGCCTCAAACGTACACGTAATGGTGTCCCAAGCTTGCGCCAGGGAAAGAAGGCGGAACGTGCCACGCACGGCGAGTTTGTATCGGCGCTCTTGGTGCGATGAATTGCTGAACAGATACACATCTGTTGTCAGCACCTCCGCCCCCTCTGCTGGTGTTTCTTTCTTTTTTTTTTCTTTGAGCGATGTTTATTGTCCCAAAGCAATAATGTGGCAAGGCAAGCACGTACCGCAGATAAGAGAAACCCGAGACGCCGCGTGACGACTTTCTTATCAACGGCATAAGTTTAACTACCGCTTGATGTTACTACCATGCGCGGAAAAGGTATCTGAGTTTTGTTAGTCTTACCGGAAAGAACAGTTTTCCGAGGTATAGCAGTTACAGCAGGTGAAAGGCTATTTATCAGGCGGTAGTCGTAACAAACATCGCTGAAATGTAACCTCATGCGTGTAGATAGACAACAAACTGCTAATCTCTGTAGCGCGTCATTCGTAGCCAAAAATAACGAAAGCCAGTAGTCAGCCTTGTGATCCGTCTGAATACTTCGTACTGACGTGAAGAAAGAACGAACGCAGTGCCAGCTACTCCGAAAAGCAAGCTACTCGGAGTCCCTGTATATACACGCAGTAGTAAACGTTCACTCAAAAGTCGCTCAAGGAAGGCACCATTCCGGGGAAGAGAGAAAAAAAAAAAACTAGCATATGGAGGTGACGCCTTCAGACACCTTTCGAGGTATGCAGAAGTCAGGGCACTCGTCTTGAGTGACGCCTTCCTCCGCGTCATCAGCGACAGTCTTGCCTGTCACGCCTTGTTTCGTCATGGGAAAATTTACCTCGAGGTGCGCACCCGCTAACGACCCGCTAATGCGCGCCCTCTGACGCTGCCGCCAAAAGGCATTGTTGTTGTAGGCACGAGCCAGCAACACACGAACTTCCAAAGGCGTCGGCGCAGCGCCGTGGCGATGCCAGCTCTAAATGCAAAGCAGTCGCGTCGGTTCAAGGAAGGCTCCTGCAGAAGCTACCGGTGATGACAGTGGAATGGGTGACGTCATAGAGATGGCGCTCGCATTTGCTACTATCAGGGTACAGAAGGAAAAATGTGTGTGAGCAATTTTTTACAAGCGATGTTCTTCGAACGATTCTCGACAAAACATGTCCGACAAGCGATATGGGGTGCGGGTTAAGCTGTATGCTGCGACCATGGCCCTGCAATTTCGTATTACAGCTCGCGTCGTCACATGTTTGTCCCGGCTCGTCTGCTCCAGCATTCTGCGCTACGGCAACGGTCAGAAGATAGTATCTCGCTATTTTGAAACAACGCAAACATCCTCCTGCGCCTTTGCTATGACAAGACCTCCCGGTGAGAGCAGGTTCGTTTTTCACGATACCCCCCCTCCCATCCTGGGTCGAGGTTCTTGCACCGCCGCCTTTTTGTACAAAGCACCGAGCATACATTGTGTTTCCTCGGTTAACAGGCGCCCGTGGCGAGACAGTTTTTGTAAAGAACTTCACCTCTGTCTACCCGGAGTGCGGCCTGCGAAGCAGCGATTTGGGCGCGATAAAGTCGTCCATGCAGGATCGTTATCCACCGCACGGTTCGCAGTGGGCGACGGGGTTCGTGTCGGGCGGCGGCCGGCGAACCCTGTTCTTCGGCGGTGTGGCTGCCCGCCGTGCTCCGTCGTCGTGCTGAGGCGCACGGCCTACCCAAGGCCGCCGCCATGCACACCAACCAATGTTTTCTTTGGTCGAAAGCAATTACTTGCCCGCTGCAGGAGCGAGAGACGCAACCGCTTTGGCAGTTATTAATGGGCGCGGGGCCGGCGAGGGAGAAGAGTAGGGGCGGTGATTAGGCTTTTCCGAGGCTGCGCGAGCACGTTCTATGTAACTACGCGCGCAGGCCGAAACGTTAGCCGTCTCGCGAATGAATTCGCTGAGCGCCGGACCGTATTTCATCATCGTCCGCGGCCGTCGGCGAAGCCCCCGTGCCTCGTCGTAGAGGCGGCGGCGTGTAGGAGTCCCCTGCTGCTTCTTCGCGCCCCTCAAAATGCGTGCGGTGAGTCTCGGCAGGAGCTCCGCGGTCACGAGTACATGCCCGCGTACATCCTGGACACTCAGTGCGAGCCGGCCATCCACAGTGCGAGCCGTCAGCGCCGGTGTCCGTGGGGAAAGGTCACGAGTGTTTCTTTTATATTTGTTCTTCTAAAGTGCGTTTATACGAGCACACTCCGCGAGTCATCATCTCTGTTAGCACAGTAGAGCTGGTACCGATGCGGCTGAGCGGACGGAATTTTCCTAACTCTCTTTCCTATCGCACGCTGCGTTTTATTTTTACTGCCAAACTCCCTTCTTCTCTTATTTCCTCCTCACTGAGCTGGAGTACCTGCCTGGATTACGTTTATACCGTATTGAAGACAGTCAGAGCGCCCTTGTAGTCCATTCCCAGCATCATCTCAACGCTTGGTTCGTAAATCAAGGCTTGTAAATCAAGTGATTATCTCTTTCTGTCAGGTGTAGAAGCGGTTGGTCGGCAGCGAAAAAGTATCTTGCGAGAACACCGTGACGATAAGATGCCGTATTATAAGGCAATGAGAGATCCTGCTAAAATGGGCTGTGCCTGATTAGCGTGTTGAACGCGCTACTCTTGCTCTCTGCCACAGTGCATTAAAGCACTGGGGAAAAGCACAACTTAAAGGCGTCTTATAACAGCAGCCGAAGCTACAGTAAGTTTTGTTTGGTGGACTCTTTTGCTAGCCTTTAGCAAACAATTCTTCGAATATTCGCTGCATGCAGAGTTTAAAGTGAGAAAAAACATTCTCTCAACGTTCTCTTTGACCATGCGTTTCGTTGTGCCTGCGCGTCAACTGCGTGTGGTAGAATAACAAGAATATCAAGCACGCAAGTTGCAACTCGCTAACGTTCCTGCAAAACTTAGCTTTGATCTCGCCAGTTGCTAAATTACATGCAAGACCCACGTTTAAGAATCTATCTTGCACCACGATTGGTCCGGAACTCGGAGATCGGTTAGCTGTTGCGCCACCCGCGGCATCCAGATGAACTCCTCAATGCCGCTCAAAGCATGGATGAGGTATAGAAAGAAAATTTGCAAGGTGTCGTCAATAGGGAACTTCAGAGCTGACAGGTGGCGCTTCCGTCCTTCAGTCAGGACATCCCAAAATTTGATTCGGAGCTTTGTAAATTCAATGGGATACTGCAGCCCTCCGAGAGTTCCTGCGTTGTTTTCCGTCAACCTATGGGCTGGTGAGTAAGGCAGGGAAGCAGGTTGCGGAAGTCCAACTACCCCTTTAACGGGCTGAGTGCTTTTCGGCGTTTTTAGCGTTGACTCATCGCAGCGTGCGCTGAGCGATGCTCTCCGTGGCGTCCAGTAGTTCTGCTTTGCTGACGCACCTGGATCATAAAAACGACGCTGCGCGCGCTCTGAGTGGCTCCGCTGACGTCACTGACTGTTCTTAGCGCGAGCTTGCAGACTAAAGCCTCTGATCCCGCACTGACCTGCTTCCCCTTCGTGGCGGGGGCACTAGCACTTAGCTTCTTTTCCTTGTGTGTCTGACATGTGTAACTAGTCGTGATGACGCAACAAGTAAACGGCTATCTTCCCGCCTGTTACAGCAAAATACTAAGACGTCCGCCGCCTGCTTTTCGAAGTTCAATGACATTGCTTGAGAAAGACAAGCTACAGGCTCGGTTAGACGAACTTGCCACAATGAGGTGGCGTGTGGCGTATGGGGTACCTCGACTGCATTATTGATTTCAACTGGCCAGTATTAATAAACAGTTGAGAACGAAGGAACTGGAGCCTTGATTCGAGCTGCTCGACTTCACATCAACTTCAGCTGTTGCGAGAACACAAAGTGGCGATTAATATCCATGCCCGAAAGACGAAGCCGTGATGAAAGCGGCTGGATGATGAAACATCTTTCTCTCCATCACGAAATAAACAAGCTGGCGCCAACGCTTGCCGTGGCCGCCGCGGCGGAGTCTGGCGTAGACAAACACTGGTCGATATGCCGGAGCGGTGAACTGCGCAACTGTCTGTCCCTGCCGGCCACGAACGCCGTTGACTTTCCTTCCCGATAATCCTAGCGAACTCCGCGGTGCAGTTGCAGCCACCGGCACGAGGCACTAGCACAGGTGCCCTTGAAACACACATACACAGTGTGTCGGCTGCAGGGTTGGCGATCGATGCGGGACTCATTACGTAGCGTCTGTTCCGGCTCCCCATTGGCTGGCCGCTGACACACCCCGCGTGACGAAAGCCGTCCTGGCGTACGACGAAGACAGAAGAGCAACTCCGTACCGCAGCAGCAGCAGTAGTCAAAGCGGGCAGTTAAAAATATCTGTTTGCCGACGCTGGGTCAGTGGCGTGTGCGCTGCAGCGACTTGGGTTCTTAAAGCTGAGATAGCCATCGCGTGCCAGCCCGTTTGTTTCGTGTCCAAAAGCCAAGGCGACGCAAAGCGTACCTCGAGATGCTTAGGTGGCGCCCGGCGTTTTCGCTATCGCGCAGTCGTTTTCCTCCGCGCTAGTATCTCGCTACAACGAGCTCGGAGGGCAGTGCTTCGCTCCCTGTTTACGTCCGCTGCTTTGAAGTTTTCTTAGGAGCAGTGCTGTTTAAAGACTAAGGCCTGAGTGCGTTATAGTTCAGTTGACGCAGTAAAGCCAGCCTTGACCCTCAATGTGAATATCGACAACAGGCCTGAAAAAAAAAAAAAAAGGTGGGGCGGGACCTGCACATCGACCACGTTAGAGGTAGGCAAAAATGATTGTTTTGTATTTATCTTATGTTCTCACTGTTTCTTTTTTTTACTGTAACAAGCGTAACCTGGGACACGGAGCCTCGGGTTACCGTCAGGTGGCCAAAACAGCTTTTATTTTTATTGAAGTACCTCTTAGCAGAGCACTATAGGTTCTACTCGTTTTCAGGGAATGGTCAACTAACCACGCGGATGTGCCATTACAGCGTTCAAGTGAGCTGAAACACAGGAGAGTTAGGTATAAAATAAATTCATTTCTGCCCTTCCTCACTACATCTCAGGTTGCGTGCGGTATGCGGAGAGAGGTGACATCAAGGCGTAACAAAAGCTGACAGATAAGCGTCCTGTAAAATTCTCGCTGGGAGAAATTGCAGCGCCGCTTCGAAGAACGATAAATTCAAACGAGAGAACTGAAACGCGGATTGAAAAACGGAGCGATAGAAAAGAAAGGGACGAATTTCGACTAATTTGCATAATGGCCACACTGCGGTTTGACGGAAATTGCCAGCGCTGCGAGCGACGACGTCGAAGCCTCAAATTAAAGCTCGCACTCGTTTTATCGACGTGTTCTCCGTAAAATAAAGAACGAATGAAGCAACAGCGAGAAAATTGGCTCGAGGCGCCCGACGCGGCGACGCTGACGGCTCAGTGTTTACAGAAGCGCCGTACTTACGCCAAGGCAGCCTCGCTGCCGCCGGCGCCTTCTTCGTTATCACTCCCCCCCCCCTGCCCCGCCCTCGCCTCCCTTACTTCGCTGACGCCGCAGCGTGCAGCTTCGGAGGCTTGGGCTCGGGTCACGATGTGGCTCGGTTTCAGATCAGTGAGACCGACAAGACTTTTTACTCGACATCTTTGGCTTAAAACGCGCGTTTCCCTCTTCTTTGTCTCTCTTCCTCGAATTACACGAAAAGATTCTTCACCCGGTTCTCTTCTTCATTTGTGACGCGGGCCTGTAACGGCGAAGACAGGATCCAATTTCCGCTTCTAAGAAGCGACCGCAAGTTTATTGCTTGGTTTCAGTGTCTTTGATGTCTCTTTTGCTCACAGCCCCCTTATTGAATCAGTGCCGCTGGACCAGCCTTAATGACTCAGTGGCTGCTGTGTCCGTCGTCTAAGCTCAAGGTCGCGGGTTCGAACGTGGCAGCGCTGGCTTCGTTTATGTGGAAGCTAAAAGATAAAAACGTCCACGTGCCAAAATCTGGGTGCGCTTCAACAAAATTCAACAAGCGCCTTTGTATTCTCACTTGATACGCCGCGCAGACCTTAGAGCTTTTAATTTTTTAATTTTCGTTTTCTTTTTTTTTTCTTATAGTTTACCGCGGCGCTGCGCAGTGAGGCAGTGTTGGGTGGTAGTACACGCCTTCTTGTAAACATAGTGAAATAGCACAGGATGTTTCTCATGAATTTACAGATTTAAAGAGATTTCGAATTTACAGTTGGTGTGCACTTTAATCGCTTTTAATGACGCCACCCCTGTTTCCTCCCTTTCCACTTCTTCCATCACTCGGCCGCTGGTGAGACCTTGGCGCATCGGGCCGGCTTCTAAGCTTCTCCTTTCAATAAAATATATCATTAAACTGTCTTCCCTTTGTACGTCGTCAACTGTGTACTGATTTACGACTATCGCGGCCAAGGACCTAATAACTTTATCCTTCATTTTGCTCGCATGAAATACAGTGTGAAAAAGAAAAAAAGGACAGCCCTTTTAACTCGTAGGAGCCGATTTCGTCACAGTCTGCGATGCCAAAACAAAGAAGAAAAATAAGTAACGTGCAATCTAATGCAAGATGAAGACCTGTAAGCTTCAGCCTGCGACCTTGAGGAGAACGGCGCGACCTTCGGTGTCGGCGAACGCAAGCCTCGTGCTCCGCATATCACCCGAGCTCTCCGGCAAAGCAACCGCATGGTACAACAGCGTAAGAACGAAGCCGTACACACGCGCAAAAAAAGAACTATATGCATCTGCTAAGAACCTAGCGCGGGGGAATCGCTACAATTGACATTCTACCTGATAGAAGCGTAACGGTTATAATCGTAGTCGCTTCCTTGACCCCCTGCCGTGGCTGAGTGGTTATATGCCGATGGCGAGGTCGCGGGTTCGATATCGGCGCCCCGGCAATCGCACTTGAATGGAGTTGAATGAAAACACGTTTGTGCACTAGAATACTCGTGTAGGTTAAGAGACGGACAGCTTACTGAAATTGATCAGTTGCACTCCACCGCGCCATGTCTCGTAGCCTGCTACGTTTGAAACGTAGACTTTCAATTTGATCTGTTTATTAAAAAAATCCCACTAATCTATGATTACCTCCGCAGCTGTAATTCACTCCACATTGGGGAATTCTCGGGCACAGCTTGACTGCGCGGATTTTTTTTCTTTCAGAAATAATTTACATTTCTTTTGAAGAAACCTTCGTGAATGCACTGGTTCATATGAATTCGTAATATGCGCGACCTCTTTGCTCAATTTTACCGTGAATATGTAAACGCCGTGTTCTACAATCAGGTATCTTCATTTTAACGATTATTCGAGTTCTGCCTACTGCTATTAATGTTGGTTCGCACGAGTACTGCATCGGCCCTTCCAAATAAACGTCCAATCAACCGATCCGTAACAGAGCACTTGCAATGGACTTTGCTTATTTTTCGCGAAAAGATTATATAGAGTAATACTAATATATATGTCGCCTCAAATATTATTGATGTTTGGATTCGGTCCTCCTTCGTAGAGTTGCGCCTCTTCCCCTGCACTGCGAAACGCCGTGCCGAGTGGCAGGCCAAGATGGAACGTGAGATAAAGGGACCAGTAAATGGTCGCCCTCGGTCTTTCGGCCTGTAATTGTTTCATTATTGTTGTTGTTGTTTTTTTGTTACAGCGAGCGACGATCGTTTGGGAACAAAATCGCGGTACTCGCATATCAAAAGCCGCTGCGGATGGCGGCAACACTGGCCAGTATGGTGGTGACGTTATATTTATATTGAGGTCTATTGAGGCCAACAGCCAGAGAAACCAAGAAACACAGGGGATTTTTAAAATTTATTTTGTGGTGTTAATCAATGTAGAATATTACTGAATATGTTATCGCTTAAAGATTATTCGTGGAGGTCGTGGGTTCGGTTCCAACCGGTGGCATGTCGTTGTATTTTCTTCTGCTTTTCTAATCAATTATCTTTAAGCGATAGCATATTCAGTAATATTCTCGATTGATCAACACCACAAAATAAATTTAAAAAATCCCCTGTGTTTCTTGGTTTCTGTGGCTGTTGGTTTCTCTCATGCATATAACGAGCCCATCATTGCCCTTCCCATATATATATATATATATACACAGATATGCGCAATTTATTTTCGCTCGCTAAACGCCCGTACGGCAGCGAGCCTGCGGAGGTTCGCGCTGCTCACCAGGTGCCCGTACACCTCATCGACCGGCCTCCGTGGTCATCGCAATCGCAAATGCATCGTGTTCCGTCGTGGCGGTCGAATCTCCGCCGCAGCGCGAACGGGAGAAGCAGCACTATCGTCCAAGGCGACCGGGCCGCCTTGAATGGCCACGCGCATAACCTCCGCCGGCGGCGCTGCCAAGTGGCAATGATACTCGGGCCGCGCGCGCGCCTGCAAATTGCCGACGCCGACGCCGCCACTTTCTCGCCCACACGCGCTCTCCATGCATGAAAAAGTGTGCAGTGCTGTGAAAGCTACAGCTAGCCTCGGGACCATCGGGAACTACGGTGAACACAAATGCACAGTATTGTCGCGTGCGCATAGGGTCGCTAATTAGAAACACTAACAACGAAGAGTGGCCGTATTTAGGATGTGCGCTGGGCGTGTGGCTGTCGTCCTCATGTGTATCTATTTGTACACATACAGCGTGATCCGATTTCAAGGTCATCACTTTCATTTCGGCTGAAAACGACCAACAGAGGTTTCCTGTTGTAACGGTCACTTTCCCCGGATAAATCGTATAATTTAATCCGAGTATATTAAGCCTAAAATGGTCATCCTCACCCTCAAATCCTTGAAACGATCCTAAGTGTGGGACAAATCAATCGACCCGTTTCTAAGACGGCTTACCTGTTCTGCATACTTCTGACTGCTGAGAACCACTCAGCCTCGCTTTGATTAGTTTAATAATACAGTAGCCGCATTTTGCTTTTTTAGAAACACCCATCTATGTGCGTGTGCGTGCCGTGTGGCGAAATTGCGTTTAGTCAAGTATATCGACTAGCAACGTACGTGGCCTAATGACCGGAACGCCCCTAAACTTCGATCTAAGCCCGAAAGACCTAAAACTAAGGGACCATAAATGACCATTAAGAACCTTAACCTGAAGGACGCAATGGTTCTAAGGGAACCTCGGCCTTTGACCTAAAGATCGAAGCTGTCGACTCTCCGTAGGGCATTGTGCGCAGTGACCGTACTTCGCAGCTTTTAGAGCGCTGCTCGCATTTAACGGGAACGAGTATGTGTACAGCCGTTCCCTTCCCCTCCGCTGACTGTCTCCTTCCTAAGGCAGACGGCTGCTGGCGTTCACCGAGGGAGGAGGGGACAGTCTAAACTCTTGCGACAGCGCGTGCGACGGAATAACGTCACGAACAGCCCGTCCGTACGTAAACTACGCGAGCCGGAAAACAAGAATGGAAATAAAAAGAGGAAAACAGAAAACGGCCGGCGGTCCTTTCCTCGCCGCTTGCCTTCCCTCTCCGGACGCAGCGGAGCTTCAACGGGTCGGCAAGCGCCCGCAACGTCTTGAGGCAAGCGCTACCACCCTGTCGCGTGGCTTCACCATCAGTGCTGGTCATTTGCGACCACTTCGAACATCTACATACCTTTCTCACGCAACCTTTTCTGGTCACGGGTCAAGGTCATCAGATCGCTTAGCTTGCTTCCTGACATGCGCAAGTGTGTCGATTCCAGACACGGCAAGAAAAAAAAAAACCAGCCTGTGGAGTTATATTTGGTTAGCATGCATTTTGAAATAGCCGCGTTGACGGACCAGAGTTTATATACACGAGTAGCCCTCGCACAGATGTGCCCTTGCAGCGACTGTTAGGTGGTAGACGAATCTTTTCCACGGCATAGGGGAAACCGAAGGTGTATCATCAGCCTAATCATAAAAAGACGATCAACATAAAAAATATTGCACCAAGCGTTCTACAAATGCAAGCCTAACGCTGTTCGCAGAGTCGGGAATAGCGGCACCTATAGGAACAGTACTGTACGGAGATTCTCTGTCCGTGGCCAGAAGCGAAATGCCAAGCAGCACGCAGCTAGTAAGAAGTCGGTTACCTATACATCATTAAAGGTCTACTTTCTTTAGCATAACCTATGTACAGAAGTATGAAATTCACCTAAAGTATAACGTTCAGCGTGAAGTATTTCTTGGAAATAAAAAAAAAGGTGCAAGGCAACTGATTGATTGGTCTTTTCTGAATCCAGACTGCGTTGTCAGCTCGTTTTGCTCCGCAGGCCGCAATATTGATTCAGTCTTTCCCCGGGGGAGTGCCAAATCGGCTTACGGATTGCCCTTCACGAGGTCATAGGGGGTTGCCGGAATATTTCGCCCGTCGGAAGGTTCTGGGGAGTTTGCCAGGGCCGCAAAAGTTGGCTGAAATCTCTCCGCCAATTCGCGCTGCTCTTTCTCGTGCAGTTCGGTGCAGTCGCACGTGCGCGTAAAGACGGCGATACTTCGACGTATGAGAACGAGTAAACGTCGTGCACCACACCGAGCCCAAGTTCGAGCCCAAGTTCGAGTCCAAGTTCGAGTCCAAGTTCGAGTCCAAGTTTGAGCCCAAGTTCGAGCCCAAATTCGATCCCAAATTCGAGACCAAGTTCGAGCCCAAGTTCAAGACGAAGTTCGAGACCAAGTTCAGTCCAAGCTCATACACCTCAACGCAAAGCGTCACTGGCGTGTGCATAGCTCAGCGATGCCGGACTGGCAGGGTATTGGAATCAGTTTAGTTGTAGAAAGCCGAGAAAAAGCTCGTCTCAGCGTTCTGCCTCCAATCCTTTCCGAACGCATTGCAAGCAGAGGGAGCTTCTGAGCAACGTATCCTTGGAGGTCGTCTACTGCAGGCTCTCAACAAACAGTGTGCAGCTACTTGTTTGCAGCATGGCTTAGAGACCAGTTCTGAACCGAAACGCGACGGCGCTGGCGTCACATCAGTCCAGACGACTCGCTTGACCTCGCAATCTGTCCACATCCGTCCCCTGTCAGACCGCATGAACGTCGTTGTATCCGCAATGCATGGCGCAAGTGCTGGGAGAACAAGATGCAAATGGCGGCGTATTAGGCGTGCGTTGACCGTATATACGCGTAGAGCATCTGGACACGTGCGTGGAATAAGCGCGGGCAACGCTGCGCTGCGGGCATACTACAGGAAGAAAACACGCCGCTCCAGCTCTTTGCCAAGGCATACCGCGGAGAAAGCTGTTGTTCTTATGTTGGCTCCCTGCATGCCCCACGAGCTTTTTTTTTTTTTTACACCGCTCAAGAATGTAGGCAGCCTACGACGGTGTCATTGGTGGCGCAAGGCACGAGACAAGGCACACACTCAAACATGGAGGGCTTCTCTATTGCGTTCAAAACAACTACACCGTCTCGGACGGAGCGACATCGGGAGGAAGGAATTGGGTTCGAATCCCCGGCTGCTGCGGTGCCGTTTATATCGACGGATGTAAACTGGAAAAAACCTTAGAGTGATGAGGTATTTAAACGCGTTAATTAATTACAGAGGTGATCAAAGTCAACCCGAAGCTCTCCACAACGCCACGGTCCCTTCTTAGCACGAGGTGCCGTTACGGAGCACCAGTGTTTTTTTGTTGTTTTTTTTATCACAAACTACGCCGGACGGCGCGAAGAGCACCTCCTTGAACGCAGAGTGATTGCTCTTATACTCTTCATTGCTCAGGTGATTTCTCCGGCTGAAGTAACTTCTCTCATATAGCACAGCCTGCCTCCCGCGATGCAGTGCCGCACTAGACGGTGGCCTCCTGAAAAAGTTGGCAACCGTGAGGCGCGCGTGAGCGGAGAGAGAAGTCGCTGAGCCCTGACGCCTTCGAGATAAGCGATATGAGACCCCGCCCTTGGCGACGGAACAATGCGAGTGTCCAGCTGCCTTTCTCCGTGGAGTGGAGCGCGCGAGAGGGGAAATGAAAGAAAGAAGAAATGCATTCGGCCTCCAGCAGTCGAAAGATAGCGTTGCTTTTTAGGGTGCGTTGATCTGCTTTCACCAGTGCTCTCAGAAAGTCGACACAGAGGAGGGAAGAAAGAACGAGAGAAAGAAAGGAAGACATAAGGAAAGAGAGAGAAAGGGAAAGAAAGAAAGAAGGAATGAAGGAAGGAAGGAAGGAAGGAAGAAAGAAAGAAAGAGAGAAAGAAAGAAGGAAACAAAGAAATAAAGAAAGAAAGAAAGAAAGAAAGAAAGGAAGGAAGAAAGAGAGAGAAAGAAAGAAAGAAAGAAAGAAAGAAAGAAAGAAAGAAAGAAAGAAAGAAAGAAAGAAAGAAAGAAATAAAGAAAGAAAGAAAGAAAGAAAGAAAGAAAGAAAGAAAGAAAGAAAGAAAGAAAGAAAGAAAGAAAGAAAGAAAGAAAGAAAGGGTGGTGACATAAAACCATGGCGAAGTGTCGTTGTATACATGTCGAAAGCCACGCAAAAAAAAAATCGAGAATGAAATCACAGGAGAGTCGAGGACACATTCCTGCCACAGACTTTCGCTCGAGGACTAAACGACGGTGAAATTACCTGGGCACAGCGCCATCAAAGCGCACGGAAACGACGGCAACGACGACGGCAGTTAGCGACAACAAGCACTGAACGTTCACGTCCCAGTATCCGATAGAGACCGTGTACGCCGCCGCGCGCACGTCTACGATGCAAGTGTTAGGTGCACAGCTCTTTGTCCGCCCTCTTTCTCCGCGCCAAGTAATAATCGGCAGTATCAGCAGCATCAACGAATTATCCCGTCGCAATGAAAAGCCCTTACGATTTGATCTGAGCTCGTTTTCCAGGTCGGGCGATTCTCCGAAAGCTTTTAATCCTTTCGCACACTCCTGGTTGTTTGTAATTTAACCATAGTTTAAAAAATCTTTGGTACTCTGATGGGGTTCCTGTTTCGAAGCAGCATACAGGATGCTGCGCTGTCCACCGAGACGTCCGTTGCTGTCAGGCGCCGGATTGTAGTTGGTGTGCGATGTAAGTGCCTGTTAACGGTCCTCAGGTGGCCGAAATTACTCCGGAGCCGTCCACTACGGCACCTCTTTCTTCTCTCACTCCCACCTTCCTCCCTTTAATTGCTGCTGTGCTGTGCTGTGACGCCACATGCTCTGAGTCGCTACGCTCCCGCGTAACATGGACATGGCTTCACATGAAGGCAGACGACAAGCGCGGGTTCGCACGCTTGAGAGGCGGTATGGATATAAAGAGGGCGTCTACTACGTGGACATCACAGGGCCGTTGCCCACGGGATTCTTCACGGCTGCCGTAGTCCACCGGAGAATGAATCTCGATGGGCTATCTTTTCGGGCCCCAAATTCAACACGAGCGGAGGAAGTCGCAATAGCTCTCGCTGCCGCCGATCCAAAATCGAGAACGGTTATCACAGACTCTCGCCGGGCCTGTGAACATTACCTTGCAGGGGAAATATCACCTCTTGCCTCCCAAATTCTAAGGCGCGCTCCCGCCGATCCAACTCGCACAAAAGTGATCTGGGCTCCTGGCCACCATGGTCTACGAGGCAATGAGGCTGCTGATGCGGCCGCTCGAGCGCTCACACACCGGGCTCCTCATCCTAGCTCTCCTGGCTCAGAAGCTCATAAACCGCTTCTGCGGTTCCGCGAAATCCTAATTCATTATTGCGACAGCCACCGTCTCTACCCAGTACCTGCCAAGGGGCTGAGTAAGGCGGAGGAGCGAACTCTGCGGCGCCTGCAGACAGGAACCCTTCTCTGTCCTGCCATAGCAAAACACTTCGATCCGAACACAGATGGGCGCTGCCCGCACTGTGGAGAGATCTGCGATATCTTTCGCGTGGTGTGGGCATGTACTCACAATTCTCACCTTCCCCCTTCCCCCACCCGAGAGGCATGGGAGACTGCCCTCCTCAAATGCTCCACACTGGAGTCTCAAAGGACTCTGGTAAAGCGGGCGCGAGACGGGGCCTCGTCGTGCGGTGTCCCGGACTAAGGATACCGACCATGCAGCAGGGTTTTTTGACCCTCAAACTCTCTTTGAATATTAAAGTTTTTCACCACCACCACCTTTAATTACGGCGTGGTTGAAGTGTCCGCCGAGTTACTGCGCCTTTCCTTTCCTCAAAAATCAATTTTGTGGATGCCGGGACGACCCACAGCGGGTGCATGAATGCCGGCTTCGATATCTCGGGGAAGGGCACACGGGGCACCCTGCAGGCACACCCTACATGACTTGTTCGACATGAAGTAGCGCAGCTGTTTTCGATTTTAATGAGAGTTAAACAGGCACACACCCGTCGATAATGGGCTGAGCCCGTTCCGTGCGAGTGACGCGGGCGCAGAAAGGAAAAAAAATATCCTGAAAAAAAAAAAAGCGAGGAAAAATTTTCCTCGCTCTAATCAGCCGTAATGGACGAACTGCTTGGCAGCTGCGGCGTCCCAGCTTCCTACTCCTCGCACAGCGCCGCCAGCCCGCGGCACTGTCGGTTCGAAGATTGGGCGAAGAACGCGAGACTGGGAGCGCGATGCAGCCTGCGCCTGGAATAGCTGCACGCTGTGTGTAACAGTCGCGTAATAGATGATCGCAGTATAAGTGGCGGCCGGGCAGGTGGTGTCACTGCGTGCGCTGCCGTTGTTGGTATAGCAGGCCGCGGCCCGTCGCGCGATTAGCGAAATCCTTCCTCGTTTCGCTTTGCCTGCCCCGCCTCCTGCGTCATCCACTTTCCCCGTAAGACGTTTTGTCGCCGACGCAGTAAAGCCACGTGACTCCGCATCGCGCCAGAAACGATGGCTGTCGCGCGAAGACCGCTCTGCTCCGGGAAACAGAAAAAGAACAAAAAAGCCGTCGATTCTGGGACAGCCATCTCTGCGGCTAGACATGGACCTCTTCAGGCTGCTATGGAGAACCCCGCAGGGAAAAAAAAAATAAGGAAAAAGTAAACGAAGAGAAACTGCTTCTAGCGGCAAGATTTGTTTGTAGAGTCAGTTAAGCAAATTCACTTTCACTAGAAGCGTGTCTTTTCGCCTAAGTAAAGGAAAAGTACTACAGTGTCGCCGTCGATCCGCGTTTTACGGCAGTTCTGGGTGCTCCGACGCTAGAAAACCCGACGGAAAGAAGAAAAGGAGTCTTGGGCTATCTGGGCTTTGGATTCGCTAGCATGAACTGAGTGCCATTTCCGCCTACGGGCTGAAAAGAATTATTCTTCTTCTTCTTCTTCTGATTGATTGATTGATTGATTGATTGATTGATTGATTGATTGATTGATTGATTGATTGATTGATTGATTGATTGATTGATTGATTGATTGATTGATTGATTGATTGATTGATTGATTGATTGATTGATTGATTGATTGATTGAAAAAAGTGGTGGGGAAAAGATAAAGTACTTGAAGTGATCAAGTGAGGTGTTAAAAGCTCATTCTTTCTTCGGTGTCCGTAAGGTACAGTACGTATCCAAGGAAAGGGGGAAATCCCTGCCCTCACACCCGACCCCCCCCCCCCCCTCTTCCCCTTCTTCACTACCGAATTCTAAACAAACTCCCCCCTTTTCCCTCCCGCCGATGCAAAAAACTACCTTGGGCCTCTCCCACACAAAAAAAAAAGACTTGGCATTACGTGCCTAGTGTCCGTGAACCACGCTTTTTCTGGTATACGGAGAGACCTAGGCGAAAAAAATATTGATCGAGGAATAGGAAGCTCACACTCTTCGTAAAGGCCCTAGAAAGAACTCCGGGCGGCTCGGGCGCTCCACATCGATCAAAAAAGCTGCCACAAGGGAGGCACAAACGAGGCGGCTCCGATCAGTCAAAGTGACGAGTAAAGGGCCATCACTGTCGCCCTACCGGGGGCACCCATTCCATCGTCATTTTCGCCTTGGAAGCGTCGGGAAACTTTAGCAAATCGCGGCACACAGCAGCGTCCCGTGGCGAGGTACAGGAATCGCGTCGCAAGGTTGATCAAATAATAAATGTATGAACCAAGAAAATTTGCCCTCGCAGCATTCACGGGAGTCTCGCTATATGAGCATAAAACGGCTACGAAAGATCTTAACGTAGATGTTCCATCATTTTGCTGATCCACTGCGAAGTCATCACCACCACTGCCATCGCTATCTCTCTTGTTGCTCGAAGTCCGACAAGATCGTTCGCACGCGCTCCAGTGACGGAGAGAGTGAGAGAGAAAACATTTATTATTGCAGCTCTCGTCCGGCCCTGGAGGAGCCTCCCTGGTCATTGCAGATGACTGTGTCGTTCGCCTTTCTGCACATTTACGTCATGTACCTACCTGCTCATGATCAATTCATTTGCTGCGTGTGCACTTCGCAGTGATGACTTCCGAATACGAGTGCTGAGCAGCAATTGATGAATGTTGCTGTACCTTAGTATGGGCTCGTCAATAGTTTTACATCGCTGCGCCAATATAAGTTGTCCCGTACTATTCGCAAAACAGTTCTGTCACACTCACAGTGATCCATTTTAATATCTAGACTTAAATATTTGCGATTGAACGGCGTGGATTGAACGTGTAGTCAGTCTTAACTAACTACGGTAACAAAGACGTACAAACGTACAAAGGTTTGTACGTTAAGCGGCTACTCAACAGAGCCATATTTCATAGGACAATAAGGGAGTAATTACTCATTGACATCCACCTGAGCGCAGCCATACGGCTACAGAGGAAAGCTGAATGTGAAGCGGTGGTTCCGTGTTCGAACCCCGGACCAGGACGAATTTTTCTTTAACTACGAAGTTTATGAGAAAGCTGTATAGCTTCCCTTTGTAGCCGTATGGCTGCGCTCAGGTGGATGTCAATGAATAATTACTCCCTTATTACAAATCTACTAGGGATTCCCCTAAACCATTCGACCATTTCATAACATGCGCCTAGAACATCATGTGCCCAGAACATGATTATTACCGTAAGTTCTACGACGCTGACCAAGGCAATCTAACTGAGCCCTTGGTTACGTATGAAACCGTGCATTTGGATCCCCTTTCGAAACTGGTCACTTAAGTCAAGTACCTGAGCGTTCACATCGTTCGGCTACAGTTCATTACCCTTGCTCTTTGGCCGTTGATCGGCCGCCTCCGTACCAATTTCACTGTCGGCGACCTGGCAGCTAAATCAACGCAGCGGTAAACAGCTCCTTCAGTATCAGCCATCCCAATCCACTATTTTACGTAGTTATGTCTCAGTTCTTAGTTTAGATGTGGGCCTGTACCGAATTCGACGTATTAGTCTTCTTTGACAAGAAATGTATTTAACTTGGATGAAGGCGTATGGGGCCAAAACAACCCAACTGTCCAAGCAAGAAGGATGTAATGCAACGGAGTGTGCTGCCAGGGACTGCGCCCTCATCAGGCGATGTGGTACAGTTTTCGCTATTGCTACTTCTTCATTAAAAAAAAATAGGGGCGAAATGTCTGGGAGCGTTTTTTTTTTTTTTTAACTCACCTTCGAGAAAAAATGTGCTCTGTCATATTACGTACTGCTTCAACTGTCGCTTATAAGTTGCGTTTCCTGGTTCAATTATGAAGTTTCATTAATGTGTTCTTTGTCAAAGCATCGCATGAGCCCCGATCATCCACACTGATGGAAAGCAAGCGAGCACGCTGTGGGTGCGGTTAACCTTCCTACATTTCTTGTTTGTATTTTTTCTTTGCGGTGAATTTTTTTTGTTCATTTTTTCTCTCTCTTTTTTAAGCGCTCGAAGCCGCAGCGCGGTGAGTCACCGGGCAAACGAGTCATCCTCACTTCAGACTTCTTCTTGTCGCTTCTTTTGAGTCGGCCAGGGTTAACAACTTGCTAATGAACTCGGTCCAAGGCTTCAAGCACTGCACAACCCTGCAAGCACACTTAGCCGACGCCTTGAATACCTTTTGGAGGGCTCGAGGCTACACACACACACCCACAATCTTCACAGGAGACCCTCCGCTCGTGCCCGTCAGCCTCGCGCAAATTGCCTCCACCAAAATAGGTCTAATGGTGCTCCGGCGCACGCGCCAGTGCGCACAGCGTTTGCGCATTCGTTAGCTGTGAGTTTAAACGCCCACTATTTGGCCAGCACAAAGCCGAAGCGGAGTTTGCAACGGCGACCACTCCCCGTCATGCCATAGTAATGCCCTCTGACCGCAAGGGCACGGTAAGGCTCCTCGAGAGTAATGACCGGCGGAGGCTCTGCACTGGCTCTGTGCGTGTGGGCAGTTGGCCACGTTATAATTAACTAGCAATGCTTAAGTGTATAATATACCAAGAAACATCCTGTTTTTTCAGGCATGTAGCTGATACCGGAAACAACTATGGACCGAAGGCCGAACTTGTTGTTATATCAATCCTTCCTTGTTATATGTACTTAATAAACAAGGCTCGCCCTCTATGCGCATGCATACAGACTAGTCCTAAAAAAAAGAAAACTTGGCAGTCAGCTTTTCTTTATGAGCTTAGTTCCGCGTCCTTCCGGTTTGCTGTACTGGTGGCAGCGTTTCAACAATCCTTCATGGTTGCACTTTGACAGCTTTGGACCGTGCTCAGATCTCGGTACCTGACACAAATAGAAAAACAAAAACTCAGTTCTATAACGTACTTAATCAAACCGAGCTGCTGTAGACTTCCGCCTAATCCGTATTCAGCCCGCTATAAGTTGGACAATTCTCCTTCACTGCGAACGCGTGCTGAAACTGGAAGCCTTGCACCTACACTCGTCAGCCTTGCTCGCGATCATATCGAATAGCTAGCAGTGCGCTTGGTAAAAAAAAAAAAGGGCGGGAAAGAGAAAGCTGTCTGGACCTTCACCGCCAACCCGCGTCGCTGCGTGCCTTTTTCCACAGCAGCTTGTCAGGGGTGATCGGTTGCTGGCAGTGCAAAGCTTTTCCTCCGCGCATTCATGCACTACAGGGCTGCGCGCACCTCGGCGGAGCGGTTCTCAAAATCAAAGAAGGGCGTTCCTTCTCTTCACACCGTTCCTGTGGGGACCGCCCTCTCTCCCTGTCCCTGCGGCCAAGCCGTGCACTGGCTTCGAGGCGAGCCGAAACTGCATCGCGCCGCCGTGCCGCAGTGATACTATGTTGTGGCGGCGCCCGGCGACCCTTTCAATCATCCGCCAAGCCGCTCTCCTAGACGTTGGTCCGACTCTTATTCGCGCGTGCGCTCACCATCGCGAGGGGGCACAAGTGGCCAAGGGCGCACATCGCCGCAAATGGAATGACCTCGGCTTCATAGGGCCATTTATTTCTTTCAGCCCTCCCTTATGCGTACGGACAGCGCTGCCCCCCCCCCCCCCCCCTTCCTTAGCGGAAGGGTTGCGCATTCGGAGCCCGCTGCGATTGCATCCTAGACGCTCTCTCTATCTCTCTCTTTTTTTTTTACCTTCACCACGATTACGAAGGCGCGCTTTTCACTGTAGTCATTGTGTTTGTTTGTTTGTTTTTTAATTTCCCTCTCAAAGTATAGCATTACTTCCAATATACTGTAGCGCAGCAAAAGACGAGGACACAAGAGACGAGAGAAGAACAACACGAGCGCTATGTACCAACAAGCCCAAAAAGCCACGCTACTGAACTATAGTATTAGCGCGTCCGGTAGACCTATAGCAGCGACAAACAAATTTGCTTCTGTGGCTGAATGTGTCCAATAAATTGGAGCTAAGCTAAAATCGTAGAAATGTCCTGGAGACGCCTCCTCCAGCTGGCTGAAGACGCCGCCGCTGCCCAAGGGATAGCGGCCGCCGTTTAAGCGGGGGGCGACTTCGTGTCGCTCCTCTCCATCCGCTGGAAATAAATTTTGACCACCACCACCACCACGCATCGACCACACGCGTTTAATCTACCTGCAGCGCATCTTAAAATCCAGACGCTCTCTTTTCTTTCGCACAGCCTCCAGTGTCGCTTTCCACCTTTTACTTTTCTCTGCTTCTGACAACTGTTCCTAATAGGCTTTAACTTGATTCTATACTTTTGTTCCAGCTCTTCTGCCAGACTTGTGCACTTTACTTATGTGTGCCTGATGGGAGGTCCCCCAGAGTGTTTTACTTTAAGACCTCCTACTGTACTGACTTTTTATGAAACTTATAACTCATTTGTATTTCATTTTAATAAACTTTCAAACCTTCGAACCTTCTAATCGCAAAAAGCAGTGCTCATTTTGCAGCCAGTCGACCGGCCTGTGCATTTTCCTTTCATTTCTGCATACAGTCACTACTCCAACTGCTACTACCGAAAGCGTGTTAACGCGCCACAACACTTTCGTACTTGTTAATTTCAGCCATTTGATGCATCACTGTGCACCCTTGAATAAGTGCGACCACGGCCTCGCGAATGGCTAAATGAATGTTCTCATGCGCACACTAACGGTTATTCTTACTGTCTAGCTGGACCCGAACCCCCAGCACAGGTACGGGTGCTTCCGACCACGACAGTTCTATAGGTCTGCACACGTGCCAGCATTTACGCTTTAGTATAGAGCGACTATTTTAGCTATGTCTTGCTGTCTGTGGAGTGGAAGCTCTGCAGCTGCCGCCAGCAAATCACGTGATGAGTTCTCATAGCTTTTTGCACCTGCGAACAGTTTGTAACTGGCTGGCATCCGTGACCTCGGCAAACCTGACAGCCCCGCGTACGATAACAACCAATGCGACGGCCGACGAAGGGTCATTCTAACGGCAGAACAGTTTGAAGAATTCGGCCGCTGATTCGCTGGTGGCTGCAGCTGTAACTTCCTCTACAAAGCGAGCAAACTGCGGGGCAGTTCAATAACACTTGCTCCTGTTGTACTCTTTTCCCTTCCTCGCGTTGTCGCTTTAGCGCTACATCTGTTCCCGTATAAAAAACAGGACAGAAATAACACTGCAGAATGCAGGATCAATTACAGAATCCAGAATGGACTCCAAGATTCTGTACAGAAAAGGAACATAACGGAGTCTACGTCTCACGTAGCAGGCGCGGTTATGGAGGAAACATTGCACTGACCGACGAAATCAATGGCTGATTGACGCAAGCGATATTTCAGCAGGCGTATCGCCCCGTTGCCTGCACTTGAGTTCAGCTTTCCGCGTTTGCAGCGACATAGCAAACTTACGTCACGTAGCGGTAACGTTTTATTTGCCGTGTGGGACGTAAGGCATCGAAATACCTCCGTGTACGCACCAAGAATAAAAGTCACCTCGGTGGTGCGCGGTTCATTCACACCGGAAAGCTTGTGGTTCATCGAGGCACGCTCTATGCAATATTTGCGGTTGACTTGCAGATTTTATACACTAATTGTGATCCTGATTTTATACATTCATACTTTATAAAAAAAAAGGAATGCAGGAGAATAATGTTACCACTACAGTTCGTCTTTTTCTTTTGTTTGTAAAAGTACATCATCGACAGGTCTCTCCTTCATTGCAAGGTTAAACGAAAGGTCCTGCAAGGGCAGCTCGTAGCGGAACCGTACCGCGTGCTGATGTGTTCGAATAATCTCATATTGCGAACACGGTCGCCTTGGCCGTCACCATGCTGCAACTTTCTGTTGTTATGTCGAAGTGCACGTATGCGGCTTATCGACCAGCGTAGGGCGTGTTTCACAACTCGTTTGAATGAGTGTTTCCTCTTCACTTAGCAAGGCTTTTCCTCTCCAGGCAACCAACCGATCAAGGGAGTAATGTTTTTTTTTCCGAAGGATACGGCTTTTCCTTCGGTTGCGCTTTTCCAGTACACCCTGACATTCCTGTTTTTCTTTTTTAGTAACTAATGCGCCGTTAACTTATTGCTGAGTTAAAGCCAGTTCATCTAAGCCGCTCACAAATCAGGTAGCTCTTGATCATGTTGCCCTCAGACTACGCAGATCCGGCCGGTGCAGATGTGTGCAGCAAAGACTGCTTTCGGGACCTTCCACGACTAACCCCGTTACGTCTCCCGTTGGCTGCATTCAGGATGCTCGGTTGGGGGCTGTGATGTTCTGCGCCACAGCGAATATTTATCGCGGCTAACTAGATAACATGCGCCGGAAGGTACGCTATCACCCAAGTCACGAGATGGCGTCGTATGCGGACTGCAATGGGCCAACCCCGCTGAGGGAATAGCAACGTTAACGTAGGGAAAACCCGCGGCGGAGTTGAAACTAGCTTCTGGAATCCATCGGTATCTCAGAAACGGTTTAGTTCCACAGAAGAATGCACTCCTCAGGTGGGAAGCCCCCAGGGTCGGGCGAAGGCAGACGTCAACACTGCACGAAGCCATACGTTCCTCCAACGAATATCTCCGGAGAAAACGCGCGCGATTTGAATGAAGCGTGACCTTGTATATACCAGTTGTTCGAAGTGTAAACAGAGCAGCGGCGACGGAAACACGGGGAGTCGGTCGCGTGCTCAGACGCACGTGCGCGGGTGAATCAGTGACCTCTCGCACGCGGTGTGAGCGGTCTCACGCAGGCTCCCGGATAGCACGGCTTGGGGCATCATCACGGAGAGGGCTGGGGGTCACGTGCCAAGACGTCTCTTACCTTTTTGCGCTTGCCCGTTGCCGCTGTAAGAGTGGCTGCGGCGGCTGCGGCGAGCTGTCCTTTCGTGGCACTCATGGCTTGCGGAATGTACGCGTGCGCTCACGCGCGGGGGCTTTAATAGACGGCCGGGGAAAGGACGTTCCTTCTCGCTGGTCTGACGGGTCCTGTGATGCTGTCTGTCCACGGGCGCCACATTTGAACGTCGCCGCCTCCGCTGCAACGGCCCTCAGCCTCACTCCTCGGCTTACGTAAGTTCTCGCGCGCTCACACACACACTTGCGCGTCCGTGGTACGTCCGTGGATCCTCCTCCTTCTTCTTGGGACGCGCAGTTTATGCGAGTTAATAATCGCGCGCCGACCGAATCGCGCGCGCTACGATCACAGGCGCGTCCAGGGGGAGGCGAACCAGGCACAGCGGGGGGTCGACGGATATGTCATGGAACTGCCAGCGTGTGCGCGTATACGTACTCCGCACAAGGCGCGTTTGGGATGGTTATCGCTTCTTCTTTGGCATGATCGCCGCCGCCGCTGCTGCAGTTATGAAACCTGTTGCGTGGACAGCGGTGCGAAGGCCGCCAAAAGGGTTGAGCGGGTGGCCGAGCGCTGCTGCTGTCCACGGCTGCGGCCACCGCCGCATTCACTGCCCTTCCTTCTTTTTTCTCTCTCTCTCTCTCTCTTTATTCCTCTCTACCTCTATCTCTTTCTGAGGAAAGCTAACAAAGCAGCTGGCTCCGCGGGAGTCGAGTTTTTTTGTTTCTTTTTCTGAGCGCACTTTCTATTCATGTAGCCTCCCTTGTTGCGCACAAGCCATGCGTGGATTACAAGCGCGCATGGCTATCTCCGTAAAAGCGCACCTCGTCCTTTTATACAGTACCTGTAGCAAAGGTGTCCGCGGTGGAGTAACCACATTGCGGTGATCCACTTCCACAATGCGACAATAAGTTTTCGTCGCTGCATTGCGAAGACTGAGTCTGACATACCATTCATTTGACGTCAATATTCATTCAGGTTTTGTAGTCTAAAAGTGCGGAGAGTACTGAAGGATCGGGAATTTACAAAAGCGCTATAGACGGAAGAGGAACGGCCTGTCTCACATGGAAGCGTGAGATATATAACGGTCATTCGTATGGCGTCATCAGCATCGCTTGAGCACCGTATAGCTGTCCAGAAAGGAACATGGTCAGCGCCGTTGTCATGACCACCATCGCAGAGCTTGTCAAGACTCTGCGCCACAGCGGCGTCCAAATCCACAGTGAGCGTCCCACAGGGCATCGTGGCACTCGTTCAAGCGCATGCTGGGGGAAATTCCTAGTTCGTTGTCACCTGTCAACCTTAGGCTGTTTAGTCGGCGGAAGCCTTATGCAGCCAACGATCTCATTCAACAAAACGCTTGTCTAAACCGTACGCACCGGTATGTAGTTCTCTTCGCAATAACTACGTCCGGTGCGGCACAGCACGGGCTGACAGACGTTAGACGCCGGGGCGAAGGTGAACATCCCTCACAATATGTTATGTCGCGGAGATCAGTGGCGCCCCGTGTGACGGGGAGTGTACAGCTGTGAATTCCGTAGCATGACATCGGATTGCTGCGGAGCTGAGGCTTGTCCCTTCTCGTTTTCAGTTCAGTTGACAGCGTTGTTAGCTGCGCAGTGGTATTTGGAAAGACAAAGTTGGGGTGGGTGACGGTTCTATTCGAGGATAGCTGATTTGGAAAGTTTCGTCAGTTGTAATCAGGTTTTGAAAGATGCAAATAAGGTTGTTGTCAAGTTAATTATTCCTTATATTCTGGGTCAATTATCATATAGCGGTTCAAGAATATGATCTGCCCTTAGCCGACTTGATGTAAATGTCTTTTTTTCTTTCGCCGGTAAGGCAACCGTTCACCCCAGGGGCACTCTGAACATTTATTGGCAACAACTACGTTGAAATGCTGACGACGAAAGACTGCTTTCCTCTACCGAGGCATGCGTCAGTGACCATTCGACCGCCGACACTAGCCACCGATGAATGACGGGCTGTTTTTTTCTCTCTACAGAGCGACGTCCCAGCGCTTGTAACGTCTGCTGCCGGCCACCGGTCAGGATCTAACATGACGTAGCCTTTGCTTCGGTCGCTGAGGTGTAGCGCAACGTCCAGCGCCCGCCCCCCCCCCCCCCCCCCCCCCCCCCCAGCTGCTTTTTGAACCTCACACTTTTGGTTCACTAAAGGCCATACCGCAAATTCATCTATGGCCGATTTTTTTCCGGACACGAAATGACGCCAACTCGTTAAAAGTTCGTTCGGTGCTTAGCTCTGTCCCACCTAAAATCGGCTATTTGCCGCTTGAACGGAAAAGACCGCACTAATAATTCAGAGAAATAAAGAGGAAGAGGGAAGGCAGAGATGTTAGCCAGAACGATTTTCTGGCTGGCCACCCTGCGCTGGGGAAGAGGAATAGGGGGATTGAAAAGGGAATAATTCAGAGATTGGTATAGCGATCGGATGGTGGAAGTTCTATAGCTACCAATACAAGATTACGCTACCACGCAACATGGAGCGTGATTTGACATCACAGCTGCTAACGTTAGAACTTATCATGAGTTCCTATAAAAGCGCGTGAAATAGGCTCTGCCGCTATGACAAGGAGAGGGTGTCAGGTGGGAGAAGGACGACCAGCACAAACGCTCCTCAAGCCCATCAGGTTCAGCACAAAGCAAGTCATCAACAATCAAAGCCATCAGACTGACGCGCGGCTCGAGTACAATTCGACCGCGGAGTGCATTCGTAGCCTCGTATAGTACTCCTAATCGTACTCGTACCGTCTTCATCGCAGTCGGCACTGCCGTCTCCGACCTGCTTCTATACCACGCGCGTTTCAGGCTCCACTGTTGTCCGTATACTAACGGGACTCGCGAGTGCTTCGTACAACGCCTCCTCCTCGTATCGCTGTGTTGCGTGCCATGGTTGGCAGGTGCATAATGGTGAGAGGGAAATCCCTCACTCTTCACTTGTAGCACTCTAGGAAGGCCCGGTATGCGTGTTCAAGTGTTGAATGAACAAGAAAATCTACGACCCGTTCAGGTGTCTCGGAAGTTACAGACGCTCTTCAAGGCCCATTTCTTGTCTTCTAAGAATCGTTACGTAACATTCATGCGTCCGCTCGCGACAGGTCGCAAAGGCCCCGGGTGGTCCTGCTATGTGTCACACGACTGCCGGTACGACTGTCGGACATTCGACATATGCTGTTATGTAAAAGGGCGTGTAGCCAGGCAGGAAGACATTCGGATGATTGCAAACAGGCGCAACGAAGGAGTGACTGTGTGTACGAGACAGTGCAGCAACAGACATGGGACACGGAAGAGATGTTGGCAACTTTTCGTCTCCGTCGCTTGTCCGCTACAGCGCTACGCGATTTTAAGCGTTAGTTAAACATGGTGCAAGATATTTGTTCGGACGGTACCCACGGTGCGCTGCGAAATCTTCGTCCTTTGAAGAGCAGAATGGTACTCTTATGTCGTTCAGTTCATCAACGCTGCTTGAAAGCCACTGGAGGTTGCAGGTGTGGAACATCAGGTAAGCAGGCAGTTCGCACTGTCCCAGCGAATCGGCACATAAAATAGAGCTACTGGTCAAAAATGCAACTGATGACGACGAAAACATTTACTGTAGCACAAGTAGAGGATGCGAAGAGGAGGGTGCTGTCCTTAGTCCTGGACTCGATCCATTGGCTTAAACTACTGCCCTTGCTCATTCAGTAAGTGAAAATTGATGCCCTTCTTCCGAGCTAGACAGTGCCGCCAACTCCTCTCGCGTTGGATGAGTTATAATATCAACGAATTAGTTTTTTTGGCAGGTCCATATACCATATGGTGGAGGTCTGCCTTCTCCCAGCAAAATTTGCATTTTGATTCGATGGAATCCGAGCTCCCGACGTATAGTACATAGGGGCTGTGGAACGTCTCAGTCTGTAGTCTGCAGAGGTAAATCTCGTTTTTATGCGAAGCATATTACTAGAGCTACACTATAGCCCGTCGAGCGCGGCGGTGGAGCTACCATTGACCTTTAGCATAACCACGTGACAACATGACGTCACAGCAGAGGAGAGATGGGCTGCCGGCTCGCGCGGTCGGCCGCGGCGGTGGAGGCTCCACATCAGAGGCGCGGCGGCTGACCACGTGACAACATGACGTCACAGCAGAGGAGAGATGGGCTGCCGGCTCGCGCGGTCGGCCGCGGCGGTGGAGGCTCCACATCAGAGGCGCTGCAGCTGACCACGTGACGCTACAGCAGCGGTATAAAGCTGAGCTTGCCTCGCTCTCCGGGCACTTACGAGGCGGCCAGGTTTTGGGATGCCGCCTAGAAGCAGGGCTGATTTGAACGAGAAGCGAAAGCTTCAGCGTGCCACAGAGACCGATGAAGAGCGGGATGAACGTCAACCAAGGAAAGCCGTGTATTACCAAGCCTAGCCATCAATATGCTTCGCATCTGACTAGGCTTAACCTTAGCTAAGCCTCAGCCATTTTTTTTCTCAGGTTTTTGGCAGATGGGGGATATGTCTACCGCCCTAATCTCAGGTGTTGCAGTATTTCGTTGTATGTTGTAAACAGATCGAACTGGTCCGATTCCGAAATACTACATCTGTCTGGGCTCCGGGGGAGATAAGCTGGGTCTGAGTTGTGTGCCAACTCGTTTCCTATATCCTGGTGGCCAGGTATCGACATCAGCTGTTTGAAGTCATCGTAGTGCACATTTTATAGCATTCCTCTTAAGCACTTGACACGCTAACAGCCACTTGTGCAGGTTGTTGAAGGCATCCAAGCGCGGTTTTTGTCCAACGTCAATATCAAGACGTTGTGTACTGTGCCAAATCTCTTAGAAGTTTAGACCTAGCGCGCGATGCCATGACAGATGAGTCTATGAAAACAGCCCAGCGCTGTGGCAATGCACTACTGCCTAGCGCCCTTGTGTAAACTGACAGAAGCGGCCGTCAGGGAAGCCTCTCTCTTCGCTGTCCTCTGAAAACAAGTATTTCATATACGCGTGTCATCGTTCCCAGAACACGCTTGCACAAGCAGAATGTCAGTCTGCGCGTGGTCGCCATGTAGACTTCACGTAATAAGGCCCTGCGCTTCATCACACAAAGAAGCCGTAACGAAAAGGCCGTACCATTTCTAATAAGAAATAATTCAATGGAACGTGCGTTAACCTTCGGCAGATAAACGCTGCAGGAGAAATAGTCAAGCTTCTTAGACGCCACAGTTTAATCAGGAGATACCGGGTGGCGTGTAACTTGCGTTTCCAAAGAATAACGGAGCCTCTGATGTGCGCCCAATCTGAAGTTGCGCATTCGGTAACACCCTCTTGACACCGATGACCGAGCTTCTTCTGACTTCAGTTAGTACTTGAGCAAAAGAGAAACACTGTATATGGCATTGCACTTTCAGATAGTAGACAAGAAGCGTTACCGCCCCAGTCTATTGTTAATATTATTATGAGTGTTATCTGCGAGGCGCATCTAGGCGATAATGCACTTATTCATTACCTATACAAGATAACGCGGGTAGACGAGCGAAGAAAAACGAAGTTCAGGTGTACAGAAGGAGATATGGAGGAGTACGTAGAAGAGCTTGCATGCGTTGCTGTTTACAGGTCAAGGATTGTGAAATGAAAATTTCAGCAGGAGTCGCAACGGTTGACGCACCCTTAGCAGGCTTTCGTAACAGCCTAGTCTGTCGCGAAGAAAGGCCCACAAAAAGCAATTGAACTGCTTGGTGGACTGTACGCGCACTCGATACCGTGATCAGCTCAGTACGCGTCTTTTCACGTCCCCGTGGTTACAGGGCTTCGCCTCTTGAAATTCTAAGCACGTCACGAGAAAGTGTTGCAATAGCGCTTTCTCGCAAGCGCGGCTGGTATGCATGGTAAGAGTCTGCCGTGCAGCGGCCATCGTCACGAGTCCCAGAGCACGTGTCCGTGAAGCACCCTTAAGTTCAGATCTTAGAGAGCGGGTGAATGACTTTCTTGTCGATGAAACACTTTCGTGTGAATAGCGCTAGTGTAAACCTCTTCAGTCAATTTCTCGGACTCGTCACACGGGTTTGCATTTTGGGGGGAAATGCAGAAGGCGTGCCGAGAAATATAAGATGCTATGCAGTCGTGCCTAGTTATTATGGACACTTTGGTTCCGGAGCAAACCTCCGAATATTTAAGGGAACCGAAAATATAAAAAAAAACTATTTTGATTATGGTCTGTTTCTGGGAATACTGGTGGACAATAAAGTAGAAACAAAAGAACCTCTTGGAATCGCCGAGTGAATAATCCTAGCTGCGACTAGAGAAACTAGATGACGCCTCATGGCGTGATGACAAACCGCTTACTACGGCTGTTCACATCCTGCAAAACGCTAGTTTAAGTCTGTAATCTGTCAGCTGCTGAATGAGGCTTTGAATGCAACACAACATGCAGAAGAAGTTTTCTTCCATCCATTCATGCTATATATGCGGCCAATGGTAAGGTACGTCCACTGAGCACCTTGGACCTATAAAGCATGAAACCAACAAACAAAAATTTAACTCAGGCATTTGAAATTTTTTTTTTTTTTGAAAGATTGAAAAGATTTATTTCAGCAGAGCAGTTACAGCATCTGCTGCAGGGGCAGAGGCTAAAGGCTGTGGCGCCTGACGAGGCCTCTGTCCCTCTGCAGTCGACGGAAGTGCAATACAGTTTGAGCATAACAAGAAGGTAAGTCACATAATTAAAACAAAGGTGGATAAATAATGCCAATATGATGACAACATTAACACAGTATGATAAGTACAAAAAAAAATGCAAGGATATTATACAGAGATTTTGTTCAGTAGACAATACATTGAAGGACACTTATAACAAAAATAAAGTGAAAAACCATAGTACAAGAGAAGGATACATCCTGTGTATGCATGTCATATGTACTCGTCACTCCCCGTACAAAACACCTGATATTATTAGGACATCTTTAATGCGCTTTTTGAATGTGCTAATATTAGATGCGAAATTCAAGTTACCTTCAAGTTTATTGAGAATCGAAGCCATTTGATAAGGAACTGTTTGTTTACCGTAATTGGTTCTAGTTTTTGGTATGCGTCTTTTATTGTGTCGGAAAGGATAAGTGGAGTTTTCTTCCCTGTCGCAAATGTGCAGCTTCCGGAGTTGTACGAACTGAAGTAGTTTATAGTAGTATAGCTGGTCAGCCCTCAGCATTTTATATTTTAAGAACAAAGGAGAAGTTTGTAGGAGCTGGTAACGTCCATAATAATTTTCATAACAACGTATTATCTTTTTCTGCAGTATTCGCTCATGTCCTGTCCTTACACGAAGGGAAAGATGTGGTTGGTGCAGTCGAGGTACTGTTGTCATCGGTATCCATATCAACGAGACAAAAATACATGGGCCCTCTATAGGCTCTGTGCATTTTCACCCATCATGACCTGAACAGCGAGTTTCCATATAAACGAAGCGGCAATGCTTTGGAAAGTTTGGTCCCTAGAAAAACTGACATAATTCCTCGAGAAAAACTGTCATAATATTAGCGGGGCACTACAGCACACCTAACGATTCAACAACAGGGTAAATTCCGTCGCCCCCTTTCTCGCAAGCCGTCTCCGCAGCCTACACAGCCTACACGTCTCTACACAGGAATGTGCCACGCTGCTGTGCCGTGTTTGAGATGCGACGCACCTCGTACTTGAAGTAAAACGGAGGCTTTCAAATCGTCGCTTCTGTTCTAAACGAACTGTTGGGACGCTCAATTCGTCTTAAGAGCGGAATGTGATAGCTCACAGCTGTCGCAGCTTCTGTTGCAACTTCTGTGCGTGTTTGCATCAGTTTCCTTGGAATTTTCGGTCCGTCAACCGTCATATTCGCACTGCTAACTGCAATAGCAGGCATCCGCATATGCTGTGACGGTGCTGGCATTTGCATATATCAAATTTTTCCTGTTTTTTTTTTATTTCGATTCTTTTTATCTAAGTTGATGTTTAAAAACAAGGTTCCTCACAACCCGGTGGGTATGTTTATGATGACGTCACAAGGTAACGTGACCTATCTCGACCAATCATCAGTTTAACTGTCATCTGCCACGGCGGGCAGGTTGCTTGCAATCCAATGGCCGGGTTGCTACCTGGCACGGTGGGCGGGTTATGACGACGTCGCAACGTCACGTGACCTCTCTCCACCAATCAGCGAATTTCGCCTCTTACATCGATGATGCTTTGGTGTGACGACAACTGTAATGCTATTGCATAAAAAAAAAATGTGCGCATGGTACTCAGTAACGAAGAAATGAGTGCGAATGCGGCGCAGTAAAATAAGCCTATATAAGCCTCCTACGGTTGTCTGCAACAGCACGTTCACGTGGTATCCTTGCGGGGTATAATTTGCTTCGTTCGCCTGTGTTACAATTGCCGCGAATGCAAAATTTGCGCTCTGGTTGAGGGCCTCCGAGATGTGTCCCGACTTTCGACGGGTGTTTCGGGTCTTTGAACGCTGCTTTCGGAAAACTGATCAACAAACAATGATGCCTGTACAACATTACGAAAAGAAGGCGCCCCAACAACCGTAGCGATATTTGCAGCAGATTATCACTTAAGCTACACTTCTGGTGAAGCGAATTATCGAGGTTAACTCGTAAGTCATTCTTCAAAGCCTCTTCACCGGACTTGGAATCCTTTTGCAAAATACGTCCCAACAATTCAGACATTCGGAATGACATCCCTCAAACAAAGTTTCTAAGTTTCCATTAAAAAAGCAATACAGTTGAACCTCGTTATAACGAAGTTTAAGGGGCCCCGGTGATTACTTCGCTATAGCCGTAGCTTCGTTATAGCCTGTGTTGACCGAGCTTCCAAAAGGAATCGTCATTACTTCGTTATATCTATTGTTTCGTTATAACGAGATTCGACTGTAGTAAGCTGTATAGCCTAGGTGGCTGGACGCTAAGAGTAGCATAGTAATCGTATTACGTTCTAAAAACCGCATGCGTGCAATAGAACGCACCCTTTGTCTTTGTATGGCAGCTTGTGAGCAAGCGGATCTCGAGCGGCGGAAGCGGGAGCGCTTGTTCTGTTCTGAAGGTCACGAGCACATGACTCATGCCGTCGCAAAGCACGAGACGCTGGAGGGGGCACTGGCATCACGGCTCATTTTCTCGACCCGTGCTGAGCATATACAGGTGAGCCATGTGTACACCCGGATTTAATTTTTAACTGGCTTGATTTTTGCACCCCTCATTGCTCCTTGTAAAAGGCTTCTCTCGTCTAAATCGCTGGCATATTTCTAATTTGACGCGTTTGGTGGCATTTAGGGTCAATTTGTTTTCAAATTTTGCTTGAGTGGTGTACTTGCTTGATTGGATCAAAATTAGGGATTCGCATTATCAGCAGCTATATACGAAGAGCCAAAACAAGCGGCACACGCAGCAATGGTTTTGGTTCATCTCGCTTCTTCCTCTGGGTGAACTACCTCTCCTCGCATGCTGTAGTGTGTCCAACATTCGGAGATAAAAATTTTAAATATTGAAAAATTTTAAGATGCTGTTATGGAAATATTGGAGGTAATGGTTCATTCTTCTGACGTGTAACAAAATCTTTCTTTTAACGTGTTTCCTTCGATCGCATCGAGCAGTTAAGGCTGCCATAGAAACTAATGGGGAACGGTTTTGACGATAGCAAAAACGCTAACAGCAAAAAAAAAAAGAAAGAAAAGAAAGCATCACAGCCGTTGGAGTGTCTGCGATGTATTCAGTGTTATACTGAAATCTTACGTTATATGAAAAAAAAAAATGCGTTCAGAAACTGTTTACCGCTCAAAAGTGTTTTTGTCCAAAATTGTTAGTTATTAATCGCTTACCCAGAGGTGCACGATTGCGCCACCATGAACCGTTGTTACGTATCCCCCTGGTTTTGGTTCTTCGTAACAACAAACGATTAAGATTACTAATAATTTTGATTTAATCAGACAATCACCCCACTCCGGCATAATATGAAAAACAAAAAAAATGGACCACAAAATGCCACCACAAAGGTCAAATTACAGCATGAATATGTCAGTGGTTCAGCCGAGGGAAGCATTTTACAAGGTGCAATTAGGGATGCAAAATTCACGCCAATTAACGATTTGGACAGGTGCACGAACAAATGCGCAGCTTTGGAACTACAATGTGTTTATTGCGATATGTTTATTAAAGTATCTGAAGAACCCCGGCCGACGATACATTGAAAATCAAGCAGCAACAAATTTATCCCGCAATGCGACGGCTCGTAGAGCAGACACCGAGCAGCGGCTACCCGAGAACCACTCGCACGAGAAAGGCATACACGCGTGCATCCCTACCCTATTCAGCGGAAGGAGGTCAGAGTTAGGTTCCCTTGGAATAACTTATCCTTGAAATGTCCGACCAGCAGCGGCCATAGATCATATTTAGTGACGTTTGGTAAGCAGAATCATAACACCCGGCTCCAGTGAGGATAGTTTGTTTCGCTTTTGTTTTGTTTTTGTTTTTTTACTCTGGGCGTATTGCCAGGGTATGCAGCTCGGGATGAATGCCACTGAGGTGCCTGCAAACCGGAGCGCATGCGTGTTGTCTGGTCTCATAGACTTAAACGTACGTATGCGCAAAGCCCATGAAAAAGGCGGCGATGACAAAAAGAATCCTATAATTATTTTAACGAAAGAGAAAAAGTACACGACTTTTTAAATTGATCTGCATTATTTGCATGACAATTTTATATGAGGCGGGGGAGGGTGATACGCAATTTTAGAGCGTACCGCTTAATGAAGACTCATACTAATAGCATTGAGCTCTGAGACATCTAAATGACAGAAAACGCCAACTTGCAGGACATGAAGACGTTTAAGCCTGATTTCAGAGTTTTTTTTTTTTTTTCTGTTCGATGCAGCTTTTCTTCACAAGTGCCCTATCAAACCAGGTTCGAGCTGTCTCAGTCTTGCGGTCGTGTGCAGAAGCATAAAACTGGTTTCTGTTGCAGAAAAGTAGTGTCCCGGCACCGCTACAAGCGTCACGAATTATTTCTTTTCCAAATTCGGGACGTTACGGCAATATTAGGGTGCTCTTTACATGTAGCACTCTATAAACTTATATTGCGGTGAGTCATGACGACAACCGTGGGCTTCCAGTTTCCAATTAATGTGAGAGCCCACGACCGTCCACGTCCCCTGAAGGTCGCATGGCAACACACCAGACCCCGAGTTGGCCCATTTGATAGGCAATTAAGCGCATTGACGGCTTAATCAAGTTTCTGGTCACTCAAAGACAACTAACACGTAATACAACCGACGAGGCGACAAAGAACGAGCAGCGGCTGACGCGTCTCGGTAGCCGTCCACCGAAGCGCCCGCGCGCATCAACGTTGCGGTCCGGCGCGTCCGCCGAAACGCACCACCATGTCAATCAGATCGAGGTCGTTCCTTACGCAGTGTGGTGCGTCACTGCCGGCATTCCCCAAGGTCGCGGCGCGCGGTGAGCCCTCCCGAATGCTAGAGGGCTGACGTGCCTAGGGGTGCGTCGATCCATCCCGGAGACGGGGGACATCCCGCGTGGGTCGCCGTCGAGCTGTCACGCCGGAGCGGCTGACGCCGACGGCTGTCGCAAGCGGCCGACACTCAGTGGCTGCCAGGCGGCTCATCTATAGGAGCTCCACCCGAAACCGCGGCAACCACTGTGGCAGCACTGGCTTGCTGTTAGCGTTTGCTTAATCAATGGCTACTTGTTAGCAGTTGCTTCCCTCTGTCCGGAATCTCTAAACGGAGGAATGGACTTGGGCGAGACAAGCGATGCGGAGAGCAGGCAACCGCTGGTCTTCGGTGAGAGAGAGTGGATACCAAGGGAAGGAAAGGAGGCTTTGCAGCAGAAGTCGGCAGTGAAATGGGGAAATGAGGTTAGGAGCTTTGTAGTAGTAGGGAGGACAGCTTGGGAAATCTGGGGACGGGGGATGGCGCTGTCTGTGAAGCCGCCTTTCTGGGAAGCTTCGATCCCTGTTCCCTCAATTCCTTTTGTACTGAGTGAAGACATTACGGCGAGTTTATTTTATTTCACACGCCGAATTGGGGGCCAATCGTAGATGTCTTTGTCCTGCGATGACGTACCGTGATGACATTGAAAATGGAGATGATGAAACAAAACCGGAAAACATCGATATCACTAGACAGTGCCACGGAAGACCAATTTCATTGTTGTCAGCTACTATGTCTTATGTACATCCCGTGTTTAGAGAACCAAAAGAGTCTTGGTATGGGCCAATTGTCTAGATAGATTAGCCGGCGCGTGAAAAGCGGACCATCAAACGAAATGGGGCTATCAGGATTCGTTACGAAGACTAAAAAAATAAAGAAATAGCTTTAGTACTCGACCGGTTTTCGGTCCCATGCACAGGGGGTCTGCAGACACCCGCGTCACCAGTGGCGAAAATCAGGCGCTCATAAATTGCAGGGCGCACTATAGCTCTCAAGGTTAGGCTACAATTTACGTAAAAAGCTTCGAAAGTAAAAGGCGAGACCGCCGCCGCCTTAGCTCACTTAAATAATTCTTCACTTATTTCCTCCCATCAACAAAAGCTGTATCACAAAGAAGTAACATTCCTCAATGCCGTATGCGGCCTCAAAGGCTGTTGGCTTCTTTCTGCATCATATATTAACGAGCAAACCGACGTTACAGTTCTGTACGAAAACTAAAGACATCGTCGACCACTTACAAAGCGCTGCTGGTTGCGAATTCAATGCATTCGCGGTCTGTAAGTAAGTAGCATGTCAAAAGGCTAGAGTTCACTAAACAATTTGAGCTTTGGAGAAGCATATGTGCTTCCAGGAGACTAAAAATTAAACCATATTTCTTTTTTTTTCTTGAAACACAGCTCTATTAGAAGGTGCGAAGCCTGTAATTTAGACGTCATATGCGACGCAGCTAACTCAGCTAACGTTTGAAAAATTGTTATGCGAAAAAAAAGTGCCAGAAGGTGCACTTCAATCCATCAAAAGAAACGGCGTGTCCAACGCGGCGAACATATTCCACCTATAATAAATACTATATAAATAACAACAAAGTTCGTGTTACCGGTAACCAAATCCGAGTAACGAACTAGTTCGTGTTCTTTCTTTGTTTTTTATTTGGCACCTCAAAGGCCCCTGATATGGGGCATTACATGAGGGATGGGCATGGCAGTTACTAGTTCCTCCCTACTTCCATCATGCGGTCATGTGCCAATACTCTGGGGCAGTTCTTCTGTTCCCAGAACAAGGCTTCAACGTATGTGCCACTCTTCTACTCCCAAGTGATGCCCCCAAGGCGCTGAACGGTAAGTGGTTCGTCCAAATGGCCGTTAGCAAACGCAAGACTCTTCGTTGGATCAATTCTCCCTCCTCATTCTTCTTTTTCCATCCGCCCTCGCGGCACGTGGGATCAATTCCTTTCTTTCTCACTCTGGCGTGCCGCCAACTCCGCGCCTAGCCACCGTCTTCATCTTCGTCGCCGATGCTAGGGGGACAGTCTTGCGGGCGGCCCTTCTCATGTGACGGCGCGTTTGTCCAGCGCGCTCACCCTCTGACGCGATTTGGCAACCGGCGTCGCGATGAGTTTCGGCTGGTGACGAAAGTGCGGGCCTTGGAGTCGAGTTCGAGCCTGAGACGGTGTCGAGTTCCGTCACCGCGTCACCTTGGCTTCTTCAAACAATTGCGAGGTCTTGGGAGGTGATTGTCGCAGATTTTCTTGAAAAGAAGCATAGGAAGTGCGCAGTAATGCGGCCGCAGCAATATTGAGTAATAATAATAATAATAACAAAATCTTTTCTCAAAAATGATCAGGCATCAGGTTTCCTCCCAGGCCGAACACTGTACTCGTTCTACTTCGCCAGCTCCTCAGATTTTTTTTAGCGGTGTGAAGAGCAGTGACCATAACTCTTCCGGGACTCAGGAGTTCCGAAGATACTACGAGATCGCTATTATACGGGGCTAGGATTGCATATGTTTGACGAATGCTGCTCATAAGTACTGACACCCTTCCGATGTGTGACCCGTATAGATAAGCGTTACATTTTGAGAATGGCAGCGCACCAGGAACTAAAGAGCAGTGGATGACATGTGAACGTTTGTGGAGTTTCCGAGCTGTACATACGTTGGTGCTTCTCTTCGTTGGTTGGGGCCTAAAAAAGGACCCTGTCACGAGGACGCCTGACCTGAGATTTCAGTTCTCGTGAAGCAACTGCCTACTCTTTTTCGCGTTTTTGTTGCCTGCTTGCACAGGTCGGCCGGTTCCATCATGAGAACACTCCTTTCGTCTCACACTGACATGTTATCCGCGGAGAGTTTAGGCACGTGTGTATAAGTGAGCCTCTGTGAGTATGAGTAGATGTGAGAGTGAGTGGACCTGAACCCCTGTGCCTGTGAATGAGCGGATGTGAGCGTGAGTGGACGTGATCCTTGGAGAATGGGAGTATGTGCTAGTGGACAGGAACTGTGACTGCGAGCGAATGTTAGTGCACGTAGACGCGAGCTCTAGTGAAAGATAATGGATGTTAGTGCGAGAATCAATGAGCGAAAAGAGAAAAATATTACCGAGAAAGCGTGAGGAAACCACCTCTCATTGGCACCGAGGTGTGTCTCCTTACAACTGCAGGTCATGAACGGATTTCAAAGTATCGGCGCGAAAACTATATTTAATATGAAAAGTGCAAGAAAAGAAACGGCTATTACTGTCTTTTCCTGCGCGTAGGGGCACGCGTACCGTAAGCTTTCAGTTGCTTTATTCATCATTAAGTCGGAGCTAAATGTCTTAACAAAACGCCTATATCACGCTAGTGTTATGTCGCTATACGTTATCTATGCTCAACACTTCATACGTATCGGTATAAATAGTTATAAATAAGCTGCAACTACTTATTTACTCTGGTATCGTCAGCCGCTGTTAAATCGGTGGGCTGCATTTGTCTGAAACACGCAGACACTGCATAAGCCAACAGAAATCCAGCTTAAGGCCAGTACCAGTGCATACAACTAGCCAGTTTGTAGAGTTTTAGCCAAATGGCTAAAAGAGGCACCGTGTGGGTAATACGCATGATGTAGCCTCATTAACCCTGTCCACTGCTTTACGTTTTTGTCTATTACAGTTGCAGTAAAATAGTTTCGTTCACATCGATGCTTCATTCCAGAGCAATTTCCAATTGCTGGGAGCACGGCGTTGTGTCCATCGCGGAAGCATACATTGATCCAGAGCTCACGCTGTCCTGACTCGCTCAGGCTTCGTTTTCGCTCTTTCAGAAGCGCGATACAAACGTCGTTACGCCCTAATCAGGGAAACCGGGTGAAGTGACGGAAGCGTAGCGAACAATATCCGAGACTGCGGGAGGCAATCCGCGACTGGCCCGAATTGGCTCGAAGGGCGCGCGGTCGTTGGCTTCCTTCGCGTGCGCTCGCAACGGACGACGAGCGCCCGCGCACGTGCGACTCCTCCTCCTCGCGTCCTCCTCGCTTCTGCGAAGCTCGCCCGCCCCCCTTCTCTCGTCGTCTATTGTAAACAGTGGAAACCAAAACAGCGTGCCACATGCGTCTAGCTGCTGACTCCTTTCCGGCGCCTCGTCTCTTGTGAGCCACTCCTGGGCGTACCAGTGCGTAGAGCGCGAGTCACGACCTCCCACGCCGCTTGCCTCCGAAATCCGCAACCTCTTCCTCCTCCTCCTCCTCGCCCCGGCGAGCAGTCACAGAGCTGTAAACCTGGCTGGTTATGCCATGCCAGCGGATTCTGCATAAACTGTTTTGCTTTGTTGTTTGTTATACCTTTCGCTGCATCGAGTTCTCGTGGAACTTCCGAGCTACTTACTCGTGTGTTAACCTTTTCGTCTGGAGTTCATCCCCTTAGTTTTAGAGGTGAATAAATTATTCCAGAAATGGGAGAAAAGCCTTCTTCGACTCCCGAATCACGAATCCTGCTTTTTTTTCTATACCAGGCTTCTATTAATTGAATTAGTTATTAATTCAACTTATTTGCCAAAGTATCCATCTCATTCGCGAAGATCCTTGCTGAGTAGTATATTCAGCACCTCCCCATAGATGTAGGAATGAAGACATTTAATCGCATCATACTGGAGCTACCCTTTCGCACAAAGTGCGATCAGTTCCGGCTTGCGCATCAGCCTCGTAGAGCGTGTTTGCGCGGAGTCACTTGTCCATAATACCGGTAGCTGCGAGGCATACAACGCGGGAGGCGAGCGCTTCACCATCCATTTCTTTTTGCGAAGGAATGAATCCTTACAGCTGTAACGCATTCCACTAAGTGCTTTATCGTTGTTCTAAGCGCAGGGGGATGGGGTCTAGGTTGAAAGCGCAGAGTCCCGTGACGACTCCGGCATGCAGTGCTCGCAGCAGCTCTTGACGCATAGGCCAGCTATAGCAGCGGCATCAAAGCGTCATTCGCCCAACAGTGAAAGAGATGCCGATGCATGGCGAATGCCGTTAACGGAGTATAAACAACGTCACCGACGGAAACGATGACCAGCGCGCACTTTGGCACGCCCCTTCTGGACCTTGAGAAGCTTGACAGAGCGATTAGCGTGCCAGAGCTTTAAATGAAAACCGGAACCGGGATGGCCTTTACATTAACGGAATGGCGCGAACAGCACGGCAAACCTGGCGCGACCGCTCCTCTCTCGTGTAGCTTACATAATGCCGTGTTTAATACAGAGACAGCTACTTGGATTCGCTCACACGCATCACGTTGTACAGTTGCGCTTGCAATTGCTTCAACCAGTACGTAAAAGTTTATAGATGCAGCGAATTCAACGACGCCGATTGGAGAAGCCGGAGTTAAAAGCGAGAAAGATGGCCATGTCGACAAAAGCTTCACTTCTACAAGGGCTTCACTGCGCACGTACACAGCTACAGCTACACTACAAGTTTTCCAGACGGTATCAGCTGCAACTGTTGCTTTTAAGTTCCGCTCTTCAAGACCCAAGCGAATGACTTTCAACCACATGTATCACATAGCTCACAGTCATTTATGAGACATGTACACTTTACATTTTAGTTCACACCATGTTTATTAATCCGGGCTCAAAGGCGCATCAGCCACGCTTCAGGCCGCGAATTCATGTTGGCAAGGCTGTTGTTGTTGTTGCTGAAATCACTCCGGTCGAAATGTTCACAACACATGCCTCCATTCCAGGATAGTGATCTCTATAGTGATTGTGTAGCTTAGCGCTACACCTCTACCCGCGAATATGCCTGTATAGAAGTAAAAAGGGACTAAGCTGTCCTCTGTAGCGCACTCCCTTTTATAAAATGGAGTGCACATAGGACAGCTTACTCCCGTTTCACTCCCTAGTGTTTAGAGTGTATTTATGAAACCCGCTACACCGATACCAGTATATAGTTGCGCTGGCATCAAAGCTGAATATGGCCCAGCGTTGTGCTGGAAGCTTGGGATGCAAAATAAAACACAATAATAAACTTTCCTCCATCCTTGAGGGCTTAGAAGTGATAACGGTTCTTGTGTCACACTCTAGTCGACATAAACTAGGCCGATTTGAATCATTTTACCACAGACGGCACGCTCTCCTTGCTAGCATCCTCGTCGGACAGACCGTAGACCACGCATATCATTAATTTATGATGGATAACTAATAAAGGGCACACAAGATTGGTTAAGACCATCTTACAGCACAGTAAAGTACACTAAGAGTCATTTATGCCACTGTTGCAGTAATGATTACACCGGTTTCATAAACGCACTGCCCGCTGGGACCTTATTAGCTAAGCCACTACCGAAAATTGCCACCAGGGATAACTAGTATGGCTGTGTGTCTGTTCAGCGATTGTCCTTTTTTTTTTTTCAAACATACTGCAGGCGGCTGTGCTAAAGACAATAATAAGGACTATAGAAACGGTTGCAAGCTCATTCGTAGGACACTGTATTCGCGAAAGGTGCTCCAGAGATAGCCTGGAGTCTCATCCGCCTTTCTAGGCGTGCCGCCACTCCCCCGCACCAACCTCGTGTCCAAGGCTTTGGCGCCAAAAACACCAGCGAAAAAGCCGGGCACGTGTCGGGGCGGGGTAATGCACCGTTACGCGCTCGTCGAGGTCCCTGCTCCGCTCTCCATCTGTCTCGCATTTCACGAGGTTGGGACACGCCCGCCCCCTCTCGGCAGACAGCCAAAACTCTCCTCCGGCTGCGTGAAATGATGTCATCTTCTGTTCTCTCTCCGCGGACATCTCGTTGGTCCCTTAGTGCCCCCCTTTTCTTTCGTATGGTTTTTACGTTTTTACATTAGAATCTTGCTTTTTCGCTCTTGCAGCATTTTCCTATTCCAAGAGATCTAAGAAAAGATATCCGTTTTTTCATCACGCTCTGTGGCGAATAAGTGACTGGGACAGTTGTCGGTAGGTAGCGACACGTGTTACCAAAAACGGATACCCACGGTCTACCTGCCGCGCTGGGAGCCACAGGTAGTGGTTTTGGAATGTTCTGGTAGAAAAGCTTTTCCAGCATCCCGAGGTGCTGAAAACGTGTCAGAAGTTTCAACTTCGCTGTTTGCGTTCCAGTTTTCGGAACTGCAGCGAATACTGAACAGGAATAAACAAGAAAATGCCAGTTCGAAAAGGTATACGGGGTTAGGAACATATAAGGCATTGTGGAATATTTCTGAGTGAAGCTCTTGGGAGGGGAGCGTTAAGTTTCTTTATCTACCCACAAAAGAACTAATAATAATATTCTAAAGTTCTAACCCCGTCAAGTTATGTTAAACTTTGAATTTCAAAAATTTTAGGTCGTCACGTGGAAGTCCGTTCGCAGATGGGGAAGACGGCTACCCGCAACACAAGTGTGCACTGTGGCTAAGAAAACTTGGCGCCACCAAGCGCGGTGCATTCACGCCAGGTACTCATCAAACAATGCGCGTTTCAAAGTCGTCCTTCTTTTGAACAGTGCTTAATGGCTACTGTAAATGAAAAATGATTTTTAGCGTTATCGGGTATCCTTTTACTATAGGAATACCTCTTAGATTGAAGATTTCCGGACATTCTCCGCATGTGAAATGGTGGCAAATTATAGTAATTACTGATGCTGTCACTTACCAAGTAGAAGTTTTTTTCACTTATCGTCTCCACCTATTTCGTTCTATCTCAGCCCTTCCAGGTGCTACTTTTCATTTTGATTCAAAACAAATATATTTTTGCCCGCGATTCTGCCCTTGGTTTTTTTTTTTTTTAAATAAGCGCCCTAAGGACCGTGGAACCATTTTGTAATTCGAAGATGCACATGATGAAATAAATTCAAAACAAAAAATTGACATTAGGGCTGATAGAAAAACCTGCAAGAAAATTGCGAACGATATGCTAACAAGGTCGCTTGTGGTACATTATTTGCTGCATTCGCTAATTGGCGCAAACAATCACCCCATTGACAAGGTAAAGGAAGTTAAACTCACCTGAAACAAAGAACTCTGTGCTAGGCAGCGCACAGCCTGAGGATACGCTGTTCCTAACGTACAAAAATGCGTCCAAAGCACCTTAAAGGGGCCCAGAAACACAATCTTAGTTGACTGTTTTGCCAGTTGATCGCATACAGTGAGTTATAATCGTGCTATTAGCGTCGGTAATACCGCGTATATTCCATTTTTTAATATTCTAATGTCCTCCCAAAAACAAATTCATGGCTCGGATGGTGTCCCCACACAGTGGCGGGTTTTAGCAGCGGATATGACATCACCTGGCGTGAGCTTGATGATTGGACAGACAGTAAATATACTGCAAATTGTGTGAATAAATAGCGACACATTTTGTTACCTGTCTGAGTTTTATATTAGATCAACAAAAACAACTTGTTTGTCTTAGATAAAAGCCCTGCAAAGCAAGTAAAATAAAAATACACCACCAGGGGCTCTTGCGTGGAAACGACGCTGCCAGACTCAGCAAGAACGAGTTACAGAGAGCAGGCAACCATGGAGTACGAACTTCCGCGACGTGCTCTGGCTGGCTGTTTTGATTGGTTGCGCCAGGTGCCGTCATTGGGAGAGCGAAATAGGAGTGGGAAGCCCCGCCAAAATCGAGTTGAGGGCAGCGTTTTGTTTGCTTGTATTTTGAAATTTTTTTGAATAACCCCGTTCCTGTGCATCGATTCCTGTTAAACCCCATAAACCAACCTAAATTGGGTTTTGTGGGTTTAACGTCCCAAAGCGACTCAGGCTATGAGGGACGCCGCAATGGAGGGCTCCGGATATTTTCTACCACCTTGGGTACGCCCCAAAGCGACTCAGGCTATGAGAGGCGCCATAGTGAAGGGCTCCGGAAATTTCGACCACCTGGCGTTCTTTAACCTGCACTGACATCGTACAGTACTCAGGCCTCTAGAATTTTGCCTCCATCGAAATTCAGCCTAAATTGGCAGTTGATTGCTTATGAGAGTATTTTATGCTTAATATTTTTCTGAATAATCAGCCAATGTTTTTTTATTCTTTCTAATTTACTGCAGTATTTAGGGTACACTAACGAAGAAATATAGAAGCTCAGAATTTTTATAGCTATTTTAATTACCTCGGCACAAAAGGGGTAAAATTTCAGTCATTGCTGCCTGCCTAGCCGGCTCACGTAAAGGAGGCAACTTACTTACTTTCTTTCTTTCTTTCTTTCTTTCTTTCTTTCTTTCTTTCTTTCTTTCTTTCTTTCTTTCTTTCTTTCTTTCCTTTCTTTCTTTCTTTCTTTCTTTCTTTCTTTCTTTCTTTCTTTCTTTCTTTCTTTCTTTCGTTCTTTCTTTATTGTTTCCTCAGACACTGTCCAAGAGGGGGCCGAGGCTAAAGGCGACGGAGCGCCTGACAAGGGCCCCGGCCCCCTTGCACAATGTACATAAAACAAAACTAGCATTACAAAGTTCGGTCAAGCAGTCGTCCTAGGATGAGTCAAAGGGAAAACAAAAGGTGGCTATTTCCTGTCAGAATCACATGTCATTAGAGACAATTTCATTTTCTGTACAACAGAGTGGCGATACAAAAAAAAAAACAGTAATTGAGTGGTACATCGGGAGTATACTGAATACAGCATTAAACCAATACATGATTTACACATTAGCAATTAGTAGACGCAACCGTGAGAGTCGTCGCCAAGCGAAGACATTAGATCATATTACAGTTGGTAAGACATGACAAGAGGAATATAAGGTAGAACAAAGGTTACACTTTTCAAAAAAGTGTAACCTTTGTAACGACAACAACAAAAAAGAAGTGCTCCACGCGACGTTTAGGAGCTGGCTAATAGACGGCGAAGTGCCCTGCCTTTCTAAAGAGCTCTCCTTTCCTTCCTTTCTCGAAGTGGGTCACGTAATCTGCTCCATGCGCGGCTGAGTGCCTTGCCGTTTCCAGAGCTGCCCGTTACTCGCGTGTTGGCCGGGGGAAGACGTGAGAGCCGTCCCGTAGGGCACACCGTCGCGCCTCGAAGAACGTGGGCGATGACGGCGAGGAGGGTCATTTCGAGCGGCGCCACGACCTGTCGCCGGCCAGTGCGCTGCGCGCCGGCACTGCGCCGGTGCGCGATTGTTGGTCTAAATAAACCGCGGCTCGGGCCCCGACCTTGGACCGAAATAAGAGTGGCACGATGGCCGCTGATAGGAGGAGCGCCAAATTCTGCACCAGCCGGGGTTTATATACCGACGTGTGTGTGAGTGTTGCTCCGCTGCGTTCCTCGGTTGGCATACACGTCGGGACTGCACCCTCTCCACCCTCCTCCTCTCCCTAAAAACACGATGCGTCACTCACGGAGGCGCACGTACTCACTACCGCTGAGAACGCGCATCTGAGCTTCCATCGCCCCGAGAAGGGAGATGTTTTGCAGTGACAGCTATATCGGGAAGTTTTGTGTGGGCTAAACGGAGTCTTACTACGCCATATAACTGAAGACTGTCCAATTTTAAGGCAAAAGCCATTAATGGCTCATACTGTCGTCCGTTTACAAAGCGTGTCACACGCGTCTAACTCGGGAACTACAAAAGATAGAGGAAAACCAATGGCTCTGTCATATAGAGGAGGAAAAAATGAACCTAGAAGCCAAGTTTGATGACTGTAGATTAATTAGTTAATTAACTATGGTCAAAAATGTCGAACTTGCGTAGAAATAGCGCGGACGTCGATATAGCCACGGAAACAATGTGACGTCACATCCACCGGAAGTCGTCACGGCATAGTGAAAATTGTCACAGAATGGTCGGGAAAACGTCGGATTTGTGTCAAATTCCATGGAAAAATGTGTAATTAAGCGTAATTAACACTTAAGATTTCCGAAAGATGTATAATTTGGGTATCGATAGCCACGGGAATGGTGTGACGTTACATTCACTGGAAGTCCTCACGGCATAGTGTCCTCGGCTTTCGCCTCTCAACACTTCAGTTGCCAAAGTGTCCTCGCAATTTTTCGTGCTAGGTGGAGAGGATGCTATCCAGGCATAGGGTAGAACCACGAGGCCGTTTATAAAGGCTCAATGTGACCTAATTTAATGGCCATGACTTCGTAAGCAGTGCTTCCTGCAAAATTCCTGCATTGGCGAAGACATGTACACAAAGATGATGGTGAGAGTATCCTGATAGACGACTAATTATCGATCTCACGAATGCTGCAATTAAAAAATTACAAAGTAACCAAAAGCTACGACTGCAGTGGTGATCTTCACAGAATCGTTAAGATGACTTCGCTGCCTAGCTCTGGTCCCCCAAAGACGATGGAACCGCTAATCTCTTGACATAAAGAGCCGTATTAAAGCACTGCCGTTCGACGGCCGTGCATGAGTCATGTCGAAAGCTATAAATGTGAATACTCGTAAAGGACCATTCCGCCCCCTCCTTTCTTCCTCCGTACGGTGAAAAACCAACGCATCAGCACCTGAGTAACATGGGGAAACGAATTGACTGTTTGAGAACCAAGCCATTCGCAATCCTGTACTCTGATTTCCAATCTTCGGCAGGAACTTACGAAGGGCATTGAACAGCACAACCCTGCCGCGTAGTGGTGAACGAAAGAGAGAAGCAGCGAAAAGGTAGTACCATCCCTGCACCGTGGAAATTTTATGGCGCGCACGGGTCGAGCGACCAAGCTGCTTGTGCAATGTAACGGGTTCAGATGGCTTCCACTAAAAAGGGCACTGCTCTCGGTTTTATCGGCCTGTTAGTAGTTGGCGTGTTTAACTGTTCATCAAGCCTGCAGTCAAGCCGGGACATTTGCTCGCAGAATAAGCTAAGCAAAAAAAAAAAAAGAAAAAAGATTCCCCAGATACGGTGATTGCAATGCCCCCCCCCCCCCCCCCCCCCCGCATTTTTACCAGTGTTCTCGCTACATCGCAGTGTACGTTGCTGTAAAAAACATGGTCGTAATCTAGGTTGTGTGGTGAACATTTAAAAAGCGCAATGAGACTGCGGCTGACCCTAGCTGGGCGCACAATGGCAGCAATCAGTGTCTGAAGGGCGATACCAGGTGCTAGTGTTCCAAATGCCGCTCCTGTCAGGATACGTTGCATACTGCAGTGCTTTTGACATTCCTACATTTAAAATTTCCGCTTTGAAAAACTGAGTCATTCACCTTAACGTACTCTGTCTTTTTTCTGTGTCGTTAAGCAAATTTTGAAGTTTTTTGATTTTTAAGTTTTTCCTGTTACCCAGAGTCATTTCAACCTCTAATGCGCACGCAGTGAAAGTGGCTGAAAGCCAGCTTCCTGCATTTCGTCTTTACTGCCTGTTGTATTCACAAAAATAACATTCGGTAACTCTGAAATTTTACAGTTCGCCTTTGTTTGAAAAAGTTAAAAAAAAGAAACAATCACAAAATGCAATTTTGCTATGTTTCGAGGATTCGACATCCTCTTGTGAACTCATGCACGCACGCACGCGCGCACGCACGCACGCACGCACACACACGCACACACACACACACGCGCACACACACGCACACACACACAGAAAACTGGAATTTGCTCAGTCTGTATTGCAGGAGATACGAAGGGCATTATTTATAAAAACGTTCTTCCTCCGGCGAATGAAATCTCCTTCAAGTCGATACCCACACAATCTCAATTTTTTTTAACCTTGGTCCAAGTCACCTGGTACACCGTGCAGATTTGCTGCATTGCGGCAGCTGAGACTAATGCCAATCCATCGGCGTTCAGCTGTGTAGAAGCAGCACGTACGCGGTACCGGCGCCGAGAATGAAAGTAGCAGATGCTGCGAAGAGGCGCACAGCTGCGACCACAATAACATGCACGCGGAACGCCTCGTGAGCGGTCGTACGCCCTGCCATTGTTCCATCCACGAAGCGACAGCACGTCCCTGACGTGAACTGTATTGCTTCCATGGGGTTTCTTACACCACCCGGACAACAACCTACGTTGTTTAGTTACCGGCTGCTTTCGCCCGATATGCTTTTATAGGAGATTCGAAAAAGACGTAAAGTCACGCTCCAGCGTATTCATTTCGCTTCGTAAGACCCCCCACTGTGTTTTATGTGTTAAGAATAAAATCATATACCTGTAAGGAATTAGTATTCCAGTGCTAAGAAGCTTATGCACAAACGCTTTGAGTTCCTACGGCTGCCACTACGTGCTCCGTGGCGCTGAACACGCAGTAAAACCGCGGGAATTTTGAATGTTCTGTACATCCCACTAATTTCCTATGGCTGTCGAAACTAATGCTATTATAACCTCCTTGGTCGGAACAAGTCGGCGTGAGCGAGGAAACCATTTCATAGGTTCGATTTTGCAGCGAGGAGGGAGAAAACCCGGCAACATCATTACCCGGCAACATTTTATAATAATATTTCACAAAATTAGAGTGGAATGATACGGGTCTCAGATATGCAGTCATGTTCTAGTGTTATTTAATGTATCTTGCATCTCCGCGCTCTTGAAGAAGCGTACGAGACACTGATGTGCAGAACAATGATGCGCAGGACATTGATGCATTGTTCTACTCTTGGTCCTGTCGACGTTTCTTGAATAGCGCAAAGATGCAAGACAGTGCAAGTAACTAACTAGCCCAGTTTGAAACGATGGTAGCCTGACTAGGCAGGCATCAGTACGCGTCGTACGGGGCTACATGACAAACCCGTGCATTGATCCCATAGCAGGTTGAGGCACAAGGTCGAGCAATCAAGCTGAAGTGGCGTGTAAATAACTGAGCGAGCCCCCATTCAAGCGCGCGGAAGGATTAAGCGAACGCTGAAGAAGATAAGCCAGAGCAACAACAACAAAAAAAGCGAGCCTAACATAAATCGCTTTGGGCTTAGCTAATATAAGAGGGAGTGGCCGTGTCTGCACAAGTGCTCGCCATCTGTGAGAAAAAGCGCGGGGTGTTGCGTGCACCTCCTGGTGACGTCACGCTTTTCGCACATTTCGGTCGCAGCCGCAGCAATGGGCGCTCGGGCGCCGTCGCCTTCCCGCGGGAGAGCCCGCGAACCGCTCTGGTTCCCAGCGTCTGCTCGAGCACGTCATCGCTGCTCCTTCTGATACCTGATACTGAAATGCTTAAGCCGCTTCGTTGGTGTTGTGTGTTCTTTTTGCGTGTGGGACACTTTCAGTCCGGGCTCGACTCAGAGCAGCCGCAACGGCGGAAAGGCGTATTATTGTGTAATTTCCGCTATGAACACGATAATTAGATATATCGATGTGGGACTTGGTGATCGTAAGCTATCAGGCTCTTTAATATACAGTATATACAAGTATCTGAGAATGATATGTTCAAGTGCCAGCAGCGTCGCTTTCTGTAGTTCACAGACTGTAGTTTCGTTTATTGGCTTCAAGTTCTTCTCCGCGTCTTCAGGGATGGCACCCGTAGAGTGAGCCGATTACCATAGGCACCAAAGCTGCTGGCCTGTTCCCCGACCCTCTGTGCTTCGATTCTTAGTCCCTTGTATTCCCTGCTTTTTTTTTTTTCAAGTTGCTTGTCCCGTAGCCCTGTTATCATCAGGTCCGGCTATGCCGCCAATACACACCCGCTACTTAGCTGCGATGGTTTAGGCGGATACATTATTCTTCCACTCCTTGCCTGTCTGAATTTTAAAAACTGGGCACTCAGCTTCTGTCACTGTTTCAAGGTCGTAGATATTGCGAAACACAGAGAAAAAGAGACAGGCTAGCAACTGCCACATGAAAAGGGCATAATCCGCGTATGCAAATGAGGCAAGATGGACGCGGGAAATGAGACGCCGAAGAAACACGAAGTAGGACAAAACGAATATTGCAGTATATACCATAAAGCCTGAGGACATAATCATCATCATCATCATTAACATGCCAAATGAACGACGAGGGCACTGTAAAAGCCGAAGTGCCGATAGCAAAAATTGAAGACAGGAATAACAAGAACCGCCTGCCAATAACGCAAAGTACGCGTTGTCCTCGGCCTGTCATGCATGTGTCAAAGTTCTGAGTGTTCTTGATTTTTCTTTAGATTTTTTTTTGTCTGACGACGCTCTTCTAAGCATGCTTTCTCTTCCTCTTAGTTCTGTTGAGTTTGCGTATAGTCGAATACAGCTCAAGGAAGAAACCGAAAATTCCCGTAAAAAAAAAAAAAAAACCCAGCCAATGACGACCAATTCTCATGTCGTACACTTGTACCTGCTAGCGAAACATCAGATGGCTTGGCAAATGAAAGGGGGTTAACCATGGCTTGATCGGATTAACCACGCCGTCATGAAAATTGGTCGACCCCATTTACCGGCGTATGCGCGAATCGCTTACGTCCCCCAAGCCGGCCCAGATACGAACTCTTGCGCTATGAAATGAAATTATTCTCAATGGCTGTTGTATTCGACGGCTAAGCCCGAGCTCACAGAATCGGACACCGGCCAGGGCAAAGTGCAAAAATGTCCTTGTGCTGCGCGGTGTCAGTGCACGTTGAAGATCAATAGGCGATCGAAATTAATCTTGAGCCCTTCACCACGGCGCTTTTCATTGCTCTCGTGCAGCTTCGGGACGGCAAACCCCACGTACAATGCATTATTCGATGGAGCACTCCCTTGTTCGCTTCATGAATCGAAATGACCATCGGCTGAAAATTCGAAAATGAAATGAAGATAGGTTTATAAAGAAAGAAAATGGCGCAGTAACTGTCTCACTTCTTGATGGACACCTCGACCGCACTGTGAACGCGAGGAGGAAGGTGGGAGTGAAAGAAGAAAGAGAGAAAGCGGTGCCGTAGTGGATGGCTCCGGAGTAATTTCGACCACCTGGTGATCTTGATATCGATCTCAGTATGAGTGATACAAAATGGAAGAGGAGAAGGGGGAGGGTATGAAGGAAGGAACGAAAGTAGAAGAAAAAACAACCGCATGCCAAATACACTATTATTTCCCCACTGATAAACTCCACAAATAAATAAATAAGCAAAGATAAAACATTCCCATATGCTTTCCTTGGTTACGGTGACTGTAGGCTTTCTTCATTTGTGCCAACTTGCTCAGTCGATTAGCTGTTGTCCTGACGCAGTTTTTATTCCACGTTCGTTCATACATTCCAGATTTACGATTTTCCGTGCGTGCGTCCCCCCCCCCCTCCTCTCTCTCTCTCCCTGCAGGAGCAAGGGCACAAATGACTCCTTCAATAAAAGTCCTGTTACGACCGTGCTCGGAGCGTTGCCTCTGCATTCAAGGTAAGGAGCAGGGAAGAAATAGAACGGAGGAGGGAAGTTCGCCGAGCAGGTAACGAAAGATGCAGGACTGACAATAGGTAACTGATGAATACGGCATAAGACGCATGGTGCATCTGCAGGAGCCGATGAGACAGTTCCAGTTTGTGCTGGCTTTCTGTGTCTACCCATATTCTGCTTATTTCCACAGGTTAAACTAGCTCTCAGCGTAATGTTTCCGAGCTGGTACGAGGATAGCACAGGTGGAATTGAATGGAATGGAATGGTGGCGCGTAAGCGCCTAACTAACGATTACGCAATTTGGTACATGTAATTCCTTTCGGGGCGCCAGAAAAACGTTCCCACTTTTCGCTAGCAAACTCCGTGAGAGCCAAAGACTGTCCCTCGAAAAGGAAGCCTCGAAATGCAGACTGCTTCCAGACGTACTCCGAGACCATGCGTGACGCCATACGGTGCGCGTGCTAAAAATGCACGATTCGGAGGCGGTTAGGAGCGCGCCCTCGGCTCAGCGTAGGCAGCGTAGGCGCGACGCCACGTGCTGAACGAGGGGAATGCAGGAAAAGAAACTGGCTCGAAACGCTCGTAACACTGGGCTCATCTCAACCCTGCCCTGACTTCAACAGACGCTGAAAATAAAAGTCGGCCTAGGTACGCAATTAGGTTCTCGTGACGTCATGTTGCATCACCTCTTGAATCGTCCAATCGCCTGCCCCGAGGGCCACTACGCGAGCGCGGCGTGCGCGAAACTTGCATCGCAAAAAGCCCGCCTCGAGTCGGGAACTGACTGGTGCTGCCATCTCTGCGCAGGGCGAGACAACAACGCTTGCCTGCGTCGCCGGCGAAAGCGCCGCGCGGTACTGCGTGGTCGGCTGAGCTCTGATTCCTGGAAAAAGGCTGGCAAGAAAACAAGCTTCTCCTGATCGGAAGGTCAACACGCGACGCAATGAGACGACGGAATCCAAGCACTAGAGATCCGATTGCTCTCAGCGGTTGGTAAGCCGCCTTCGCATCGATCCGCGGCGAAGTGTGTCGTATAGGATGTCGTGATGCTACCTGCTGTTAAAGGTCATAGGATGTCGTGATGCTACCTGCTGCTAAAGGTCAGGGCTTGTTACCAGTTACCTTCTCTAAAAATAAAATTTTCATCACCAACTCTACGATCAGCGACGCTCTGCGAGTTTTCAGCAGTCCAGGCCAGTTTTGCTTCTCCTCCACAGGTGACGCCACAATCTCCAAACCGCCATGTGTTAAATGATCGGACAGCTGAATTTTTATAACATCTGAAGCTCCGACAAAAAAACAGGGACATTTATTCATGCCACTTTCTCACAGTCCCTATACTTTGACGAACGACGCAGTATTCGATGTTGCCGCAAAAGTTCACAGATTGTAGCGGCACCCGTGGCTTCCAAGCGAAGCTTCCTACTCCCATCTTGTGCCGTTTGAATTCAAGCTTTCGGAAACGACCACAAGAGATCGCGACTCGCGCGGCTGACTGATGTTTCGTTTTTATCAGTCCTGCTTAAAATTTCTTGGCCTTTCGAAAAATTTAGTCGCTGGCCTCATTTGACGAGTGCGCGGTAAGAACGTTAGCGTCGGTATCATCGAGCCTACGGCATCGACTGAGACGTGTGGAAAACGTACAAACGGAAACGGTGTAAAACGGAATGCTTGGTCGCCCTGCTGTACACGGTTACTTGATAGGTATAAGTGAGAAGCATCCTTTCTTCTTCCAGATAGTGTTCCTGCAGCCATTGTAAGATTCCTTTAATTATGTTTTTTTACTATGATGCCGAAGGATCAAAGTAACAATAGACTTAGTTCTTAGGTGCAAACTCAGTGGTCCCTTTAATATTCCTCGTACCTGCAGACGAAAGAGTCAGAGCGGACGCCGAGTCAAGAAACCCGTCGCAGCATGTGTTCCGATCGTAGGAATTTCTCCAGGTTAATGGCAGTGAACTAAACGTGGCGGCGACGACAGCTGAGTGCCGTGGCGTGTGCTGGCGCCCAACACTTCTTCCCTGAGGACGGGTTAGTTGGGGCAAGGGAAGGAGAGGGGGCGTGTGCAGCTGCGGTCTGTCGACCCAGCTCCACCGCACAGCTGTCGAGAGAGGCGAAAAGCCAACTGGGTGCGGGTCGGCGCCAGGACTCGAATATGTCGTCGTCCAAACGCGCTTTTTGCCGCAGGCCGCCCGCCGCTTTGCCGCCGCTCCGTGGCGAGCCCTGCTGTGCCGAGGGGTGGCGCCGAATTGGGAGTTCGCAGTCGGAACGCTCTTACGAGACCGCGCACCACAGTGCTTTTTCGTGGGAGAGCCGTAAATATGGGACGGCCGGGGCGACGACGGGATCCCCGGAGTTCACGCAAGTCCAGAGAGGTCTGCACTCTTGTGGTGACATAACAATCCCTGCTCATTGTTGTCGTTGCTACCTCAGATGTTGTTGTCCTGGTGTACAGTGACTCACGCCAACTTCTCAAGGCCGAAAAAGGGAGAGGGGGGAGGTGACAGGTGACAAAGCAGAAAGAACAGAAAACGAATAACAAAAAGAAGCACGATGCAGAAATTAGAAAAAAAAAAAAGAAACGCGCAAAAAAAAATGATGAGGGAAAGAAGGAACCGAAATATAGAGGATTAGGTCAGTGCGGCCGTCCTTTCGTGAATGGAGTCACGAATGGCGCGCTATCGATGTCCCTGTGGATGGTTGCCGTGGCAAAGAATGGCAGGAATACAAAAGCACAGCCCAAAGTGATGAAGCAGACCTTCTACCAGAGTTTCGTTATTTAGCGAAAACTGGAGCCAAATTAGAAAGAAAAAAACAAAGATTTAGCGCTGAATAGATTCCATCTAGCTACACAACCCAATCAGAGACGAGCGTTCCTGATCAAACCCGAGGTACAAAAGAAACTAGCCAAGGTAGAGAGAATCGCTGCCTTGCGGGCGAAGCATCGAGCAGTCATGTGGAGCACAATTCTCCCTTTAAAAAAAGAGTGAGTGAGTGAGAGAGAAAGAATGTCGATTGTGGAAATGAGGGGAAGATGTCAATCTGACGGTTTCATTGAGAACAATGCCAGGGCCGACGTCGGAACACCGGGAACTACTGGGCCATTGTGCGGCGCTCCTAAGAGGTCGCTCTTTCATAATGAGGTCCTTATATGGGCGCGGAAAATCAGGCTTAAAGCCAAATCTCTGTAAGAGTCCCGTCCAAACACGATCTGCAGCCGGCAATCGTCCGGCCATCTTTCACACGAAAGGAAAGCGCTGCAAAGCTTGTCGACCCACTTTCGACCCACCTACCCGGCGATTGCAAGAAAAGCTTGGCACCAATTGAGCTCTGAGCCCATAAGCTGGGGCTCTCAGATGCTGTGCTCGTCGAAGGCAAACAAAAAAAAGAAGAGTTGGGACACAGCTACGCTACAGGCGATGACGACATTGACGAGCAGCTCAGCGGATGCCGATCGAGCTGCTCGGCATCCGCTTATATAACCATTTCATGCCTAATCGTGTCTCCGGATAGGAGCTGAGGTGAAGTTTTATCTTCTTTTAAGAGGAAAGAATAAAAATTTTACGACATGCTGCTGCTGCTGCTGCAGACCTTGTTCTCTACGGTCTACAACGGCCTTTCAAGCATGCTGCGCTTTTTACGTTCGTAATCAGGTGTGGCTCAGACGAACCTCCATACCTTTATTTCATTCCAAAGCCGCACTCGAATATTTTCTAACGCAACCGGGCAGGTCGTTTGAATGAATGGAATGGCACCTGTTATGGAGGCTATGGTACAATGGGAAAGGTATCCTTATTGTTCCGAGCTTAAACTGTGCACCTGGTGAAAGCAAAAAAAAAAAACAAGTGGAAGATGCGAGCTAAGAGCTGAATGGAAAGAAGTATAACCTGCTGAGGAACATATAGTTAAAAAGAACAACAAAAAAGGCAAGTCATAATGAAAGTGAACGACAATGCCGCTTTAAATTTCCCCAGGTGGCTGCGAGCGCTGAAGGACTACACAGAGCTTCAGAGGACGCTGAAACTTTGTGAAACGTTTTCGAAACGTTTTTAATGAGATAGAAGTTCTTTTCCCTTCTTTTTTTTTTTTGCGAGTGAGCTGATTCGCCTGTCCCGGAAGAGACTGATAAATGGACCCAGACGCCGGCTACACGGCCATAACGCGTAAACAAAAAGCGCGTCGCTGACGTTGTCGCCGGAAGCAGGTGTGCTCGTGAGACACGTCTCGTCGTTTACGCGGAAACCGCTGGCTACGCACTCAGTACACGGAAAACGGAACTGGCTTAACGGCAGAGCAAGCAAAACGTGAAAAAGAACTTAAAGAGTGTGGAAGTCAGGTGTAATTTTTTTCCCTACTCATATAACTGAGATGTGCAATGTCAGCTTTCTTCACAACGATATTGGAAACTAGGTAGCAACGAATAAACAAACAACGAGAAAACAGTAGAACCGGAACAATCTTCAGGTTGTAGTCATTGGCTTCTATTAGCCTTCCTCTCTCTCCACTCCCCCCCCCCCCCCCTCTCTCTCTCTCTCTATCGCGTTTATAAGCGTAAGATTGAATTCAGAAACGCTACAAAACACTAGCCAGGCCAAAACTTGAATATGCGTCGTCTGTATGGGACCCTCCTCTTAACTCACTAATTCTGAAAATCGAAGCCATTCAAAATCGGGCTGTCCGTTTCATTTTTTCTAACTATCATAGAACTGCAAGTGTAACTCAAATGAAAGCAAATTTAAACTTACCGGATATTTCAATTCGTCGAAGAATTTCCCGTCTATGCCTATTCCACAAAATCTACCATTCAAACCATCATCTCAGAGATACGTTGCTTGTACCACAATCTTACATTTGATCCCGAAGCGACCACCAGTTTGGCGTACCCAGCAGTCGCACCAACTTACACTTCGCCTCTTTTATCCCCAAGACGGCTAAGGAATGGACCCACCTTCCCGCTTCCATCGCCTCCATTACAAACGCCGACTTGTTCAAAAATGCTGTAATTGATTTTACATTGTAGTGCTGCGTTACCTGTTCTGTTTTTGTTGTGTATCACCCACTCCTCTCTGTAATGCTTCGGCCCTGAGAGTAAATAAATAAATAAAAAAGTGCACATCATCTATGAGCTCGAATCGATTTGATGCCAACGCCATCTAATTCTTAAAGCACATTTCTCACTTACGTGCTTGCCAAAGTGAGGCGGGCCTCCCCTTACGCACTCCCCCATGCTCCGATGGTCACGGTCGCGTGACGACGCGCAGAAGTGACGCGAACAACGCGGCTGCCAAACATGTCGGACGCGAAATTCTGGTAGCAGCCACAGCTGCCGTGTTGGCTCACCGGCTCACGCGATAAGACCCGCACTACATGGGCGCTGCAGCTATACGACATCTCTCTGGCACACGGAAGGCCCGAAAAAAAAAAAAACGATTGAAAGGCTTGTGTGCTCCACGTGCGAAAATTTTTGCTCCCTTTTTCTCTACTCTTTTTAGGCAGCCATGACAAAAATATTTGCGTAGCAAGCTTCAGTATACTCACAATAAATGTGAACACGATCACTTTAAACTTATCGTACTCCGATTGAAGTGTTTAGCATGATTTTTCTCTCGAAGAAGGCAGTACAAACGATATGAGTTTAGCTGGGTCCTTGGTTCCCCTGTTACCCGCCGCGGTGGCTCAGTTCAGTGGTTAGGGCGCTCGGCTTCTGAGCCGGAGTACCCGGGTTCGAACCCGACCTCGGCGGCAGCGTTTCGAAAGAAGCGAAACGCAAAAAGGCGCCCATGTGCTGTGCGAAGTCAGTGCACGTTAAACATCCCCAGGTGGTCTAAATTATTCCGGAGCCCTCCACTACGGCGCCCCCTTTCTCTCTTTTTTCTTCCACTTCCTCCTTCCTCTCTTCCCTCACGGAGTGGTTGAGGTGTGCACTAACAAGCAAGGCAGACAATGCGACATTTTCTTTCCTAAAAAGAAAGAAAATCTAATTGGTTCCTGTATCCTTTAGTGCCGCTTTTGTTGAAGAGCAAGTGACTGTCACGCCAGGAAAGATTTATTGGTTTTGATCGGCCGACGGGAAACCGATCAATTTCATAATGATCCTGAATGTACTATTGGGGGCAGAAGTCTCGAGATGGCTTTGAAAGCGATTCAGGTTCATAGAAGCCATGTTTATCAGCGATCCCATAATTTCAAAACCATAGAAAAAAGAACGTGGGTTTAGCTTTCACCTCCAGAAGTGCGGTCTCGATGCGGCGGTTAATAATATAGTTGTAAATTTTATTTGCGGCTCACGTGTCCTAGAGACTTTTGCCTCCGACTGCACGTGTGTATACACCTTTCCAACCTGGTCGCTGCCATATTGTTCCCTGGACTGCAGTGGGCACCTCGCGCTAGCACGGTGGAAGCGGTGGCGGAACCGGTTTCCAGCAGTCCAGAGAGGAGGCGTTTCGCCGCTTCCACCGTGCTAGCGCGAGGTGCCCACTGCAGTCCAGGGAACAATATGGCAGCGCCCAGGGAGCCCTTTTTGTAACAGGGGTATTATAGACCTTCCCCGCTAAAACGTGCGCATGAATATGAGACAACACAATGCTTAAACCTGTTAGTGAACTGTGCAAAGGAATTCCTGCGCTTCGAGGCAGGTAGCAACCCTAACACAGTTTTGTTAGCAGCTCTCGGCCTACAGACGTTCCTGCTTATAGAACTGTCACTAAAGAAGTGTTCCCGTGGTGATGTGGCAGTTTTTCGTGATCCACTCAGTGGAATCGTGTCCCCTGTCAGCCATACAAGGACGCGCGTCCAGGGAGGAGGTGAGAGGATTGCACGTCGCCGTAGATGTCAAGCCGATTACCGAGGACTCTATAACTCAGTAGGGACGGGATTTTAATAATCCTCTTGTGCGTCACGTGTGTCAAGCCGGCTGCAGCCGCTTCAGAACTGAGCTTAGGTGGCTGCCATAGTTAGAAACTATTGCTGCCTCCCATCCCGGCGTAGTGTACGTTTGTCACAGATGTAACAACTTTTCCCTATTCTGCGCCTCTTCGACGTCCGTCCTTTGAAGCAGTCAGGTCATCACTGTGCCGCATATGGGTACGAATTTGGTTCAATTTTTTTAGAGAGCTGTCCGATTTGCGCGTGTTGAGTTAAAAGTCGATGCAGCTTAAAACTTGTAAAAATAACTAATAACTAAAAAAGACACAGCTTAGGGCCATGACGGCGTTCATCAAGAAGCTCAATGAGGCGCAAGACTTAAAATCTAGGTGAACGGATTAAAAGAGGCGCTGTCCTGATAATTAAAGTAAGTGACTGAAGACATGTTTACTGGCTGGGGTGGCTATCAGGCATGAAAGGAAGGAAATTAAAGGAAAGAGAATAAAAACGTCAGAGATCACTGCGGCGACCGGCATTGAGAGAATGCCAAGGCATTGATGCCTCCTTCACACTTGTCGCCTCTCTTTGGTTCACTTTCAACTGTTTGCCTCTTTTTCTCTCTTTTGACTGTTTGCCTCTCTTTTTATTTCTTCTATTTTTGACGGCTACCGCTATTTTCACGCCCTCGCACTATATGCACGTCCAGGGCTATTTTGACGTCTAAACGACCTTTTGGCCTCTAACTAATTACTGCAGATCAATTCAAGTTTGGTGTACAACGACATTTTATCATCCTCTGTCACGTGGTTGCGTTTTTTTCTCGCAATTCTGACGTCTAGAACTGTTTTCAAACGTCCTCCACTACACAGACGTCCAATATTATTTTGAGGTCTAAGTGACAGTTTTGGCTCTAATTAATTGACTAATTGCTCCACATCGACCTAATCATGACGTGCACCATCCTCACATCATCCTCTATCACACACGCTCATTCTTTTTATAAATCGCTTCCGACAAGTTTTGCGGAGACGAAATCGTCGACACAGCCAAGTAATCCTTTCGCATTAATAAGAGTGCAACGTAAGAAGCGCCCACGTTTCTTCTCTCGAGAGAGGTCACTGCGATTTGAACGAGGTGGCTAAAACTGCTCCTCGAAGCAGCCGTCTTGCCCTTCCGTCTGGCCTACACAGCTGAAGCTGCGAAGCTCTCCTCAGACAATGTCATTACTGCTGACAAGCCTGCAAAGTTCAGACGACGTTCGTCAAGCTTGGCAGCGCCGTTACTTTGTTCTGTCACCGACTTGTTTGACTGCGGGTGCATTTAATGTCAGCGTAACACCGTTAATGTCACCGGCAACAGGACTTATATACACACGTTCAGTGACATCGGCCAAGTCAAAAAGATCAATTCTGTTCAAAGTCGCGCCTAAATAGATCTACGAAAAACTCCCCCCCCCCCCCCCAACCCCCCCCCCCAAAAAAAAATTTTTAAAGTTAGCGAGCAGGTCAAGTATGCCTCGAACCGAGCACTTTCGTTAACAAAAGCCAATAAGCCCATTAAACTTCTTAAACCATTTCGGACGCGCGGCTGCATGCGATGCTACTTTCCTGTAAGATTTTTTTTATTTTTGATGGATTTCGTGGTAACGCGAATTTTTTTTTTTTTTTGGCGTTCTCAATTTAGCGCACCTTTCTTTTATTTTTTCTTTCATTCTAAAAGTCGGTACCAAGGGGGGAAAAAACGCGACAAGCGGTATCCGAAGTTCAGTTGGAGAGTCGAGGTTAGGAGATCTGCTGGCCTAACGTGGCCACGTCCGGGACCAAACAAAAGTAATTAATTGAAGGCCTTTGGGAGGAGTGTTCGGGATGCAGTGGCCTCTATTCGGATGATGATGGAGATGATTATTATTACTGTTATTATTATTAATAATAATACTACTAGTAGTAGTAGTAGTTTTTTTTTTTCAATTTTATCAATAAAAATTACGCGATACGTCTTCACTGATTGCACCGCAGCAACTGGCACAGGTTGCTTAAATCTTCCGGAAGGTGTCTACGAGAACGGATTCCGATATACACTTCGAAACAGTTCAAAACGACTTTCAGCGAGGTCAGAATCTCCAGAAGAAGGACCTAATGAGCTGTTCCCGCGTAACACAAAGAAGCGAGAAACCTTGACACGGGTGCTGATGACAAGGCACAACGTTCTCGACTGCACCGCGTGGCGTGTCTGCAGGTCAGTCGAGCGAAGCGTGTGCGTCACTTCATCTGTTTGTCTCTTACCATGCGCGAACACATGCGGGCCCGACCCACGCGCTACCTGCTTCATTCACCGTTACTCCCGCCCCCTCCCCCACTCGCACAATCAAGCCTTCGCGGACAGGTGCGAACGAGGTGAGACGGCGCCTTCTTTACGCACTATGCCCCCTCCCCCTCCCTCGCCCAACGTGCCGAGACGTGAAGGCAGTCAAAATTTATATAGCGCTATCTTATCTAATGCAATGCCTACCCAGTCACTCGTCACATTGAGCTCTGGAGCGAAACGGTCATTTCATGTCAGGGTGTATTTCGCAGCAGGGTCTCGGTTTCTTAACCTGTGGAACCTAGTGCTATCGACAGCAGCGTGACGTGGAACGGCACGTGCAGAACTCCAGTGAGGCGCGCGACTTAACTTACCGTGACGAGATAGGACGCAGAAATGCATCGAATGTGCCTCAGGGAATGAAGAGAACTATGCAGTGCGACTCGCCTGTTTTTGAAAAACCGCGCGCGTGTCTTCGAAAAACCGTACCTTCTCTACAGAACGAACATTTCGAAATTCCGTCTTTATAGCCTCGACGTTTCCATCATTCCGAGCAGACAAAGAGCGAAGGCTCTAACCTGGGTGCCTGCATCACTGTAGGCACGCCACGAGCCCTCATAAAAATTGTCTATAAGCTTTCTATAGACTTCTTGTAGACTCTGTTGCCTTCCTATAGGTATCTGCTTTTGTCTGTTCATGGTCTGTAGACATTCTGCAGACAAAAGTCTACCAAAAGTGTATGGCCATAAATCTATAGATTGTCTGTCGGATTTGTATTATCTATAGACTAGTCTGTAGGATTTCTCTGTAGAAACTCTATAGACTTTATAGACAAACGTCTATGGACAGTCTATAGGCTGTTTAAAATTTTTTCTAGCGGAGGACACAACCAGACACAATATGCCGCTGTATCGTGGCCCATGTAGCCATCGTAGCTGTGAAGTCGCTGTGTCACATGTGTTGATTTCTGCGTTTCGCTATGAGGGTCATGGTGGCGAGCAGTCCACTGTTTTATACTGCTGGGATTATAAGTTGAGGCTAAGACATTGCTTGCGGACTTTAGATCACTTTGGTGCTTGAGGGAGGAAAAAAACGAAGTGTTTCGCAAAGGACAGCAAGTATTTTTCTAAATGCCACGTGACCAGCTTTCAAACGGATATCAGATCCGAAACCTCTATTCTTGGGAGCGCGCTCTCATTGACCTTTGAGCGGCTGGAAAAAATAAAAAAAGGGCTTTGTAAGATGTACTATGTCAGTCTGCATTAAACACTGAAATACGAGAAGGCATGAAGTCTAAAGCTATTTACCACTTTCTCTAGTAGCTTTCATCTTTTTGACCTGTGTGTTCGGGGTTAGATGGCTGAAAGAGAACTTATGTGAAAGGCGGAATAAAACCTAACGCCATTGCATTAGTCTGTGACCCGCCAGTTCAACAACAAGCCGGTTGAGGTCCATGTCGCTCCATTACGGAATGAATATCGCAGTTGCCCTAAAGAAGCCATTGCATTATCCGTCGCTTTTGTTTTGAGACAAAATGGCGTGCTTGACATGGTTTTAGGCATTAGCCTAAAAGACTTCGTACGTGAAACACTAAAACGCCCGAAAGGTTGCTCTAACTCGACACTAAAATGTGCAGTTTCGCGATCTCCAGGCAGCTATAGCGGGATCGAAATTGCCTCTCCTGTCGTTGTTTGGGGTAAAATATTTAAGCGCGCCATGCGGAGCTGCGTTTAGGCCCGGCTGGCAACATCATATGAATAAAAAAAAAAGAAAGAACCATGATACCGTCGCTTTCGCAAGCAGCCTCCGCATTTCAAGCTGTCTCGCCTGATGTAAACACGTCGAGCCAAGAACGGAGCAGGGCACTTGTGTTACCAGAAAGGTTGCCAATTTAGATACACTGTGTCTAGAACACTTTCGAAGCCAGCCTGCTCCGAGGTAGTTTCTGGTGCATAGTAGCAGTGAGCACCCAATCCAATAAACACGGTTTTGAATGCGTCTTTATTTCTGCATGCTGGTTTTGTTATTTTCCCAAACAACCTTCTAGCGTAAGCAGTTCGATCAGCGGTCGCTGCGTCGCAGTGATAACATTGCCATTAAAACTGAATCTACGAGCACGGTTAGAGAATAAGCGGAGAATAAGGTTGTTGAAGGAGCAAGGTACCAAGCATTAACTCACTAATACGCCGAATAGCTCATAACAGAACAAAGCACGCGTCCACTTTCAATTTGCTCATCAGAGCTTGATAAATGAGGTTTTGTTTCTACATTTTCTTTTACTAAGCAGCGTCTCTTTTTTTTTTCACCAGTGCGTTACTAGTCACAACTACGTATAACGCTTAATGAACGCTTATAGGAATGTCTCATTTGACGATTCGCGTCATTTTTTTTTTCACCACAACCACTTATCACCATATTGCTCTGTAAGCACACACTGAAGACCCTGACAACGTTAGCGACGAGACCGTTTTCAGTGATTTTACATTCTCCTTTAATTTAATGTCTCGCTCTTCAATGCACAGCGGCCAACGCTTCACGAAGCCAGCTAATCAATGCATCCTAATAGGTATTACCAAGTGGGAACTAAAATGTACTTCATTCATTACTTTCGTTTTGCGGCCAACTAATGCAGATACTATTTTCAGCTACAGTTTGTGGTTAAGCTATGATCACTTTGGTCGCTAGGCGGAGTCGATAGTGGGCAGTCTGCACCCAGCAGGCCGCGACCACCACCTACCGCAGCACAGAGAAGCGCGTTGCCAGGGCCCGACAAAAAATATGTCAGTCGTATGGCGCGGTCCTGGCTGCAAGACAGCTGCGGGCTGTCAACGAAGTTTCGCTTTCATGCTGTAGCGGTGGCTGCTTTAATAAGAGCAAATAACTGAAGTACTCTTCTTGGACGACTTCCTCGGGATGGCATAGCCTCGTACAACCATACAGAACAAGTGAGAACGGTAAGGGACACCTTTGCTTAATATTAACCCAGCTAATAATCGTACCTGTCGCTGCACCTGTTCTCAATATGAAGGGAAGAAGTGGAAAATGTTGCGGCAATTTTCAGTACTACACCAAGACAAGGGCGTCGCGTCTGGAGAGCATCGGCTTTAGCACCTGCCTCCAGCCTCTAGCAGTTTGGAACCGCCGCCGCCGCAACGGGGGCTCTGGGCCACCGGAGGGGGGCCTGTCATCCCCGCCGGCTGGAGCGCTGCGCCGTCCGGTATTTTCCGAGGTCCGTTATATATTTAGCCCGCGCGGGCGAGCGCGCGGCGTCTTCGCGCAAGCGTCGACCGCGTCCCGGGACGCAACGTCGAAATCGGACGAGCTCCCCGGCCTGCCAAGCTGGCTTCACCGCCCGCCAACATCGCCGTGCGGTGGAGACTCATTCGTCGAGAAACCCCGAAGCACGGCGAGTCTCAAGTGATCGCCGAGTGACGTGGCCCTCATCCTCTGCCTGCTGCAGGGTGACTCGTGGCAGCTACGTGGCCGGCTGGGTAGGATCGATGGATGCCGGCGAAAAATTGGTGCCGGGGAAGCCGGCCGGCGCGTACCGCTGCACGAGCAGCACGGACCGCAGCAGCCGCGATGTCTGGGCCGGTTCGGGCCGAGCCCCCAGCCCCCATTGGCTCCCGGGAGGCTGACCTCTGGCGTGACCCCCGCGCAGACGACGGGACTGGGCGAACCAACTCACGTGTTCGTCGTGGTGCGGAGTCCTGTCGTGGATAGGAAGCGTGGAGATGTCGGTGGCCGACGAGGCGAGCGAGTCGGCTGGCGACGGACTCTTGGAGCGCTCCTTGTCCGGAACGTGCAGGTACGCCATCTCGCTGAGCCTTAGCTGGTCGGTCTCCATGGCGGCAGTCGGCGGCTCGCACGTATCCCCCGAGCGCGAGCTTCGAGCCCTGTGTCTAGGCGCCTTTCCCAACGAGAGCCGCGGGTCGCGGAGCGCTAGCGGCAGCTCCAGTCGTGCCACGCATGCGCCCAGCCGGGCCAGGCCCCTGCGCAGGAGTTGACGTCACGCTGACGTCACGGCCAGCGCGAACGCTCCCCCGCGGCCGTTCGAGGGGTGTGTGCGGGTGTGTCACAACAAAAGGTCGAGCCCGAGCCGCAGCCGCGCCGCCGGCTCTGTGTTTACGCTAGCGCGCCGCGAGTGCGCTGACGGCAGACCTCACGCGCGCGCGCGTAGGCTCCTACATCCATTGTTTGCTGCTCACACGGCAGATAACACACGCTACGCGTCATGTCACGCGAGCTAAGGAAACCGCCGCTCTCACGCCCTGCTTCGGTCACCGTCTGAAGAACACCGTCGTGTGGTGTAGCGTAACCTCGCGTAGCTAGCTCAGAAATCCGCGAAGCGTCGCGGCTGTCGTTAGCGTGCTCCGTGGAGTCGCATATGTGATTCCATGCACATTGCGCACTAGGGACAACATGCGGATCCTTTTCCTCACTGCTATGTTCATGTTGCTTTGGTGGCGTGCCGTATAAAGCTCGACCGTCGCGAAGGTGACCCGATGTCTCCTGGAATTGCAGCAAGACTCGAAATCAATGACTCCTTCGTGGCCTCCTTACCTCTTTCTTCTCTCGCCTCCCGCGCCGCCGAGGCGCGGCGCTGCGTTAGCAACTGCGCTCGTGCCGCCTCTTAACGGTTCTTTTCTCTCTCTCTCTTTTCCACTTTCTCCCTTCTTGCTCTCCTCCTCTCTCTGAGAAGCGGTGACGGAAAGCGCCCCGTTCTTGCGTGGGAAGGCCCGACGAATGCGGCAAGCGACGGGCGCGTGCACGTAGGCCACCCATTTAGTGATTGGCCTCAGAAACAATGGCTCGTCTGGAAGCGCAAGAACAGCGCTGCGACGAGGAGCGACACGCCGGCGACAGTGCAGAATAAAATGGCATTTGAAGGGTCAGAATTCGGTATTCGAAGCGGCGATAGCGGTCCCTGTCCGATATTGAACAATACACTGCAGTACTATCTTTATTTTTCATAAAGAAAAATAAAATGCAGATGGTAGGCCTGCCAAAGCCAAGGACACTGCAAGGAGGTTGCGAGAGCTTAAAAATTCTCAAAGAAACCTTATTAAACAGGTGGTGACTCGAACTTTTCTTCCTGTAGAGTTCATGTGTGTGGAGCGGGTACCAGAGACTTTTCCGGTGAGAATCCGTACGTCTAATACCTGAATGCCTGTAACAGAAGGTCCATCGTGGTCCTTAATATTTTCTACAGAAGTCTAAAACTTCAAACCTGCGCGTCTGCCATAGTACTGAAATCTAACGTTCGGCGAAAACTCGTCTGGTCGGGTAGAAGATTCATAAATTCGTCTTCATATTAACAACAACCTTTTGGTCGGCGTTCCTTCCATTGAATTCACTGCCATAGTACTGGATTAAGACCAGACAAAGTTCTGTGAGCAACTTTTGGCTTAAATCTGCTATAGATTGTACATTTATAGAAATAAAGTGAATTCAGTTCAGTTCCACAGACGTCGAAAAGCTGGTAGCACCTGATCAGCATACTATCCAATGTGATTCCGCACAGTTTGAACGAAAGCCAGAAAGCTCTTACTAGAAGGTCTGTGCTATCTCCATTATGATCGTGCATACTTTGTTCTCTGCTGTAGCCGGAATTCTTGTAGTAAAGGAGTTCTTACGGTCGATGCAGTTTCTTTAATAAGGCGTTTCCGCTGCTCGAGCACTGGTTAGCGGTTTGCGGCGACCCAGGTTTCACGACTGCATCAAATGAAAGATGCGTTCCTTAACAATGCCCTGTTAGGAGCCTAAATGTGCTCCACTGCTTTCCTTTCCGACAACCAAGTTGGCTCTCGTCCAAATGGGTTTACTGCATCGATCTGCACGCCTCTTTTCTCTGGCTAGAAAGGAAGAAGAACGGAAGAAGGCATGTCCTAATATTTTTGTCCTCATATGGACCGGTTAAGGGAGCAAGACTCTCTTTTGTCGCTGAGTGGTTGATTTTTTTTTGTTTTTTTTTTGTCGCAGTTCGAAATGTCTCTAACGTTTGTCGACGGCTTGGTAGGTTCAGTGGAACGCCGTTCCACTTAATAATCTTCGAGATGTAGGTGGAACGGTATGCCAGCTACGCGTAAGTGGAACATAGTTTCACGGAGGAACCCATGATTTTATCTTGAACGTTGTTACACATTTATGAATGATTTTTATCTGGAAGTTAACTGTGCTATTTTTAATCGGAAGGCATAGAAAATTCTACTTAAGTTTCAGTTAACAGCTGGAGCCTACGTGGAACCCGATTAAAAGTGATATTTCTTACACCGATGAATTTTTTCGGATATAGTCTACGGATCTGCAGACACTGACTGCATGCGAATGGCTGAGAGGCTTACTGTCTTGTATTGCGAGTTGATATTGAAAGAAGTCCGGCGGAAGAGGCGAATCACAGAAGCCACGATACAGGCGCTACGCTCGCAGACGGCATTTACTGGAAAGCGAGCGAACTTTACATTCTTTTTCTTTAGCCTGAATGGTTTCTATGTTTAAGTTTTTTCTTCTTAAATCTGTTCGAATTGGGCGTTGGATGTGTACAGCGCTTGTTCTGGGCTTTCTGCACTTCACTTACGTCGTCCCACATGGTTTGGCATCCAGAGAATTTAAAGACGCCATGTAAGCGTAACCGTACTCGACGCAATACTGAGGACTGAAGACTTTTCCGCGTTTCCTGCCACAGGACGCGGCAAACTGAATAAGCAAACCGAGGAAATTTTGGCGCTTTCAATATGGAAACACATGTAACATATACCTCGTATTTCCAGGAATTGCGTCATCCCATTCTCGCGTTCGCTCTGTTCTCACCTTACCCCGCATTAATTAGCTAGCAACAGGTACCGCTCGTATTAGTTTCCAAATGCGCCCAAGCCGATCGATGAAAACGAAACCAGAGCGGCCTCTGCCGCTTTACCGGAGTAAATCGATACGGGACCCCTCCCTCGATGCTCCCCCTTTTGCCGGCTCCAGTCTGGCAAGGCGGCTGGCGGGACACCCTTGTGGATGACGTCACAATGCGCGGCATTGCGACATTGCGTTAGCGAGCGTACAGGTTTCGGGCGTGACTCGGCACCAGACTGTACGCGCTTGTCGCGGCTGCGACTGTGTAATTGACGAGATGCAAGTAGTAGTGGCTTCACTGTACGCAGCGAAATGAACGACGCAGAACTAAAGACGCCGAGACGCTGTCTGCTTACGCCACCCTTTTGATGCCGTGATCACTCACACCAATGAAGCTCTACGCTTTTGCCCCCACGTTATGAATTCTTTGAAGCGTTCGAACGCTTTTAACTCTCGTTGCTGAAGTTCTCGTTTGAAAAGTTGCGTCACAATTTCCCTACAAGCCGCTTTCAAAGCAACGCGCCTGCGCAATGCTGGCTTCGAGCCACCAGACTTGATTCGAACTCTGCGTCGAAACTTGCCCCGAAACCTCCCCTTCCAAGCTGGCGCACAAGCGGTATTCAAGACAGCGTCGATAAATGTTTTGCGCGCCCAACCCGGCAAAATGGTCGATCCCTTCGGGCGAAAGGTTGAAGATTGACGGTGCAGGTTTGCTAAACCACGTTGCCTCAATTTTTCGCAACGCGAGCAATCCATGGTTCTCGGCTGCAAATGCTTGTTTCCTACTCAAGGCAAACCGCACTTTATTTAGCAGCTGATCTTTTAAGCGAATCTTAATTTTCCTGCACATAGAAGTGTGCCCGGTGTTCCTAGAGGAAGCTTCGTCGATAGCTAATTTCCTAACGCTGCTTCTGAGTAAAGTACAGTTGGCGTACAAGTACTGCAGATTGGTACCCTTTCCAAACTACTTGGAGAGTGAGAGCGGAACTACTCTCAATTCGGGTTTTATTCAACTGCTCGACGGTCACAAGTATGTAATGCAGAAGAAGGTCCCAGACATAAAGCTGAAGGGAGGCCTGGGGCTGTATCTTACCGGTATTCGCTGATGACATTGCCTTGCTAAGACACTCAGGACATGAACTGCAAAGCATGATCAATGAATTGGACAGGCAGAGCAGAACGGTGGGGCTAAAAATTAAAATTAAGAAAACCAAAGTAATCTTCAACAGTCTAGCAAGAGAACAGCAGTTCGCAACTGATGGCGCGGAGCTGGAAGTAGTAAGAGAATGTCTATTTAGGGCAGGTAGTGACAGCTGATCCGGATCATGAGAGGGAAATAACTAGAAGAATAAGAATGGGGTGGAGCGCATATGGCAGGTTCTCTCAGATTATGAATGGCAGTCTACCAATATCCCTCAAGAGAAAAATATACAACAACTGTATCTTACTGGTACTCACCTATGGGGCAGAAACGTGGAGGCTAACACGGAGGGTTCAACTTAAGGACAACGCAGCGAGCTATGGAAAGAAAAATGATAGGTGTAACGTTAAGAGATCTGAAGCGGGCGGAGTGGATGAGAGAACAAACGCGTGTTAATGATATCCTAGTTGAAATCAAGTGGAAGAAGTGGGCTCGGGCAGGGCATGTAATGCGAAGGCAAGATATCCGCTGGTCCCTCAAGGGTAACGGAGTGGATTCCAGGAGAAGGCAAGCGTAGCAGGGGGCGGCATAAAGTTAGGTGGGTGGATGATGTTAAGAAGTTTGCGGGGATATGGTGGCCGCAACTTACGAAGGACAGGGTTAATTGAAGAAACATGGGAGAGGCCTTTGCCCTGCAGTGGGCGTAGTCAGGCTGATGATAATGATCATGAAACCGAGTAGACGTGAAAAAGCATGTGTTTAGCCTCGTTGGCTCATTTTTTTGCTTTGTGTTTGGCTCATAGTTTTTCTTTGTGGCGGTGGACAATGTCCACAAGGGTGACCCTGGGTGCGCAGAAGTATGCTGTGGTATACATGCTTGGCTATGCTATGCATGGTTTGGATAGGATGGGCTGTTTCTATGCTAGGTTTTGCCGAGGGTTACCACCCTAAATCCAGGATTTTTCTTTTTTTTTTTTTTGCAGGTGGACACCAACGCCACGCCTGAAAGCGCGATTCAAAGCGCGTTTCCTTGCCTTTCGTGAATTTTGCGCACAGATGGAAGGTGATGAAGAGGACGTTGTGGAATGCACAGCGCGAGTGTGTGTTGCAGTTTAACAAGAAGCCTGATCTGACGCGGCGATAGCGTAGTGCTCTCGTGTAGTGGCCAGCGAAGCTGATCTGTTCGCTCCGCTGCGGGTTCGAAACCCAGTCGCGGCTATATTTATTTTATTTCTACAGGTTGGTCAAGGTCACCCTCAAGGTCAAGCTTCACTCAAATTTCTTGGCTGGGACCGTGTGCAGTAGTGCTTCCGCACTAAAACACTTCATGACTGCTGATACTTCAGAAAAAATTGCGAGGACACTTTGGCAACTAAAGTGTTGAGAGGCGAAAACCGAGGACACTATGCCGTGACGACTTCCGGTGGATGTGACGTCACACCGTTCCCGTGGCTATATCGATACCAAAATCATCACCTTTCGGGAATCTGAAGTGCTAATTACACTTAATTACACATTTTCTCATCTAATTTGACACAAATCCAACGTTTTTCCGACCATTTTATGACAATTTTCACTACGCCGTGACGACTTTCGGTAGATGTGACGTCACATTGTTTTCGTGGCTATATCGACGTCCGCACTATTTAGACGGAATTTCGACATTTGTCCCTATAATTTATTAATTAACTAATTTACAGTCATCAAACTTGGCTTCTTCGTTAATTTTTTCCTCCTCTAGCTGAAGCAACCATTGGTTTTCTTCTATCTTTTTTAGTTCCCGAGTTAAACGCGTGTGACACGCTTTGTTAACAGACGACAGTAGGTGGCTGTCTTGGTGCACTATACGGGCTTCAAGCCATATTGGCCAACGTGTGACAACGACCCCGGCGTGTTAGAGGCGCACCGGCAGCTGTTCCTTAAACAAACAAACAAACGAGAAAAGACTTTCAAGGAATATAAACTTGTATGCAGCAGTATGTTTGTTCACATAGTAATGATATGTCTCTTGTGGTGCTCAAAAAGGCTGTGAAGTGCATGACGAGGTACGCCTTAGATACTGCAAAGAACATTAGCCTTGAGCTTACTGAGTGCTGCGTCTGTAAAAGGGCCAAAGCATTACCGTCTTCCGCAGCGGAGTCATACAGCACTCGTTAAAGATTGATGGGTTAAGTACACTATCGTTTCTCCGCTTGTCTTCTCCAGAAGGTTCGTCGGCACACGAAAAGGCGTTGCCCTTTCGTCTGCGACAACCTTTCCAGCTATAACATGCACAAGTCGCCAAGCTCTTCTTTGATTAGCAATACTTGCTGCTGGGCTATAGCTGGCTCTCAGCTTCGGTTAAAAACGAATTGCGCGAAACATAGTACACGGACTGGGGCCGGATTACGAAACCATCACAATTTGAAAGCAGTCACGCAACTGTCACAAAGCCCCGCTCCTATTGGTCAGCGCGCACTGGCGGACATGTCGAACAATAGGAGAGTGGCTAATGGATCCGTTTGGGACAGGTCTGCGATTTGATCGTTACGTAATGCGACCCCCGGTGAGATGAAACAGAGAGCGCATTTTTTTTTTTTTTAATTTAATAATGTTTCTTTTCAGATGCGCAGCAGTAAGTTTTTCCGCAGCGTCGGTTTTAAATTTCGTGGGTAACTCTGATCAATTCTTGTTCGTATTTAAAATCGATTCGAGGCTACGTCTGGCTTTGTTGGTGGTTGTTGGGCTCGAAAATGTGCATTTATCAATGGAAAATTCGATTTAGGAATCGAAGGTTTCTTCTTTTCCCCACCATTCGGTTCAGATTGGTGACTTCAAGACCGAATTAAAATGACTCCGTGATCATCGTTTAGAATCAAATGCGGTGCAGCCTATACTCAGGGCTCAGGGATCTTTGTCGACATCAACGCAGTTTACTTGGGAAAATGCGAATGGTGGCGACATCTGTACTGCACTTTAATACCTGTTTTATCGAATAAAAGCTCCTCTTTTTTTCAGTGAAAGTCGCGTCTTTGTGTTAAGAAGGCGGTAATCTATCGCTATGTGCCAACTTCAGCATGTCTTTCAGTGCAGAGAGGTAAAGGCTGCATCCCCGAAGTTTGTCGACATCAGCTTTTGAGCCAAAATTTTTTAGAATAGTTCGCTTATCGAACAGTCATCAGTAACCAAATAATTCACTCAGGACTCTCCCTTAAGTTCAAATATTGCTGCAGTATTATTAATTCATATAAGTTTTCATTCTTCCCAAGGACCATTTCAGAATGGAACGTGCTGCCCAACAATTCGCATTTTTTACACAACCCCTGATTGAGATCTTTTTTTTTTTGCTGCAGTTGCATCGTATTTATCGACTGTATTATGTGTTATTCTACCATTGCATTGTGTATTACGTACAATTATTATACTGTATCGGTTCTATCAATTCATCTACCAATTACGTTCTGTGACCGCGTGTTCCTAGTATTCTTTATGTTTATTCCCTATCCTGCTTTTACATACAATATGTCCGCAGTATTTCACAAACAAAAATAAATAAATAAATCCACCTTAAAGTCTACTCGCTATATCTAATGGTGGAATTTGTGACCCGTTATTTGCACTTGGATTATATGTATATTTTGGCGAACACGAGGTGGCGTCACCATGTACACTGGTATGGTGTGTGTACGATACTCTTAGAGGGTGTGTGTACGTGTGTGTGGGCGGGGGGAGGGAGGGCTGGGAGTATCTGCTGCAGACTCGCAGGAGATGCCTTCGACTTATCGTGACAAGCTCATCCCGAATTAAAATACCAATTGACAAAGGGGGCGTGACCGTTTTGTGCCCAGCTTTAGTCATTCGCATGGCAGACTATGTGTCAGAGTGAAAGGTTCTCAGTACGTTCTCAGAACATTTATGCAGCAGGGAGATGGTACAGAGCAATTACAAATTACACTCATAACAATACAAGCGGAGATATAAACTTGGCAGAGGCAGTATTGTGCGAGAGGGGCATACAAAAGGAACAGAAATTTTTCGCTGGGCACTGCGACAGTCCGACGACCAGACTGTCATGGAAGTGGCCACCCCTAAAAGACTGGCGCGCTCTCCCTCGCTGGTCCGTGGGCTGGCCGACTGTGATGACCCCGAGAGCCGTGCGGTAGCGCTTTCTTCGAAGGTCCGTACTACGGCACAGGCTATAGCTTCCGGCGCTAAATGTCCACTATTTAAAGACGCGCCGTGTCTGTATGCTACTTAGCGCCAGGACAGCAGTGCACAAACGCGAGCCTCCACATTACACTCTATCATCCTGCCACCGGGGCGCTCGTCGCTATTGAGTCAGGCAAGGAGGAATCTTCCAGAATCGTTTCTGCTCCGGCCGGACGCCGCCGCTTCCGAGCGAAGTCGAGAGCGCATCACTCAACACGCGCATATCCGCGCGCTCTAAGTTGATAATTGGAGGATTCTTCTCCGCTGTTCTCTTGCATTCTACGCCGTGCGCGGGTACGCTTCTGTTCGTGCCGCGCCGAGCTCACAACTGAGCGCCGATTTTTGTGAAAGGTGGCAAAAGCGAATTGATGCGCTTGTCTTTCTTTCCCATCCTCTCTCCTCCCGTCTGTGCTCGCCCAGTGTTTCTTGGAACAACCACTTAGGAGGCGCTTGCTTTCTCCTCCTCTTGGCCTGTCCATCTGTCCTCAAATAATGTGCAAAATGGGGCCAGTTCGTCGTCACCACTATCATCATCACCACCAGCACAACTATACGTCCCTTGCAAGGCGAAGGTCTCCCCGATATTCCTCCAATAAACCCTGTCCCGCGCCAAATGCAGCCGTGTAGCCAGCCTGCACGGGGAATCTTCTTACTCGTCTGCCAGCACGACTCTGGCGCCCCCTGCTGCATTCGCCTGGACTTGAAATCAATGCCGTTACTCTAAGTGACCACCGCTCATCTGCTCTCTGCATGACATGCCCTGCCTACGCCCATTTCTTATTGATTTCAACTACGCCAGATATCATATACTCGCGTTTGTTTCTTATCTATTCTGCTCTCTTCGTTGGCGATCCCAGTGTTGCGGACCCGAATCACGGCTGCGGTGAGAGTGGTGGTAATAAACATTTTAAGGCGAAAGCCTTTAATGCCTCATCGTTGTAAGCAGCAGTTGTCGACAGAAAATGTCACGCTTTTCAATTGGTCGAAACGGCCGTGACGTCACAGTGCTCGAATTTCAAACGGGGCCTAGTAACCATGCAACCAATTGAAGGGATCGTATAGTGATGCTCCAAGTAAGTGGGACTGAGCTTAGTTAATTGCTTACTTAACCAATTAGCCTAATTAGCCTTTCTAGTCAGACCAGATAAACAAATAAAAACGAGTAGGAAATTCGTCGAGCTCGGGAATCGAACCCCGGTCTTCGGCGTGCGAGACGAGCATGCTATCCACTCCGCCATGCCAGCTCGATTGTTTGGAATGAACTAAGGCGCGTCTAGTGAATACGGTGTCTTCGCTCACTCTCATCCTCCTCCCTTCCCTTCCGGCGAGGTTTAGGTGTCCACCGAGATATGAGAGAGATACATTTCCTTTCCTCAAAAACCAATTTACCGACGAGCGAGGCGTAGAACCGAATGCGCGATGGCGTTCCATGGACTCCCTGGCAGCGTTGCAAGACGCTGTCGCATTCCACACTCAGAGGCGAAGCTTAACATCTTAACCACACATCAGTGACCACACTTAAGGTAAAAAAAGTGCCCCTTTGAATTTTGACGGGTGTCCACCGAGATATGTGAGACAGTGCTTTCCTCAAATACAATTTTCATTTCCTTCATTACGGGCCCTCTTTGTCTTCTTTCACTCCCACTTCCTCCCTTCCTCTACGGTGCTGTTCTGGTGTACACCGAGATGACACAATTTCTGCGCCATTTCCTTTCTTCAAAAAGCGTTGCGTTCAAAGGGCAAGGCATCGCGCCGAACAGGTGGTGGCGTTCCGTGGACTCCCTGCCAGCGCTACAACACGCTGTCGCATTCCACACCTAAAGGCGAAGCTTAAGCGTCATTAATTAACACTTAATTAGTATTCAGGCATTAATCAGTAATTAACCATTAATTAGCGATTTGTCATCACAGTAATTAGTACTCAATTATATGTGACGCCACCAGTTCCACTGAAGCAGTCAAAGTGGTGCGGAAAACGCTTTCGCCTCTACGCACTTTAGACAGCCAAAGTGCCCCCTGAATTTTTATTCACTAAAGAGCTCTGTGTCACCCCCCCCCCCCCCCCTTCCCAAACTGGCAGGGGACCTTAGTACAGGACTCCTGCGGCCTCAGTTGTTAGCTGCACCTATAGACTGCAGTTGTCTTTGGTCTTGAGCTGGACAGCACGACCTCCCATCGCTCAGGTTGAGGTTTGGGATTTTCGGGGCGGCCTGCATGCTTTGGCAAGCCCATGTAGTGGCATACAGTGTGCGGTGTTCCCCACATAGCGGGCATATGTTCGAGTATAATGTGGGATGTAAGTGGTGTAGGAGACTGAGGTGCAATTATGTGTTCGTCTACGTCCAAGCTACGGCTTCTTCCCGCGTCATCTTCTTGTGTGGTGGAGGGTATATTCGTCGATTTAGCTTGTGGTGGGTAGGAATCTAGCTTTACTGTAGCGGGACCAGCTCCGGGGCAGCTGCCCATCAAACCAAAAACCTCTCAGAGACGTCTAGCTAGACGTCTCTGAGAGGTTTTTGGTTTGCTCGGTGAGTCTTCTTTCGGTGTCCGGTAAGGAAAGGAATTGCGCATAATGGCTCCTTGGCTCAGTGGACGCCTGAATCGTGCTTATATGTACGTGGGGGGATGAGAGAGAGATGTGGGCTGCAGGCACTGACAAGGTTGTGCAATCGCGGCGCTGAAGCCATAGGCCGTCGGCGTTCATTGTGTTCATTAGCGTTGGGGTTTTCAACGTTTTACACTCCGATCATTTTAAGGAAAGGAAGGCGAGCGCGCGCGGCGAGGCACGCCAGCTGTGCGCCATGTGACGTCACTGCTCCTCGCGCATGCGCAGCACGGCTCTCCAGGTGCCACGCGAAACTGCTCAACCTCGGCCAGTGTTGCTCACGCTACAAAGTTAGGCTTTCTAAACAAAATGCACACCCGCCGCGGTGGCTCAGTCGTTACGGCGCCCGGATACTGAGCCAGAGTTCCAGGGTTTGAACCCGGCCACAGCGGCCGCGTTTCGATGGAGGCAAAACGCAAAAAGCGCCCGTGTGCTATGCAATATCAGTGCTCGTTAAAGATCACCAGATGGTTGGAATTATTCCGGAGTCCTCCACTACGGCACCTCTTTCTTCTTTTACTCCCGCCTTCCTCTCTTCCCTTACGGCGTATTTCAGGTGTACACCGAGATGTGAGTCAATTACTGCGCCGCTTCCTTTCCTCAAAAACCAATTTTCAGACAAAAAAAAAAGCACCCGTTTCCTGCCTCTTCTCCCGACGTGCTTTCTGATATATACATACGCGACACCAAGACCAAACCCCTTTACATCAACATTTTACATCACCAGCCTACTATACCTGCCGATGTGGCCAAGTGGCTATATTGCGTTTCGGTGATTCCGGTCGCGACGAATGCATTGTGGCGCAAAACACGTCTATACTGAGGTTAATCCGGAGGTCCCCAATGTGTTCTGCCTCGTAGTCCGTTGTTGTTCGGGGGAAAAAAAAAACGAAATCAAGCAGTCATCTCCTTTCTTCGATGCGCGGCCCCTTTGCGCCGAACCATATAGTTCCTTCCTGAACCTCTTTTATTGTATGAGACGGAGCCTAATCCTTTAAGTCAGGCCATACAAGGCACATAACGTATACTGGCGCGAATATCGGAAGGAACATAGCCGCGTTGGTTGGGATTCACCCAGATAGCCAGTCGAGGCCAACGAGACTATAAAGAACCGACCCAGTTTTTCGCTCCCATAAAATCGTTCCTTGCGTTTCACTGCTTTTCGCTCATGTACGCTCCAACCCACGCCCCGTCTTGTATGACGATGTTCGGTAGTGTGAAATATGCATGGTTCTCGCTAACTGGGGACAAAACACAGTATAAAAGTATAATAAATAAATTAATATAAAAATGATAAACAAGAGTTGAATAAATACAGTAAGAGATTGTGCGTGACCGCGTTAACTATACCGAGAAGGGAGGATGCGGGAGGAGTGACCCACAATCGAGCGGACGTCCTGAACCTGCGTCCGCCATGCCAGGAGGAAGAAGGGAGTGTGCGTGAGAAAAAAGAAAAAAGAAAGGAACGAAAGATGGGCGCAGTGAAAGCATCCTTGCAGAAAAAGAGCGCATCTCTACGCGGGAGCCAAGGAAGAGAAAAAGTTAAAAACAAAATCAAAGGAAGCGAGTGCGGGGCATGAAGGGAGCAGGAAAGGATAAAAAGGAGAAAATTGTAATAAAAGCCAGGGCTGCACATCGACCCCCAGTGGCCTCCGTGACCCGCGCGGCTCCTTGGATGGCGCGGGGTCATGCGGCGTTCCTTTCGGCCGCTGTTTTTGTTTAGTCGGGACAGATTTCGCTCTGCGCACAGGGTCGTCAGGGCATTCATATATATTTTTGTTTTGCGAGGCGTCCGGAAAACGATGCATGACATGAATCAAGCTGGATGGATGGATGGAAACAACTTTATTACACACAAAAAAAAAATCTTCTAGGCTGGATACGCTTGAGGGCCGGAATTCAGCAACAGTACTCTCCGTCATATACTTTCTTTTATCGCCCGCGCTGCCGATTACAACCTGTCCGTACTTGACTATAGGAATGAAAACTACTTCGCTTATTCGAAGCACGAAGGGTATGAGAACTATTGTTCCGACTAAAGTACAAATGGCATGAAGCAATTGTGAAACACTGTTCCAGACCTACGAAGAAAAAAAAATGAAACCAGGAACTGCATGAATTGGATTAGAATTCGAGGTGCGATCTTTATTCCTTATTTTGCAACGTGGAAGGCATCGTTAAAAGGATGCGCAATGATGCCGTTGCATATTCATTTTAATCTTTTTATTTTAACTTGTGATAACAGAGATCTGTAGGTCAGTGGGTGCAACTTTTCTGCTTTGATAAATACAGCGATTGCTTTAAAGGCCTCGCTACCCAGAAAATCCGGCCTCGGCTTTGTCGAGCATGAGACTCTGGCAGGTGGTGCCCAGAGTGCAACCTAGGATGCAGGTGGTCCACCTATAGGTCACGTGACCTTGTGACGTCATCGCAACCTACCCACCGGATAGTGAACAAACTGCCCACCGTGGCAGGTGGCAGTAAAATTAATGATTGGTCGCTCGGGAAGAGCAACTTGGGTCGCACGAGACCCACCGCTGGAAGCACCTGCCGTCGCAGGGCAGTGGCGCATCGCTTAACCGCTGCACCACTGCGCCAGGAGGGGTATATGAGGACGCCCAGGAATCTATGAATGTAAAGTAGAGAATGACATTTTGCGTAAATGGCAATTAACCCATTACGCTATTGCATCATAGCCTTAAGGCGCAGCTTGTGTGTCTCCTTCAATTTTTTCTTTTATGAATGTCTTCTTTTCGAAGATTCCTTTTGTTTTAGGGAGAGGAACCAACGCAACTGAATTTGCGGTAAGCTCACGGCATATTTATTTTGCATACATGCCAAACAAAAGATGGAAAACAAACAGTTAATGGGTTCACTTTCAAAGCCTACAGTGCAACACACGAGGAAGAGGTTGCCATTGATGTGGCTCTCACGAATCCCAAGTCGAAAACACATCATCAACGGCTCGCGAAAGGCCTGTCAAAACTATGAGCTGTGCCGGGCTGCCCCGCTTGCCCGGCGCATACTGAAATCTAGCTGCTGATACTAACCTTATTTGGCCCCCCGGTCAGCAGGGACTCCAGGGTAACAAACAGGCCGATCAGGCCGCCCGCGCACTCTCTCCCTGGGCTATCTACCTGTCCTTGGAAGCCTACTCCCAAACAGACAATCTGGCCCTTACATTAAAACACATCACTGACTACTACAAGGAGGAGCACCGGCGCTACCCGGGCCCTTGGAAGGGTCGCACTGGATCGCGCTGACGAGCGCCTCCTCATCAAAATTCTCACTAACGCCGCACTGTGCCCGGCGGTGCTTAAGCATTTCAATACATCCTTTGATGGCGAGTGCCAGTTCTGTGCGGAGGTGGCTTACACCTTTCACATGGTTTGGGCGTGTCAATCAAACCCACCTATACCCCCAAACCCCACCAGAGAGGACTGGGAGGCGGCCCTGCTCGGCTGTCACGACTTCAAGACCCAAAAGGCCTTGGTTCAACGGACGCGGGCGGCGTTGCTTGCCAATGGGGCTCAGGAATAGGGGCTCCACCTAGTATTGTGAGGGGAAAGAGCCAATAGGGTCCTACCCCAATCACCTTTCTGTAAAAATTTAACTGAGGATAAACGTTTTTCACCACCACCACCAACAAGATCCGTCCACCTTTTTTTTTTTTTTCGAGATAACCGCAGCCTCAGCAAGGACAGATCGATGGTCCAACAACGCCAAGAACTTGGCGTATTTTGAATTCTGCAAAGTCAGGAAGCGAGTGGCAGAAACTGTGGATGGATCTCGATATCGTCGGCATTGCTTTGTCAGACTGTAACAGCTGTCTTCTGCTATCCCGGCGCAGTTGCCGAGGGGACCATCTGCCGCTCTCAGGAAGGACATGCTCATGAGAGGATGCAGACATATTTTTGAGGCGCATATCATACAAGTGGCGCGATACATACAGCTCGTGGGTTTGGGCCAGAACTGCTGATAAGCGGTAAGAAAAAAATAACAAACTATATTCTCATTCCCGAGCTGTTCTTTCGAAAGCTGGGATAGAATGATTTCGAGGTTCACAGTGTTGTGCGTGCGCACAGATGCACTCACACAAGCACACTATTGTAAAGTACACTGACACAAGGTAAAAAAAAATAGTCTTTTACTACCGTTTCGATCGTACAAACAAGCCGACTACGAAACCGGCCGAAGCTCAAGTGGACGCCAGGATGTGTCTGTTATCAACAAGAGACAGCTGCACGCATGTCATTCGCCCAGGAGTAGCAGCATTCGTCATTTGTACGATCGAAAGGTAAAGTTCCTACAAATGGTCGCGGTGTTAGCAAAATTCAACGACCACTGTATATCGGGACCACTGGATCAACAGCACCAGAATGATAATCGCTAATGTCAGCTACGATTCACTGGACGCCAGAATCCCCTAATGCGACACCATGGGCATTTAGATGATGAAACGGGAGGGAAAAAAAAAGAACAAGGCGAGACAAATAAAGCAAAGCTTGTGTAAGTGGAAGCTATGAGCTGCAGACGATATATCGCGCAGATTCATTCCAACTGATTATTAAGGAGGCTGTAGCAGACGCGAAGCCTCTATAGTCGGATACAACTAGTCTGCAGTGAAGCTCCGCGCACGTTTACGAGCGCCGCACAGGATTCCTCCACGACGAAAAAGTAGTCCGTCGTTGAAGTTTTTTTGTTACCTAAACAAGAAGCATAGCACAACACAAAAAAATATAAGCTCTACAGTTTTGATACTTGGATTGTTTAATATAGCCAAACATTAAAAAGCTAATTTAATTTACTGCTACGATTAGCCAGCGGAGTTATACAGGACGCCGCGGACCGTGGCTCAGTGTTAGCAACTGCTGGTCCTTTAAGTTGTATCCTACTGTAGTATCCATTCTCCATGGATGCATGGAACACAGTGAGGATATGCAGTGAGACAGAAAGTTGAGCAACGTCGGCATCCAGCAGAGCTTGAGCTTCGCTCTCACCACATGTTACACAAGTGTCGTGGTGGTTGCTGAAATGCATCGTCGACCGCTCGCAAATAGGCGGGCTGTGAACGCTGGCCATTTTTTCCACTGGGGTTGCTCTAGGCAGAGCAAGTCGGCCATTACTGCAGTCCACGTTGCACTACTCAGAAAGGCGTTTATTGAACCATTTTTTCTTTCGCAGACATGCTCTAAATGAAGCTCTCGGGCTAGTAATTTCTGTGTTTACATTAGCTAGCGCATACTGCGTCTCTTTGTACGCGTAAACAACACGCGTATATATAACGATAACGGTATTCGGTGTTCTTTGGAGGGCGGCTGATGAGAAGATATACGTTAAGCAGGCCGACACATAAACACTGGCTCGGAACGGCGCCTGTGCTGGCTCAAATTACACGTGGTGCGGGCCGCTTGCGCACGAAGTCCGCGTTGGCTTTGCTCAAGTGCGCAATTTACGTGGCATCAACACGGTGCATTCTGGGTAAGCTCAGAATTGTGGAGACCATGCAGTATAGAAAGCTGGAAGATGCATTAACGTGAAAAGTTGGATAGGTTGTTTCGTGTTCATTATAGTACAGGAGAGAAGGCTGCCGGGATAGTTGGTGATGCATTTTCTGAAGAAGTTAGCGCAAAAAACGGACAATGGACAGAAAGAAAGGACACATAAGGCATTCACGAGAGCTCGTGAATGCCAGATGTCACGCATTAGAGTGCGTGACATCTGGTTACATCACGCGGCAGCATGCGGCGACTGCGTTCACTGAGTGGGCGGGTTTACGCCTTCTCAAACTTTCGACTTTTTCCGGAACCCTCCACTACTGCAGCTACTTTTCTCTTAATTCACTCCCACCTGCCTCCCTTCCCTTACGGCATGGTTCGGGTGTCCACCGAGATATGCGAGACAGTTACTCCGTCATTTCCTTTCATCAAAAAACAATTTTCAATCTTTCCGTATGCAGAAGGCAGAAGGTCAGTGGGCGGATGAGATCAGGGAGTTGACGGTCAACAGATGTCGCTAGTTGCTGAATGTCTAGGCTAGGGTGGAAAGCTTGCGCCCACCCGGAAAAGTAAGGGCCTCTATCAGCCATGGCTTCATACCTGTGGTTTATTTAACGATAGCAGTTTAATGCTTGGAAAACTGGCCTTGCAGCGACAGTTCTAAGGGGGTTTTCTTTTGTGTAAGCGCACTCGGCGTGGTCACGTGGTCGACGTGGGCCTGGTCCGTATGAGCTTTGGAGTGGAGCACTCTCTTCAAGGACCTCAAAAACATCCGTATTTCGCGCGCTTGCTGGATTTCGCGTGTCTTTAAAGAGAGCGGAGATAACCTTCTCAATAGAGCAAAACCTGAGTCCTTTACAATTCTTTTTTTTTTTTTGTCACCCCACAACTTTCTAGCCAAAACCTCTTTCGGTTCTCATGTTGATCGAGTTTGTCTGATTTCTTAAACTCGCAAACGCGAGGGACCGTCCTTGTGCAGCCTTAATTCAGTGACTACTAAGACGACGTTTCAGGAAGCTCCGCTGTCGGTACCGCAAAAGTAGCGCCCGGCAAAACGACTCAAGCGTCACCCCTCTTTATACAAGATGACACGCGTCACACTTTTCGCAAGACGTCCGCATCGATCGTGAAAGACGCCTGCTTTAAAAATAGTGGCAGGAACTCAACATTGTTTCAAATAGACCCGAAGCTCGGCGTTTCAATCAGTGTCAGCCGCGCGGTCGAAACGGTTACACACTGACAGCGCCCGAGAACTGCTTATGCTTACACGAAGCATTTTCATACATGTCGGAAGGAGCTGATATTGCGACATGTTCCGGTAGACATAGAGGAAGGCATCAGGTACACCTGCCCTTGCGCTGCTGAGAGCATGCTACGCCCCGGTGAAAACTCAGTGATGCCCTAACGTATTACAAAACCGCAGTCTGGGGAGAAAATTCCCGTTCCATGTTTGCTATGCACAAACAGCTGTTAGTTCAGCTCTTGTATGTCTCTTTCCTTTCCCTGGTCCTTCGTTTTATTTGCGCTGTTTCGTTCATGACGAATGTTATCCTATTCTGATGCAAGAAAAACCCATATTGCACTAAGAGGATTCTGGTGTGGGCTAGTTAGGTTCATGCTTAATAAACAGATTCACAACAGCGCTACGGAACGAGGACAGAAGGAACACGAAAAACACAGGACGGGCGCTGACTACCAACTGTTTATTGTGTGAAAAAACCAGCACAGATTTATACTATTTCCTGGACCACGTGATACACTGTCAGCCACGGGACACAGCGAATGAACGCCTCACACGTTTGGCGAGTCATAACACAGCTCGACAGAACTCATGAAAAGTGCATGCACTATCAAACTATAGTATTACCAAACTAATGATAAAAGGACTAACAGATACAAAGATGTGCATGACCCAGCTACAGCCTATGACTACTACAGCTCAGATAGGCAAGAAAATGAGTACTTCAAAGCAAAGCGGAATCTTTGGGCTACATAAAAACATTTAAGAGAGCGAGAAGGCGTAAAAGCATGAGAAAAGCATGAGAAAATGGCGATGAAAAAAAGGGGCATGAAAAATAAAAGTTGCTAGGCAATAGGCACAGTCAGCAGGCTAAAAGCGAAAACAAGAAACCGAGACCAACAAATAACACGGTAAAAGTAACAATCGTTAAAGAGAGAAACGAAAAGAAAAAAGAAAAAACATGAACCACCACCGGTCAAGCAATTAAGACGGTAAAACCACTAAACCATATTGCACGCATATAGCAGATGTTCTCCGGGTAACATTTGTTTGCTATACGCGTGCAATACGGGTTTTGATTGCATCAGAATAGAAAGTTGGCCTGCAGTCGTACGGAAGGCGAAATGAGACGATGCTTGTAGCTTCGACACCTGCTGTCAAAGGGCTGATCGAGTGTTTGCAATGCGGTGTGTATAATCACCACATGATGCAAATGCGCCTCTGGAATTTCTCTCTCTCTCGGGAATGGCATGCGCGTATTAGCTCGTATCCGTAATCTGAGTGTGGCCTTGTTTCGCTCAGCATATTTGCTAGCACCAACCCAATTTTTTTTTTGCCTATGTCATTGGTTTGTGATTTGTATTCTGATTTCTATCTCATGCTCTGCCTGAATTGTTTGAGCGCCTGAAGATTTCTTTTTCTGAGCTTTTGATCGCCGACTTCATCCATTAGTGTACGTGAACAAGAACTGAGTTCGTCGACTTATATTCCTTTTGTTGCGTTTATTTTTTTGTCTATGCGGATCTTGTTCTCTTAGAGAGAGGAGTAATCGTCTGCGCCAAAGGATTCTATTATCTTGGAATTATAAACAATACCGCAGAAAGATTACAAGAAATTCACGACACGCGAGGAAGTTGCCCTGTCTTAAGCGCTCTATTATATCGTAAGGTGTATCAAGTTGTCCATGTATGTAAGTTAACTCAGATGCCAGCATCTGCTTTTCATACACTTTCAAAATAATAAAAATTAAAAGAATAAGTTGTCACGAAGTAAAGAATACTTCTGCTTGTTCTAAGCAATGCCAGAAATACTGCTTTATTTTCATATCCGCAACATGTGTGCGAGTTTTGTAATCCTCAGGCTCAAGTTGCGTTAGACAGCGTGTACGCTGGCTCTCCGTGGTGGAGCTAGGCAGAGCTCTGGATATTGCGAAAAGATATATGTTGCTTTTTGTATGCTCTCTCACGCCAGTCTGCACTATACCCGCCAGATCTGCACTATGCACGCATCCCTAAGAATAGGGATGCGTGCATGCTTGGAATAAATTCTTCTGAAAGAATGAGAGACGAATGGAAACGCATTAAAGGGTGCTCTCAGCAGTGCTGACATTTGTATGGATGATAAGCGCGAATTTTCACGACACTTTCTCTGGCGGCTTTTCGAATACTTCGTGCCTGAAACAGGACTGGAGGGAGAGCGAGTTGGGTAACGTTAATTTCATGATCATAACCATTAGCAGAAGCCTAACTGCGTCCCAGAAGGGTACATTCTTGAGCTAATCGGTACATGTTCAGATAAAGGCACCGTGCGAGTGAGACAGGGAGAAGGTAGTAGACAAAAGACAGCGCTGTATCTGTCGACTTCCTTCGTCCTGTCTCAGTCGCGCTGCACCTTTATCAGATAACTGCTTCCACTGCAGGACCATACCAAACAATTCTGGACAAGAACATTTCTGAACGGGAGAGAGTTTATTCGTGTATATTTTATATATTGTAAGAATTCACCAAAAATCAATATATCAGCCGATATGCCGTCGGCAGGTTTGCATTTTATTGCTATTAACGTTTTTACTGTCGTCCAGTGTAAATGTAAATAGCAAATTGGTTTTTGGGGAAAGGAAATGGCGCAGCTTCATTTCTAATCGGGGTGTACCGCAGGGCTCAGTTTTAGCCCCAGTTCTATTTAACATCGCATTCATTCCTCTGATACACAGTCTCTCCATCCTTCCTAATGTTCAGGTTCTAGCATATGCAGACGATATCACTCTCTGGTCCACAAATCGTTCAGCTCAGGTGCAGCAAGACTCCCTGCAAAATGCTCTCAATATCCTCCACAACTTTCTTACCGTCACTGGCCTCTCTCTCAACCTCTCCAAATCCTGCTATGTCCATGTGGGCAATAAAGCTGGCCGCCGTACTTTCAAAGCCACACCATTCGTGCTCACTATTGACAATGCCCCACTTCCTGAGGTGGAACATACCAATGTTTTAGGCCTGCACGTTCATGCTTCAGGCAAGGGCACGGCTTGGTTGTCAGCTATGCGCAAAGGTGCTATAAACACACTTAACCTCATCCGCAGGATAACCGATCGCTCTGGAGGTGCCCGTTCTGATACAGCTCGTCAACTTGTTCGTACTGTCTTTCAACCTCGGCTCCTATACCAGGCTCAGTTCCAACAACTTACTAAACGACAGTGGTGCACACTTGAAGCACTCAACCACGACGCCATGCGAGTCATTACTGGCCTACCCCGAGCAACTCCTATTTGTCTGCTGCAGGAGCATGCGCAGCTTAACACACTGCAAGATTTAATTACCCAGAGACAAACCAATAGAGCACGGAAAGTTTCTCTTCGTCCCATGTTCGCGCCTCAACCACCTCCATGGGACTACTGTCACATTACATCAAACAAGCCTGCTCGTCATAAGAAGTCGGAGTTCCTCTCGCCGCCGCTACCACAAACTTTTTCTACGCAACATGACAGCTGCACTCTTTACACAGATGTTGCCATAACCCCAACAGGAGGATCAACTCCTTTTATAAGCCCGACACACCCTCAACTCTACGGCCGACAAACCTACTCTACTGACACTTCATCATCTCTTTCTTTGGAGCTGCAAGCGATATTAAATGCCATCGCAGCCTTACCTGACGACCCTCCTTATAACCAGGTGCACCTATGTACCCATTCACAAGAAGCCGTGAAGCATCTAAAGAAAGTCCGCGGTACCCTTCGGGTTTCCCAGGCATACATGCTGCTTGGAAATCTTACCCGGTGCCTGTACTCATTCACTGGGCACAAGCTCGCACAAATGTCCACAGCATCGCACCTGACATGACATCTCGTGCCACTGACACTCCACAAACTCTACCTGCCTCTTTGCCACCAGATACACTTCTGACACATCTAACATCTTCAGCCTCCCTCAGGCAGCGTACACGTGCTCTTATTCCCCCGTGTACCTACCCCCTTCCCCCCAACCTATCACGGGTGGAGGAGGTCTCTCCAAGCCGGCTGCGTGTCGGAGTGGCCCTTACGCCTGCAGTTCGCAACCAGTGGCAAAGTGCCAAGATTCCTGCGCCGCAAAAATGCCCTCACTGCGAAGCACCCGCTTCCGACACCAATGCCCACCACCTTCTGTGGACATGTCCAGGAACTTCACTGGTGCGCGCTCGAGTTCTTCAAGAGGCAGGCCTGTCTGCCAACAATGCCTATAATTTGCACGTGTGGATAACGAAAAACATTTACGCCCGAAGCTTATGTGACTTTTTACACGCAACTGGGCTTCATGCGTTTTTGTAACATATTCTACCGTGTGGGAATCCTGGCTTTGCGCCGTCGCCTTTGCGCGGCTCTGCCGGCCGCCCGCGTTGTTTCTCCTCTTTCCCTTGCTCCCGCCTCAGGCGGTGGAGAGGCGGCTGGGTGACTAATCACTGTCATTTAGCCACAGCTCCGCCCCGGCTCCCCAAGGGCCTTTGCCATTGGCGCCTTTTGGCGGGAATTCGGGACCCCGCTTTGGGCGGCCGCGCGCCGCGCGACCGTCCGAGCGGGGCCCCGAGAGAGAGAGATCCCTCCGAGACAGCGTAAGGTGCGTACGTTACTGTTTGTCCGTGCCGGCCTTTGCCGTTCGGACCAGTGCTTACTCGAGCTCGCCCGCACGTGTCCTCTGACCTGCAGCGGTTCGAGCCTGTCCAGCGGGGTCCAGCGACCTCCGACAGGCGTACCTTGCGTTGATTGCCCACTCTCTCTCGCAACCGGCCCAACGGTCGACACGAGAGAGAGATCACAGCACTGCCGCGGGGACATTCTCCTGCAGCGGCGTGTTAGCGGCGCGCATTACTCTGGTCGCTTCGTGCGCGCAGCGGAGCCTTGCTCCTCGCGCGCCCCCGGGACGGGGTGACTATTGAGTGTTTGTGTACCTGCTGAAGGACGACGTGAATAAACGTCTCCTTGGTGAACTTGGAGGCCTATTTCTTTGCGGCGAATCGCTCTCCTCCCAGCGGAGGTTGAGTGCACCGCATCGGTGTCCCAGTGTGTGTGTGGTGACGGCTGATCGGGGCCCTTGGCTCGCGCGAAGCTCGAACCCGCGGTGGGTGGTGGCCTGTGTCCACGTAGAAACCCACAACTGGCGCCCAACGGCGCCAGTTGTGGGTTCCTAAGGGAAGGGAGGAAGGTGGGAGTGAAAGAAGAAAGAGAGAAAGAGGTGCCGTAGTGGAGGGCTCCGGAATAATATCGACCACCCGCGGATCTTCAACGTGCGCTGAATTTGATTTTGGCGTCGTGCTTTCGACATGTTTTGTGCGACGCGGTTGACGATGTCTTCAACTCCCCCCCCCCCCCCCAAAAAAAAAAAAAAAAAACACTCATAAGCGGCTGCACACACAACGACTGCCGCGATCTCCGACGTTAATCGGTTTTCACAAGGGATTACGAATATAAAGAAGCGTTTCGGCACGGACGGATGGGTTGTGTTCCCTTGCTCGGAAGCTGAGGTAAAGAACACACGCGCCGTTAATCCGCACGGTTATAATCCCCGTAGCGCCGCGTTAACTCGCATTTGTCTTGCAAAACGGCCAGCGTCGTTTACAGCACTCCCTCGACAAGCGATGAAGTTATTATCGCCCTGACCAGTCACTATAAAGCTCTTGAGTGAGCCTAATAACAGAGCAAGAAGAATAAAGTAGCTCCGCCACCCCTTCCATGTTCGTGCCTCGTTTCCACGAAGCCGCAATGATTTCTAAACTAAAAAACAGGGACTGTCATAAATAATAGAGGCATGATACGCCGGAAAGCTCCGCGGCGACAGTTCGAGCGTGCCAGCTGTGGTTTTTGTTATAGCGAGCGAAGCGTCTTTTCTGACTCCACCGTGTTTAGCCCACTTTTTTTTTGTTGGTCTTGAACTACAATGTATTATGTACTCATTCCTCATCGGTATTATTGATTACTCGGTTATGCGTAATGATCATTTTAACTGCGAACTCCATGATTTCGTGACATGCCGCGTTTTCAGGTTATATCTCTCTTTTTTTTTATTTGCGCCAGTACTACCCCGTGGCGGAATTTAAAGTGTAAGGTAAACGCTATATTTGCGGAGTGCATAAAAAGAGAAATGGAGTCGGAAAGTTATCAAACCTACAGTTTTTCTGACAACAGCGCGTTGTCTTGTCCGCCTTTGTGCGATGTCAGTGTACGTTAAAGATCCTCCAGGTGGTCGAAATTATTCCGGAGCCCTCCACTCGGCACCTCTACCTTCCTTTCTTCTGTCAGTCCCTCCTTTATCCCTTCCTTAACGGCGCGGTTCAGGTGTCCAACGAGATATGTGAGGCAGACACTGCGCCATTTTCTTTCGAAAAAAAAAACAAATTATTATTATTATTATTATTATTATTATTATTATTATTATTATTATTATTATTATTATTATTATTATTATTATTATTATTATTATTATTATTATTATTATCAGCCTTTCTTGTGAATGTCTCGTATTTGGCGCTAACTTTTGTACGTTTCATAACCACGCGCGATCAAACTCAACCGAGACGAGTACCCAGCTTGTACTTATCCGGAACTTAGTTGCAAACATAGACTGTGGCGTTCTTCTGTAATAAGCTCCCGTTTGGATTACCATGGTAACGTCTTAGCTGGGCGGGAACCTTCATCGCACAGCTTTGTCGATCGCGAGAGGTATGCTTATACTTACACTGGTAAGAATACACGCGCGATGAGTTTCATCTGACCCTGAGCGGGCATCAAGTGTATTAGGGGGGCAAATCCCCCCTCCTACGCAGGGATTTCCTGCAGAAGACGCTGGCCTCGAGGTCGGCTCGTGAAGCAGTCGCCAGAGCAACGAAAAAGTAAGCGGCGAATGAGCTGGCCAATCGATCATCTTCACGAGCGCTCAAAGCGCGCATGCGCCGGTCCCCCTCCGCCCCCGTGTCGCGTTCCGGCTTCACGCGCTCCGAGCGCGGTGGTAAACACACCGGCAGAAACGACGAGGATTCCCGCGGCGAGTGCAGAAAAGGAAAACAGGAACCACGTGACTACTTGGTTGAAGTAGGAGAAAAAAAAACAGCCAAATCCGGAAGCCAGCTAGGTCATTAAAAACCGTCGCGCCGCCGTTTAACTTAAATCGCCCTTTCTTAAATCGGCTTAAGCCCGTATCAGCGAACTTTGTTCTATTTCATTTTTTAACCTTAAAAACACCGTGACGGGCGTTACATAAGGATTAGGTCACATGTACGGTGTGCGGTAAAAGTTTCCAGGCCACGTGCAGGATCTGCTTTTCAGCAGTATATAGTGCCAGTTTTTTTTTTTTTTGCTCGGTATAAGTTTATTCGTTATTCGTTAATACAAAAAATAAATGAGCACACAGTAACGAATGCTACGGGAGGGTGCCCTAAAGAACAAGCATGCCTCGGAGAACAGAGTAGCTGATGTATAATTACAAACAATGGGAGCTGTCTACAAAGCCGCTAGTACAAACACCCCCCCCCCCCCTAAAAATAAAAATAAAAAAATTCACTGACGATACATACAAAAAAAGCAATGGTCACACAACAGCGTAACACTGATACAACTTTTGCACAGTGTCAGAATAAGCATATAGGGAGATTGAGGAAAACTCTATCCAATTATTATTCTCAGTTAAAGAAGTGATTTTCTGGCTCTTTTTCTCAATGCTAACGTTTCTCCAGCAGCAAAATACGCATTTGTCGCCGACAAAACGCCATTCGATGCAAACTCGTGACGTCATCACCAGGCGAGTTGCTACCGTTTTAAAGTGAATTGCAGTGCAGCGTAGCCTCCGGGATCTGGGCAAAAAACGGGCAAAAAACAGGCAGAAAAAAAAATAAGCGCTTGTCCTGTCTACCTCGTTTCTTTTGTGTCGTGTCTTTTGCGCAAAAAAACCAGAATGCAAAAAACGGTGTCGACGCATGCGTTTTACTTGCGAAATCTTACGGTGGTGGCGACACCTGTGTTTCGATAATTTTTTTTTTGCCTTTTCCAGCTTATAAAGGCTCCTTATTCGGTGACAGTGGTACCCTATTCATACAAACCAACTTGTACTTGTTCTCAGTGTCCCTTTAAGACGCCTCTGAAGCTACAAAGGTTCTCAGAGTTTAAAATTTATACTTATCCACCCACTGCAGAGATTTTGAGCGTCAATATCCTCTCAAAAAGGACATTGAGATCACTCACTGTGTTATAGGATTTTTGCCTACAATGGAAGGTTCGAAAAGGTCCATGTGATCTTTTCGTGCTCATGGGCCTGCTTGCTCAGTAGAAGAGCCGTACGCACTCTAAAAAAAAGGGGTGTAAGAAGGGTGTATCTTCACGACTTATGCTATCTGAAGGCGCATGGACTAACGATGCACTTTGCAGAGTGCATCATTACACCCGTGTCGAGGTGGTGGAGGCCGTTAGTCTCTTTCAGAAAACTTACCCCCTTTTTTACTCTTCAAACCAGCTGTGTTCCCTCTGCGCGAAGACGCTGTACAGCAAAGTATGCAGCCCTCACCGCCTCCCCTCCCTCTCGAAGATGGCCCTCTCCCGAAAGCGGGGTGGCGGGGTTATTTTGAGGACAATAGTTAAAAGCTACGCTGGCTCACGCTCCCCCACGCGTGTTCGCCAAATACAGCCGGTACAGCCAGCGATGACAGCGCCGCCCACCGGCAGGTAGCAGCCACATTAAGGCTGGTTATAAATATTCATTCAGAACGACAGCTTGACATCGCTGCTATGGCGCAGTGGATTAGAGGCTCGTTTTGCGTATGGATGGTCGGCCGTTCGACTCCGCTCTCTGTACTGTAGTTTTATTGTTTTTTTTTTAATTTCATTTTTTTCAATTATTTCCCTTTTAGGTCGCAAATCGTGATGCATAGTGGCATATAACGCCGTTTAAGAGGATTTATTATCCCTTTTAGGTAAGGCGTAGTGACAATCTTCAGTCACCGTGATCAATTCACCGTGGTTTCAAGCCTTGTGGCTGTACAGGCTGCAGTTGGCGAATACGCCTCCCCCACTGCATTGATCCTTTCATCCGCGCTGGCGATACTGACCGCGCCTCCTCGCTTCTACAAGGGACCAGAAGCTATTTCTTGGAAGAACACGTACAGCGATCTTCTGCCCATCTCCGCCTGGAGGCGGCTTGGCGGATGCACAGAACGTTACTGAAAAAAGGTGCATTGGCCGCGATCAGCCACGACAACCATCAAGCATGCAAACATGCTCTTGGTTGCTAACGACCAAAATAATCACTAATATTCGGTGCATGTGCTTTCATACTCATGATTGGATATCATTTTAAAAAGAAGTAAGTCAGCAAAGATAGACGGCATGATCGGTGCTGTGTTACTCCTCTGACCAATCGCAGCTCTGTACGAAATCAACAGTTTAGTGCTTCAACACACCAGAGGCATGAAAATTATTGCGCTTATAATTTCGGCTTGTGGTTACTCTTTTATTAAAGCGGTAATAAAAGCTTTAAAAGGAACAGTTTTGCTTCACAGCCAGCGTAAGCTCTATTAGTCAGCGCTGTTCTTCATACTCTAATAGCGTACGATAAATACCAGGGCGGTTAATTCCCTCCGTACAATTTTGAATAACGTGCACCGCTTTTCGAATAACCCCTCGTTGTGGCACATGTTCCTGAGCAAATAACAGACGAATAACAGAAAGGGTTCAGGTTAACATGCATACAAGTTAATAAATCAAAATCAGACCAACGAGCGAGATTGTTGGCGCAGTAATTTTATGTAGCTGAAGATGCAATGTAACGCAAATCCCGAATAAATTGCACTCTCATATTCCTGCTCCATTTCAACAACAAAAAAGAGCCCTACTCGCTGATAACCGCGTGATCTTCACCACTAATACTGACAACGCTGAAAAACAAAAATGCAAGAAACTAGGGAAGGAATAATTCTGCATCTGAACTGAGTTGTGAACGTGGCCTGACCATTCCATATATATAGGTACTTTTTTGTTTAGAGCACTTTTACCAAGACACGAGCCAGTCCTTAGAGTCGCACTTTTGCTGGTCTACTATGAGATCACCAGCATTTGTACATCTGCTCGGAAACTCCTCAACGCAGCGTAAAAGACATTTCTACGTTTCCTTTCCAACAAGTGTACGGATCCTTTCTCTCGGCACAAGATAGCGAAGCCCATAGTAATCAGTTCTCGAGATAGCTGCATTTCCTGATCATGTTTTGGCGCATACAAGTGTTTCACATAGAAGCAATTCAATTTCAGCTTATTTTAAATTGATAAACAGGGAGCGAGGTGGCCAAAGCGGTTTATTTAAGTCTATTCGAACTTCTCTTGCGTATAAAATTGTGCTGCACGCCTACAAGAGCAGAAATTAGCTTAAACTCAGTGTACGTGTACGTAACTTTTAGCTTTTAGGTTGTTCCGCGCAGCTTTAATGCAGTCAAGTAGTACTGATAGTCAGAAATGAAGTTGACTACCTCCATTTTTTTTTTCGAACTGTAGCGCTATAGAAGCATCGAATTCCGCAACAAACCGGGAGCCAGAGGAAACAGTAATCAAGGCGCTTATATTGCGGCAGTGCATTGTGAATTCTTATGGAATGGTTCATGCGTCAGGAAATAACTTTCTTTTAGAGGCTAATGATAAGCACTAAACAGTACATTGCACTAGATAGACGCAGCCCGAAGACCCAAGCTCGAAAATAAATGAAACTACGGCGTATAAACCGGCAGGTTTTCCCTCATCATCGTAAGTTCCTTCGGATGACTGAGACTTTTGTCTTGTACGCACAAAAAAACTGAGCTAAAGGACACATTGTATCGCACTGACGAACCAATCTTTAACAAAAGCATAAATTCAGCGGTGGCAACTGCCTATATAGAATAAAATGAAAGCGCGTAAATAGACGGAATCGCCCGAATAACCAGTCGGTTGAAGCATCTTAACGGATGCTTGCTGGCATAGCGCTGGCAGTGCTCCATTTCTGCTCTGTTGACCCATTTTGAAAATATTTTGAGAACTTCGCGAACACTGGAACGATGAGAGGTGAGAACTGCTGCATCAGCAGTGGTCGACTGTCGTTTGAAGCCCTCTTCTGCGCCATCTTCCTCAAATGTTCAAATGTTGTGAATCCCCTTTGTTTGCCTGACGCTTCTGATCACTCGATGCGGCTTTATTAAATCCATATCTCTACAGCTGTATCTATTTCGATTGAGTTAAACTATTTTTGAACAGAGCGGTTTTTTTGCTTTCTTCGGATTCTCCTCACACGTGCGGCCCCATAAGCACAAAAGAAAGTTGAAATTTCTCGCAGCAATATCACGCGGCAATATCAGTATTTAAAACTGTTACTGTACCTGACATTGAATCAATAATGCTGCAGCATTTACATCGCTTTTTTAGCCGGTTCTGTGAATGATTTAGAAGTACAGAAAGGGCAGTTTATTGATATATATTTCGCAGTGCCTCCTGTACGCGGTAGTACGAGAACTTCCGAATGATGCTCGTAACTTTAAGCTGCAGCTGCTCTGAAAACTGTTATGTTGCATACGCCACACATTTACGGCAGCATCTGCGTAATTCATACTGCGTAATAGCTGGCTGCATTCAGAGGGATACTGCAAGCACTGACAAGACGAGTCTCGCCGCGCTCGTTGTCTCCGATAAACGAAGAGTTGTGCGCACGCCGAAAGCGCGGAAAAATACGTGCCACAAGGGCAGAGAGGCGCATGCAAAAATAATAAGCTACCAGCACATTGCAAGGACCAAAGGTCGTCGCCCCGCACGCGGGCGGCTTGACCTTGGGACACTACTGGGAACGCAGACATTCTTTCAGTCAGCGGAGAAAAGGAAAAGAGGGGAAGCGCGGGGTCCGGCGGAACGAAAGAAAGGCACGAAGCATGGAGGAAGGAAAACCTCCTCTGTAATTCCTCTAAGCAAGCTTTGGAAGCGATGGCTGGCGATGGGTTGTAGTACAGCGGCTAGTTGTAGTTTCTCCCTTCTCCCTCTTCAGGTCACGTGCCTGTCTATTTGGATTGGCCGCTCGCGTAGAGTCGAAGACGAAGCCGCTGTTTACCGCGCCTGGGTGCCGTGCGTGGAAGTCGCGACGCGCATTCCTCTTTTCATCTTGTAGTACGGGCCTGGGCGCGTTTAGGTTCTGTTCAGCGATTACTACATCGTGCAAGCTTCATCGATGTGTGATGCTGCAGTGGGCGACATCTTCGCGAAAGAGTCAACGTCTGAAAGAAACAGCGCACGCCAGATCGTCGCGGCGCCCTCATCGTACGGATTCTTTGCGCCCAATTTCAACCGTACAAGTAAGTGACATTTTCGTTTGGTCATACGGGTTGTTTCCTGCCATCAAGTTATGGTGTGTTCAATACAGATTTTTTATCATGGATTGTGTGCGCGAGCCGCTGCTTGTTGCTATTTCTTGTTTTGAGCCGGTCGCGTGCGGCCGGAGGGAGCCTATCGTGTACAACACACGATCGCAGCGGCGCAATCTGCAGGCGTCGTTCTCATGCTTTCTTTCGCTGCAGGCTCTGATCCTTCGTCTGCCGTGCGAAAGAACAATGCCGGTCGTCTCTTCAACGCCAAGTATTTGTCCCTGCTCACGACCATTCAGTAAGGTAAGTCCAAACCGCAGTCTCCGTTCAGAAATGGGCGAGTAAATTAGTGTGCTCGCTTCTGTGGCACGTACTGCGCGCAGTGCTCACATCTACTGCAGCACTGTATGTGATTCTTATTGGACAATAATCCCTTTATAATTTTAGCGCTGCAAGGCAACTCCTTCTGCCAGGCCGCTTTTTTTTTTTTTTTTTGCGAATGGACGGCGTCAATTTTTTTTCTTTACCACGGAGTAGCAAGCAAACGATAAAACAGTAAACGTGAAATTTATTTATTCATAGGCAAGAAATTAGCAGCTCATTTGTGCTCTGCGCTTCCAGGCATGCGGCCGTTTTCGCTTACACCTTGCAATATTTTTGCTAACCCAGAATGTGACTTATCATGCCAGCAGTTTTACTGCATTCGAATGGCAAGATGCGCTTGCTAATGGTGTTAAGTTGATATGTAACTGGCTCTTCACTCAGGCTGAGAACTAATAGAGAAAAGTGAACTTGTTTAGTTCTTTTTACTAGTGAAAAGGTCAGGGCTAGTTGGTGGCCAAACATTAGCTCACAGAAGCGTACAGTCTATGTCACCTCTTTTTGTGCTCTTGTATTCTCTTGTGAAAGAGTGAGACTTTAGGTTTGATGTCGCTCTAAGAGGTTGAATAGAAGAATACGCTAGTATCTAAGCTTTTCTGTTTAGAACAATAATGATTTTGGTTGCACTGCAGTAATCTGTCAACGAAAAAAAAATTCTGTAATGAATGCTGTCAATCTCTCAAGCAGTAACAGTATAGTTCTTTCTTTTTTCTGCAGTGGCTGTTAGAAGATATGTTAATTATGTTAGGCACTTAGTGACAATTCACTGGTAATAGGCCATTGTGCTGTAGAAGTTTGTGTAGGCTTATTATGCCAGTGCACTGCGTCAATTATGCCTGTTATAAATATGTGGCAAGTGCTGTAATGGATAAAATATGGAATAAAAAGTTTTTTCGCGTTTTCAAACTATTTGTGTCGTTTTTTGAGCATGTGTGCTGCCATTACGTGGTTTAATGAACATATAAGTTATCACTAACCATTACACTAACGCTATAAATGACACCTCTATTGCAGTGCACCTGGGAGAAGGAGGGATGCAAAGGTGCACAACCATTGTCACTCCTAGCACCGAAGTTCAGCCTGGATTCTTCAAAACCGTGCAAGTGGCCGAGATGTGTGTGGTATGTATGTTTTTATGTAATTGGGACATTGTTGCAAGTTCATCATCACTTGATGTCCATCCGTGAACATAGTATGCTATGTTGCGCAGCTGCAGCCATTCTATTACAGAGATTTTAGAGCTTTTCAATGTTTTTGAGGACTTAAATCTGAAAGAATTTCTGAATAATGGTTTGAATAATTGTGACCACTTTTTATGGCATGAAGTATAAATGCAGTTTTTTTTCTGCAAAAGTAGGCTGGACTTCAGCAAAGATTTCATATTGAATTAGTTTGAGAGGCGCTGCCTACAATTCATGTTGCTGGAGAAGTCAGAAAAAAATTATGCAGAGTTATGGTAATGCTTGGCAGGGTGGCATGCTACCAAGCTAATATGACTAGCATCGTTTATGCATGTATGTGATATGAAGCTATGTGAGGCTGTTCATCTTCTTTGCACTGTTCACACTTTCTTTTTGAGTAGGAAGGTGCTATTCACTGATGTGAATAATTTCCAATAACTCACGTGAACCCATATTTGTTCTATTTCACATTGGAGTGAACTTAAAATTTAACTAAGCTCACGTGCCCTGCATGTGACAGCAGATATGGAAGGCAACTGGTTTGATAGCCATTCTTGCATGCTGTCAGTCAGTGTTTTTTTCAATTTCATTATGCTAAGCATCTGAAAAGATGTGTAAAGGTAACACAACATTCTGTTGTGCCAGCAAAATGTAATTCATGAGAATTACTGCTGCGGCATATGCTGCAAGCATTGGATGAAGCAGTACTGCCTAAATAAAAAGACGAGATTTGTAATTTCCTCAAGAAAAAATAGTGCTTTAGAAGGAGACTGTTCTATGCTGCTTGTGTAGTTAATGTAGTCTGTCAGTGAAGGCCAGTCCATAACCAAAGCTTTTTGCACAGGCATAATGTAGAGGTGTAGTATGAAACAGGCTATGAACGTGAATAACAAGTATCTTTATTATAATGTGGTCCAAATAATTTTTTTGGTATGACGTTACCTCATGCATGGAGACAACTCTTTAGATGTGTAAGTTGCCCTTGCTATTATTTCATGTTTAGCCGAAAGCTTTTTCTTGTTTTCCAGGAGTGGTAGACTAAGATTTATAGTGCATAGCCTTTGTGCATAGGCCTTTCACCAGGTATTTAAACTGTATCGAAAGGCTGTGACAATGGAATGCACCCAGAAGTGCCATCACAGGCACAAGCTTCCTGCTGTTTGCTAATCAGAAATGAATTCACAGGTAATATATGCAGGGAAAATTACAGTTGGAAGTACAGTCAAGCCCACTTATAACAATATTCAAGTGCCATGGAAATACCATTGTTATAACCAATAATTGTTATAACAGGGTTGTGCCGAAAAAAAGAAAAGACGTCAAACTTCAGAGCATTTATTGACAGTAAATACCCGGAGGGGTTTGATTGTTCTAATGCCTGTAAAAGCTCGTTAATTCGAACTTCAGGGAACCGGGACAATGTTCACCAATGACCAAAGCACCGCCATCACTGCGCCACCGGAGCTTTGCACACCTCCACGTCACAGGAATCAAGCCGGCTTTTTGGAAGCTATTCTTATGGGAAATTCAAGAAGCATGCAGAACCAAGGGTGCGATGACAGCTGACAAGAGAAAAACCGCGCTGGCTGCATGCACGCGCGCTGCACTAACAGATTAGGGGTACGCATGGCGTGCGTAGCCAATGCAGCAATGCAGCAGCTCTCCTGACGCGATGATGCCTGCCTCTTTTGCTTTCGTGGCGTTGCTGCGCCAGCTTAGTCCATTGGTCGGCCCCACACGGGCACGATTTTGTGTTGTAAGCATGGTTTTGATGGCGTGGTTGTAGCATTTCCTTGTTTTTTTTTCTATAATGGTTGACACTCAACTACCAGATTTAATTGTTATAACCAATAATGTGCCTTGACAGCATTGCTATAAGCAGTTTATTTTACCATAGAACACATGGCAAAGCTGATGGTGCCATGACCGACCATTGTTATATCCGATATATTGTTATAACCAGTATTGTTATAAGTGGGCTTGACTGTATCACTCATTGATGCTCAGATAATCACCTACACTTCCCTTTTAGGAAGAAAATTCACTGTATGGGAAACAAAACATATAATGGCATCAGAGACCAGAGACATATTGTTAGCAAGGGCTGCATGAAACCTTAACCACTCTAGATACAGAGAAATAAAAACACGAGAATGGAGGGAAGGGTTTGTTAAACGGCATTTCATTTTATCACCTTTTAGTAGCTTCCATTTCATGCACATGTTTTTCTGTTTCTTGATATGACCCTCTTCTTAGTCTGGCATCCGGGATGCCTACAGCCTAACCGTGCAGCTGGGCACAATATTCTGGATTTTTCCTGAGAAGCCAATGTGCTTGTGATAATGTCAGCATATGTGAGTGATTAAGTAGCTGCCATTTAGGACATGTTTTGTTTTTCCTGCATATCTTTTCTGATTTTGGTTCTCATTAATAAACAGAAGCCTGCACTTGTGGCATTGTTTTCATGCATCGCCCTTTATCCCTGCCTTTTGTGTGGTTTACACTTTTAGACCTAAATTAACTAAGCCCATGGTCACGTCGTCTGAGCTTTGTGGTCGCAAAATTCATTATATGTTTTCTTCTCTGTGCAGGTCAAATACATGGTACATGCTGCCTCCACCTGTATGAAGAAGACTGCCAGGGTCATTGCTGTAATATGGTGTAGCATGTGACAAAATAAATATGACGGTATGTTTCTTTCTCCGATTCGTTTATGAATTCTTTGTGTACATTCTGCAGTAGTACCTGCACCTGAACACACAATGACACAGACCATCTCACATGAAAGATTCGTCGCAACATTTTGACACTGCCTGCACTTCCAGAAAGACTCGGGCTTCTACCATATTGGTCAACTTTAGTTCTGCATTCAATGGGCAGGTTTACGCTACAGAAGGGTAATAATGCTCTCGTGTGGACAGTATAAATACACCACCGAGTAGTGCATAGATACCCTTTGCAGTAGGGCATTACTTTGTACCACTAGAAGGGTAACTTTATCCATCATGTAAGGGTATAAGCATGCACCACAGGGGTGCAAACTTTGCTCTGTTTATGACGGTATAAGTTTAGTCTTTGACAAAGTAACTTTGCACTTCTATACATAGCATAAATTTACCTGCTAAAGGTGCAAACTTGCACCTTGCATGCTAGGATATGTTTATGCTTTCCTCAGGCTAACATTTACCCCTTTTAGAAAGGCGTAATGTTATACCTAACTGGTTTAAAGTTACTCTTCTTATGTCAGTGCAAGTTTAGGCTATTAGAGCGTAACATTACTCTATGTGCGAGAGCATAAATACTTAGTCTCCAAGAAACAGCGTAACCTTACCCCCAAAAAGGTGTCAGCTCAGCGACAAGTGTTTTACCCCCCAAAAAGACTAAGATCACACCTTTTTTTCTTAGAGTGTACGATAAATAGCCCCGCAAAGCCGCCACGTTAATCGAAGTGTCTATTCAGAAATCAGTGTGCTTTGGTGCGGGGCGTACACACTGGGCAGGGTCCAGCTCCTGTCTGGGTGCCTTTACTCGATGCGTGTGTGTGCCTCCCAGAATTTTGATGTGCTTGCAGAGTGTTAGCAGGATGCTGGTGTGACTGTGACGAGTTCGCGGGATGCAACCTGGTTAAGTAAGGCTAGAAGCCCGTCACTGCTGTTGTACAGTCGGGGACAAAAGTCTCTGGACCACATGATGCAGAAACGAAGCCGATAGCTCTTTTATTAACCTGCTTCTAGAGTTCACTTTTGTAGAGGTGATAAAAGAGGATTCTGACTTTCATCTCCACAAGTGTGATCTCCAACCGAAGGCTAGCAATAGAGCTGTCGACTTCGTTTGTGGATCACGTGGTCCAGGGACTTTTGTCCCCGACTGTACTTCCATGCAATAAAGAAAAAAATTGTGGCGATAGCCTAGTGCTCTCGTGCAGTGGCCAGCGAAGCTGATCTGTTCGCTCCGCTGCGGGTTCGAAACCCAGGCACGGCGCAGTCGGGGCCGTATGTATTTTATTTCTGCAGGTCTAGCGTGCTTCAGGCACTCAAACAGGCAACGTTTCTTTTTTCTTTCTGTATTGGAAGCCTCGGTGCTAGGGCACCAACAGTGATGCTAGTGAGTTTTATATTGCGACAGACTCGCTAAACGACGTCCACGTTGGGAACTAAGCCGCGAACCACTGAAGACCTCCTTGGCGTAACTGCCACAGCAGCCTGATGCTATAGCTCGTGGCCACGTCGTATAAATGCGAGTTAAGCGCAGTGCTGAGCAGGCAAATTAAAGCTCGTGTAGTGGTAGAGAAAGAAAAACAAACACTTTTCTTCAAATCAACTTATGGTTTAATTTATCACTTTATGCCTAAGTTCGTCCAGGAGAGGAATGGGTAGAAGGGTGGGCTCGGGGCAGCAGCTTCTGGGCTGCGGATAGAAGAAACGGCTGCAAGCAAGATTGGCCTTCGAAGCCCTATCTCAAAGCGGCAAGCTGCTTCCCTAGTTTTTTTTTTTTTTCATCTATGGCTGAAACAGTATTCTGAACCATCCAGCTACAGCTTCGGTCATCTTCCAGCTGCACTGCAATAGGTGAGGCCATTGTCATTCGTGTGCAGCTTGTCATCGAAAGTACCAGGCATCACACCGTTTTGCTGCAGTGGTTGCCTGCTCATTGCGACATCTTATACAAAATGACCACGCACATGGTACGGAAAGAGCTGGGCACTGTGTTTCATCCAAGGCGATCCCCTTTCTCTCGGAGTGATGAAGCAGTGACCCATGCAGAGTCAACATAGTGCCCTTCGACGCATCGACTTCATCTGTGATTTCCACATGCCGCATAACCTGGATAATCGAGGCCACACTTGCCTTCACAGGATCCGCCTCTACCTAGAGTATACACTATTTCCGCTATAAAATTTGATTCTGCTGCAGTCCACTATACTCAGCATGTGGTGCGCGCTAACCTTCAACACTTAATTGATCTGCAATAAGTTAACAACATCCCGCAGCACACTGGAAATTGCATAGGTCTCCCACAATATTCTGCTACAGCGCGACAAATATACTTGGACACTGGCTTGAATCGGCATGGGCATTACGTGCTGTGAAAGCCCTTTTAAAATTCCTTACCGGCACTAGTCTTATACGTATACACCCTGTGATAATGCTTTGTATTATGTGCGGAAGGGTTTCTGTGGGAGTGTGTTTCACCTCATTATCATCACCCTCGTCTGGTGTAGCCTGCCAAGATATAGATTACCAGGATAACCTCGCCAGTGTTCTTCTCCGCCTACTCCTCCCAACAGATACCCACATATATTGTTGTCACATGTTTTCCCAGGAGACCCCGAAATGCCTGTGAGCTTTTTTCTTGCTTGTCTTACTCTTTTCTTCTCTGTTCAAGTCCGCTGCGTACTCGTATGTCCCATGGTAGCGACCAGCGGATATAGTCCGATACAACTCAAGAACGAAGCGGCAAATGCCCCTCAAACGAGGCCCTCCCGTCAATGGCGTCGACGGAGTCTCATGACGTCGTGGTTAATCCCTTCGTGCCTGCTAGGCAGGAGGTGGCAGACGAAAAGGGATTAAGGACGGCTTGATCGGATTAACCGTGACGTCATGAAAATCGGTCATTGAATGCATGGAGGGCCTCCTTCGAGGGTGGTAAGGCGCAACAGGTTACGTTTTTTGATTTCATCATTCTTTGAGCACGCTTCTGCTAGCCTTGTTGCTGCTGTCCCTTAATTTAGGGAGCCTGTCGTCCCTTATGTTCGTGCACCTTAGAGGGACTCCAAATTAGGGAGTTCTAGAATAGTTTTAGAACCCTATTGATTAGGGGTACAGGAGAGTAGCGCGGGGCACCAGTGCACAATAACAGCTCTCAGGTTATCGTCCTGCGCATGAACACTGGCGCCCTGCTGTTCCCATATCCCTTTATTCGATAGGGTTCCCCTCCTCAAAAACTCTGTTGTCTGGGGCATACCTGTGGTGTAACAAAGCGACAGTTTACCGGCACCGATGCCAACGTAAGCTCAGGAAGGGCCTCAGTCGTGACGTCATTTCGCTGGACACCACTGAACACTACGTGAGGCTTCAGGTGTCCCTCTAACAGCAGCGACGCCAAATGCAACGCTCAGCTCGAGAACTGCGCAAGTTCGACGCCGAATGTACACGTCGTTAACACCGTGCAACAATGGCTTTGCATGCGGACGATGCAGCACTGTAGCACACCCTTTGCATACCCTGTACGAAGCTCTCGACATTTTCCGAGTAAGCCATCATTCAACGGTTTGATTCGCTGCCAAGAAGAATGTTTAGCGACAAAAAAAAAAGAAAAGAAAACAGCATATCATGCATTCTTTCGTTTTGCCTGTTCCTGTCGCAGCTGCTGCTGCAACCATTGTTCGCGACCCCGTAAGGCCAATACTTAATGGCAAATAGCCGATTGCGGCACTTCTGTAGAACTCGTGTATACATGGAATATGCAGTGTTACACTAAGGACTGGCTTGAGTCGGTTGGAGACACGCGGCGTTCTGCTTGTCCTGTGTCAGTAACAGTGACATCTGTTGGGACGTGAAGCAGTCATTTTTATCATAAATATTGCCGCGAAAGCTTGTAATGCTTGTTTATTCATTCCTCAAAGCTACCGCCACGCGGCTTTATTGGTTTGCTTGTGATGCAAGACGCGACCAGACTTATTTTGAGTGATCGCAGCCACAAGTAACTGCTTCTACGCGGTTCGACGTTGTTGTGGTTGCTTTTCGTGTTTTATCTCGAAAAGTTCTTTGTCAGTTTTAAATAAACCGCGGCCGAGAGCAGCGGTGATTCTGTTCATCGACAACCGTCGAACACGTTTGTTGCTATCGCCGTCGCCGAGTTCGATCCCGGCCGCGGCGGTCAAATTTTTGATGGAGGCGAAATTCTAAAGGCCCATGCACTGTGCGATGTCAGTGCACGTTAAAGAACCCCAAGTGGTCGAAATTTCCGGAGCATTTCACTACGGCGTCTCTCGTAGCCTGAGTCGCTTTGGGACGTTAAACCCCATGAAACAAACCGAACCAGTTTTTCGTGGGCCCGTCAGCCCAATAAAGAGCTTGGATTCCACGCCGGTTCAGTTCGCTCATTCATTGTCCTCTAAAAGATTGACTGATAAGTGAAAGCGTGCATTTTCCTGCCCCAAATGTTATCATTGACTCATATGATTATGATAAAAGCGCATAATTGAAAAAAACAGTGCAGAGAAGTCATGCGCAGGCCAGAATTTGGTGATGGCCCAGATGACAGCAAGGCGCTCTTTTTCAGTTGTCGAGTAATTGCCCTCCGCCTTCGAAAGAGCTTGGCTGGCATACGCAATAACCCTCTCAGCGCCGTCCTGGAATTGCACAAGCACTGCTCCTAGTCCTTTGTTGCTGGCGTCCGTGTGGAGTTCAGTGTCGGCGTCTCGGTCAAAATGGCCTAGTAGGGAGGATGTTGCAAGGGCGTGTTTTAATTGGCGGAATGCTGATTGCTGCTTCTTGGTCCATTCAAAGGCAACGCAATCCTTCGTAAGGCGGTAAAGTGGCGCCGCGATCTGGGCAAAGTTCCGAACGAAACGTCTGAAGTACGCGCAGAGACTGAAAAATCTTCGGACAGTCTGCTTGTCCGACGGTGGAGGGAAGGACAAGGCCAATTGAAATAGGTCGCGAAGCCGGGGCTTGAATGCGGTCCAGAACCAAGTGCTAGCGACATCAAATTAGTGGTGGAACTAAAGCGCCAAAATGAAATGAGTAGACAAACACGACTAGAATAGGAAAATAATTAGGACATATTTTGTGTTTCAAAAGCATTCAAAAACAATTGCAGTGATTCCGTTTTAAAATGTTTTAGTTGTGTGTATTTTGTTAGAAAGTATAGCGTTTGCTCTGTAAAAATTTTATGACAGCGTTCGCTTAGAGCAGCGGCAATGGCAGCGGGACGATGCCAAGGTTGACGGTGCTCTATGTAATACCCTGGTCATATCTTTTGACCATTCTGCTTGCTTTTGTTTGAAACTCGATTCTGCTAGCCCTACTTTTTCCACGTTGCTTGTTGCTCGAGTTCTTGGTGTGCATCGTTCGTGTACAGTTTCCGCTTTTCCCTTTTGCCAGCGCTTCTGTGTAGTTTCGTTCGGTTGGGTGCGGTTCTGTCGCTTTTGCCCCAAAAGGGCAGCGTCTGTGGCCATGGGGCACCCGTACGCAAAAAAGAGGTGTGCGGTTGCACGATGTGCGAGCGATAACCTGTCTGGCGGCGTCACATTTCATCGCTTCAGCGCTACACCTGCGACATTCAGCGCGACACCTCAGGCGAGGACGAAGGAAAAAGGCACAACGAGAACTGACTACCTAAAAATTGATCAACACCACAAAATAAATAAAAAAAAATCCCCTGTGCCCCTTGGTTTCTGTGGCTGTTGGCTTCTCTCATAAAAATAGCGTTGGTGGTCGGCACTTGTGTCTTCTTTCGTCGTTCTCGTGTCGGGTGTCGCGCTGAGGAGGAGGAGGTAAACTTTATTAAAGAAGAGGTCTTAGGCGCGGATTGGGGTGATGTTCCCCTCCCCGCGGTGGGCTCCTCTTCTAGGCCGGACGCCAGGTGGCCGACCGACGATGCCGCTCGGCGACCTCTTCGGCTCGCTCTGTGACTCGAAGTTGAACCTCCGGGTCCGAGCTGAGCAGCGCGGCCTCCCACTGAGATTGGGTAGAGAGCTGCAGACTGTGCGGTGGCTTGTCTGAAGCGTCGCGGCGTTCAGCAGTTTATTTTTCCCGCCAAGCAGCACGTGACGCTGACGTCACGAATATGACGTCACTAAAACACGTGACTTCGACGTCGCGTTTTTGTTTTAATTATGACGTCACTTTTTAGTTGTCCACGCATTTCGAAGACGGCGCTGGCTGCGCACCACAAGCCGCCATGTTTTGAACGTATGGGCTTCTATGCAGCCTACGCTACCATAGTACATCTACCTTGGGAAGGATGCGACGGCAGCCGTTTTCTCGGGATCTGACTTCACACCCACTTGGTTGACGATATGCCCTATAGGAACTTTAGCTCACTGTATGCGAACCGGCACTTCGAAGGCTTGAGCATGCGTCCGGCGTTCAGGAGAGAGCTTAAAGAACCGCTTTGAATATGAAGAGAGTGCTTGAGAAGATGACAACGTCATCCAGATACACGAGACACGTCTGCCACTTCAGTCCGGCGAGCACAGTATCCATGACTCGTTGAAATGTCGCGCGGGCGCTGTGCACAGACCAAACGGCATCGCCTTAAACTCGTAGACCATCCGGTATTATAAATGCGGTCTTCCCTCGGTCGCGCTCATCCACTTCAATCTACCAGTATCCACTCTTCAAGTCGATGGACGAAAAATAGCAGGCTTGACGGAGACGGTCGAGGGTGTCGTCAAAATAATCGCTGTTTCTGCATTCGTTGTCATTCAGGCTTTTGAGGAAGACTGGCTTCAGCACTGCAGTGAATCAAAACGATGAAGCAGCGATTATATCGCAGTTTTTCTATGCCCCACGTGACATATAACCACAATTTGACGTCACAGCCATCGTTCGGCTGTTGGCAACCGAAACAAACAGCAGGACAGATAAATTCGATTGTAAATTATTTAGCATTCGTAGGCGAATACAATATGGTGATTCGTGCATATTAGTGTATTCCGCATCACTGTAGAGAAGAAAACATGCCACCAAAATTTTAACGTATGGTACGGTGTGGTACGAGACCGAACAAGATAGGCTAGGAGCACACGTCGTCGTCCCTCTATCTGTCTGCGCTCGCATGTGCATGCATGCATGCGCTCCTCGGAAGCGCTGGCGCATTGCCTGCGTCTCGTCGCAGGCAAGCGAGCGACGCGTCGGCCGCAGCTTCATCGTGATGCGTTCCTCCCACGTAGCGGCGGCAGTGTAGCGTGTCGCTGACTGCAGGTGTTACGCGCCGAATCAAGCTGTACGCAGCCAACGCCGGAGGTCGCTGGCGGAATCCAAGGGCGCGTCGCGAGTTCTTCCTCAAGGCTGCCGCCGAACGCACCCATCACTGAGGAGTTGGCAGTCAATTCATGTCCTTTCCGGATTCGACCTCTGTGTATAAAAATGCGCAAAAGTGCATGTTTTATTTTTTATTCTGACATGTACATATGCATTCACAGCACCTGATAGTGGCTGCGCTCTGTGCATAACTCGCGGCTGTTGAAAGCGTCGCTTTTGCGAAACGCTATAAGAGACGGCTCGACCATGAAAGAAGGCAATGCGGAACGCGCGTAAAGCACTGCGAGGTCGGACAAAAAATGACTTTGGTAAATTGGTTTTTGAGGAAAGGAAATGGCGCAGTATCTGTCAAAATGACGTTCGCAAGGTTTCTGAACGCACACGCACACCCTGCAATGACAAGTGTTTATTTGTTTTTTGCAACGACCATGGACTTTACATTGAATGTAAACGACTTGAATTCTGCGACAATCTGCGATTTTGATATCCTCAGGCTACCGCAAAAGCCAAATTACAGAATTTGTTTCCAATTCACGTTTATCTTTCATTTCACAAGTTCAACTTTATAGTGCCATCCAGATCGGTTCGGCAGCTACCAATTGCATTTAGATCGTCTCTGAGGGGAAGAATGAGCCCGGAGGAGATATCCGAAACGGCAACCCATTATTCCTTGCGCTCGCTATGACGTTCATAGGCGACAGCGGCACAATAAATGTTTTCACCACCACCACCACCACCACAAGAAACCCTGTTCGTTTTGCTCGGAAAAGTAAGCCTGCGTTTTACCATCAAAGGCTGCAACCATGATCTTGGCTGTTTTTTTCAGAAGAGTTTAATAGTGGGCTAGTTGGTAGCTTGCCATAATAATCATATTTTCAGCTCGAAAGGACAAGGAATGTTTAGAGATTATGGGCAAGCCATATGAACAAGCCGTGTTTCCTGCACTTCATGATGCATCTCTTTGAGAATTTACGTATATCTCCCGCACAATACGACACATACAGCGTCGTTTGCCGCATGCAGCCCGAGGAACGCTCCTGGCACATACCAGAGCCCTCGACACGTCGTAGAGAGAAAGCTTGGACTACCAAGATATACCACAGATATCTATAGAGTGCACTAAGCCAAACAGCTGTCGCGTAATTCATGTGAAAGACTAAGTTTGAAAGACTAAGTTCGCGTGGTCCACCGCAAGGGCACTTGGCTACTGTCGCCAGAAGGCGGCAGTGGTCAGGCAGTAAGCACGAGTAAACGACAGGCCTGAGGCATATATGCTTAACGAAATGGTAGGCATCACATTTGTTGTTTGTAACGGTGGCACCGGAAAACCCTGCTGTTCATTTTGCCTCTAAAGAACGCCTGCACGTGACTTCAGGGGAGTCATGACGGCGGAGCCCGCATAGCTTCCATCAAGCTTCCACGGGACAGGTGGCGATAAACTGATTGCACGAAAGAACAGGCCTCCACCGCGCTCAAGGTTCACCAACATGGCTGCCAGTGTGACGTCGTCGGTGCAAGTTCTCCAAGTACACTGCAAACAGAAAGGAGTAAAAAGGAAATAAGCTGTCTTCTGTAGCTAAAAAAAGGGAGGAATTAAAGAGAGTACGCTAGTGGACAGCTTACTTCTCGTTTACTCCCATATAGGTGTATTCATGTTTAGAGTACCGTGGAGGTCTATGAGCGTAGCGCGAGCAACGCCATCTATTCGCCACGACGTCTCCCCCGGAACGACGCCCGAGCCTGACGCTAGATATCGAAGTTCCCAACCGATAAGCGCCATACTTCTCCGAACAAGCCCTCAGTGGCACCATCCGGGATCCTGGGCGCACTTGGCCCTAAACCACTGCGCCATGACTCGGTCCGACGCGGTCAGGTTGCCCTCGGGCTCACTGCCGTCGGTGCGTGGGACGAGCCTCGCGAACTGCTTCTTGTTGAGGTGCTCCCAGAAGGCGTCCCTGAAGGCCTGCTTGTACGCAGCTGGCAAGCAACGGGGCAAGCACAGCGACAGCGGCTGCTCACAGCGCTGCTGCCGCTGCTCTTCCGCTTGCTGCACCTGTGTGAGCACAGAGTACAACTTGTACACTCTTCACGTGTCGCTGTGCTGCTTGAGTGAGACGGAGTAAAGTCACTCCATAGCGAGGCAAAACACTGCCATAACTATCAGCGAACCGCTTTTAAGCGCCTGGCTAAGGGAACAATGGATACACTCAAAATTTCTGCGACCTCTGCAGAACATTGCATCATGCGTGTATTACGTGGGCTGAACCAAAGTTACCGGATTACCAGGTCTTGGGCTCAACGACACGAGATGCGAGCACATATGCAGACAGTAATGGCGCCTGAATCGCTTGTATATCCTCTTTATGTGCTTTGCAGTTTAGTCCACATAAGGCATTCTATACAGGGACGGTTACCATCATAAGCCATTTGGCTGTAGATATTCATTATTAGAGCGCTGTAACGACTGTAATGTCGAATTGCTGCTCCTTTCAGTTTGGTAATGTAATGATGTACCTCGTCACAAAAACTTGCTTCGCAACGCCTGTGGGGGAAGGGACCGCATTCGAGGACTCCGTATTAACTTCGACAGGTTAATTCTAGCCTACAGGCATCCTTGGAGAGGGTTCTCTTCGAGATGCAACCACCGTGGTCAGACATCGAACCTGAGGGGTCGTTCTCAAAACCAGTTCTATTGAGAGTCAAAAGGAAATAGCTGCGTACCGGGCAGTCTCCTGACAGAACGGAGGTAGCCCTATCCAAGAAGCGCCAGGCACCTGAGGCCTCCGACTGCGTCGCCGGCGCGCCGAGTCCCACCAGGCTGAGGAGGCTGAAGAGCAGCTGTTCGTAGAAGGGCCCATTGGCCGCAAAGTGCGCCGAGCTCAGGTTGGGCGACATATTCGCCTCGAGCAGGTGCACGCCGAGCGCATCGTCCAGCACGAAGTCGAAGCGCACCAGCTCGAAGAAGCGGCCCGTACGGGGCCAGCGGGACGCAGTGCGCCGCATGGCCTCCGCCTTGCGTTCGTACACGGACGCCACGGTCCGTTCCAGCTCGGTCCACGTGGAGCCGCTGTCTACGCCCCTGCGAACGTGGCAACCAGGCCCAGAATCTATTTTAATGCGGTAGCATTAAAAGCCTAATCGGAAAAAAAAATTTGTCGTCGGTCGTACAATCCACCCATTGGCTGAAGAGAAGCGACGTCACCAGAGCGGACAATTCCCATTGGCTGGAAGGAATCACCAGAACGGAAGTGACGTGAATGGGCGAGTGACGTCACTTCCGATAAAGGCTTCAACAGCTTCTAATGCTATCGCATTGCCAACATACAAGGTAATTAGGTGCCCATGTGAATTTTTATTATGGTCGAATTTCGATTATTCGAACTCGAAGGGGACCGCAGATTTGGTCGAATTAAGCGAAGGCGGGACAAGACGCGAGTACGAATAAACCGCAAGTTCGAGTCAAGCGAGTTTAAATGTACGAGATTCCACTGTACGTTAATCTTTTTTTGGAATGATACTATCAGTAGGGGGTACTGAACTATTAATAGAATAATAGCAAGTCGCGGGAAGTTTGCATGCCATAAGTAAGAAATAGAGTACAGCCAATAGTTCTTTTTCATTACCAACACTTCGCGCATGCCATTGGTGATTGAAGTCTCCAGCTAAACATCACCATATAAACCGCGCGGCTTTACGCGAAGCAAAACGCGCATCTGAGCGGTAAGCTGAGAGCGCGCGACAAATATCTTATGCTTCACCTCTGAGCGAGTCTAAAAACATTACTGAAACCTATCTAAACCAATCAATGTTTTTCATACGTCCTACAAACGACCTACAGGTCCTACATAGCAAGCAGATTAGAAAATTTTGAGATTTATCGCACGCTTTCTAGGATTTACATTTAAAATATGGTGGCAGCATCACGATCAATTACAAACTTCTAAATCTTTCTAAATACAAGTGTTTTCGTGAAATTCATCACGAAGGACTTAATCCTACTGAGTTATGAACGTTAACCGTTAACTGGTACCAGTTGATGGCACCGACTTGTGCTCAAGATTATAACGAATATAGCTATAGCCAAGTCGGCAGGCAATCCCCACACCAAAGAATTTATCGATGAATGTATAGTTTCGCTTAAGAAGTTCAGCCTTGCTGGCCTGTTAAAATTGGGCAGGCCCTTAACTAATGGCGCCGCGGTAATCTGCATAATCTGTAATTGGTGATCTGCAATAAGTGGGTGGTCTGTGGCGTACAAACGATGCAAGTTTGCGCATCTGAAAGTTTTTGTATCAGCAGCCCAGCGCTTTCACAATGGCCACGCCCGTGCAGGAAGGCTATGTCGGTTGAGTACAGCACAGACTTTCGACGCAACTGCGCATGCTCAGTGATTTCGAAGGGTCTTTGCATTCGCGATGGCTCCTGATCTCTACCTCGCGTTGTACTGTGTCCCGATTCCCAGTCGGATATGACTTTGCAACAAACAAAAAAATCGACGATAAAGGCAGAAATGGTCGTTGTCGCAAAGTGCGAAACATTGCAGGCAGTGACACATGCATTTAGCGGTGCTACTCTTCACAGAAAACCTTTGCTGCAGTTTGGGATACCAAAAGTGCCAAAGATTCCAATGTCGTTGATGGCCAAAAGCGGTCAACCCTCATCATAAATGCAGGTTAAGCTAACCCGATCTCTGAGATATGCTTGCTGCATCAAAACCAGACTACTGTTTTAGTTTTGTGCATTACTACGAGTATCCTTACGTGGTCACACGGGAATGCACTGCGGCAGAACCTTCTCGCAAGATCATTTCAATTCTCAGTAGAGACCAGCTGTGATGAAAATTCGCAGAGCGTTCCGTCAGAAGCCTTCGTTCATGCATGATGTCAGATGTTTGGCTCTGCGTATTAGACATCGTGATTCTATTGGGAAACTTCAGAGACGAAATTCTACGACGACAGAAGCTTCTCTAGAGAGGAAAACATCACTTGTTATTAACGTTCAACGTGGACACCCAAACACTTCGTTATACCGAGAATTTCTTCGTTCAGGACATAATGCGCAGTTCCGAAAAAAAAGTCGTCGCTTAGTCATTAGCCTTTCATCGAGGACAACCAAGTATTTCGCTAACTCGAGAATTTCGGTTTTCAGAGCATTCGTTAGTGCACAGTTATACGAACTATGCGCCAATTAAAACTTGCTGTGACGAGATTCAGGAGTCGCCTTAATAGCTTCGTTTCTTTTGCTCTGCTGAACGTTGTAGATCTCTCTTTTCGTCATCTAAAGGTTCTGAAGAAGAGGCTAAAAAGACGAGCGTATCTCGTTCATGCGAGCGGCAAGAAATAAAGACTGCTGTCAAACGACTTAATCTGCGTGTGGGAGGAGCTAAAATGGGCTGCGCTTTTGAAATGAACGCGGGGAATAAATTAATCATTAACACGGCAAACAAAGTTATACTTCAATACTAAGGAGTTATTGATTTTTTTTACAGTTGTTCCCGTAGATAGGCGTCCAGGCTGGCCTTCATTCCGAGATGCGCTCGTACGTAGTAGCGTGCCAGCGACGGCACATCCCAGATGGGCGTGTAGTCGTCGCCCACCACGTAGGAGTCCACGTCCGAGGCGTTGAACTCGCGGACGTTGTACGGACGCGCGCAGAAGCGTAACAGCACGTCACCTCTATACACGTACACCCGCAGGGGTTCCAGAGACGTCATGGCGACGTAGACGCCGATGTCGAATTTCTTTCCGTCGACGAGCAGCGGATTGGCTATGAGCTCCTGAACGAAAGTTTCTTCGTCGCCGGACACCGCTGACACTTCTGACGGCTCAACCACACGTATGCCTCTGTGGTCTCGGTTTTTTTGAACCCACATGGCGGAAGGTCGCTCGGCGACGCATTGCAGAAACTCATCCTTCTGATCGGGCAGCTTGAATGTCAGCGGCAGATGTCGTATTGACCGGTCAGCTGAGAGACTGCCTTTGTTGGTGATGTAACCCGAGCCCGGGAAATGGTTAACCACCTGACCGGGCCTCAGTTCGTGCATTTCACTAGCCAGTTCCGTGAACGGGTACTCATGCGACCAGAGCACGGACCATGGGTCCGTGCGCCCACCGAGTCGGTATCCGTAGCGGCAGAAAGTTTCAGTGACATGATGCAGGTGGCTTTGATCCGAACTTTTGCTATAAACCCACACAACTGGTTTGGACTCGTCCCTAGTCGCAGGTGCCATTAGTGACGCCAGTAGACCATTATTATTTGCGCATATGCGGCGCACCTCGAAAAGTCCAGCGGTTAGAAGAACTAGCAGTGAGATGACGACCAAGGGATAATGAGGCAGCGTGCTTGGATGACTCTTCACGGAGTCCACAGCCATAGGTGAACAGGGCGCTCCCACCAATCGATTTTTTTCATCAAAATGTGGCTCGCCGTCTTTTGGGGCATACTTGGTCATTGATACTTTCGCGCGTCGAAGCCGGGGCTCGCGCGCCGAGCCGAGCCCACTGACGTTGCCTTGGTTCCTACGTCAACACAAATTTGGCTTGGATTGGATCAAATTACGTCGAAGTCACCTTTTGAAGAAATTGGGCCAAGTATTTTTTTAAATTGTTACCGTTGTAGTCTTATAAATCAAGCTTCCTGCTTAATTAAGTAGCAATTTTACTTAAATTTTAGTTAATTTTAACACATGTACATCCTAGATGCAGTTTAGCGTCGTTTCACGTGCTGCTGTTCGTGCTCCTATTTTGTTCAAGATGGCGGCGTCCATGCCTGCGAGCTGGAATGTAGTCGCTTGAAGCGCTTGATTCATGCGTTACCGCCCTTACAACATTTTAGAATGGCTTCTGAGGACCAACCGGAAACCGGAACGTCCGGCGAAACAAAGTTTTTAAACTCGTACGATGACTCCAACAAGTATGCCGAGGTAAACTGAAAACCTTCCTTGATGCATGCGAGAAGCCCAATCGCGCGTGCTTAACGAGAACAGAAAACTCATGCAGCTGTTTTCTTGGCTTCGTGTTTAAGATTTAGGCCCTTGATCAGCCTCAAATGCCAGCCGTCAGTCATTGCAGTGCTGCTCCAAGACTGCGAGCTTTGAAATGCAGAACACATTAAATGTGATCGCGTTGGAACTGCAACTGACACATCGTTGAACGAGTTTGGTTTCGAACCTTGTTTCGACGCCCTCTTCGTTTATTCATTTGATGACTGTTTTGGTAGCCTTTACTGCTGGACAAAGGTATAACTTACTTTCTCTTTTAATCGCCACTGCAGGACTCGTAATCTGGCGCTACCGTAGTAATGTTTGTGCCAGAATAGCTTAGGAGGCTATGCTCAAATACGCGGAAAACGGTGTTCGTTGTGTTCTGTAGAATGCCTTAGACCAATTCAAATCCTTACCGGTACGATAGCTGCAACATTGCTATTCATGTTCATTGGCACTAACTTTATAACTTTAAAGCCTTGAGGCATTCTTTCGAAATGCGTGATAAATTTTGTGCAGCCGTGCACATAAGAACAGCCTTTCGACACTGAGTTGCACAGAAGGTTGCTAAGGTGCAGGTATTATATCTTGTGCTAGGCAGCCTTATGCACTCATGCACAATAGTGTCCTAACGAGGGGGTTATGAGACCATCAAGAATACTCATATTTTAAGGTGGTGAATTGCTTTCCTTTCATGTTGTGAGGGGTACGTTCACGATGTTTCGGGTTTGCTCTCCAAAACATGCAACGTTTTCATCTACAGCTCTGGAGGTTCACATACGACAAGTGTATTTATGAGCTAATCTGACAGATTTATTTCTTACTGGCTTTAGTCAGGGGGGGGGGGGGGGGGGGGGTGATTTTTATGTGAAATGTGAAACTAGTAGGATTATATGCTGCGATAGATGCCTAACACTATCATGTTTGCTCTATCAAATGACAGCATGTGCTGCGCTCTGTTGTGCAAGCAACAAAAGCAGCCAATGACCTTCCTGCGGCTGGTGAAGATTTCGAGTACTTCAGCAGTTTTGGTAGTTTTCGTCAAGTCATGCAAGCAGATGGAAAGAGTGTGCTCAAGCTGTAAGTTCTCTTTCCTTTTTTTTTTCTTTGTCCATGCACGAGAGCCTTGTCGCGTGAATTGTACACATTTGTGGAATTGCAGATAGTTTGGTCAAGACCAGTAATCCGCTGAATCGCGACATATATGCTGGTTTTACTCTTATTCCATCATATAGCAAGGGGATGCTTTTCCTGTCAATAAGTGCCAGTGATCACTGGTGTTATGAGAGACTTGCTTTAGCGGGTTCTGCTAGCCTTCTAGCTTTTGCTAACGCTTCAGACACTAGTCTCCTGTTTTATAGTCGTGTGCAGCCAGGATTGATGGCACACTAGGGAGACTATTAAGCAGGCTCCGAGCACAAAAACTCGTGTTTATGATGAGCAACTTGCCAAAACTTAGCAGTCTTCTTGTAGGCACCTGCCAGGACTTTGAGGGGTGATAGATGATCAGCATTTTGGCTGAGAGAAAGGTTTTTATTATTTTTTTAGGATTGCTTAATTCTTTAATGCCTGCACTTTAAACATGTTAAGATGAGGTCATTGGTTTACTAAATTGCCTGTTTTTGTTTTGTGCTTGGTCTTGAAAAGTGCTTGCAGTAATTTTTGTACTGTGTAAACTTCCTTGCAGGATGTCCTCACTCGCCAGTCACCAAGTTGGTAAAGGGAAGTTTGAGGGCCTGGATTTGGAAGAAAAGTTTGACCTTCTGGCAGATATTAATGACACCATTCTAGAACGAGTGGTATGATCCCAGTTTGACATGAAATACTTTTGAAAGTATTGCTGCTTACTCCACATTTGGTTTGGGACGAAGCTGGGGTTGTCACCCCTTTTGATGTTTTCCTCTGCAACCTCTCTTCCTTTTACGCATGTGCCTCTCAGGGCCTACCAAGCTCTGATATCAAGCAACTCACTCTGTTTATTCTCTTTGATATTAAGGGTTAATTAGCTCTAATTTATAAAGCGATACATAATTGGGATTTTACTTTTGCTTAACAGCTTTCTTCGGCTCATGCTTTTCTCATATCTGTGTTTGTTATAAAATCGTCTTCAAAATTAGTGCAGTAAAAATGACTGATTATTTCTGACAATTACAAACTGCCAAAAGTTAGTCAGGTGCTGTGTTCATTAGCTCTTAGGTCATCCACTGTGTGTGAACACCATTTCAAGCACCCATTTTCTACCAGTTTCAACAACCGTAATCGCTCCAGCCGGTTTGAAGTTTCCTGGTTGCTCCTCATTTTCTTGTTTCTGCATTGATAAAAGTAGCACACTGAAATTTCAGGGCAACAGTCTTGATGAAGCAGATGGTGTCAAGAAGAAACAAGATGACATTGTCCTCATGACTGTGAGCACTGCCAACAGACCTATCCACACCAGCTGGAACTTGAAGGTGAGCTTTAGATTCTGGCTGTGTTGTGTTCTGGCATTCTAGGAAAAATTCTGCAGATCCTCTAAGAGGTGTTCTTGCTTAGCGCTTGGTGTGAGGTACTTCTGCCAAGGTAATCCTAATAAGCAGTTAAATTTTATGCTGAAAAATCATATTGGGGTCAATTTAAGGAAATTTTTTGGTAGTTAGAGGAGGAGAAAAAAATCTGTGTTTAGCAACCTGCTCATTGGTTTTCTCAGTAGATCTCCTCCAAGAATTCAGCCAATGCACAAGTTGGCACAAGTGTGTCACCTGGTTGACATCATTGCTGTTTCCAACTTGGGCTTGTCGTGCGTTTAATTATGCTGACATATAAGAGAGTTTTAGTATAGCGTACGTAGACATACGCAAAGGCATAGCGTACGCTATAAAATAGCGTCAGTCGTACTGCGCATGCGCCAAACGCTATTTCAAACCGATGTCTTACGTACGTTCGCGTTACGTACGCTATATTTCGAATTTAGCGTGCGTGCTCTTGCGTACGCCAGGAAAAATAGCGTTGTCAACATGGCGGCGCCCAAGTCCCCGCTTCGGAGAGAAAATGTTATGTTATTGGGGTTTTAGGCATATTCACTGCCCTTAAATAGAGCGTATGATATTCGCTTTGCCTCCTCTCGCTGACAGCAGAACGATTGAGAGGTAAACTTGCCCTATTTTGGATTCTGTGTAACGATTCTGCCGTTCCTAACCCTAACAAAACACCGCCGACTGTGGATTGGCTTGATTTGGATTTTTATGCCAGGGTAGCCATAGCCTCGCCAAAAGTAGCCGTTTCGGCTGTAGGGTAGTAGGGGTCCGAAAGAATGCTAGTACGTACCATGACGTTCTTAAAAAACCTTGCTCGGTCGGTTACCTAAAAAAAAAAATTAAAAAAAGCTAGGCCCTGCGCCGACTGCGCAGTGCGCGACTCATCGGGGACGCCATGCAACCGGCTATCTACGTGATACGACTTGGATCAGCTTGGCCGATGCCTTGGCTAAGCGAGAAAAACACGACACAAAATGTTTTTACATTTTAACACCAGATGGCGCCACCGCAACCTTAGCTATCGTTGCGTTCGGGCGGTTGTACGGTAACCTAAAAGTGCTTTTGCGACTTCCACAGTAACCTCCCGCTAAATGCTTGCGTATAGCGTACGTAAGCGCTCATACGCTATACTAAAACTCTCTATAAATCCACATGTAGTAGTATTTCTGATTGGGTTCGAGCATGACAAGCGCACATGACTGCGAGAAGCCTTTGTCAATAAAAATAAACTCTTAGGTGATTCTTTGAGGATCGTTTGAGTGTGTTAGAATATTCTGTTGCTGCTGATTCTGTTCAAGCTCCGCCCTAAGGGTATGACACGAGAACAATAATGGGTTAATGCCCATATAGGCAAGATAGTTCATTCTCGAATTTACATTCATAGATCTCTGGTAGTTCTCATACCAGTCCTGGTGCCACAATTAAGTGCCACTGCCCTAGCTGATGGCTATTTCAAAAGGGCTCGTGAGACCCAGGTTGCTCGAGCAACCTGTGTTAGCCAATCATTAATTTAACTGCCGCCTGCCACGGTGGGAAGTTCGCTAACAATCCAGTGGGCAGGTTGTAATGACATCACCAGGTTCGCATTGCATTGTACGTCATGCATGATGGCAGTCGCCATTTCTGCCCTTACATACATTTCTAATGCTTACACAGTTAATATGCAGCCTGTGGGGCTTGCTTATGAGTCATCTAGTGCTGCTTAGCAACCCTGGAAGCCATAAGCTGGGTGACATAAAGACATCCTCTCACTTTGAAACACTGTCAATGCAAAAGAATGAACACTAGATGCCCCAGAAGAAAGCCTGGTGGGCTGCATATTTTCCACAATGGCTGTAAGTCGGTAGGTAAATGAATGTGCTGCTGTCAAGCATGCGGGCTTAGTATATGGATTCTGTAGTTGATTCTCTCATGAGTTAGCTGTTAGCTCTTTTATTCATCTTTGTAAGCCATTGGATTGACACTCATGGAAAACAGGACCATAATATAAAAACTTTCGAACTGATGGCCTGTAGCTATTATCATTCTCTCAGCCATCTCAAGATAATGCGCTGTGACGGAAGGTTAGATGGATGTTGGACACTTTCCTAATAGGTGACAGTAGTAATTCCTCTTTTAGAGCGCAGCTCTTAGGCGCCCGTTTCTGCTTGTCGTTTCGCGGCGTCGCCGGTCACTGTCCTGGGTCCCTGTCCTGGGTCCCTGTCCTGGGTCCCTGTCCTGGGTCCCTGTCCTGGGTCCCTGTCCTAGGTCCCTGTCCCTGTTGCCCGTTGCAACCAGCAGTGGACACCCTTTAAGCTGAGAAAGCAATGGAGCTTGGAAAGGAGAAAGTAAAAGTGCAACCTCCTACCTCCTCCCCTGCCAGTGGGAGGGTTGGGGGCCCAGCTGTGCATAGCAACCGTGACATCACACAGCTTCTTTGCCAGATGTCACGTTGTCTTGTTGGAGCATGGCTCTGAAGCAGCCCAGTGATTCCGGGGAAGCGGCAGTGGGTTGACCACAAGGCTTTCGCCAAGCACACTTTAGAATTTCCAAAGTGTCTTTGGTATTTTTTGAAGAAAGGAAATGCATCTCTGCTGTGAAACCAATAGAGTGGGGGCTTGGAAAGCAGAGGGTAAAATTTGTAAATTGGTTTTTGAGGAAAGGAAATGCACAGTATCTGTCTCACAAATCTTGGTGGACACCTGAATCAGTGGACACCTGAATGAGAGGCATGGCTGCCCTCTTGGAACAGTGGACGCCTCAATCATGCTTTAAACTACTTTAAGCTACATGGCCCTGGTGGTAGTGACAGATGTGCCCTGCATTCTTTGGCATTGACAATGTTGTGCCAGAAACATTGTGCCAGAAAAGCTGCCACCTGCCAGGGTGGCAAGGTGGGTGGGGACTTTAATGTAGATATAAAGACAAGTGCTGTGACAACCTCGCGAAATACTTGTGCAGACCTTGTCTTTGAGAACTAGGCATTGGTGCAATAAGTCGAGCATATATTAATCTATTTCTCCGTCCACAAAGCTTCCTTCATGACACTCAAGAACTGTTAGTGGAGTGTTTCTTGAAGAAGGAATATGTGTGAAAAATAACAAGTTGTTTGTAACTGTACATACATGTCTTGCTCGAATTCTTTGCCTCAATCTATCGAAAAGCTGAAACAGCTGATGAGCTGCACTCAAATTTCGCATTAGGAAGTAACGTAATCGTCGGCAGTTTTTTAGAAGTGTTTTTGTGCTTATATTTAGATGTTTTATTTGGCCGTGTTCTGATGTGCCAGCTAGCCATTACAGGGGGAAAATTCAGATGCAGTTTTTCTTAGAAAAAATGGATGTTATGTTTTATGAAAATGGCCACGCTGACTGCTGCATTGAAAGTTACTTTTCTGTGCATTCTTTGTATAAAATAAGCTACAACAGCTCTGAGGATGACAGCTGTGCTGCAGAGTCTCCATAAATCAACCTTTAGCATGCAACACAGCCACTATATAAAAATATAGCATCCATAAAATTCATGAGTATTGCTTTCAGAGCGAAAATACCTTTTGCCACTTTCTTTCAACAGTTTCTTTTGTAGATGTCTACTGTTGGAGCAAAGCTATTTGTTGAGTACCTGCATGCATCCCAGGCACAAAATTAAATCAGCACGAAAGGCCCAGCATTACTCGAAAAAAAAAAAAAAAAATCAGTACTCAGTTGGTTAGGCTTTGTTAGCTTTGCTGGAATCATTTTGATTGCTTTCTAGTCTTTCATCTTTGGTCTGCAATGTCTAGCCTGCCCAACTTTTGGCCCTTGTCTTTCAGGACCCTGGCCAGGCAGCCAAGGTCCACCTGTTGGCGGCCAAGAATGTGGTGCGGCCTCAGATCAATTTTCGGGACAAGGTGGATAACAGCAACACGGCCTTTGTGCCCATCATCCGGGACAAGCCGCATTCACTGAAGCCCCTTGCCCTGCTGCCTGAGCGCACGGCTGACGGACACGAAAGGTGCACTGCCTACCTGGTTTTGCTGTTTGTGGTGGGGAAGAAAAGGGCATTTGGAGTGGCGTGCATTACCATTTTCCCAAACGTGTAAAGGAAATGATAGTACAGAGAGGAATACAAATATAGGTCAAGTACCATCTGTCCTGACAGTTCCCGAGGCAAGGCACTCGTTACCATAGTGAGCACATGGCTGTGCAGCAATGCGATGAACATTGCCACCAGCTAGTTTTTCTGCTGAAGATAATGACAAGGTAGTGTTGTTTATAAATTTGCGCGAGCAAATAAACAGAGCCTTTTCCTAGACTTTGGGGTTCGACTTCTATCCCTTCGCTGCCACCACTTGTTGCTATTTGGGTTCTATTTCACCGCTGGTACCAGTTGTTGTTAGCCGACTTCTTTCTCAATGGTGCCATCCAGTTGTTGTGAGCCGCCTTCTATCCCACCCGGGCCATCAGTTGTGGCTCAGGTCCATGGTGGTGTCCCTGTAGAAGTACGGATGAGGAGACAGAAAGACTCAGGAAAAACAAGCCAAATATATTCACATTATTTACATTATTTGCATCATGAAGCAGTGTAATAGATGAAATAGGGTAAAAGATGACGAGCAGGGGAATACGACAGATAAAGCAGTTGGGTGCTCTTAAATAGTATTTTCGCCTCCTGTTCCTGCCATTTTCCGTTAATGAGTAGTCGTGCTGGAAATTATCCCAAGGCTGTTGCTGGACTTCCTTTTTCCCTTGTCCTTCGCGAACATCTGGCGTGAATCAGACGCGGACGCAGTGGTTCTTGGGTCCGTCTCGAGCATCCAGGAACAACAGCAGCACAGAGGTTATCGAAGCAAGGTTCGATGAAACCACACGGCAGGAAGGTCAAGTGACAGCAGGTTTCTGAAGAGGGGGATGGTAACATGTCTCCCCAAGCTGAACAGCCATTGTGCGTCGCGGCTGGGCTGCTTATAGACTCGCCTTGTCTGGGAAGGCACTTTCTTGTTTTCTTGTTGAACTCCGCTTCTGGGCACTGGTGACGGGTTTCGTCAGTTCCCTGTGTCTTGCCAGATGTATGCTAATTGTAATGTAGGCTAAGATGTAGGCTAAGGGGAATGAAATGAACTGTTGTCTTTTTAAAAGCAAGATATATGCATCAAAATATGAAGCTAAAGCACTGTAATACGGATGAAACAGTTTGAAGAACAAAGGAATCATATAGAAATTTACACAATACTGATGCTGTGCTGAAGGGCATCCCATGTGAGAAAGACTTTGAGGGCATAAATGTTCCTGATCTGAAGAAGTTTGGGTAGGGATTGCTGAGATAGTGATATGGCTGGGCTGTCACCCGGGCGCTTTCGACATTGATAGAAACGACTGAAATCAAACTCAGTTCAGATCCGGTGTTGCTACACAACCATTTCAATCACAGTCGAGGGCTGCTGCCCCTGTGCTTAGGAAATACTCAAATGCAAAGTACAAATGAAGCATTAAAAAATGTATTCTATAAAAGTGATAATATTTTAAAGTAGCTTTTTATTTTATTCAATGCGGCTAGATTTCCAAAATGTTTACACTGTTAATGCTGCCGTCATGGTTTTTGCAATAGCATGCACGTCATGGGCTAGTGGCATGGTATTTGGTGTGTGTGTGATGGAACCTCCTGTAGCTGCATCAGAGCTGCAGGTTTTTTTTATGGGAAGTATTTTTGTTTACTTTTCCTTCTTACAAACCCATTTTGTGGGCATGCAGTGCCACCTCTCATTCAGCAGGCCAACTCACTATCTGGATAAAATGGAAACACATAGCATCCTTGCATGTGGAAGGCTTTCAGAACTTCAATTGGAACATGAACATTTCGGCAGAAATTTGCTCGCTCAGGAGGCGGGTTAGAGAGGAAAGACTGTGACACTTCACACCAAAGGCTCATGAGAGAACTGACGTTAAATGTCAGATAATTTCTCACCGGATAAGTTGAAGAGCTGGGCTAGCTGCTTATACATAACCAGTGCGTTTCTCCTTGCTTGTATCTACGTTAAGCTTCTTGTGACAGCTTTAAAGGGCTTTGTGACAGCAGTTTAATTGGATCGAAGTAGGCCTGTATAGTGGCTGCATTGTTTTTAACAGCACAGATTTATAGGGTAGTGCAGTGTCCAGGTATTTAGTGGGGTTTAGCGCATCCTTATTATTATATTAAGTTCAAAGAGATCTGCATGTGGTATGATCGGAATGCATATGTTAGTGAAATGTTTCAGAACTGAAAGCAGCTGGTTTGTTGATTGAGGCAAGAACGTGACATGTTTTGTGCAGCATGTTGAGGATCTCTGCTTTGACTCATTTCAGCTATGGCCACCCTTACGAATGGGAAATTGATTGCTTCGAGCCTTCGGAGGAGCATCTGAAACCGCCTGCGGAAAAGGCAAGCAACTACAACATGATTATTTTCTGCTGTGGATTCTATGGGTAGCCAGCTGTGCACCTTGTTAGAAGCAGCTTGTGTGGAAGCATTATCCTTAAATGCTCCTTTTGTTCTGAAATACTAAATACAATTTCGGTTGTACTGGGGTGGTGTTAAGCGTCGGCCACATAGCAGCCCAAGTGCTTGTAACAGTGTCTTGCATGAGTGGTAGCCCTTGGACGTGGGTGAGCTGGAGTAGAAATGTTTTTCTGATTTTCGCAGAAATTGCCACCGCCACTGGAGAAGACTCCATACACCCTTGTGGAGACACCTCAGGAGCTGCAGGACATGTGCGCTGCGCTTTCGAAGGAAACCGAGATCGCTGTTGACTTGGAGGTAGACGCAGCCATTCTCCCTCTTGCTCTGTTTTTTATTTATTTTTTGTGTTCCACAGGTTACTGCATGTTGTACTAAAAGAGAGGGAGTTAAGTGTAAATTTGGAAGGAAGCTGTCATACTAATCTGGCTTTAATGTGGCGAGATGAAGGTCACCATCGTGCTTACAATTTGCCGCTTCTTTTCCTTTTTGTCTTCCACAGCACCATTCATACCGAACCTTCCAAGGGATCACATGCCTGATGCAAATCTCGACTCGCGGTCACGACTATGTCGTTGACACGCTGAAACTACGCCATGAACTTCAAGTGCTCAACGAAGTCTTTGCCAACCCCAAGATTATCAAGGTCACCATTGCTTGTCTAATTCAGTATGTGTTCCTCTGGCCAGTGCCAGAAATGGTGTTGCTGACGTCTGTGTTTGCAGCATCCTCTGCTGGTACCTTATTTTTACTGTTAATTTGGGTTCCTTGCTTGCTGGAATTCTTTGTAAGTATAACAAGATTTGGGGGTTAGATCCTGTTGTTCATTAGTAAGGAAAGGAAGGCAACAAGTTAGCAAACTTTCATTGAATTGTGTTCAAGATTTTTAAATTGTTGCTACCACTTCTCTATAATTGAGCTAACAGTTTTCTGTAACTGCAAATGGACAGTGTCCCCAGAATTTTCAGAATTCTTGTATTTATTTTTCTCTTTCTTTCAACGCACTGTAAACTAGTGTCTGGGGGTGCTTTGGAGTAGTGAAGGTAGAACAATCCTGTTACTTGCTTGTGTCACTTGCTGCTATGGGCATCCTTTTCTGGATGTTTCCGTATTGATCAATAGGGCTAGCGCATGGAACTGTAAAGCGCGTATTTGCAGCCATTGCCCACATTGTATCACTGACCAAGCTGAATTCTTCAGTGCACATCATCAGAGTTCGGCAAATGATGGAAACTGTATGATGGAAAGCTGCAGTCATAGCTGCAGGGAGAATGTGGAACTTCGGATGGTGAACTCATCTGCTGCAGTCTTAGGCAGAGATGTGCTGAAGGAACATGCTATTAAAGAAAATGCGTTGCATATGCTGGCAGCTGATGTGCTTTCTTGGTGGAGTGGTCAAATCTCGTAAGTGAGGCATTCTTGGCTTGACATACCCTCTTGTTGCGTTGTTATAACATCTGATCTGTATGCTGGGCGTGCTGCAGCAGTAAATTTGCTCTCTGAAAAGGGTAGTAACACTTGCTCTGGGAATGCTTGGAATATTCATTTGAAGCTGAACATCAGTTAATATAGCAAGCAGTGGCAAAAGTTGCCAGTATTGCAGCCTCAAGTACCAGCTCAGGCTAAAGCAGTATGTGTGTGCCCCCAGGTCCTTCATGGTGCCGACATGGATGTGCTGTGGCTGCAGCGTGACTTTGGCCTCTACCTGGTGGGCCTGTTTGACACGGGCCAAGCAGCCAGGGTGCTCGGCCTGGCCCATTTCTCACTGGCATTCCTGCTGAGGCACTACTGCCGCGTAGAGGCCGACAAGCAGTTCCAGCTTGCCGACTGGCGCATACGGTAACTGATAGAGCAGCTCGTGGACATCTCTCCTTGATGATTTTAATGGGAAACAGGTCGCAGCAGTAGTTGGCAGGAGATTTGGATCAACATAGAAATATTCAGAGAGGAGTGCTAAGTAATGGGTTTTGTGCATAACAGATGCAGTTGCATAATAAATGCGTCCCCTGCATTAGTTTAGTTATCGAAGGTTTAATTGTTTTACTATGCATAGAAACGCATCTCTTAAATTAGAGACTTTTAGTATAGCGCATGAGTGCTTACGTACGTTATACGCAAGCATTTAGTGGCAGGTTACTGTGGAAGTTGCAAGAGCACTTTTAGTTTACCGTACCACAACCTGAACGCAACGATAGCCAAGGCCGCAGTGGCACCATCCGGTGTTGTGCAATATTTTTCGCACTTAGCCAAACATTGGCCAAGCTTATGCGAGTCGTATCACGTAGATAGCTGGTTGCATGGCGTCCCTAAATGAGTCGTGCTACGAGCATTGCAACTATGTCAGCACCTACACAGGCCAGCCACGACCATTCGTGGGCCAGCTGACCACCGAAATGGCTACTTTTGGCAAGGCTATGACTACCTTGGCGAAAAATCCAAATCAAGCCAATCCACAGTCGGCGCTGTTTTGTTAGTGTTAGGAACGGCGGAATCGTTACACAGAATCTAATATAGGGGCAAGTTTATCACTAATTCGTTCTGCTGTCAGCGAAAGAAGACAAAGCAAATATCACATGTTCAATTTAAGGGCAATGAATATGCTTAAAAACCCAATAACATTGACAATTTCTCTCCAAAGCGGGCGACGTGGGCTCCACCATGTTGACTACGCTATTTTTCCTGGCGTACGCAAGAGCATGCACGCTAAATTAAAAAAATTAGTGTACGTAACGCGAACGTACGGAAAACCTCGATTTAAAATAACGTTTCACGCATTCGCAGTACGAATGACGCTATTTTATAGCATTCGCTATGCCTTTGCGTATGTCTATGTACGCTATACTAAATCTTTCTATTAGCAGCAGTTTTTGTTGTTGACGAAAACGTGTTATGTGCACAGTGCCTGTGTGTTTTTAACTTAAAAAAAAATGCACCATTTGCACGCTTTTGTGTGCCAGAAAATTTGTTCCCCTGTTCTATATGCACTGACGTCAGAGTACGGAATCATGGGACATGTATGCGCCATGTTTATGAACCGCCAGCTCCCACAGTTTGCATGCCGCATCATTCAGTATGGCTGTGTGCACACCACATTTGATAGTTCCAAGCGCAGTGATAGCTGTGGAACAAAACTTCCAATGAACACAAGCTTCTTTCTGCATGAAAGATCGTAGAGGACTGCAGTGTAAATGAACGAATCTGCACTGAACATGAAGCGGCGGAGCTTATATGTGGAGCATTGAATGGACCCACTTCGACCGCGAGAACCACAACCTTTGAGTCTAGCATAAATAACACGTTAATCCACATTTTTTTATATCGGGACAACTGGTAATGACGAAACAAGGAAAGCTTTGACATGTAACCTGATTGCGTTCAAATGGTGACCACTCAAGTACCTCGAGGAGACAAATGCCCACTATGACCCATTGATTCCCAATGAGTGCAGCACCAAGCATCACGATTCCGGATGCTGTCAGCGCACATTTAAAAATGACAAAGCAAAGAGACATGAGCTGAGGTGGGGACAGCGTTATAGCCAAGTGCCACTCTTCTCCACAGCTGACGTAAAAATCACTGCTTCCATGAACTATGTTAAAACTAAAAAGGAGCCAACACCAGTGTAGAGTACTACTGCATTGGTGCTTCGAGATAAGTACAGCCAGTTCAAAAAGCTTCAGTAAAGAAAAAGTTTGGCACTGACCCTTCCAAGTAGGAACACTTTGTCTTTTTTTGGGTTAAGCTGTTGAGAAGCTCTTCACCCATGCTCTAGTAACATAAATGTGCGGTTATATGACTTGCATGCTTTCATCTGAGAGTCACAAATTAGCTGACAGTGTTACTGTGCAATGTCCGGGAACAATGCACTGGCTTTCTTCTTTGTTCATGGCACATAGCTAGGGTAGATGTTCTTAAACTGCTGAACCATTTCCTCTCACTGAACACGCGCTGGGGTGATCATGTGCAATTTGTGGTACTCGTGAAAGGGCTGCGCTTTCCTCGTTAAAAGTGAAAGGAGCCGATTGCAGTATGGGGCATACCTGTTTATCCACGTCTCGAAGCACATACGGCAACCAAGCAGTTCATAAACATGGCCACCGCAGCAAGGAACCCGCTGACGTGACATCACACGCAAGTCATGTGCAAGTTCTGTAAAAGCAGCTTGGCCTCCCATTTAAATGAAATTGTCTCTATGTTTTGAAGGAACAAAACTCAATGTTTTGTTCCTTTGGCGTAGTTGTAGAGTCAGTCTTATTGCAGTTATTCTGGACTTTCTCATCCTGGAAAGCTGCTTCTTTAACCAAAAAGTCCACAGTTAGGAGAACCATTGTGTTTCTTACTTTAAGGGCTTGAAATTCTGATAATAAGCAGGATTCTTAATATGCCCCCAGGGCCAGAAACAGGAAGCAGGATTGCACGCAGTGGAGCTTAGCAAGTTGACGTGGTGATCAATATAATGGATCGCATTATTTGGTTCGAGTCAGGTTGTTTGATACAGGTTCAAGACAGGTTCAGGACAGGAGGTACACATACTTTTTAATAGAACTGTGTTCTTGTTTCGGGCCTTGCCTTACACATGACAATGCGTTCTTAGTCAGCAGGGCTGAATTACATTTCAGCATCGTGGGCCATATAAATAAAGTGAGGTGCTTCCTCGAGCTTGCACTTGATGAACGTTGTCAGGTTGCACCTTGGGGCTAGGAGTTGAAGGGAGGAGTCTGGCCTCCACCATTATGGAACGCTGAGTGGAACGCTAAGTAACTGCTGCCAAGGAGTGCTTGTGAATGCTCTGGCAGCGTCGTTGAGTTTTTTTTTTTATATTTTAGTGCTTTTAATATTTTGCTTTCTTTATATCAAACGTCAGTCTTCAAGTTGAGGGATACAGCACAACCCTTTTGTTACGTTCCCGGGTGCTGCATTTTTGTGAGCCAGTCCTGCCTTAGCTCCCATAGAAGCTCATGCAATACAGGTTCAGCTGTTAAGTCGCAAATGTGGCAGTGTTCCGCATGTTATGTCGTGTATGTCACTTCGCTACTGTGCTTTACCTGGTGCCAGCACTTTGGCCAGCCAACGTTTAGTACGCGCTTGGAACGACGACGGCAGACTTTCCAAAGCACTACTTTAGACTCTGTCAGCACTTGGCTGCCGTCGTGTTCACCGGCTTCTGGTGTGTTATGGCATCTATGCCAACACTGGGCGGCGTGAGTCTTGTTGCAGCTGTTGGTGCAGTTCCATCACCGTTGTGGTGCAAGTATGAGTGTGATCGACCGAAGGCGCGGAAGCGAAACTATGCGGAGGTGTATGCCATGCGGGCAGCGCTGTACGAGATACAGCTGCAGGGGTTGGCTTCAAGGCATGCTTCTGTTATCCACGTTTTCCTTATCATCATCATCATCATCCAATAGGTTTCAGTAGACGGGATTTAAGAAGTGCGCATGCATCCCCAAACTTCGCCTCCTCGATCTGCACGCCTTCCTCCTTCGTTGCTGCCTCCTTTCCACCAGCAGCTTCTTAGCTAGACGGAGAGCCATCCCAGAGTGTTTAGGACATCTCTGCGCATGCGAATGGTTGCGAAAGCCACAAGGCCTGCAAATTCTAGAGAAGCATGCTGCCCTTACTAGAAAAATGTGTATGTATACGGCAGACAACAGTGTACATTATTTTCATGCACGCTTACTGGTGAGCATGTTTTTTTTGCTGTCCCGTGAAAAATGTAACCACAGGGTTTAGCTTATTTTACTAAGCTGGTTCAGCTGTTGAACTATTAGCTCATCTCGAAATTATGATCTGATGTGCAGTAGAGAATATGGTTGGTCAACATATAAAGGCTTGACATTAGTGCTTGTACAGTGGAATCCCATCCACTGTATAGTATTACAGGCGCTTCATATTTCATGGAGTTTTATTTTGGTGTAGCCCACTTGAATGATATTGTTCCACAATCCATAACCGTGGGAATTACTTTTCACACAGGCCCCTGCCAGCCATAATGGTTCGCTACGCACGGTCGGACACTCACTACCTGCTGTACATAATGGACTGCCTGAAGAGTGATCTGGCCGATAAGAGCAACCAGAACGACAACCTGGTTCGATCGGTGTTTGACCGCAGCAAGCAGGTGGCACTTAAGGTGGGTGCTGCTTGCTCTTTGTGCACTTTGTTTTTAGTGTACTCTTGTTAATTCAAACCTGCTTAATTAGAACTGCCAGCTTGTTTGAACTGAAAACTTCGGTCCTTCAGCATCAGTACATGTCGAAAAGGCTCCTGTTGATTTGAATCCTGCCTGAGTCGAACAGATTTTTGACCTCCTTTGAGTTTAAATCACTAGTATCCTGCTGGCAAGGCGTTTGATATTTTCACAGTGAAGTCTTATCCTATTAATAGATGTTTTTGCATCAAGTGCGGACTGATCTGGAATTAAACGTGCTTGAAATCCAAAAAAGTGGTGTTGCCAGCTTACAGAAGCTAATATTTACGTTCCTCTGTGCACCATCATATGAATGCATGCTTTATTATAAATAACTGAGTTCAGCAAGCCACTGAAGCTTACACTGTGCTAAAGCCAGTGTGAACTTTTTGTGTGCCAGATTAAGTTCTTTTCACAGAGTTCAGTCAGCACTTGTGCCATACTTGAGAGACAATTTGAATTTTCGATTTGCTTATTGAAAATTTGGAGCCCTTGTTTTTCGGACATGCTTGGTTTTTTGTACTTTGTCATGGAAATTCTGCATGCTGCATAGAGCTAATGGTATAAGAGCGTCTGAAGGGCGGGACGCATCGCAGCTGATCGATTTTTCGGCCCTCATTCACACTTGCCTTAGTGCTGCTGCCAATAGGCAAACCGTCATATAATATGTATAGTGGAAATGCTGGGGGTCATATTCCCGTTGGCACATATTGCACGCCTGGTTGCAAGCTCATGCCATTTGCGGAACTCGTCTTTGCGGAGTCCTTTCATCTGGAATACCCAAAGAGACAGCGGCGAAGAACTTGAGATGGTTTGCGGTTGTTCTTTCTTAATTTTATTGTCATCTTTGCCTTTTCATTTCGTGTCCTCCATACAGCGGGTGCAGCACAGTTACTACAGCGGAAGGTTCCCTTTTGCGTCTGGACTTTGTCCTGTCCCATACGTTCATCCATGATGTGCCGACAGTAGCAGACATCACATGCCGCGATCATTAAAGCAGTTGCCACCCTTTGTTCGGGTTTATGGCGCATGGTGAGATTCAGAGCCATGTGAAGCTTCAGAATGTGCACAAAGTTAGTGACCCCTTAATCCACCATAATATTTGCAATTAGACGCTGAAGTAAAGTGATTTTTCTTTTTGGCGAAGTTTAATTTTTTGGATGTTTTTCACAGTCCCTAGAGAGCCCAAAAAAATCGATTGGCAACTGCGCAGCAAATTTCGGCAGTTACTCTGTTTACATGTATAGTCATGGACAGAAGTTTGCAGGGCGCGGATTTGCTAAATCCGCAAAAAATATTTCTTTGTTGCTTCTCTAGCCAGTCAGCTGCTGTTTGACGTAGCAGATGGAGCACACATTTGTCCTTAAACATTGTGCTTTGCCCAACCACGCAGAAATAAATTTTTTACCGCAAATCTCCATCCTGCAAATTTTTGTTCATGACTGTACGTGCATTGGTTTGTGACTTCTGAAACAATGCCTTTGAAATTAAAAAAAATTCAAAATCATGAGCAGCCAGGTTAATTTATATGCAGGCCAATGCACTTATTTGTCATAATTTTTTTTTTCCTTTCAGAGTCCTAAAGTGGGAATGTGGGCTTCAGGATAACTTATTCTTGTGGAAATGTACATATTTGTACATATACCTGCTGAGCTCCCAAGTTAATTAGTGCATACGGTGGTTGAGTTGTGCTAGGAATTCAAGGCCCATCTTTAAAAAGCAAGAGTTATTTTCTTTAGTTGATTTCAGTTGCGAAGTTTTTGGCACAGTTCTTCTGTAGCGTGATTTCGTTGATGATCCGGATGCTGTTGAATCTCTGTTATGGTCTTAGCGTGAGACCTCTTCGCAATCGAACAAACTCTGTGCATAGACTAGTGATCTTGCTTCAGTTGTGGTTGAAGCTTGCCTCCTGTTGCCTTCTGGCTACGTGCAGCGTTACGAGAAGCCCAGCTACAATGAGCAGAGCTACCTTGAGCTGTACCGCAAGAGCCGCAAGACATTCAACAGCCGGCAGCTGCACGCTCTGCGCCACCTGTATGCCTGGAGAGACCACATTGCTCGTGTGGAAGACGAGAGCACTGGGTTTGTCGGCACTCAGCATTCTCCTAATGCACCTTATGTGCCACAAGCAGAAAGTGGGGATTTCTGGCACAGCAGATATCTTGTGTAATGGTTTAAAGACTTCCTTGTCGAAATTGCAATTTTCCGATCTCGTGTGAAGATGTGCATTCATGACCTCAGTCAATACCTGATTTAACAGTATTGTTTGCCTTGCTCGTTCATAAAAGAAAATTGAGTACGATCCTGCGCTAATAGATGCAGGAGAGATGTGGCTGCTAGTCATTGTCTTATGCTTAGATGCGCACATAATTTTACCGCTTTACTGCTCTTGATTGTAACTGATACAGTCAAGCGCAGGTATATCGAACCTGGATACATCAAATTATTGCTAATATGAAAAGTCAAAATGTTTATTGAAAATCCCATTCAAAAGTTTAGCACAGTTGTGCACTGAGCAGAATATTCGACATATTATTTAACGGTGCGCCATAGCCCTGTAAGTGGCACTTTGCCTAGTAGCGCACTTTGGTCACTTTTCATGCCTGGAGGTAGGTCAACTGCACGATCTTGGGTGCCTGCTGGCAGTGCTAGCGATGTGAAATTGCATGGTGAGATGGACGTGTGGTGTGCTTGAGGGGGCCCTTCGGTCTCTTGCATTTGTTTTCCACGCTACATTTCTGTCGTGCGGTGAAACCAATCTGACTAGATCTTAGTGGCGACCCTCACCTGGTGTGCTTTGCTTGCATAGTTTCCTAAAGCGATGTGGAAACCAACTGTACCTTGATTTTAAAAAGATCATTCTGTTTATAGTGTACTGGTATAAGGATTAGACATCTTATTATAGACAATGGCTAGTTCTGAAGCACTATCTGCTGTGGCTTTGATGCGAAGCAGTTGAGGCCTAGCGAGCAGTGCATCACGGCAAGAAGCGCATCATTAACGGTGGTGCAGTGCATTCTTGCCTGTAAGTTACAGATAAGCCTTTCCAGTATTGGCATTATTTATGTATCAATTATCAGTGTATCAAAATATTTCATGATACCCTTCGGGTTCGATATACATATCCAGGTTTGACTGTATCTCACAATCATTTAATATTGCAGGCAAATCTACCTGGTCCCATTTACTGTCAAAGGCAGACTACTGATTATGAAAGCTGACAGTTTTTTTTTTGTGAGACAGTAGAGCCTGATTGTATTCATGGCTCGTGGCTGAGATAATCTCTACGGGGGGACTACAGCTTATGTGATGTCACAGTTTCAGGCGGCATTGTGGAGATTGTGTGATGTTTCGAGGTCATTCAAAAGCTGCTTCCAAATTTCAAGTGCAAGTTAACATACCTGTGGTGTGAAAATTTTTCATGTATCTTGGCATTTATATTTAATAGAGCTGTTTTTTTATGTGCAGATATGTGTTGCCCAAGCACATGATCCTGGAGATATCTGAAATCCTGCCAAGGTAATCCACTAAGTCTGGTTTGACTGTTTTGCCTTGTGGGGTTAAAACTGGGGAGATAAACACGTTCTCCCCGTTTAACCACGGCTGACACAGTTCAAAGCCGCGCGGACCCCACCCCGGCGGGCCTTGCTCTGCGGGAACAAAGGAACGACACACTGGCTGACACAAACAAGGCATTTATTGCTATAACAACAATAACGCCAGCTAGCAACAAAATACACTGAGGAATCGAGGATGTCCGACTCACCAGCACGGTTACGAGCGAACGTTTGCCCACGGTAGGGCAAAGGGAAGCTCCGAGGCCCGACGGGACGGGGTGGCGGGAGCCAGTTCCAACCACAAGACGCCTGCGGCGAAGAGCGGAGCGGCGCGCGGAAACGTCCGCTTGCGTTCCCAGTCCCAAGGGGAAGAGAGATAGCCTTCCCCGCGCACAAGCGGCAAAACACGCCATACGTGGCGCTGCTGTCGCTGCGACGCGAGCGCCCTCCCCTGTTAGTTAAAAGTAACCCCACTAAAGGGAGTGCGTTGCGGGGAAGCTAACCACAGGGAACTAGTGAGTTGAGGGAAAACGAACGCAGGGGACGAAGGCGTCCCCACATCCCCCAACCTTAAATAGACCCCCGCGCCTGAAAGTTACATGCTATGGAGGAGTCTCCTGGTCTTCATGCACTTGAGGCAGGTCTTGCAGCGGAGGTCACGCCGACAGCGTGCACGCAGTCTTCCGCGGTATTCTGAAGGCGGCGTGAAGGTCTCCGCTGGGACGGCTTGCGTGGCCCGCGGACTACGTGTCCGCAGGCCCACGAAGAGGAGGGCCGGTTGACCACTGCAGGCCAGGATTCTGCAGTAGTCGCCAGGGCAACAGCAGCCGGAGGTGGCTGCTGTCTGGTCTCACCACGGCTGCCCCGAATGGATGCGGCGAACAGGATACATACCGCTCCGTCGCAGCAGGCGGCAGCGAGACGATGTGCACAAGACAGCAAGCTGGAGTGGCTCCACTGGATCTGAAAGATTGCCAAAACACACTCCGCATGCCTTTAACATAGGTCATGGGAGGGGAAACGGCGTACACAAGGGCCTCGTGGCTCAATGCTCAACTCGCTAGCAAAACGTGTCGGGCGGCAGTGCAACGCAAAGTTCGAGTGAACAAAGCCCTTTCTTGAGTTGAACGAGAATGCTCAGTTCATGTGAGGTTAAAAAAACGGGTGGGGCAGCAAAGTGCGCCCCCTCTCAACACCACGGTCCGGTGGTCGTGTCACTTTTGACAAGGTGCAGGCAGCTATGAATAGCTTTAGGCCTCACTACCATAGTGACGGTTGACGACCCCAACAAAAGAATGACCCAAAACGGGTTTCGTGCGCGCAGCCGCGAGGAGACATCAGCGTTGTGGGATGGTCCTACCCCACTCACTGCACGAAGCAGCTTCTGAGTGATCGGTGCCCACCGTAACGGACGGTGTCGGAATGCCCGGTGCCGAGCTGCAATACCAGCGAGCTCGTAGCGGCACCCGTGGCCCCAGGCCACCCGGCTCCCGGAGCCGCGACTCCCAGAGTCGATAAAGAGACAGCAAGAAAATACATACAGAAAACTCGGACCACCCACGCGGCTTCCGTACTCACTCGCTTCGGGCTCGGCAACTCCGCGGGCGCTAGGCCTCGCGCTCCCTCGATGCGGACCAAGTGGTTCTTGAAGAAACTCCAGGAAGAAAAACTTGACAAAAAAAAACATGCTCAGCATGTCGAAAAGTTCAAACATGCTGCAGCGCAATAGACCTCGCACTCAAGAAAGCATGCCGCAGGTCCTAGCGATCAAAATTCACACTAGGCCTACCACTTGTCAAATCCGGACAAAGGGCGTTCCGCGAACCGAACCGACAGTCGTCCAATGTTCCAAGAGCAGGCCCCACGTTGGGCTGCCAGATGTGGGGTTAAAACTGGGGAGATAAACACGTTCTCCCCGTTTAACCGCGGCTGACACAGTTCAAAGCCGCACGGACCCCGCCCTGGCGGGCCTTGCTCTGCGGGAACAAAGGAACGACACACTGGCTGACACAAACAAGGCATTTATTGCTATAACAACAATAACGCCAGCTAGCAACAAAATACACTGAGGAATCGAGGATGTCCGACTCACCAGCACGGTTACGAGCGAACGTTCGCCCACGGTAGGGCAAAGGGAAGCTCCGAGGCCCGACGGGACGGGGTGGCGGGAGCCAGTTCCAACCACAAGACGCCTGCGGCGAAGAGCGGAGCGGCACGCGGAAACGTCCGCTTGCGTTCCCGGTCCCAAGGAGAAGAGAGATAGCCTTCCCCCGCGCGCGAGCGGCAAAACACGCCATCCGTGGCACTGCTGTTGCTGCGACGCGAGCGCCCTCCCCTGTTAGTTAAAAGTAACCCCACTAAAGGGAGTGCGTTGCGGGGAAGCTAACCACAGGGAACTAGTGAGTTGAGGGAAAACGAACGCAGGGGACGAAGGCGTCCCCACAGCATTCAGCAGTAATGCAATGTCCATTTAGAGCAACCTCTCCGGATGTTGTTGCACAATCTAGTTAGCCCCCCCCCCCCCCCCCCCCCCTGCCAATCATTAATTGTGAATACTGTTAATAACCGAGTCCATTAGCTACTCATTTTGTAATGCCGAGTGGCATGAATTGCCATAAAGGGCACACCTAAGCAATTTTTGAATACGGAAAAAGATTGAGTGCAGATTTAAGGGGGGACAAGGGTCTTATAACTGACCTTTTTGTTTATGGCTAGAATCTCATGAAATTTTGCAGACAGATGCATTTTTCTCTTCTGATTCTAAAAATGTAGTCGTAATTGATCTGGTGGTCTTAGATCAAAAGTTATCTTAAATTCTAGGGTGTAATTAGGTAATTTCTTACACGACTTTATTGAACTTTCTCATTGCATTTTGTTGCTTTTAATTACATGAATTGATAGCCAGCTAATTCCCATACCTGATGACATTCTTACTTTTTTTTGTTTAGGCCACGTATAAATAGCAATTTACAATTTACAATTAGATTAACGAGTTGCAGTGTCAAATACTGCGACCTTTTACTCTCGACATAGTATATCAGGGTGACATGCCTGTAAAGGAAAATGAAGAATGTGACCGGGTGTGGGAACTTTCTTAAAAGCATCAAAATGCAGTGAGAAAGTTCATTAAAGCTCCGTAAGAAATTACCTTATTACATTCCAGACTTTGTAAGATTTAAGACCACCAGTTCAATTATGATTACATATTTTGAACCAAAAGAAAAAAACGCGTCTGTGTGCAAAATTTCATGAGATTCTAACCATAAATAAAAAAGTTAGTTTTAAGACCCTCGTCCCCCTTAACAGTGTGCATTAAACATAATATCTCCCGATCTGCGTGAAATGCACGTATTCATGCTTAACTCGACGAGACACGTCGTTTTAGATGCCGTCTTTCCTCTTTTCGCTCCGTCTTTTCTGCTTCTTGTGAAGTTTTTTTGTGTCGGTGCATGTTTCAATTGAGCTCCTATGGGAATGAATTCTGGTTGAAGAGCTTGCGGTGCACAATGTGCAATACTATTTTGCGGTTGAATTCTAGGCTATGCGCACGACCCTTGCTGTGCTAGTACTTTTTCCCTGATGTGCTACGTCATCTGATGTCCCAGGGAGCAGCAGGGCATCATGGCCTGCTGCAATCCGTGCCCTCCCCTGGTGCGGCAGAACCTCAACGAACTGCACTCCATCATCCTCAAGGCTCGGGAGGTGCCCCTCACCCAGAAGGTGGTAGCTGAATGCTCCCGCATTTCTTTGATGTGACCACTCAAAAGTCTGATTCGTGTTTCGGTCCACACCAAGTTGTTCTATTCGTGGGCCCTGTAGTAAGGCATGTGCCCGTGGTGAGGCCCCCTGGTGTCTAACAGTCTGCTGTAGTCCTGGGGTTCTCAGCTGATCTGTGCAGTCACGTGGCACCTAATGCTGGGCCTTTTACCTGCGTTATAAAAATATGAAAAAGTTGCACAGTGAAAACAGACTGGATTGAAGAGAGAAGACGAGGATGTTTCGGGTATCTGATGCAAGGGAGGGACCTTTGGCGACCTTCGGGTATTCTGAAATGTGTCATTGATGCTAAATTCATCAAGTTCTGGTTGCAGAAACACAGTTTGAGGGCAATAATAAACACTTCTGGCAACAGGTAAGAGCTCACTCACACAGCCGCCGCAATGGCTCAGTGGTTATGGTGCTCGGCTGCTGACCCGAAAGACGCGGGTTCGATCCCGGCCGCGGTGGTTGAATTTCTTTGGAGGAGAAATTCTAGAGGCCCGTGTACTGTGCGATGTCAGTGCACGTTAAAGAACCCCAGGTGGTCGAAATTTCCGGAGCCCTCCACTACGGCGTCTCTCATAGCCTTAGTCGCTTTGGGACGTTAAACCCCATAAACCAACCAACCAGCTCACTCATGAGGGTACTGCAGGGTGAACAAACAGCGCTTTCAGTAGAGCATGATTTCGCTAACAGGTCGGTAAGATTTCGGTAGATGATATAACGGGTATGGCCTTTGGTGCGTACAATGCAGCCTGTGCAGGAAGGTTTGCAAGGGCCACGCCCGTCCAAGGCGGCCAAGGGCCAAGGTCCGTCCAAGGCGGCTGTTCCAGCGGCAGCCATGGTTACTGTGCCACTGGCCGATGAACCTGCTGGACCAACCAAGGCAGCTAAAGAAGAGAAAGAGAGTTCAAGTCCTGCAAGGCAGTGAAAGAAGAGCTGTACCCTTAGTGCAAGGCATTAGCACACGTAACTGCTGCTACCGACCATACGAAGATATAATTACCCATTGGAGCATGAAGTAGAAAAAAAGTTAAAAGCATCACAGCACATGCTTGGCTCCAGATTGCCTGTCATTACTTGCAAAACGTAAGTCAGGTTATGAGGCACTGTTATGTGAGTGGTTGCAGCACACATTTCAAGCCTGAGCAACTTGAAAGAAAAAGAAAATTGTCTTCACAGTGTGTCTTCTGTCTTCACCTTGGGAACTTTAACTCGCTTGCATTGTTAGTTGATATGGCTATCAGTATAATTGCTGTAATTTGTTATATGTGTGACATGTGATATTGACTTTAGAGTGGAACTCATGTAAATACATTTTTTGCACATCTGTATTGTTGTGAGCATTCATAAACCAAACTGCTCAGGAGCTGGCCTTTCCCATGCACTGCATGCATTTGGCCTTCATAATCTTATTTCACTTGCAGATTTGTGAGGCACAGGTAAAATTGAAACGAAATCACTCTCAAAGTTATCATGCTTGTGCCCTTTGTTGCCTTAGACCACAATAATTCCGCACTACAGCACTGAGCAGTTCAACTACACATAGGTGTTACTACACCCAGGGTTGCCTGTTATGAGCAAGAAGGTCAAAGTGCCTGAAGAGAAGCAAATTTAAGCCTTCAGTGTGTATATAGTTTTCCACACTCACACTAAGCATTTGGGTTGCAGGGTTTCAGTGGTTTCATCCAGGGGAAATGCTTCTGTGGTGTGCTGGTCCAAAGTTCATCATGATAACTGATTCGCTCCAGCAAGCGCCATTGTAGATCGAGACTGTCTAAGTGAAAGTAAAGTGCACTTCAGTGCGATTAGAGCATGAATTCTACTCGGAAGGTGAAAATTACTTTTAGTACTTTGCTCCCCAGCACTCCATGCAGCTTCGTTGGGCGTTGGTACTTCAATTGCTGTTGCTTGCAATGCAGTCTCGTAATCTAGCTGCCAGGGCTAGCATAACTGAGTGTCCATGATGCATGGCGGGTGTTTTGATGTTTTGAGTCTGCTCTGATTTCCCTTAGATGCTGGAAAACTGTTTTCACTCGAATGACAAGTAGTGTTGGAAATATTAATTAAGGTGGTAAAGTATTGGTAGTACAGTTAGGTCTGCATATAACGAAGTCCAGATAGTCCGCAGTTTTTTGTCGCATGCAGGTTTTCGTTACCTCAAGTTTTCACTGGCAGACTCGAGAGGACTGGCCAGAGAGAAAGCCAAAATGAAAAACAAATGTAGATGAAACGGCGCAGCCGTCAATAACAGTAAACCTCTGTTCATCAAAGTCGTAAACATGGAGAAGCATTTCGTGGTCGCATTGATAAATCGAGTGTGGCAGCAGCTGTCAGGCTCCAGTCCGGATTGCATGACGAAAGCATAATGGCCGCTACGCGTGAGGTGGAGAAAGAGATGGAGGCAGGGGATTGGAAGCACCCATCTCTCCCGCATCTAAAAAAAACATAGTCTCCCGGTCGGCCCCTTTGCTATTTTTCACAGAAATGGACTCTTCACCTCGCATTGTCGCTGCTCTCTGCCGTCCCTGCTGCCACAGCAAATCTGTTGTCGGTGTCTGAATTGCATGGGCAACCGAGCAGTGGTGGCCGCTCGTTCCCTGCCTTCTTTGCTATATGTCCTGTTTTATGCTGCTTTTGGACATGAACGGCCGTACTGTCACTTGGTACGATGCTACGAAAGTGAAAGTTGCATAGACTGGTGCGTTTGCCATGGAAAGGCGCCGATCACGCTGGAGCGCGGCACGTTGTGTCAACTTTGTTCGCTCATTGCGATCGTAGACGTTCCTCTTTTGGCGGTTCGTGTTTTGTCATCATGAAACTTTCGCGCGATTCTGCCAAATTTCAGGTGTAATCTGCCTTATATACTCGCGTAATGAACCCACTTGCATGATACACCTGCCCCCCAATTTCGCTGTACAGAAGTTACTTTTTTTTATTTTAACCTTTAGCTTTTTGTATTCTCAGTTTTCGCGCCGTCCCTGGTGCAGACCTTGGTAGTGCGCCAAGATGCTGCCTGCTGATAACATCACATCACGGCATGTTTGTCTTTTGAGGAGAGCTCCTGCCAGAGGGGTTGGGGGGGGGGGGTTGTGAAGAAGCTGTGCGCTCAGCGAACTTGACAGGTGGTGGTAGTAAATTTTAATGAATGTGCTATGCGTGTGATGTGGATGCCGACAATGCGTGGACCGTAGGCTTTGTTCCTGGTGGCGCCGATGCTTGCAAGCAGAGCCATATCTTAGACTATTCTTAGGTTGACTCTTGGTCTAGTGAAGTGGCCAGCAGTCGGTGACGCCCAATGACTTCCAAAGCGCAGCCCACCAGCTGTTTTGGACAGTTGAGAGCGTCAAGATGTTGTGTGCCCTAAGCTGAGGCTTAAACATTTGCATTACACACTCGTAACCTCGTGTAAAAAATGTACACCTGGCCTTCAGGGCCGGTGTTCAGAATGCTCGCTTTATCTCACCGCGATTGGCCCGCGCCGCTGGCTACCACAAAAATGCCGGATTGCGTCAAAGCGAACGATGCTAAACACCAGCAACACGAACGCATCTGATCATGCACGTTTGGTGGTGACAGAAGGACGGACGGATGTATATGAAATTTCAAGCCTCCCTAAAAAAATCTGTTGAAACTTTTTTTCCCGCATAATGAATTCTCCCCCAAAAAAAGTGGGTTTATTACGGGAGTGTATACGGTTTTTAAGCATGAAATGCTTTTAGCTCCCGTTGTCGGCAGTGTGGTGACGTCACGCCGAGACCGAGAGCCATCATCCGGGCACTGAAATCCACTAAATTCCTGTCATCCGGGCTCTGAAATGAGAACATCGGGGCGAGATTTAACGAGACTCTCTAAGCCCTCCTACGCGACCGGCATGCAAGCGCCGGTTGGTCTCCAAACGAGTCACAAAAAATAACTGCTGCCAGTGCCTTCTCAATATTTATCAAGATATCAGTCGAGCTGTGCGTTTGATAATGCACGGAATTATAATTTCCGATTTCTAATAACGCGTGCAAAAAGCACATAAATGCCACGATACACTTCGTTGTCACGCAGGCGCACAGGGGCCCGGGGAGAAGCGCTGAGTTCAAAGGGCAAGGCATCCCGCTGAACAAGTGGTGGCAGTTCCTCCCTTCCTTTACTGTGCAGTTCCGTCCACCAAGATGGCAGTAATTTCCTTTCCTCAAAAAACCTTGTGTTCAAATGGCAAGGCATCAAGGCAGTGGTGGCCTTTTCCGGTTCGGGTGTCCACTGAGATGACATTAGGCCCGTAAACATTTCATGCTTACTCTACTCTCGGTTACGGGAGAGGCAGAGATTTTTTGTACGGCTTGGCATTTGCAATGTCTGCAGAATTGTACTGGGCTTATTTCGAATGTAGAATTTCGTCTCTGCATTGACTTTGCAAAAATGCTGCTTGGAACTTCGTTGGCTATTCGTTGTTTCCGAAACTTTGCATCTGTCAGGTTCCTGCTTGTGTGAGTATTGTGCTGCACTGTCCGTAACAATTCCCATTCTTCTGTTGCTTACATCCTGTCACTGAGTAAGGGATGATTTGAGGGTTGACTTAGAGCTGTGTTTTCTCTGATTTATTATATATCAGCAGCTTGAATTCACTTCTATCATCTGCATGTATGGTTATCTTTGATGACATTAGCAAGAACCTCCTTTGCTCCTGCTTCAATGTCAGCAGTCCAGTGCTTTGAACCAGCTCTCTTCCCTCAGGTTGCTCCTTAGGGTGTCTTGGAAAACACATCCTGAAATAGGCAGCACAATGCTTAGATCTGCCATTTTCCTTCTTCCACTATTGGCACATTGCCTCAATAGATGATGCTTCACTACTTCTGCCTCTATGAGGAAGGTGTCCTTTTCTTCCTCTTTTGTCATGGTGCCAGCTCACCAGGGCTCTCATAAAATGCCTTTTGGTGTAGACATAAGTGAAGAAGTGACATAAGCGACTAATGAAATGAGTCAAGTAATGTTGAATTTGTTTTTTTATGGTGCTTGTGCTAGGCTTGCGGAGCAAGAAATCAATTCCTTCAGGGCAGCCTACTTCTTTCTTTTTGTGCAACACCTCTGAAGAAGAAGAAGGAAGCTGATAGAGTGTCATGTTTACTGAGGTGAAGAAGAGTACATTGTACGGAAAGCTGAACCTTGTGTGAACTGATTAACAGCAGTCCATACTTTGCATAAAAGAATAGTTCATAGAGGGAATGGTGTTCATAAACAGTGATTTATAGATGTTTTAAAATGATTAAAACCATGCAGTATTGGTCTAGCAGGAAGCCTTTTCATGGACAAATTAGATTTTCAGTTCTTTTCTCATATTTATCTGAGTAATGATGTTTATTTGGAATTTTAGGAGCACTAAAGTGAATTTTAAAAATAATTGTATGTTGGTTTGGTCTGTGAGACACAGTTAGACCTTACAGATGAGCTCCAAGACTGTCATTTTCTTGAAGCTCAAAAGAAGAGAAAACCTCTGACGACTCTATCAGAACTTACCTTTTTGTCTTGGCTGCATTCGAAGGCTCGAGTGACGCTCTTCGGAGCAGTTTCTTTCCATCCCACCACATGTTAAAGAAGTGCAATTTCACTGAGCACCTGGGAATTGTCACACTGCATCTAATGTAGTGGATGATTTTTTTTTTAGCAAATTTCGCCCTCTGTGGACCTTTTATCTTGTTTATTCCAAACACTGCTCACTTGACAATCTCACATTTTCAGCACTTCTAGCATCTTAACTCACCATAAGCCTCTCCTTGCTACACTGGATTTTCAGCTTTTGGCGTTGCCTTGGAATATCTATTTATGCCCGCCAATGCAAGGCGTTCATGGCTCTCATGTGCTGCAGAATACCAAGAATGAATCTTTACATCAATCGCTGTTCTCTTTAGTGAACCTTTATGAGTCATGGGGTGAATTGAATCACTTGATTCTCTACTGCTTTTTTCTCTACTGCTGGTGCTTTGCTGCTCAGAGAAGAACTTATTTGGAGATCCCCCTCACTCAATTAGGGCTTGCTCTTTCCATCCTTGTGCTCCTCCCCTGTGGTGCAAGCGTCAGGGAACATGTCCTGAAGCCAATCTGCAAATCTCTATGATATATCATAGCATCAGGGAGATTCCTTTGTTAGTTATAAGCTTAAAAATTACATTAATATTTTTACGTCAAAAGTTAACTAAGTAACATGTATATCCTGTCTGAGTTTGCAACACACCCTGGCCAATCCCCCACCCTGGGTATCTGCCATTGAACCAGAGGCCAACAGCAACAACTTAACTTGCATAATGTTATAATAGATTTCTTGTCATTGTGTTGGCTTGAGTGTGCTGGCTTAACTAGAGTCAGGTGCAGCACAAGAACGAAGCAGAAGATTCCCCCTCGAAGTAGGCCCTCCAGCCAAGTGTGGAGCAATTTTCATGACGCCGTGGTTAATCCGATTAGGCCATGTCTAATCCTGTTTCATCTGCCACCCCCTGTGATGTCACACTAGCAAGTCCAAGGGGATTAACCGTGTGGTCATGAGAATCGGTGGACACCACTGACTGGAGGGTCTCCTTCGAGGGGCATTTGCCGCTCCATTCTCGAGCTTTATCAGACTATAGTGGTCCATGCTGTTAGCTAAGAGAAAACGACAAAGCATGGCCGTGTAGATGGCCTTATCACTGTTAATGTCCCCAGAAACTATGTTATGTCACAACATGATACCAGCTATGCATTGCAGTGACTTCAAAATGTTCTCTCTCTCTCTTCTAGCTTTGTAACATCCTTTCCTGACTGACAGACAGAGGAAAATTATGAAAACGTGTTTGCTGTGGATATTTTTCTAGAGTGCAGCATTCATTGGAGTATTATACTGATATAAATGTCAGCTAGTGCTTTAAGTACACCTAACACATGAAGCACACCAGAGAAAACAGGGCAGAGTCAAGTCGTTCATCTTTTGTTGCCCTTTAGTCCTGCTGGTATAAGAACAGTGCTGACCATCAACTGGTGAATCAAATTCTCCCCCTAGATCACTAATAGCAAATTCCTAAATTTAGGAGGCGTATTTTCTTTGAATTTTTTTTTTATTTGTGAAGGTTGAACTGCATGGAAGATTGCTTGGGGCAGATTTTGTGGTGTATTCTTTTCACTTGTACCGCAGCAATTTTTGCTGTTTTTTTTTTTTTTTGCATTCTCAAAAGTGCTTAATACCATTGACATTTATTGACTAACCTCATATCTCTTATATTAGGTTTGGTGAAGGCAGGTTGCAAAGCCTTCATTAATTTTGTGACTACTATGAAGATTCATCCTGTGAACACAGATGTTAACAGTGTGTGTTACTTGACATTGCTTTTTATTATTTTTTTAGAATATTCTGGAGTAAGAGTGGTGTTATATGTGCGGTATCGGAAAGAATGCCCGAATAGGTGAAACTTGCCTGCACTGCTCATCTGCCGCTTTTCTTTGTTTTTTTTTTTGTTTTTGCTGCACAGGCCCTGGTGTCTGAGGAGTCGTCGTGGCCAGTGCCTGCACAGGTGGACTTGGACAGTGTGTTGCACTGCGTCCACGATCGACCCAAGCATGACGATGCCCACCTGTCACTGCCCACTCTTCTCGGTGAGTGTGCGACCTCAGTCCTTTGTTCACCTTCCAGCAGCTTTAGGTGAGCACCGAGTCGAAGCAAGTGAGTAAGCCAGCATGGCTTGCCGGGTGACATGCCTTTGCCACGTGTTCTGGCTCAATCCTTTCCTGTGCTTGCTGTTGTCATCGGCATTCTCTGGCCCCATAAACCATTTCCTTGCATTGTAGTCAAGAAAATGGTGTAGAAAGTGGGCTCACATTCGTTTTTTTTTTTTGCCGCCGCGGTGGCTCAGTGGTTATGGTGCTCGGCTGCTGACCCGAAAGACGCGGGTTCGATCCCGGCCGTGGCGGTTGAATTTCTTTGGAGGAGAAATTCTAGAGGCCCGTGTACTGTGCGATGTCAGTGCACGTTAAAGAACCTCAGGTGGTCGAAATTTCCGGAGCCCTCCACTGCGGCGTCTCTCATAGCCTCAGTCGCTTTGGGACGTTAAACCCTATTAGCCAAACCAAACCTTTCCTGTGCTTGCGCCTCCTGTGCTTACTGTCTTTGGCATTTCTGGCCCCATAAACCATTTCCTTGCATTGTAGTCAAGAAAATGGTTTAGAAAGTGGGCTCAAATTCACATTTGCCAGAACCAGAACCGTTCCATGTTAGTATGTATTATGCATTATCCACAAAGAGCCCATTATTTGTGTTCACTCTTACAGCTGAGCTTTATGCTCACTACATCTGGGTTTTGTGCCGAATTGTTATTGCCATAACGTCATTTCTTCATTCATAGAGTACCGTTGCGTTTTGCCTAAGTTACCGCCCCATCTTTAGGCATGCCACCTCTATGTAGTTTTTTAGATTAAGGGCTGGGCTGTGCAGCAGAATTTTTTTTTTTCTTTTTGCTGAGTACTTGTCTGTTGCAGTCTATGTGGGCACTAAAATCTAGACGTGCTGGCATTTTGCATTGCTTCCAGTTGCACCATAAGGCAGCCACTGCTGATGCCAAGTGCTTGAGCCCAGTGTTCTTTGAGCAGCTTGTCCCTTGTTGTTCAGGCTCCTTGTTGTAACCCTCTGAATGTTTAAAACTGCCGTCATTGATCCTCGTGCGGATGGCTTTTCATGCAGATGAAGACGGAGAGCGTGTGCCTGCTGAAAAGCGCACGTCACGACTGGTGACCAAAGCAGTGCCAAGCTTGGGAGCACTGGCAGCCAAGGTATACCACATGCCGGCCGTGGAATTTTACAGTCTTGTGCACTTGCTTCTGTGTGCATGGTTTTACTTTCATTAATATAGCCGCCGCATCTGCATAGGGGGCGTTGCTTGATATTGGAGAGGCCCGCCAACACTCCTGGATTGTGCACCAGCTATGCATGACTTTAACTGAATATGGCTGATTATCTTTCATTCTAATGGTCCAGGGGATCACAAATGCTGCCTTTGGTAGGAATTGTAGTACTTCAACTCTGTGCTTGAGTTTCAGTCAGAGCACTTGTCAGTGTCGCGGCACTGATGAAGACAAATCTCCTTGTTGAAAAGTCGCTGTACCGTGGCACTTTCACTGCCCTTGTTCACCTCTGCTTCCTGTCGGCATCTGCATTCGCACCTCTTCTTTTTGTGAGTTGTGTGTACGCTGCAGCCAGGTGCAAACACAGCATACGCATTCCTGAATAGTAGTGATTGCACAACAGTTCAGTCTGGACACCTCAAATTGAGCACAGAGGTGGTGACTCAGCCCAGCGTGGCCTAGTTACACGTGCCCTGTGATCTGCTTCATTAGCATTCAGCCATTGAGGCTGTTGTGCCAATGGCCCCTTACTCTTAATTGCAGATTCCACGTGCACAGTCAAGGGCCAATAGCTTTGTCCTGCCATACAAGCGGGTAAGTGGTTGCACTGCGTTCACTGCTGCTGTTTCGTGCATGTAACGTTCGCTGCCAGTTCGCTGCCAGCCTGTCTTAGAGGGACACTGATAGTGCCATCATGTTTTTGTGCCGAGTAAAAACGATTCCGCAGCTCTTTCCGGGTATGCTGATGCTTGTCTGACAGCAAAAGGTGAAATATGCTGTGTTACCATATCAGAAGAGGTGGGTGTATTACTTAGGTATCCTGCATTTCAGTTGTTCTCAAACTGAGCTATGTGGAACCCTTGTGCTCCTTGCATTGCTTTTCGGGTTCCCCTATCACTTATATTCATTATCCATGCCTGCCTGAACACTTACCTTTTTTTCACTTGCTTTATTTTCATCGATGTTTATGTATTTTGTTCTGAAGCTTATTATTTCTTGAACTGGTATGTGAAACGTACAGATGCACACCTGTTATGACGCAGAAAGGAGCCCCACGGTACAGTACTACTGAGGCACCTCTTCTAATTAGGCTGTAATTGCTCATAGCAGACTGTTTCGCTGTGTAGCCAGTCAGTGTTAGATTTTGAACATTTTTTTAGCCATGCATTCGCATGCTCTTTCTTGTATGCATGTTGTTAGATGGGAAGGGATGAAATCCTTGTCATACAGGACTCCTCGGCACCTTTTGAAAGCCGCTGGTTCCCCATGCAGTTGCTGGTTAAACTTCCTGCACCAAAAAAATTAAAATACCTTGCCTTTATCGGCGTCAAGTGACTGTTTTCGTCAGGCAAAAAAAAATAAAGGCAAGGGCCTAACAGCCCACAACGTAGTTTGCAGCAGTTTTGAAGGAAACACTGATTCATGTTAACACTTTGTGTGACTGCAGTACAAGGCCGCTGCAGAGCAGGATGCCTCCGAAGGTGAGGAAGCTTCAAGAACGCCAGCTGGCAACCGTCCTGAGCTCCGTGCTGTAAGTACATGGTTCTGCTGTGCACGCATAATGGATATCAACAACTGTGGGGAAGTACACACACTTTACGGTGCATTATTTGTAAAGTCCTGTTTGCAGTCACTGCAGGTTCTTTCCGTCTTTCTTTTTTCATTTAAGGTTCATTGTCGGCAAAATGTGTTGCATGGTAAATGCATCAATATTTTGATACTGTGTTCTTTTCTTAGAGCACTGCACTCACAATCGCCCACCACAAATCACGATTCAAAATGTGCTGTAGCGTAGTAATTATTTGCAACAGCATTTTTCTAAGCTTGGTTGCGGCTTTTGAGACTTTTGACTCAATTGTGGAGATGTGATGGCTTCCTGTGGGTAAGAAATGTTCTATGGAAAAACTCAATTTTTTCGAAGAGGGAAGTTCAACAACTGCATTGCACAAATAGGACCTCAGCATGCAAAGCTGGTTCGTGTTACCGTGCTCACAGGGGGGTTCTCACTGCGAGTTCAAGTTCATAGAAGAACTTGTTGTTGGGCTAGTTGGTAGTTATTCATCATTAAAATCAAAGGCGCCAAACCATACACACACACACACACAGGTCAAGTTCATGTACACTCTGTAAAGACGAAGACGAACATTCTGTGCAGCGGCGGCAGTGCCATCGCTGCGCGTGCTTTGGGCTCGCTTTGGCTGACCGTAGACTGTTGCCGCCCTGCTCCTTTAATAAGGTCCCAGTACCTTTAATAAACCCCCGTCTTACATTTGGTGGAGTCGCCGGGTAACGATATCGGCTCTGGAGCTCCGTAACCGCACTCTTCCACCACCTGCTATGCCTGTGGACACCCAAAATCAAGCCGTGCAAGCAGGCCCACCGACTGTCATCTGTGCCGGCTCCCTTCGCCAGCGGGACCCGGCTGTCTTCAGCGGAACAGATGAGCAGGACGTGGAAGATTGGATCGCATCTTACGAACGTGTGAGTCTCTATAACAAATGGGACGACGAGACTAAGCTAAACAATGTCATTTTTTATCTTACTGGTGTCGCCAATTTATGGTACCGCAACCATGAAGGGGACGTTGGAACTTGGTCGGCCTTCAAGACGAAGTTCCCCGAAGTGTTTGGTCGCCCAGCCGTCAGACAACTCCGTGCCGAACAGCGCTTGCGTGAACGGTCGCAGCAGGTCGGCGAAAGCTTCACTAGCTACATAGAAGACGTAATCGCCCTCTGCAACCGAGTGAACGTCAGCATGCCGGAAGCTGACAAGATAAAGCAGATCCTGAAAGGTATTGATGATGACGCCTTTCAAATGCTGCTAGCGCGGGACTTGCGCACCGTTTCAGAAGTCATCACGCAGTGCCAGAGCTTCGAGGAGCTGCGGAAGCAGCGGGTCCTGACTCGTCAGCATTCAGCTCATGTAGAGTCACTTGCTGGACTGACACCCGCAGCTGATAACTCCTCTCTGCTGCAGCAAGTCAAAGACTTTGTGCGTGAGGAGGTGGCCTGTCAGCTTTCTCTTTTGCCTAGCCCTCAGGGGTCGCCACCATATTTTGCTCCGGCTCTCCAACATGCTATTCGCGAGCAGGTTGCTGAGGCGCTTCCGTCCGCCCATTTACCATCACGTGTCGCTGCTCCACTGACGTACGCTGACGCCGCTCCCAGACCTGTCGCCACGCCTCTGAGTTATGCCAACGTCGTCCCAAGACCTGCCGCCCGTCCACTGACTTACGCCGAGGTCGTTGCTCAAACTCAGCCGCCTACGTACCCTACGGTGTCAGTGCCCGTACCAGCGCCGGCACCTTATATGCGACCCTCTCCACGAGGCCGAGATCCCTGGCGCACGACGGATAACCGGCCTATTTGCTACACCTGCGGATTGCCTGGACACGTAGCCCGCTATTGTCGTCGCCGTCTCCCAGTCTCGACACCGCCGGCCGGGTACTGGCCTCCAGCGCGTCAGTACTCTGCGTCTGCTGAGCCCCGTCCGTCGACTCGTCCGTTCTCCCCCGAACGCTCACAACTTGCCGATCGCCGTTCCCCTTCGCCGCGACACCGCTCCATCTCTCCGATGCGTCACCGACCTAATAGTTCTCAAGAGGAAAACTAGATGCCGCAGTTCCTGAGGCAAGAACTGCGTCCCCGTCGAACTACCAAAGACCTCAGCTGTCACCTGCGAACCTGATTGACGTTTCTGTCGAGGGAATTTCTGTCATGGCCCTTGTCGACACTGGCGCCGCAATTTCAGTAATAGACGCACAACTTTGTCGCCGCTTGAAGAAAGTTAAGACGCCAATTGCCGGTCTCTCGCTGCGCACGGCCAGCGCTCAGTACATCAAGCCGTCAGCAGCTTGCACAGCACGAGTTTTGATTCAGGACGTCCTATATACAATCGAGTTCGTCGCCCTGCCGTTTTGTTCCCACGATGTTATTTTGGGCTGGGATTTCCTGTCTCGTCATGCTGCGGTCATAGATTGCGCTCGCGCTGAAGTCGGATTCTCTGCCTTGCCCCAATCGCTGCCGGACGCTGCTCTCTCGTCGCCATGTATGTCGCCGAAGACATCAACCTGCCTCCGTGCTCTTCCGTCCTTGTGCGCCTCTGTTGTGACCCTCTCCGTGATGACACTGTACTTTTCACGCCCGCTCATACTTTTCTCCGCCGAAAGTGTCTTCCCCTGCCTTACGCCGTTCTGACTATCTGTGCTGGCCTATCCGTGCTGTGGGTCTGTAACCCGTTCTCCTGTCCTAGTGCTTTGCGCCGTGGCGAATGTGTCGGCAGTGTCCAACCCATCGCGTCTATTATAACCCGTGAGGAGATTGACGAAACATCGCACATCAATCTCACAGCGCTCAGCCCACCATCTTCTACGCCCACTCCTTCCTCTACAAAACTGTTTCTCCGCTCCATCGATGCAGATCTTACTCCGCCGCAGCGCAAGCAGCTTCTCCACTTGCTCCACCAGTTCAGCGCCTCCTTCGACTGCAATCACAGCTCCCTTGGCCAAACCTCGACTGTCACACATCGCATCGACACAGGTGCCCACACTCCTCTACGGCAGCGCCCCTATCGTGTGTCGACAACCGAGCGCCAAGTCATTGAAGATCAAGTCGACCAAATGCTCAAGAGCGGCGTCATTCAGCCCTCAAGCAGTCCTTGGGCTTCGCCAGTTGTGCTTGTCAAAAAGAAAGACGGCTCCATCCGTTTCTGTGTAGACTACCGCCGCCTTAACAAGATCACGCGCAAGGACGTATATCCCCTGCCACGCATCGATGATGCGCTAGACTGCTTGCAAGGTGCCGAAATATTTTCTTCTTTGGATCTACGCTCCGGGTACTGGCAGGTACCCATGGAAGAGGCCGATCGCCCCAAAACAGCCTTTGTAACCCCTGACGGCCTATATGAATTTACTGTGATGCCTTTCGGCCTTTGTAATGCTCCTGCCACCTTTGAGCGGATGATGGATACCATTCTGCGTGGGCTGAAGTGGAAGACCTGCCTCTGTTACCTCGACGACATCGTCGTGTTTTCGCCTGACTTTGACACTCACCTCTCCCGACTGAAGCACGTTTTGACCTGCCTCTCTGACGCCGGCCTTCAGCTCAACTTAAAGAAATGTCATTTTGCCGCCCGCCAACTTACCATTTTAGGCCATGTTGTCTCTAAGGACGGTGTCCGTCCGGACCCGGCTAAACTTCGTGCTGTGGCTGCGTTTCCTCGACCTACTTCTATCAAAGATCTGCGCAGCTTCCTGGGTCTGTGCTCCTACTTCCGTAGGTTTATACGCAACTTTGCCTCAATTGCTGCACCTTTGACACAACTTCTGTCGGGCAGTTCCGACCTTTCTCAGTGGTCCCAAGTTTGTGACGAAGCCTTCGATTCTTTGCGCCGTATCCTCACCGCACCGCCGATACTCCGCCATTTCGACCCAAACGCGCCTACCGAGGTCCGTACTGACGCCAGTGGGGTAGGCATCGGCGCCGTACTCGCACAACGCAAATCTGGCTTCATCGAATACGTCGTTGCCTATGCCAGCCGCACGATAACAAAGGCTGAATCTAACTACTCGGTCACTGAAAAAGAGTGTCTGGCGATAGTTTGGGCCCTTACCAAGTTCCGCCCTTACCTCTACGGACGCCCGTTTGAAGTCGTGACCGACCACCATGCGCTATGCTGGCTTTCCTCTCTGAAAGATCCATCCGGTCGCCTCGCGAGGTGGGCCCTTCGCCTCCAGGAGTACGATATCCGTGTCGTGTATCGTACTGGCCGCAAACATCAAGACGCCGATGCTCTATCCCGCTGCCCACTTCCAGCCAATATTTCCAGCCTTTCCGCCTTCGACGCCTCCTCACTACTGCTTCACATCAGCGCCATGCCTTCGGCGCAGCGTGCCGACCCATGGATCTCTTCTCTTATTGACTTCCTCACCAACCCTACGGCTGGTTCGCCTTCGCGCGCTCTTCGCCGCCATGCTTCCCATTTCTCAATACGTGATAACCTCCTTTATCGCCGCAACTACACCTCAGACGGCCGCAAGTGGTTGCTAGTTATTCCTCGTCACCTTCGCTCGGAAGTCTGCGCCCATTTTCATGCTGACCCGGAGTGTGGTCATGTCGGAGTGTTCAAGACCTACGATCGCATCCGACTACGATATTATTGGCGTGGCATCTACACATTCATCCGCAAATACGTGCGGTCATGCCTTACCTGTCAACGTCGCAAGCCACCTCCTCATCGTTCTGCTGGAGAATTGCAGCCGCTACCTTGCCCGCCACGCCCATTTGACCGCGTCGGCATCGACTTATACGGTCCCCTCCCGTACACTTCGGCCGGCAACCGTTGGGCTATCGTCGCGGTTGACCATTTGACAAGGTATGCCGAAACCGCAGCCCTTCCAGCCGCCACAGCCTCAGAGGTGGCCTCGTTTGTTTTAAACCGATTCATCCTTCGTCACGGCGCCCCTCGCGAGCTGCTGAGCGACAGAGGCCGCGCCTTTCTGTCGGATGTTGTGAAAGCACTGCTCACCAAGTGCAGTATTATTCATCGAACCACCTCCGCATATCATCCGCAAACCAACGGTCTCACCGAGCGCTTTAATCGTACTCTCGGTGACATGTTGTCTATGTATGTCTCTTCAGATCAGTCAAACTGGGATCTTGTCCTTCCGTACGTAACCTACGCGTACAATACCGCAACGCAGTCCACTACCGGATTTTCTCCTTTCTTTCTCCTTTACGGCCGTCACCCTTCTGCTACCATCGACACCATTCTCCCGTACCAACCCGATGCTTCTGAGTATACGCCTCTATCTGAAGCCGCCCAGCACGCCGAAGACTGTCGCCGCATCGCCCGTGCCCTCACGACTGACACCCAGTGCAGAGAGAAATCCCGCCACGACCTCAGCCAAACAACACCACACTTCGCCAACGGCTCCCTTGTGTGGCTCTGGATTCCGACGAATACTCCGGGTTTGTCATCAAAATTTCTTGCCAAGTACCATGGCCCATACCGCGTCCTGGAGCGCACATCTCCAGTTAATTACACTGTAGAACCTCTCCACCCATCTTCTGATCGCCGCCGCCGTGGACGCGAGACTGTTCACGTCCAGCGCCTCAAGCCATTCTACGACCCAGCTGTCCTGCCCGCGCCCTGAGTCGCCAGGTTGGCTCCTTTTCTCCCCGGGGGCAATTGTAAAGACGAAGACGAACATTCTGTGCAGCGGCGGCAGTGCCATCGCTGCGTGTGCTTTGGGCTCGCTTTGGCTGGCCGTAGACTGTTGCCGCCCTGCTCCTTTAATAAGGTCCCAGTACCTTTAATAAACCCCCGTCTTACAACTCTAACGAGCGTGTCATCACAGATTTACAGGTTCAACTGTCATTTCTGTAAGCGATCCTTCGAAAGAAGAGAAACTTCAGAGTATCACTGTGGTCTCAATCTCTTTTCTGTGTCTCTGTGCTTGTCACTGGACCCACTTCCGTACCTTTCTTCACTGCATTCTCTCTCTCTCTCTCTTCATTGTCTTCTATTTTTCTTTATTGAGCTACACCTGAGGGCAGTGTTCTTACTGGTACTCACCTATGGGGCAGAAACGTAGAGGCTAACAAAGAGGGTTCAGCTCAAGCTAAGGACAACGCAGAGAGCTATGGATAGAAAAATGATAGGTGTAACATTAAGAGATCGGAAGTGGGCGGAGTGGGTGAGAGAACAAACGTGGGTTAATGATATCCTAGTCGAAATCAAGAGGAACAAGTGGGCTTGGGCACGGCATGTAATGCAAAGGCAGGATAATCGATGGTCCTTAAGGGTATCGGAGTGGATTCCAAGAGAAGGCAAACGTATCAGGGGCAGAAAGTTAGGTGAGCAGATGAGATCAAGAAGTTTGCGGGGATACAGTGGCCGCAACTGACAAAGGACAGGGTTAATTGGAGAGACATGGGAGAGGCCTTTGCCCTGCAGTGGGCGTAGTCAGGATGATGATGATGACGATGATGACGACAATGACGATGATCATGGTGGAGTGGACGACCTTGGGGGCAGGCTGTCCAGCTTCTGTATCATAATATTTGTTGATATTTCGTATTGCTCGGGGTTTGCTAGAAGCCTTTCAGGAAATTGTGTGCATTGCTGTTCAGTGCATTTGTTGACACCACTTCACCTGTTCTGGTGCAGGCTGAGGAAGAGGCCTCCACCAGTGAAGTGACCCCTGAAAAGGAGCAGCAGCAGCAGCAGCAGCAGGAGGAGGAGGTGGATGAGGAACAAGAAGCCCCCCCAGCAGCCCCGTATGAGGACACAGCTTTGAATGAGCCTCTTCGCACACCAAAGGTATGTGCCCTGGAAGTTCTGCCCTTTACTTTGCTGCACTTATGTCCTTGTGTTCACTCTGCTGTGTTGTTTGCTTATTAGTGTATGAGCCAGCTTTCTCAACAGTGGACATTGCTGCTGGCTCCATTGCAGCTTGTTGTTGGGCTAGTTCTTTCTTTCTTGATTTTTATTTCTTTTGACTCTGAAATATGAGCAGGAGGTAGTCTCGAGGCCCGACAGGGTCAGGAGCCCCAGGTAGCAAAATCGGCATGCAGCACAAACGTGTTAATTAGTGAGGACAAAACTTATACAGAAATACAGTAGCCGACCGATTTTTTGGACTCGCAGTATTTCGGACTTCAATGAGGAACCGTCATGCACCCTATAGGATCATGCGTACATATTCACGACCAATATTTTGAACTCTATGAAGTCCAAAAGTTCGGTTTTTCGGACTATATTATACACTAGCAGTACTGTGAAGATCTTTTTTTCAGCCTAATATACGAGCGGGTATTGCTATAGTATACTAGAATACTGTAGCATTGCTGTCGCAACCAAGCAGTTCTTCACCATCGTGAGAGGGGCCATCTTGGATTTAAATGGAGTCAATCGAACGGACTGGCTTGGCTATTTGTTCATCGTTGCCAATCGAGATAATGGCACTCTCAACGTTGCCATCGAAGTGGCCTACGAAGAAGAGTACGTGATCGTGTTGATAGCAGGAAAGCTGCAGTTGTCTGCCGTGGCTTAGCTGATGCTGCCCACGGTGCCCACGGTGATGCTGCACAAGTTCACAGATTTTTCGGGCTGCTTGATAACTCTGACTTTTTTTCTAGCTCCCGCCAAGTCTGAAAAATCGGTCAGCAGCTGTATTAAACTGACATCAGTTGGCTTAATATGAAACAATACACATGTACACCATATGCATGTGTAATATTTATAGAAATTACGCATGTACTGTCGGCGTGGAGTGAAATGCAAACAAGAAAAAAGAAAACAGGTGCATTAAAATGAGGAGATCTTATGTGACAAAGACTGAATGCTGAAGCACTTGATTTTCTCTTTGATTTTCTCTGATTTTCTCTTCGATGGCAGGAAGTCTGCTGCATAGAAGTAGTGCATGCATTTCTTCTCCATGAGCTGATATTTTTGGGTTCTTGCATTTAGATTTCAAATATCCTGTTCATGTTTCATTTGAAACAGATGGTATGTATCAGCACTTACTTAGTATTGCATACACACACTCTACCAGACACACAGCACATACAACATATGTACAGTGGTGAGCAGCCTTGTCTAGAGTGCTCGGGCGGTGCACTTCCTTGCAAACAAATCCAGATTTTGTGGCAGCCTCTAGGGTCCAGCTGCAACGCTTGCACGGAAGTAGCGCCAGATAGCCTCGTAAACAAAGCAGGCACGAAAACTTTGCCCTGTAATGAGGGGCTGCTCTCTAATTTCGGTTTTTGTTACCAAGTGCGCACTGCTCAAGCGCTCTAGACAAGGCTGCTCACCACTGTACATTGTCTCTGACTCAAACTTTCTAGCTAATCAGAAATAAGGAAAAGAATGAGCTTATTTCACAAATATAATGTGATATATTTTTTAAATCTGAGCTGCTGACAGTCAACCTGCCTCCTTATTATTCAACAAATGAGGAGTCTGTAAAGTTAAGCTCTGACTGCTATAGTTCTAGTCAGAGCTGCTCACATCCTTATTTTTTGAATAGCTAGAGCTGCAAGGATGCTGCGCGTCGACTTCAGTGCGCAACTATTTTTTGTCCAGTGAGGGGCACTATTTAGGACGGTTGATTTATATTCAGAGTCATCTTTTACGTAGAAGTATACTGCAACTTTTTTAGTATGTAGTACTTGTAGTCGGCACTGTGTACTCAGAAATTAGTGCATCAGGGACCTGACAATAAGGCGAGGGGCGGCAGTCGGGAGAGCTTGTAGTTGTCATATCACATCAAGAATCCTCAAGATGAATCAAGTTCTCTTTTTATGGCGCTCCTCTTGCGGAGCAAAGAGGATGCATCGTGCTGAATTGTCTGATTTGCAGAAGTCACGACGTGGCAAGCGAAAGAAGCCTGACCCTGATGTGGGCCTATTTCCCGATGGCCAGACGTATAATTCGCCTCATGTCAGCACCCCATCCAGTGAAACAGTGGAGGAGGGCAGTGAAGGTGGACCCAGTTTCCAGCCCTTCGATTACAACAATGCTCAGACTCCCAAAGGTAATAAAAAAGGCGTCAGAGGATGGCAGACTGTGTTAACCCTCTATAATGCCCAGGTAGCGAAAATGTCGATTAAAAGTTGAATAAAAGCATTTCATTGCTACTGGCTCCCACTGCTGAAAAGTTAGGTTCGTTAGGCAAACTATGACGACTGTATTATAAAAATTAGCAAGTTATGATAAATAAATGTCTAAGAACCATATGCACACATACTCAGGTGCATGCAATAAATTGCTAGCAAAATTAAAACTCATTATACCACCTGCCTGTGCCATAGTTTGTCTGTGGATATTTGTTTCCTGTGGTGCTAGCTCTTGGTGTACATAATCTTTCATCAGGCATACTGCATCTGTCAGGCGTTGTTGACACTTTGGCTGAGCTTTCAGAAATATGTTGTTTGTGCAGTACTGTGAGGAACTGGCATGCTGTTGTGAGCATTAGGGAAAATGATTCGTGTTTTTGCAGTCTGTGTCGTATGTGACATGCTGGGCATTACAGGGTTAATGTGCATTAGTTTTTCAGCTGTTTTGCATGGCAGTCACCGTGATACTTATTTATGTTGAAGCTGACTTGGCTGCTAGAAATATTTGTGAAGGCAGTTTGGGTTTGGGTGCTTTCTCGTTGCTAAGCTCTGCATTGAATTACGTTTTTTTTTGTTCCCCATGGTGTAACATTCCTGCTTTTTCCAGCTATCAACTTTTATCATGGCTGCTTTATTCCTCTCATTAAATGTTGCTGGTTATTTTACGTTCAGAAAAAATTCACTGGACTTTTAATGCTTGTAGTAATGCCAATTTCAGTGACAGCTGAGTTGGTACTAAATGCCGATGCCATTTGGAGTGTGTGACCATATGCCATGCACAATTGCGCACAGTCGCTCGTCTATATAAGGCTCATGAAAGCTGTGACAGGCGCAGCGAGGGATACAGATGAAGGGGAGAGTGCAGGTGACGATGTGATTTCACCGAACATGCCATATACAGCTGCCGCCATAAAACGAATGTTTTGCATGCAGCTTTTAACGCGATAGCATTAAAGGCCCCACTCACCAGAAAATTTGGTGTCGGCGTTGTCGGTGTCGGCATCGGCGTTGTGAGATAAAAAAATCATGGGCATGGCTCTGGCAGGTGGTCCCCAGAGGGCAACGTAGGAGGCAGGTGGCCCACCTAGGTCATGTGACCTTGCAGCATCACTACAATGGCAGGTGGCAGTTATTATTGGTTGCTCGGGAAGAGCAACCTGGGCCACACAGTGTGCACTGCTGGGAGCACCTCTCATAGCAGTGCAATGGCGCATCACTTAACTGCTGCCCCACTGCGCCAGCAGGGGTATGAGTACTCCCAGGGATCTATGAATGCAAAGTAAAGAATGACAAATGCTGCATATATTGGCATTAACCTATTAACGCTATCCTGTCATACCCTTGAGGCAGAGCTTAAGTGTCCCATCCAATTTTTTTCATCAACTTATCTGCATAAGATATGGGTGTACTAAATTAAACCATTGTTTCTAAATCCATTTGTTTTTTAGAGGAACCATTTTTTATCGAATTTAGCTGTTTTCCACTCTCCCACAATGTTTGGCATGATGGCTAATTATAGTTGGCATTATGAAACACACTTCAGCAATCCAATATGTCTATCAGCCAAGGGGGTTAAGCAAGCTTGAACAAGCCAAACTTATTACTTGGGGGAATGATGCAAGCATCATCATCATCGTCACATTAGTTTATGTGTGTGTCCAAATTACACATTTAAAAGGTGTACCTGCAGATTGCGCAAAAAAGAGCACTTGTGTGCGGGAATTGGGAATCATCCGAAGTGCGGTCTTAGTAGAGAGAAAGCAATATACAGTCAAGCCCACTTATAACAATATTCAAGTGCCATGGAAATACCATTGTTATAACCAATAATTGTTATAACAGGGTTGTGTCGAAAAAAAAGAAAGGATGACAAACTTCAGAGCATTTATTGACAGTAAATACCCAGAGGGGTTTGATTGTTCTAATGCCTGTAAAAGCTTGTTAAATCGAACTTCAGGGAACCGGAACAATGTTCACCGTTCACCGATGACCAAAGCACCGCCATCACTGCGCCACCGGGAGCTTTGCACACCTCCACGTCACAGGAATCAAGCCGGCTTTTTGGAAGCTATTCTTATGGGAAATTCAAGAAGCATGTAGAACTAAGGGTGCGGTTACAGCTGACAAGAGAAAAACCGTGCTGGCTGCATGCACGCGTGCTGCACTGACTGATTGGGGGTACGCATGGCGTGCGTAGCCAATGCAGCAATGCAGCAGCTCTCCTGATGCGATGACGCCTGCCTCTTTTGCTTTCGTGGCGTTGCTGCGCCAGCTTAGTCCATTGGTCGGCCCCACACATGCACGCTTTTGTGTTGTAAGCATGGTTTTGCTGGTGTGGTTGTAGCATTTCTTTTCTTTTTCTGTAATGGTTGACACTCAATTACCAGATTTAATTGTTATAACCAATAATGTGCCTTGACAGCATTGCTATAAGCAGTTTATTTTACCATAGAACACATGGCAAAGCTGATGGTGCCATGACCGACCAGTGTTATATCCGATATATTGCTATAACCAGTATTGTTATAAGTGGACTTGACTGTAGTTCACCATAGCATTGAGAAGCTTTACTTATCTGTCGGAGGCAAAAAGGTTGACATGAGTAACTGGTCCTTTATTTTTGAGCTGTACTTTGAGCATGACCAATTTGTGATACTTCTCTCCTCACAGCCAATGCGCAGAAAAAGAAGCCTTGGAGTTACAACCCTGAGAAGCCCGCCGACGTGAAGGTGGGTACGGTACCACTGCAGCGTCTGATGTGCAGTCATGCGCTGCGAGTCGTGGGACTTGCTTACTCTGTTGCAGCCCGGAAGACGGAAGCGCAGGAGGCAACAGGTCAAGAGCCACACATTTGGAAACCAGGATGGTGGTCCTGCTGCCAAGTGGCCCAAGCGATGACCAGCTCGTTGTTGCTACAGCTGTGGGGGGGGGGGGGGGGTCATTAAACCTGTTTTTCATTTCCCTGGTTGCTTTTCAGTAGAGATGCCTCGCTACTTGTCCTCTGGCATCACCTAAAGGGAGGAGGGGAAGAAAATGAGTGTCCATAAGGTTATAAAATGAATACAGTGAAATCTCATCCGTTCATTCATTTACTGTTGCTGTAAGCACCTGAGGAGCTAAACAGGAGTGGAGAAATAAAGACAGAGTTTAGCAGTGATACAGAGTAAAAATTCCGTACAAGGTAAAAGTTAATCCGAACCTGTTAATTTAAGCTTCCACTTTGTCCGAACCGACGCTTTGGCCTCTTCAAGGTCCTGTTTATGAAAAAGGCACTCCTTAAGGGTCACTGAGAACAACTACATACAATTATTGTTTTTAGTATAAATTGATTCTCTGGCTCTTTCTGGCAATGCTAACGTTTGACCAGCAGCAATAGATGTGTTCATTGATGAAAAAAAAATTGAATTTAGAAATTTTCCAGCCAGTCGATTCAAACTCGTGATGTCCGTACCGAAAAGAGCAGGTTGCCATTGTTTTGAAGGGAGTAGAGGTGTAGCATAGCCTCCGGGATCTGCACCTAAAAATCGGTGTTGATGCATGCATTTTACTCGCGAAATCGGTCGGTGATGGCAACACCTATATTTCATTTCTTGGTCTTTTCTAGCTTTTGCCACCGTGGTGGCTCAGTGGTTATGGCGCTCGGCTGCTGACCCGAAAGACGCGGGTTCATTCCCAGCTGCGGAGGTCGAATTTCTGTGCAGGTGAAATTTTAGAGGCCCATGTACTGTGCAATGTCAGAGCACGTTAAAGAACCCCAGGTGGTCAAAATTTCCGGAGCCCTCCACTACGGCGTCTCTCATAGCCTCAGTCGCTTTGGGACTTTATACCCCACATAAACCGTGAACTTTTCTAGCTTTTGAAGCTCCATTTCTGGTGAGACTGGTTTCTCTGCAATTAGAACATGGTACCCTATCGAAACAGGCTAACTTCTATTCATCCCAAGTGTCCTTTTAAATAACTGAAACAAATATTCTACCTCCTTCGATTTTGAATTATTAAGTGTTAGCTATACTGCTGTTTTAGATATTGTGTAATGCATGACATACAGGGGGGTGGAAAATGGGAAGAATAGCAACCCATGGTGTTGGTCACAAGAGTACAGCACCCACTGGTGAATTAGCTGTGCTGTTGTAGAGTCTCTGCTTCATCTGTGTTCTTTTCGTTTTGATGAGGCTCTTGCTTGGGCCAGGGTTTAGCCTGTAGTATGCTTAAATAATAAATAAGACGCTGCACATATAGAATGTGGTTAAATGCAAATGAAGGGCAGTCGCCAAGGGACAGATTTCTTGGAATGTCCCCTTGTGGCACCTCATGCAGCTTGGCAAGAAAGCTTTGTTTCCTCAACACAGTCATTGCTATTGTCCTGTCTTTGTTAATAGCATGCGTGTCAGACTCTATGAACGCAATCAATGACCTGTAACAGGCATCATAACTGAAGAGGCTGGTAAGAAATGTAAGATTCCTTACATTTGCATTAAAGTGACCTTGGGAGCAAGGGCAAAGTTGAGCATACCATCCAATCTGCGTGTTACTAGAATTCCAAGCTGCGGAGTATGCATTTCTTCTCCACAAGCTTGTGTGTTATTATGCCAGAACTGGAGTGTCAAAATTTAATGCAGAACAGGTTTATGGTTTACAGGCGTTTAACACCTCAAAGCGACTCTGGTCTATGAGGGACACCGTAGTGATGGGCTCTGGAAATTTCAACTACCTGGGGTTCTTTAACGTGCACTGACATCACACAGTACTCGGGCCTCAAGGATTTCGCCTCCCTCAAAATGAGACCGCCGTGGCCGGGATCGAACTCGTGTCTTTCAGGTCAGTTGCCGAGCGCCGTAACCACTGAGCCACCGCGGCATTAATGCAGAACTACTCACCTTGTTGAGAAACTCTGAATAGTTAATGCGACCATCCTTGTCTGCATCCACCTCTGCTATGATTTTTTCAGCCTCTTCAAGCGTCATGTGTTGTCCAATCTGGAAAAAATAATTTGAAATCATTGCATTGAGAGCACTGTAACAACCCACACTACTACTATAGACTATGCACTAAAAGTTCTTGCCCTTTAATAGATGGTAAGAAAATTTAAATGCTCTTTGGGGCATATCTGCCTTAAGGTGTTAAATTATAATATATTAACACTGTTACTTCTGCATGGCCATGTTGGCCATGTATTTTAGTTGGTAAATTATGCCGCAGCTAGCTAAGATGAAAGCACGAAGAGTCGTATCTTTGTAGTGTAGCACTGCTCCTTAGCATGACAAAACAGCTACTGCTGCAGTTTCCGAAAAATAATTTGAAATTGTAGCAGGCAGCTTGGACAGTTTCAACATCATTTCAAGTACTCGCACAGACAAAAGCAGGCACATGCGATGGAAGTTCAGGATGATTGGTGGTGCATGTCTGCATTGGCAACTCCAGTGACATTATGCACGGCAGTTCATTCCAAAACAATTGCATCAAGAATGTTTTGTTAGATAGCTCATTTTCATGCAATTTATAATGGAAACAGCGCATAGAACAACACCCGAGAAATAGAATAATTTAAGACGGGCCACAGCTGTTGCTTGTTTGCTTGACTATTAAATATGACCTGTTTTTGTCATCAATAGAAACCAACGGGCCCACCTCTGGATTCTATTGCATTCATAAAATTTACTTTTCTGCTTGCATTGAATGGAGCGTTCGTCACAATATTTGTGTGCCTCGTGATACCTGTGAAGCTAAATTCAGCTATTCGTGCAATGAAACTTTTCTGCACCATTTGCCCAAGCTATGCAAGCGGCACGAAAAGCGCGTACGTTAGTGAAGATGTTGGCGAGCTCGGCCTTCGTGATGTACCCATTGGAATCCCGATCGAAGACTTGGAACGCCTTGAGCACGTCTTCACGAGTGTAGATGCGTGCCGACATCTTGCGCACCATGAAGGCAAGGAACTCCTGGAAGTCGATGCTCCCGTTGAAGTCCCGGTCCACCTGACGCACGATGCGCGCCATCTCGTCGGCGCTTGGCCGTTCGCCGAGCGCGCACAGCACCATCTCGAGCTCGGAGCATGAGATGACGCCGTCGCCGTTGCGGTCGAACAGCAGGAAGGCGCCTTTGATGTCGGCGATCTCTTCGGGCGAAAGTTGCTTGCTGTGCGCCATTTGCGCGAGCGCCTGCGATATGAACGCATATGCGCACTGCCATTTTTAATCTTGACTGTTTGCGCCTGCTGGGACTGTCATTTGTGTACTTACTACTTATCCTGGGGCCGTGAACGCCACCAAAAACAACGGCTCGTGCCCGTGTATCACGCGCTCGCGCGCGCGTGCGGATGGACTGTGCGAAAAAAGAAAAAAAGGTAAGAACGTATTTGCGCTTTTGTGATGTGCACCTGTGTAATGGAGTCGCGACATCGGTGAGTGATGTGAATCCGCGAGGGGGTCTTTTGCGTTCCGCAGCTAGAGCGTTCGTTTTTCAGTGCAGACGCTTGAAATACTTTGTTAGGAAAGTGCTTCAAGACGCTTCAAGTCGAGAAAGGAGCTAGCGTTCGCTCACAAGCAACTTGCGGGAAGTCTTGTGAGCGAACGCTAGCTCCTTTCTCGACTTGAAGCGTTCCGTGGAAGCACTCCGAGCGAACGGATACTCGAGCAGCTGTTTTGTCGAAAGGACTCGCAAAAGACGCGCCTTGGAAGAGCAGACGACGAAACCGACGGGAACGGCGGGACAGCTTTTCAGTTGCGTAACTTCCTGTCCTGCGGCCTGGCGGGTTGTTGCACTTCCTGATCCTTGAATGTCGCTTCACCTCAGCGATTGGCATTAGCGGCGGTTTATTATGTTGGTTCTTGAAAATGTGTGCCGCGGTGGTCCGTGTGTGATGTGCCGTGTCAAACGCGCTGCTCGCTGTGCTCTAACCAGCTAAATGCACGACCAGATAACCGCGCAGTGCTGTAGCGTACACGCGTTTCGGGAATCCCGAAACGATGCCTTAATGTTTGTGTTGTGCGTCCGTTCGTACTCGGAACAATTTGCTAGCTGTGTTCCACAGTGTGGCAACCGATGAACGCACCATGGTTTGCTGAAGACGGATATTACCATGCCTTCGAAACAGCAGCTGGATAAAATAGCCTGGCAGTGGACTGAAACAGTGGACCCGGCAGATGTAAAGCAAGAACACATCGAGGCCGCCTACCGAGTCAGATGTGGCTCTTGCGAGGCAAATACGTGCAGGTGAGTGTGCGTGTTGTGAAGGAGGTATGATGCTGCGCTATCATCAGCTCCTGGCACGGTACAGGTGCCGGCATGCGCTCTGACAGTCGACATTGCACTCGGTGCAAAACACGCGGGAAATACAGTCGCGGCTGCCGTGAGCACACGTTTCGCGCTGCAGCATCTGACAGCCGCCTTTAATAAAAGGGCTGTCCTGTATATTTTTTTGATGTGACGTAATGGCGTAGTACAGGCTCACCGCACAAGTATTATGGCGCGACTGCTGCCAACGCGCTCCCGCCAAACGCGTCGCGACACCGGTTTGCTTTAGCTTTCGTTCGAGTACGGGTGCCGGGCCAGAACATGACTTATGGTATGGGGTACTGCAGTTATAGTCAGCATCTTGTGCATGCAGAAAAAAGAAACCGCGAATATAGGAAGCTTAAGGAGATAGCTGTACTCTTAACCAAAATGCGACTCGTTATGTATGCGCACTTCGTTGTCAACCTCGTATGTCAATTGTCTTTTAAAGGCGAAACTGTTCAGGAAATCCCCGTTGCTTGTCTGGTCTCGGAGAACGCAGTTGGTTGCAAGAAATCAAAGACAGCGCCTGGCATGATGTGGATGACCCTAATGCAGAAAGGAGAGCCGAGGTAAGGAGAAACGAGGTTGTTTGAAATTATCGCACCTAATTGTGAAATATTTGTAGGGAGGCTTTGTTGGCCTGAAGAACCTTGGTGCAACCTGCTACCTGAACAGCTTCCTGCAGGTACGTAAGCTAAAATGATGTTACCTGGGAAGCAACAATTCTGTAATATTGGCTGAGCCTCTCGCTACAGGTGTGTTGAGCAGTCAGTTCTTGTGTGCAACCTGACAGAGTGAGGTAGTTAGTTCCTTGTAGGGAAGCAACAGCATGGAAGAATTATGGCTGAAGTTTAAGATCAACGAAAGTGCATAAAGTAGCGGCAATCATTCTTCCCTGCTATGCATTCACCTGTCATTGCCATTTGGGCTTATCTAGTAATGTGCGCATTCCGTTAGGGGCTTCCAGAATTTTTTTTTTCCTATTCAGGTGTTGTACCATAACCCAGCGTTTCGGCATTCGCTATACATGTGGGATCCTGAGGAGGATCCACAAGAACGTGGAAAGTTCCCAGCTTCGAACGGTTGGTGTTTTTTTGTGTATTGTGCGTACGCTTGAGACACATTTGGAATTTAAAAACATTCAGGGTTGTAAGACTAGTAGATGACAGCACATGCTCTCTAAGCTACGAAGCAAAGGTGCCAGTTGGTGCAGGTAACACTTAAAATTAAAGCTCTTATTGAAGCCCTCATTCGTTTCCACATTAAGAAAATCTTCCTGAAAAAGAAAACTCGGTTGTGCTTCTGTTTCATTTTGGGTTGCATGCATGCAGCTAAAATGTGAAGGGATGCAGCTCTAGAGATTACTTTCGCATCGTTGATAGTAAGGATACTAGTAGTGAAATGCTATTGCTTTGTGCAGGGCTGGTAAAGTTTCAGTGCTTTACACTGCCATTCAGTGCAGAAGGGAAGCTACTTTTCATGATCTGCCTATGTTGCTGTTAAACACGCATTAAGTTTCGATTTACCCCAGTAGGCCTCTGTACACTTACAGGAAAAGGTGAGCCAGAAGCTGTCAGCTGGGCTGGTTCATGTGGTGTGTACAGCCCATCGTCAATTATCGGACATCTTCAGCTCCTGTTTGCACAGCTTCAGTTCAGCAAAAGAAGGTTGGTGGCTCTGCAAGCCCTACTGGCAAAGTTCTTGGGATAGCTCCGGAAATTTGGACCACCTGGGGTTCTTTAACGCCAGGTGGTCCAAATTTCCGGAGCCCTCCACCACGGCGTCTCTCATAGCCTTAGTCGCTTTGGGACGTTAAACCCCAGAAACCAAACCAAACCAAACCTAATTTAATTTACTCTTAGATAGTGCTTAGTGCGCTCATGTGTGTATGTCTTTTCAAAATCCCTGCAAATGTGTGCTGTTTATTTGAACATGTGCCGACAGGAAATATGGTTTGGCATGACTTCGCACCCGGTCACTCGCATGAAGTCCTTATAGCAATAGGTTTATTAGGTACCCTTTGGAAAATCGCATCAGATTGGCCTGTCTGTGCCTCTAACCCTTTGAAAACACAGACCTGCCAAGTCGGTTTAGGGGCCGTGACATTTGGCTGCTGATCCCTAATTAGCCCGTGGGCTTATTATTACAATAATAAGCCCACATGGTGCCTAGGGATGTCAAAAATGTTGTACCACTACCACCTTGATGACGCAGGAAGGACAGTGGGAGTGTGTGGTGGCCTGCAGTTGGCGCAAAGTGATGCAACGTTGGTTATCATTCACACCACTTCTAGAAAGCTTGGTCGGCTCTTTGGGTGCTGTGTACAATGATTTGCAAAGAGTGTTTGCCAAAGTTGCACTTTAATTTCAGAGGAGCTGCAGTGGTAGTTCATTGAGTACAGATGATCCCGGAGGAACTCCAGGCTACATGGGCTTGTGATGAATCTGCTGTGAGGTTACTGCAATGCTTAAAGTTCCCAACTAAGCTCTGAGAAATGCCAGCTTTCTGGGCCTGTGCTGTGCCAGGTTCAGCACACTGCAAGAGCAAGTTCATTGCACATGCCACGCTGTGGCAGGTCAGGTGCACGTGGTCAAGGTCAGGGGAGAGGTGAAGCCAGCAGCTGTTTGGCAAAGCCAACTTGGCAAACTCTGATCTGCTTTATTTTCTTTGGTGTTTGCCAAGGAGCTTGGCACTTAATGACGAGACGAATAGCAGTTGTCACCTGACAACCTCATTTGTGCAGTATGGTGGAGAGTCCCGGAATATTTCACAAGGTTCAGTTCAGTGGCTTATATACAGGAGCCATATTCTCGGACAGTCACTTTCAGCATTACTATTGGTTCAGTGTGTGATACAGTAGCCATTTAAGTACTTTACTGCACTAAAGGGCACTCATGTGTAAAAAGTTTTTGACCCAGGGGATTCATGTAGAGCTTTGTAGTGAAACATGACATCCTTGAAAGCTCTAGAGCTCTATGAGGATAAGAACAATATGGTTGCCCACCTTGCAGGGGATTCAGAGCTGCAGGGTGCAGTAAGTGTCTCACTGCACTGTAAAACAGTGAACCCTGGCTCTGTGTTAGGCGCTCTTGACAATAGTGGTACGTCACCGTCTATGTGTTGGGGTGTTCTGTCAGTCACAACAAGCAGAGTCCACAGTTTTCCTTCTGTAAGGTGGCAATAAAACGCTTTTCTGTGTTTGCTTATTATGATGCAACACTCTCGGTATCGTCAATCAGTTAAATGTGACCTTGTGCTGGAGTGTTCATGGCTGCTAGAGAGGCAGTTCTTTGACTGCTTTGTAGAGAGCCTACGAGAGGTGGTTCTGTTCTTTAGACCATGTCGGTGCATGTGGACAACTACAAGCTGAGTGTGCTTGCTTGTGTGTTTCATTTTTCATGTCTGATTCCTCTGCTGGAGGCATATTTGTGCACTAAAATTGGCATTACTGGCTTTGTGAACTGTGGTCCCAAGAAGAATACGCTTTCTCTTCTAGAACTCTCAGGGAGATAGATCAAAGCTGCTATGTTGCAGGTACATAGATCCTGAGCCATTCATCACCTGTTTGGGCCTGAGCACCACCCAACAGCAGGTAATTAGACGTGCAAGTGTCTGCATGAAATTTTGCAACTGTACAAAACTTATTGCTGTCTTCACGATTGGTTCTTTTCAAATGTATCTCATATGTACTTACCCTCATCCTGCACTTTACCTTGTGTGCTTATTTCGCTTCTGACAGACCATCGAAGAGTATGATCATGGAAGACAGTTGGGCTAGTTGGTGTGAATTCGTTAGTGACTGCGACATTGCAACTAGCGTGGAAAGCACAAGGACAGCGACAAAAGCGTGCTGTCCCGTCGGTTCCTTTTGTCGCTGTCCTTGTGCTTTCCACGCTAGTTGCAATGTCGCAGTCACTAACCATCGAAGACTATTCCAGATTTCCTTCTGTACATAACGCTGTAATGGGCCGATTCTGTTTAGTCTGTATACCATATATTGCCACTTATAAGTCGACCTAATTTTTTACAAAAATGAATATCCGAAATTGGAGAGGGATGATCTGTATGCGGAGCCGACCTATTTGCAGGGTGTAAAAGGCAGTTTCGACTGAGCCGCAGCTAGCCCAGGCCCTGCACTGGTGACCTAGCTGTCATGTGTAAAAAAAAAAAAAAAAGTGTGCAGGTTCGCTGTCGACAGTTTCAACTGCAGTCCGTTTACTGGGTCACTTTTGCTAGTGGCCGTTTTCCTGGGCATGTGGTAAATAGTGCAAGGTTACCGATTCTGGTAACCTCAGGAGCATGCGTTGTACCAAAATCCGTAACTAGGGGACCGTTGGCAGTTCGGTTTTCCCATTGCCAGTCTAGTTAGCCGTTCCATACGTGGGCGGGGGAGGCAGGAAGGGACGCCATTTTATTGCCGTGATCTCCACTTGCCTCTGCCTCATGGCCTTGCATCTGCATTGTTAAGCGTTTATAGCTTTGAGCTGTGTGCGCGCCGCAATGGCATCTCTTGGGAAATGCTCTAGACATTTCCTGCTTTGGCTATCCGTGACAACCGAGCTGGAGCATCTACTTATGTTTTAAGTGAACTTTTCTTTTAGCCAGCTAGGGCAGCGATGCTGGTGGGAGGGGGGGTTCAGTTTATTATATATGTGGCAATAAATGGCAGATCTTTTTCTGGATGTTGTTATTATATTCAACCAATTTCCTTGAGCTGTCTTGCCTTCCGCCCTAATGAATGTTTCAGCTGTTGACTTTTGTTGTGTTTTAATCACAAAAATACTAATGAGCTTAGGCTATTGATTCTGGTACCAGTATATAGCATTGATTAATATCTGGGAAAAATATTGTTTGCTTCTGTTTTATAGTTCCTGAGAAAAAGGTGCACAAACCTCCAAAAATGATGTTTTGAGAAAAACGCCTATAAAGTCTCTGAAAACCATTTTATTCATCAAAACTTCCCTTCCCCAAAAAGCTATGGGAGGAGCCCTAGTGGCTGAAATGTGTACTGCAAACAGGGCCAAATTCCAAACTGAAACGAAACTTGTGTTTCTGATGACAAACCTCAGAGCAACGAATTTTTGCAAGCATCTAAAGCAAAGAGACCATGTCGAGACATACCCACTTATCCGCAGTGTGGCTGCCGTGGTGGCTGAGTGGTTACGGCGCTTGGCTGCTGACCCAAAAGACGCGGGTTCGGTCCCGGCCGCGGCGGATGAATTTCGATGAAGCCGAAATTCTAGAGGCCCGTGTACTGTGCGCTGTCAGTGCACGTTAAAGAACCCCAGGTGGTTGAAATTTCCAGAGCCCTTCACTACGGCGTCTCTCATAGCCTGAGTCGCTTTGGGACATTAAACCCCATAAACCAAACCAAACTTATCCTTTGTGTGACTTTTAGGGCTTGTTGGTGTCTAGTCAATAAACGCATTTTAGTGCAGTAGAAAACGAGGACACAGGAGACGAACAACATGAGTGATATAGTCGGATACAATGAAGTAGCTTTTCCCCATCAAAGGACCTCCTTCCATCCAATGGCACAGGCCGATTCTCATGAGCCTGCTGGCTTGGCAATGCAGAGAATGGCAGATGAAAGGGGATAGAGCCCCCCCCCCCCCCCCCCCTCCCCCCTCTATGGTCAGGGATATTCCCCTTCTTGCATTGTCGCACTAGCAAGTTCATGAGAATCAGCCAGTGCCATTGACTGGGTTTTTTGACGGGGAAAAGCAGCTTCGTTCTTCAGTTGTGTCCTACTGTAGTGTCAGTCGACATGACGACGGAAAAGGACCAAGAAATCATTTTTGAAATCATGAATACCCAAGTAATATATTTTCTTAAATATAAAGAAATTTTCTGCCGGGTGATCGCAAAATCTCAGAATCGAATTTTTTGATAAAACAGTCTCACCCCACCTTAAGGAGGCACTGAAGAGAAGATGAAAGGAGAAAGGAGCCGTGCCTGACTCCTGAGAATTTATTGTGCATTCTTAATGGCCTTGCTGAAAAACAGGCACATTGCCTAGGAAAGCATCTGATAGAAAAGTGTGTGCAGATCTGTGTGAAGCTAAGGAGAGGATTAACAATTTCAGGTATTAGGGCTTTGCTACAGAAATGAAACCAAGAGTATGTATGTCGAAGCAACGGCATTGGATGTGTGTAATGCCACATCCTAGATTCTGAGGGTATACAGGTATCTAGGAAACATTTCGATGGCAACACAGTGCTAACATGCTTGTTTTTATTTGTTGCTTCGTTTTGTGTTGTTGCATGCATGTGCGTGCCTGCATGTACTATCGCGCTCAATATGAGTTGCAACGCGCGGTCATCGACCGGGGCTCGTTCCGTGGTGTGCCTCCTCCAAACAGTCGCTCGGAATTCTGGGAGAAACTGCTGTTCCAGGAAACAACAGCACCCGCGCTCAGGAAAAAGTTTCTCCCAGAATTCCGAGCGATTCTTTGGAGGAGGCACACCACGGAACGAGCCCCGGTCGATGACCGCGCGTTGCAACTCATATTGAGCACAATAGTACAGTCTCTGTAAAGATCCGAAAGGTTTGTTTTTAATTCGTGTAGTGGAGTTCTTTTAGCACCCATGGAAGTCCTTCATTTTTGGAGGGGCAATGACGAGAGTCGGCACGCACTGTTGCCATCCTGTTTGCATATCTTTGTTCTTTGAATCGAACAAGGTGGAGGTATCAAACATGCAAAGTTAAACGAAGCGATATGGGACTGTTGCTACATGCTGCTTTGTGCATTTTTTTTTGTTTTTGTTTGCTCTCAGGATGCACAAGAATTCAGCAAGCTGCTCATGTGCCTGCTGGAAAAGCACTTCTCCTCTCAGAAGCAGCCCAGTGTTTGCAACATTGTACAGGAGCAGTATGTGGGGGAGTATGACTATGTCACCAAGTGCGTACTGATTTGTGGCCTGTCTTCTTGTTACGAATACACTCTAAGCATTACAATGCAGCTGACTTGAACGTGCACTTCATATGAAACGCTGTTTGCGGCAGCCTGTTGCCACTCAGTGCTGTTGGTTTATACTCTGCAGCCCGTGTGAACTTAGAAACCACTTCGGGTAATTGAAAGTTGTTTGAGTTCGCAGTTGGAAAGCAAAATATGATCCAGCTTAGCTAAGATAAGTTTAATATGTGCAGTGATCTGGGCATGCCCTTCTCAGTATTGAAACCTTAATATGTGCTTGCCTCATTACTGTTCTGAATTGTCATTGGCAGGGTTGTGATGCATTATTTGTTCACATCTTATTGTGTTGAAATGCATTTAGAGTGATGCTGCGTGGATGTGAGTGGAATGCTTGGTGAAAAGATCCTCTGTATGTGCAGTTTTTTAGGATGTGCTTGCATGCTTGCAGTAGGATGGTTTATTTTCAGTTCAATTTCAGAGAGCAGAAGAATTATGAAACAGTTTCTCTGTGTGTAATAAGCACATGGGCTCTTATGGGGAGACACTGGTCTTGAAAAGAAAATTTTATTAATTTAGTCATAGTTATGAAATTTTCAGAGCACATGTATTTTTGTGTGCTGATTCTAGATATGTCATTTAATTGCATGTAAAACAATTCCTTGTGCACTTATGTACTTTTTATGCAAGTATTTTGCGGAGAGTTTTGAAGAAAATTTGCTGCGGGAAACTCGCTGAACTGTATGCCATTGGGTTCTCTTGACACCAAGGAATACAATAAGGGTAAAATTATCATTCTGGCTCTCATAGAACTTGAGTAATAGGGTACTGAAGCTGCGACTTCAGAAACAGGAATACACACTTTCCTTCTCATTTCTGAAGCGACAACTTCAAAACTCTATAACTTAAGTTCTATGATAGGCAGTAAGACAATTTCATCCTTATTGTATTCCTTGGTGTCAAGAGAACCCAATGGCATACAGTTCAGCGAGTTTCCCGCAGCAAATTTTCTTCAAGACTCTCCGCAAACTACTATCATAAAAACTGCATAAGTGCTCAAGGAATTGTTTTACATATAATTAAATGACATATTTAGAATCAGCACACAAAAATACATATTCCCTGATGATTTCGTAACTGTGACTTCATAATAAAAATTTTTTTTTTTAAGACCAGTGTCCCCCCTTAGATAGCCTCTTTTATTGCACATTTGTTTGTTTCAGTGGTAGCATGCTGCCACCTTCTGAAGAATTTGTATTTCTTTTTTGAGGCATATGCTTTAACTCCCTTTACCACTGCAGCTTGTAATTCGCTCCCCTCCTTTATCCCCGCTTAGGTGCCTTGAGTGCAGCACAGAATCCCTGTGCCCTTCCAAGTTTTACGAGCTGGATCTCAACATCAAGGGTCTCAGGCACCTGGACGAGGCACTCAACCAGTTCCTAAGGGCAAGTTCATTTCATCCTTCTAAAGGCCCTTTCCTCTTAACTGTCTCAAATGGGAGGCGATTCTTCCGAGTCGGGTCTTTTTGTCAGCTGCTGTGGTTGCAGCATCAAGAATGTGTGCATCACTTTGTTAAAATGAACGATAACTTGAACATGGTGTAGCGGTGGTCTCTGAATCGCTTTTCAGCATTCAGAATGACAACCAGGAATTGAAATTTTGTTTCTTTCTCGACATTGTATTCTAAATGAGCATTAGCATTCTAGCACAATGGACTGCAGTGTTCTCTGAGACAGTGAGCTCCCCGAAAACTTGAAAAGATAAAAAAGAAAGATCAGAATTAGCAGGCTTAATTTAAACATTTGCAGTAAGGAGGCTGCTCAATGGTCAAATGCAATATGAGCAGAGACAACAGCATAATGCACACCTAGGCAAAAGATTATGGAAGGTCATAGCAGCAAAAAAGTGGTAGGTTTTTAATGTGGTTAAACCAAGTAGGACGTGCGAAAGCACTTGAGGCAATACCGCCTAAAAGCCAACCGCATGCAAGATCAAGGTCAAAAGCCAAGGTCAAAAGCCAAGGTCAAAGGCCAAAGGTCAAAGGTTGTGGCTTCACAATTATCCCAGGTTTTCAAGCTTTGCTAGTGAAGTAGTTTATTTATTTATTTATTTTACCCCGCCGCGGTGGCTGAGCGGTTATGGTGCTCGGCTGCTGGCCCGAAAGACGCGGGTTCGATCCCGGCCATGGCGGCTAGAATTTCTTTGGAGGAGAAATTCTAGAGGCCCGTGTACTGTGCGATGTCAGTGCACGTTAAAGAACCCCAGGTGGTCGAAATTTCCGGAGCCCTCCACTACGGCGTCTCTCATAGCCTTAGTTGCTTTGGGACGTTAAACCCCATAAACCAACCAACCTATTTATTTATTTTATTTTTTATTTACAAAATACTGCAGACCGAATCGGTCCAAGCAGGAGAGGGTACATGCATTTGTTAGTAAATACAATGCCTTAGGATCAGCAACAATGGTGAAGTTAGAAATCATGACAAGAAAATATAATAACAAAAATAAACAAGGTTACAAAGCAAATACACTATGTGAATGTACATGCCCCAAACACAGGCACATAGGCAACGAAGCACAGTGCTTTGGCACTGACGAAAATTTAATTGCAGAATGATATATGCAGCCTAGTAGCAACTTACTCTGCAGTGCAAAGAAAAATTTTTTTCGACATATTCATTTTTTGTAAACATTTAAAGGCGGGTTAAACTCTGCATTATTCAAGTGTCCTCTGCAAACCTGCCTGTTTAAATGTGTAGTTGGGTGGTTTCAACTTCAATGCATGAGTGTTTCTGTCACGCTGGCAGCAGTCTGCTTGGAACTGGCTTTTGTTCAGTAGTACAAAGTGCCCTTTTACCGTGCAGTGACCTGTTTGCACTTCCTGTCTGCACGCAGGAGGAGAAGCTGGAAGGCAGCAACCAGTACAGCTGTAGGGTGTGCGGGGGCAAACGCAATGCGGTGCGTTGCATTCGGCTGCGCCGCCTGCCACCCGTGCTGAGCCTGCAGCTGCTGCGCTTTGGCTTTGACCGGCAGGCCGGCTGCCGCAAGATCAACACTGCACTACAGTTCACCGAGACCCTTGACCTCAGCTCACACCTTCGACAGCCTCGTATGTACAGTCAACGTCTGGAAATTTTTTGGATGTGCTTGATTATTCGGACTTTTTCGTGGCACCGCAACCCATAGAGCCAATGTATTTATTTATTTATTTATTACCTCAAAGGCCCCCCGTTGTGGGGCATTACATGAGGGATGGGCGGATTACATGCAGATTATATAAAGATTACAGAGTACATAAAGATCAGGATACATAAAGATTACTGATTACATAAGGATGGCCTCAATCTTTTTCTTGAAGTCGATGCAGTTGACGATGAGTACGTCTTCCGGCGGCAGATCGTTCCAGTCCCGAGATGATATGACAAAAAAAGAACAGAAATGAGATGTAGTTCTTGCAGTGGGTGGGTATACGGTCTTGATGTGGTTGTTGCGCCTAGAAGGACGATGAGCTGTTGATATGATAGATGATAGATGATGTTGATATGATTAGTACGTTTGAAATTTCGAGCGCTCTGCAATGGAGTGCTTGGTTTTTCAGACCTCGTTCGCACTTGCCGCCAGGTAATTCAAATGAAATTCAAGCTGAAAGCGAGCTTCTTAAATGGCGGGGCTGATATTCGACGCGAGTCAGCACATTGCGCCCGCATGGTTTCGAAATCGTACCGAACTTTTTGGACATCGTCTGACGCACACTAGAACAGTTGTCACGATTTGCAGAACTCATCTTTGCCGAGTCTTCTGTCCGGAATACGGAAAGAAGTAGCTGTGAAGGGCGTGGGAGGGTGTGGAAAAATATAGCGGTGCATTGCTAAATAAGGCCGGCGTACCCACGGCAAAACGCACCGCAACCCTGAATTTTTTAGCGTAAAACCGTCAACAGCTGGCGTTTTAATGACAGGCAAGACTCCTCTCAAGCCACTGCAGAGTGCGTACCGCTGGTTACGTTGTCAATTATGGCTCTAGTCACTAGGCCTAATTACAAAGACCAATGTACAGACAGTTGCGCAAATCAGAGAAAATCGAAGAAAAATTCTCTCGGCTTAACCGCGCGTTTGTTTGGGCTCAAATTTTGCACAGAGGTTGCATTTGGTGGTCAGTTTTGTTTTATACTACATTTAGGTGGGGTACTTGCCTGATTCAGTCAGAATTTTTTGGAAATCCCCATCGTATGTGGCGACGACGATCCAAAACTGAAAGACATCGCAGCAATGGTACCCGTAGCGCCATCTCGCACCCACCGGAGAAACCCAGCTGTGCTAAGTGGAGAGCTCGTTTCTCCAATGGCTGCGAGATGGCGCCACGCGTACCATTGCTGCGAAGTCTTTCGGTTTTGGTTCTCCGTCGCCACAGACGATGGGGATTTCCAAATAATTCTGCTCGAATCAGGCAAGTACCCCACCTAAATGTAGTATAAAACAAAACTGACCACTAAATGCAACCTCTGTGCGAAATTTGAGCCCGAACAAACATGCGGTTAAGCCGAGAGAATTTTTCTTCGATTTTCTCTGATTTGCGCAACTGTCTGTAGACGGAGTGCTTCTTTTGGCCGTTTTTCGGTTCTTATCATTTTGCCCTCTTCGCCTTCTTGTTCCGGGCCTTTGGTACTGCGGGCACAGCGCAGTTCTTGCAGCGGCAAAACCGCTTTCGCATCTAGACTGTCCCAATCCTTGCATTCATCGGCGGCATGCCGAATGCGCAGTAAAACCATCTTAATTTCAGCTCGTGAAAGTAGTTGCCGCCTGTCGTCTGTGTACGTGACGTGCAACAAGATTGTCATGAGGCACTTTGGGATGGGCATAAAAATTACCGAAGATACTTTGGAAATTCTAAATTGTGCTTGGCGTAAGCCTTGTGGTCAACCCACCGCCGCTTTCCCAAACTGCTTGGCGCGTGGCGGGCTTCCCGCATGTGTAGCTTTTATTGTCTTTAGTGACTGCGGTCTCTATTTTGATTGCAGTGTTTTAGAGCGAGCTCTGGCGCCCGTTTCGCAGCATCGCCGTGAAAGGCAACATCGCCGTCCCCGTTGTCTGTTCGGGGTTCATTGTGTTCATTGGCATTGACGTTTTACACTTGGATCATTTTAAGGAAAGGAAGATGTCATAACTGGCTCCCTGGGTCAGTGGATGCCTGAATCGTGCTTGTGGACATGGACACCCCTCATCTGATTTCAGAGGAAGGGAGGAAGTGGGAGTGAAAGAAGGAACAGAAAGAGGGTTGTAAGTGAAGAAAATGAATTTGAGGAAAGGAAATTAAGGAGGAGGTTGCACTGCTGTGCAGAGGAGAGGCCACAGTTGGCACAATTCCAGCACAAGGACAGACACTGTGAGCATGGATGACACTGCGAATGCTTGGGGAGCATGGATGGACACCGCGAGCATGAGCCATTAAAGGCTTTCGCCTTAAAACTACTGTCTCCTTCCTCCCGCATGGGTCGTTAGCTGCACTTGTAGTTGTAACTTATATGAGCTCGCTGCATGTCTACTTTTATGGATATCAGATGTGTAATCTTCGTTTGTGATCCTTTTGGGGATAAGAAAACAAGATGCCGCACTCCCTCAGAAGTCAGACATCTAGTCTCCCTGTGCCTGCCCCCCCCCCCCCCTACCATGACCCCTGGCCTTCGCTCCTACAGAGGGTTTTATACCTACAGTGGAGGGGATCCAGTCCTTTCGTGTAATAAAATATCTTAATGTGATAGCATTAAAGGCCTCATCGAGGAAAATTGTGTCGTTTGTTATAAAATTTGCCCATTAGGTGTAGTGAAGTGACATCACCAGACTGGAAGTAACACTTTGGATAAAGGCGTCAACAACTTCTAATGCTTTCACATTTCCAACACATAAGGTAATTAGGCATCCCTATGATTTTTTAATCGATCAGTCACCCAGGCAGTCAGTCAGTCCAATCAGGCCTGTCCATCAGGCCAGTCAATTAGTAGTACAACCAGTCCAGTCCATGGGCCAGTCAGTCCAGTCAGTCTGTGTGGCTGTGCAGCGGGCAGCATGGTGTACACCCTGATGGCGGTGCTCATCCACCGGGGCTCCAGTGCCAACTCTGGCCACTATGTGGCCCACATCAAGGACCGCACCTCGGGGTCCTGGTACCTCTTCAACGACGACGGGGTGTGCAAGATGCGGGGGCGTCAGCTGCAGCTCAACACTGACGAGGAGAACCCAATGCGGCCGCAGGGCACCAGCTCAGGTGAGTTGCTGGTCAGCTGTGAAGGGAGTGGTAGGGCCTGTTTGGGACTGGCGTACTCTGCCCTGCTGTAAGTGGTGTAGCCATGCATGTAGCCGGTTAGTGGTGTAGCCATGTATCTTTTTAGGGGCAGCATTTTATTTTGGTTATGTGATTAGAAGGAAGAGAAGGAAAAGAGGTAGACTTACGTTTTCTTACTGTTATGGTTTTAGCATACAAGATGGCTCAGGAGTCTACGAATTCAGTTACTGAAAAATCTATAGTTTATATGGGGCTAATGAAACAGTGCACATAAAAATAATGATAACATTTTGAACATAGCATTAATTCTGGCACACAAAGGGCACAAAATAGACATTAACTTTAGTTAGTGCAACGTGTTTCTGTGTATATATCACAGCTAAACTACATGTTTGTACTAGCAAAGGATAGCAGCGTGCTATCAAAGGTACCGGAAAAGAGAAATAATGGTACTTGCATGTTGTTGTACTTCCTTTAATGTGTTGTTATTCAGGCAGCATGGTTTTAAAGGAAGTAGTAGTGAGCCCACAAAAAAAAAAATGACGAGTGATTGATGCGGAGGAAATGTGAGAAAATTCTTCTTTTCCTTTATGCTATTGTCCTCAGCCTGGAGCACAAACTGTGCCACAACAAACAACCACTACCGCTACATGTAACTTCATTAAGCCACTTTCATAACTAGAACCCGATAGCTATCACCTGTGGATGAAGTGTCCTAACCAAGTTGGTATTGCCAGTGTTTCATTATAGCTGGTGTTTCATTATAGCTGGTGTTTCATTATAGCCGGTGTTTCATTATAGCTGGTGTTTTATTCTAGCAGGTGTTATAGGAGGTGGCAGGGGTAGAGGGTGGCAAGTGGAGAGCGGGAACTCCCCCTGAATGCCACCTTCAACCAGCTGTGATTGGAAGCTTCAAAAAGACATTAATGCCGCTCAGTTTTAGCCATCATGGCCCTCCTTGTGGTTTCACATTTAAAAAGAAAGGAGGACCTGTGGAATTTCAGGGGAAAGGGAAAGGGTAATGTGTGATCCCCTGTCTGTGTTACTGCTCTGGGCAAAGTACTACTCGATTTCTCTTTCGTGCAGGTGATGCCAGTGAGCCCAAGCGACTGGCCAAGGGTACCCATGACTCTACGGGGGCTTACATGTTGGTCTACCAGAGGCACGGCCATGCACAGTGTGAGTGTAACCCCGAGCAGTGGAGTTCTTGCCTTGGTGCCCAAAGATGAAACATGTAGATATGGATGGGATGTTAAACCTTTTTTTTTTCACCTGTTTCACCAGTTGTGCTGTAGTAATTCATTTCGCGCTCAGTATATGTCTTCTTTTTTGTTAAGTTTGATGTATTGGGAAGGTGCTCAGCCATACCTCTCTTGAATCTTGCATCTTTTTCTGAAGTTTTGCGACAATGCAAACAGTTATACATGTGGTTGGGATGTATGAATATTGCTCCAAGCAGTTGCATGCAGCCGAAGCTGCTGCATCTTTAATTACACCTATGGATATTTCAGTTCAGTTCACTGTAACTGGGACATTGCCGTAGGACTGACAACTGTCCACATGTTTCGGGGTTATTGTTAAAGTGCAAGGATCCTGCCTCATACTGACAGAATTGAGCACTCTAGTAGCAATGAAACAAGGACATATTTTTAGTTCGACATCAAAAATCGCATAAAACAAGATGAAGCAATGTTCTGTGTTGAAACCTTAGTATTTTCAGTGTACCTCACCAGTTGACAGCATCTCCGTAAAATGTGACTATAGTTGAATGGTGTGTATTCTTTTTTTTGTGTTTTTCATATTTGATTATGGTTTACATTGTCTTCTATTCGTTTTTCAGTAAAAGGCGATGCATCCTTTGCATTGCCTTTTATTGAAAGGTGGATTGAAGAGCGCTCAAACCGTAATCGAGTATGACAAACGATAAATTGCTTTGAATTACTGTTACTAGACAGTGCCACAGATTTCTGCATTTCTTGGTCAAAGTGGTAGTCACAGTCTACCAAAGCTGTCATCTACAGGATGTACTATATCGCTGAGCCTTAACATCTTTGCACAAGCAACGGAAGTGGACATTATGCTACACTAAAACTATGTAACTACTGTCTGGTGGCTGTGGCCATATTGGTTTTTAATTTCCTTACTTTTGCTGGCATGCAATCGCTATTGCACTTGCTGATTGTGGTTTTCAACATCGGGATACATAAAAATCAGTGCATCTACTGGCTGGAAAATTCTTGATGAAAATATGGCATTTCTTATGACACTATTACGAAATTGGAAACCTTGGACTCTAAGCTTTCTTTAACACTTCTTTTTGGGCAAGTTGGTTCATATTTGAAAACTTTAAAAGGGCGCAAACACACACGACCACAAAGTACAAGAGACGAGACACAAGCACCGCTTGTGTCTCGTCTCTTGTACTTTGTGGTCGTGTGTGTTTGCGCCCTTTTAAAGTTTTCAAATCTAAGCTTTCTGTTGCACAAAAATATATATATCACTAAAATTCAGTTCTTGGTCCTTTAAATCCTGGCATCAGAAACCATTTTCACTGATACTATGACTCAACTCTGCCTGTGCCTTATAGTTGCTCTCTTTTGCTGAGATTTTGATATACGTTTTGTAAAATGTTTGTACCTTAAAGGTGCACTGAAGAGAAACCTGAACTTGTCTTTTTGCCGCGGGAACTCGATCTACATGTTCCTAGCATTCTTAGAAACTTCGATTTATTGCCCTGTATGGCCGATTTCCGTAATTAAATCGAATTAACATCCGGCTCCCACCTTTTTTTTTAAATTCTCCCGCGTACGGTGGGCGGAGTTGACCAACGCGTGGAGCGCCTTTCACCCAGTCCCGTGGCGGCTTGCCGCTCTGCCATCGGCGGAGTAATACGTAGTAGTCCGTAGTAGCAAATAGTCCGCGCATATTTTTATTTCTGCGGGCTTATTTTGTGGCTATATTATCTGCGAATGAAACTATTTATTCACGGAAAATTAAAAAACAAAATAAAGCGAAATCAAAGCCTCCACGGAGCTGGCTTAAAGGCACTCCACGCGTTGGTCGACTCCGCCCACCGTACGCGGGAGAATTTAAAAAAAAAGGCGGGAGCCGGACGTTAATTCGATTTAATTAGGGAAATCGGCCACAGAGGGCAATAAGTCGCAGTTTCGAAGTATGCTAGGAACGTGTAGATCGAGTTCCCGCGGCAAAAAGACAAGTTCAGAATCCTCTTCAGTGCACTTTTAATGAGATATGCAAAGTTGCTTGCTTTGATAATTTTTTATTTCTTGTAGGATGTTGTGGTTGCTTTGTTGTGACATTGAGGTAAGTAGCAGCTGAAGCTTGCTTTGTGCATACTACGCAGCATTCCCAGCTGACCAGGACCCCTTCTGGGTGCTACCCAAGCATTTGCAAGAGGCCTTGGATGCAGACAATGCAGTCTTTGAACAGTGGGTGGCCGAGATCGACGCCATGCGGGTGTGTGCCTTTCTCATCGTTCAAATCTCACTGTTTCACAAGTTTCTTTGATGCCTTGGTTAGTTTCCTAGTGGTTTGCCTGTCTTTTGTGAAGGCGGTCAGCATAGAAGTGGCAGTTCAGTCATTCGGTGTAGGAACAGGCAAGCTAACCGCTGAAAGATCTAACAGATGTGATTGCCATTGAGTGGGCACTTGTTGCAGCTACTATAGTGTTACTTCACCGATATTCTATGAATTATATTTAGGAACGTTTCTTGTGGAGATGCTAAGAAAATTCATTAACCTCTCTGCTACACGAGGCAGAGGAGAGGAGCTGTTCTCTCTGACAAAGCATGAATAAACAGAGGAGGAAGATTCGCATTTTATTGTGACATACTATATGACAATGCCACAGATGGTGCAGATTCTCTAGCATGTCAGTGGCACATGGCGACTGAAGGGGCATTTTTTTCATGACAAGGAGTTTAATTATAGTTTTTTTTTTCTTTTTCAAGCATTTACTAAGGCTGTTGTAGTGCACTTGCCCATCTATGTTACAGTCGTGCCCAGAGCAAAGGGCAATGCGAGGGGCTCACATCCAGCTTCGCGAATCACTACCTTTCTGGACAGTTTCACTGACACCTCCTCTTGATGTCATGCAGGCAGACAAGGTGACAGCTGGCCGGGCTCAGCAAGACGAAGTTCGCTCCCTTTACAAGCAGTTACCTGTCATCAAAGGTGCTCTTGGCTTTCCTTAATCAGACAGCAGTGGTAGGGTGCAGTGCATGAGTTTCGTCTTTTAATTATTGTTGTGGTGGTGCCTGAGGTTTTGTTACACTGCAGCATCTGCAGACAGAAGTAAACGGGGCTTGCCGAAGTGATTTAGTGCATCAGCACACCACAAAGTGAACATCGAAGCATTTTTTGAGCTCGCATATGCCACTTTGCTGGCGGGCTTGGGCAAGGCTGTCCAGTGCTGCCTAACTTCTTCTGGAATGGATCTGAAATTTGTTTGTGTAGGACAAAACGGGGTCCGTGAAACACATACCACATAACGGGGAGCAAAATTTTTGGCCGGCATGATGGCTTAATTCATGGCATTGCTTCCTGTAAAGATCGATGAGAGCTTCACATATTCGCTTACCAGCCACAATTGAATGCACGTTTAAGAAACTTGTTGGCAAATTATGTCACCGTTTCAGCAGCTGATGGAAGCACTTGGCAGGTTTTTAGGGTGCCTGTCACTCCTTGCCTACCTACTCTTGGTGCCGTCACTGTTGTCTTCATTCATCTCACACTCTTGAGTGCCGGGATTTTCCCGTTGACCATCTCACCTTGTGCCAGGCGAATCTGTGGACTGGATTGCCACTGACTGGCTCATGAAGTGGCTGGCCCAGGACAAGGAGCCGGTACCACCTGTGGACAACTCGGCTGCTCTGTGCCCGCACTCCCTGTGAGTTGGTGGGAGAGTTCCTGATTTTAACTGAGAAAAAAAAAATGATGATGCAGCACATACGCAGCTGGTAAATGGAAAGGAAATGCGAAGCAGTTAGTGTTGAAGATGCTTTTTGGTGGCACCTCTTGCTGTGTGCTTGACCCTTTATAAAACGGAAGCTGTGTGCATGTCTCACATGCATACAAATTGTGAAATTATACTCAGAATGACTATTGAAATTAAATCACAGCACTTTCAAGCTGTTTCGACTGTTGTCTTTGTAAACAAAGGGAGGGTACACCTTTATACTAATGACTCCTTAAAAGACCTCAAACGTAGCTCAGTCTTTTGACGTGTAAGAAAATTGTAATACCACGCACAACAGCAAGGAGGCCCTCTAGCGAAAGATGAAAACATGCTGAACAGTTTGTTTAATATTCAGCACATGAAAATAAGGTACATAGGTGCATCATTGTCCATTTGTCAGCACTTGAAGCATGTGGGACCACATGTGTCCCGCTGTCCTAAAAATTGTTAAAAGCGTCAATTTCTTGCAAAGACAAAAGTAGTTTTGGTGGGCTTTTCTCATGCAAAAGTCTTTGCTGGTAACACACACTGTCGGCAGTACATACTTCTGATAGCAGTCACTCAGTCACTACTAAATAGCATGAACTGACCAATGCTTTAATGGTGTGGGAAATTGTTGATATGCTTTTGAACCAATCTTGCCAATCATAGTAGATTTTGAAGCAAGGTATATGATCAAAACCTCTTAAACACATCCTGTTCAGCTTATGATTTGGTGTTTAGGCATGTCTATGGGAGTAGGACATTTTCATGATTTTGTGCTTGCAATTTTGTGCATCGGCATAGCATGCCAATAGTTCTTCAATGTAATACTTAGAGTCATTCCAGGGGTACTTAGTTGGATTTTGTTTTTTTTCACAGGCTGGATCCACAGCATGTGGGCAAGGTGAAGTGCATCAGTAGCCAAGCTGTAAGTCGTCATTATGCACAACAGCCGCACAATTACTACAGCTGCTGGGTGTGCTTCCCTGGTGTCTTTTCAGGCTGACCTAATATACCAGAAGTACGGGGGAGGCCCAAGATTGAGGTGAGGAGGGCGGGGGCTGCTCTGAGCCTCTGTGTACGAACATGCAGGAGGGAAGACGTCACTGTTTTTGGCTACACAGTACACAGTAGTGCGTCGAACACCTTAGGTGGCTTATCAGAACCAGTCACGGAGTGGTGGCATCCATTGGGCAAAAAAAACTGCCTCCATGCACTTGACCCATCTTTTGTTGTGACTACTTTTACCACTCAACAACGTTTAACAATCTTACTCAGGTGCAAATACTTTTCAGCATGCCTGGCAATGCATTTTTCTATTGTTTCTTAAGAAAAATAATAAAAACTAGTTGTTTTATCTGGTGGTATTTGTTAGTGCGCAGTGCTTTTATTGGCTGTTGGTCAGTATATGCTTCCATGTACAGGTCTGTGTTTACATAATCGTTCACATTTTCACAACTTACTACTGTAGACTTCAGTAATGTAATGACGTAGGGCTGTGCAGAGGTTGTTCAAATTATCAGAGCATCATGATGAGGAGACACTTGGTACCAGTGGTGCTACATGTTTAGAGTGAAATGCAAGTCGAAGAACGAGTATGTGTTGAAAAAAAAAAAAGTCTATAGCTGTACATACAGGGTCTGTTCTGAAAGTAGTAGGACTGGTTTTTTCCTGGGCAAACGAGCGGACGAGAGGTGGTCTGCACGTGCAGGATCGTTGAAGGGGTATATTGGGAATGCTGGGGAAAATTGGCAGTCGGCTCTCGGCCGTTGAAGAGAGGAGGTCGCTTCTACTGTGAACCCCTGTCGAAACGTCCCGTCGCGCAGAATCGTCGAGCGTTTACTGGATCAGCGATACGCGATCAAAATTTGAGTAAATCTTGGTAAAACGAGCAAAGAGACTCGCAACATGATTAAGGAGGCCTACGGTGACGCTTCCATGGGTAGATCAGTAGTTTTTTGAGTGGCACAAGCTTTTCCGAGAAGGTAAGGAAAGAGTGGAGGAAGACGACCGCCCCAGACGCCCTTTGACCAGCAAGACCAACGAAAATGTGTAGCGAGTAAAACATTTACTTAACAGTGATCGTAGAATGAGTATCAGAATGATTGCTGATGACTTGAGCATTCCTCAAACCCAAGTTTTTGAGATCGTGACAGAAATCTTATCCATGAGGAAAGCGTGCGCGAAGTTGGTGCCGGGAGTGTTGTCAGAGGAGGATAAGGCCAACCGGTAGGATCTTCTTCGTCATCTGAATGAGGACCCCGATTTTTTGCCCAGCACAAGGCGGCAACGCTGCCTCAGCCCCCCTACAGCCTCGACTTGGCCCCGCCAACTATTCCCGAGAATAAAATCGACGCTCAAGGGGGAACATACGGGTCGGTAGAGGTGGTTCAACAGGGCGTGACGAGGGAGTTAAACAGCTCTCTGGTTCAGGCGTTCCTGGAGGCGTACGAAAACTGTGAAACTCATTGGCAGCAGCGTGTAGGTGCGGAAGGGTGCTACCTTGAAAAATTGTAATCGTTTGTACTATTCTCTTGAATAAATTTTGTTTAAAAAAATGAGTCCTACTGCTTTCAGAACAGACCATGTATATACATGTCTCTCATATTCTTGGCCTCAGTATATTGCAGTACGATAATACCTCCACAGCTGTGCTGAAGTTTTGCATTACTGAGTATTGTAATCATGTAGAGTTGTGTGCAACATTATGTTCAGTATGGACAGGAGTGTGTTCTCACAGGGAGGCGCTGTGTGCAAGCTGTGTGGTGCAGCAGTGCCGCTACCTCAGGGCCCACACGAGGGTGCAGGACGACCAGCGGAACATCTCCCGGCTTCTCAAGTTCAAACCATCCAAGTAGGTGCACACGTTTGGTCATGCCCCACAAGAATGGGCCGTCAAGCAGCCATTCAAGTGCTTAGACTGCTGTACGCTTTCAGCATTAGTTGGATATGATAAACTTGAGCACCAGTCGACAAAGTGCTTCAGGAGCCCTTTTTTTTACATTTGATTATGATAAACTTGGATAACCTAGACGAGTTCCTTATTAGTTTGTAGCCAGTGGAATTGCCATGCATTGCATTTATGCATTTCCTAATCCATATAAAATCACGAAGTGAAGATTGTGAAATTTTTTTAAGTACATTCATATATTATCGTTTTCTGATTGCATTCATCGCAGAGGCTTTTAATTTTTGTAATTATTCAGTAGTCAAGCTAGTACAGAAAGTATCACCACATTGAATTGCCGTTATGTTGTATTTGTTATACGCGTCAGGTAGCTGTATATATGTGTTGTATATGCATCTGTATCTTTTTTTCGGCAATTATGATGAATGACCAGAATTATGGATTATTCCCTAACCTAAAGCAGCATAATTTGAACTGAAGGGAAACAGATAATTGAGCTAGTTCATAATGCATCATCGAAATAAACTGAGCAAAGAGACTGAAGATGAAGTAAAGAACAGACACCACAAGTGTTGTCTGGAAACTGAGCGTTTAATCACCAGAAGCAGAATTACGTATATATCTGCAGAAAAAGTACACACAATACAACAACAAAACAAGAAATCAGCTGGGGGCACCCAGATATGCCAACTCTTTTTCATGCAGGACAACTGATGAGTGACTGATGCCCACTCTTCTTTCATCTCTTTGTGCTTTTTTTTTTTTATGGCAGCCTAAATATATCCACTGATCTGTAAGCGATGATACCTAAGGTATTCCTTGAAGGAAGGCACAAGCAAAAGCTATAAGTAGGGCCACTGAAATCCATCATATCTGCCGCCTGGGCGACTTTTCAGCTTTTAAGACATTGCAACCTACTTCAAACTGCTCAATTGGGCCCTATATTTGGATAGGCGAAGTGTGTCTAAAACACATGCAGTATCTCCACTGGTAGAGCCCAGGATGTCGTCAGCTTCCTCGCTGGTGTTGTTTGCATTGGATGACGTTTCTCCAGTGCTAGAGGCACCAATGTCACTATCGTGCCATGCTGGAGCAGTCTCATCTGCACTGTCTATGTCTCGAAACATGCAAAAGGTGACAATTTCGACAGTGCCGTCCCACTGCAAAACTTTTACAAAGAGGTCTTTACGGGGTCGTCGCTGACGGTGGTTAACATTCAGAGTGTCTCACCCCAAATCAAGATGCGCTGGGGAGCATTGTCGTTTGGGAAGCGCACAGTTCACGACAACAGCAGTAATGCAACAGCACAACAAGTCGGGGCCGAATTGCAGCCATGAAGTGACACCAGTCAGCCAACTGCGTGGCATTGGTGGCTATGGCACATGGAGGAAAGTCAAAGTTTACTGCGGCCAGTCAAAACTACAGAGCCACCGTGCTAATGAGAACCTGAATCGCGCTACAGTTACAAACGGTAGCTATGGTTATGGGCACAATGTGTGGCTCTGACCGCAACCGTTCGGACCGAGTTGTGGCGAGGCAGTGGGGGGTACACTGGCACCCGCGGTGTAAAGAGGGAAAAGTGCTCTCTCTTTGAATGTGTCAGCTGCAAGCATGCCCATCATTCACTGCGCTGCATCAGTATCAGCATGCCACCGCAATCTACATGCTTGGAGCACCAGTGCAGTTTCCTTGTAGTGTACGGCATCATTCATAGCTGCTTTACAAGAGATCCCTTCAGCCTCATACACAGTGATAGGCATGTGCTAACGTGCTAAGTCATTCGTTATAAACTACTGCATTGTAAGCTGGTTTAATGGAAGCTGAGTCGGGGATCTCGTGCTGCTACGTCCTAAATGAAACTGCCGCTTAAGTAAGTATGCCTCAACGAGGTTTTACTGTACTGCTGAGGCTTTGCTGTCAAGATGTCACACTAGGCTGGCAAACCAGTGCAAATGAGTTAGCAAGAACTATAGCCCCTGTTCAAACCATGTTGCAAGGGGCTGTGTAAGCTGAAGTTGTGTAACAGCTTTTGTAAATATTCTGTTAGCCTCGTTTCTGAGTGTTACCTCTTTTGTTGCTGTTGTACTGCAATTCGGTGTGGGTGACTGATTGGGGACTGTGTTGCAGTGGTGATCCCCTTGTGTGGGTCGGCAAGCAGTCCCTGCAGTGGTGGCGCAAGCTTGCCATGGCTCAGGCAGCACCACCGACCCAGGAGGCCAACGGCAATGACACAGGTCAGCAGTGCACACGTGGCTGATGTTCTCCTGCTGCGTGCAGGGTCAATAAAGAGTGCTGGGAAAGGTGCAGTCTGACTTGGTGTGTGCCCTATCAGGCTGTTATAAGAATGGAGGTCATGTTTAAGGATGGGTTAAAAAGAAAATGCGTGCGCCTCTTTTTGTTGTGAGAGAAAAAGCTGGCTGTGGGGTGGGCTGGAGCGCTCGCTTAGGCCTGACAGCCATTATGTCATGTCGTTGCCATCTGTCTTGTCGGGCACTTCTTCTTTCCACCACATATCAATGTGCTAAAAATTAAGTGTCAGTTGCAGTGGAGCTGACTAAGCAAAACGTCTGTAATCAATTGAAAATGAAATTGTTTTAGTGTTTGAAAAATGGGGTACTATTTGTAAATGCCTGCAAATAATAGAAAAAAAAAAAGACTGTTCTTAAAGGCAACTGCTTCCACGTTTGCATAGCTGTGGCGTTTGAGCCTAAACTTGTCAAGCGTCAGTACTGCCGTGTGTACGAGCCAAACCTGCCACCTTTCAGGACCCATCGAGGAGGACCCAGAGTCCACGTTGCCACCAGCGCCTGTGTCCAACTTCAGTTTCAACGATGACATCTGCTGCCCACATGGTACAGCAATGGTTTTGTTGACCTTGACACTAGTGAGCAGTGGCTTCACGTCCACAACCTCCATGGCGTTTTGTGCGTGGCATTTCTCAGCTTTCAAACTCCTTGGGTACTAAAGGCAGAGTTAGGACTGAAGGCAAGGACAGTCTTGCAGTAGCCCGGATCCCTTAGGCACAATTCACATGCAGGATTGTGTGTTCCCTGCAGTCAGAGAATATGCGAGTGCATAGCAAGCATTCCTCATAGTACCTGTTTTGGGTGCCTGCCGAAGCAGTATCAATGAACTCCACAGATGTGGAGGGGTTACAAGGCTCATTAGGCTTCTTTTTGCTGCAGTTGCTGTTAGTAGAGCATTGGCTTAGAAGTCTGCTCATCAAGGGAAGTAGGAGGGGATGGAGAGGACACAGGTTCCCTTGCTCTGTCTACCCCCTCCACAGTAGAGTGAAGGGTGTAAAGGGTAGTGCATGGGGACACAGCATGGGATGGATTGCCAAGCAAGCTTTCCGTTTCACTGAAAAAAATTTATTGCTTAAAGGGACAGTGAGGAGAGCTCTATTAATATTTTTTTAAAGCAAAATCCGATAGTTCGGCGTTTCATGGCTTTGTTGCCACTTGGCCGGCAGCGAAAGATTCATTTATTTCTAAGAAATTTGGATTTGAAGTTGAAAAAGTTTTTCCCGCCGCTCTGATTCAAACTTGGGATTCTCTTATGACGACACAGGACTAAGTGATGTGAAACATGACGTGCACATGATGTAACGCAGAGTCCGTGATTTCTGGCAGCCAGCAGTGCGGCCTAGCAGCAGCCGAAAAGAAAGCTACCGCCGGCCGCACGTTGAAGGCATCTATCGGCTAATGCAGCCGTCGCTACCGTTGCTTGGTTTACGTTTGCACCGGCGATTTGCCAGCGTTACGATGGATCTCGTTCTCGAAGTCGTCAACGAAGTTCTCGCAAATAGACACCTTTAGCATACCGTGTACCTTGTTACCGTTAGCAGAATACCGGGAGCCCGCCTACCGCCGGTGAGCAGGCGCTGATTGGTCCCGATGCTGCAGGCGTGCGCGTAGCTGTCAGGTACATGGCGCCATCTGGCAACGTCAAGGAGATTTGCACATGCATTGGCTGCGCCTCAGTGATTCGTGGCTTCTCGTGTCCTAGTGTTGCTAGAACCATTGGTTCTAGCAGCTGGTTCTGTTGCTAGAACCAATGGTTCTAGCAACACTGTTTTGTCCTATGACGTCATCATGCTTGTACTTGCGAGTTTGGCCTGTGGCGGCGATACCTGTATTTTGGTTTTTGCTCTTTTCTACATTACAAGAGCTTTGTTGTCAGTATGAGTGGCGTTTTTGTAATGAGGAGCTGGTATTCTGTCGATACAAGCCAACTTCAATTTCTCCTCAGTGTCCCTTTAACATTGAGTGGTCGGTTCCTTTAAACATTGACTCATTGACTTTAGTGAAACTGGGGCTCTGATACTGTGTGAAAGAAAAGACAGTGACACCCTGCTAGTGGCCCGATATATAGCTTCTGAACACTGGAATGCATCTTAGTCAGCTGCATATGCGACAGCTATCTCTTCCCACAAGTCATACGTGCACAGTGCTAAAGTCATCTTTAGTTTCGTGTTGAGAGTTTTAAAGGTTGACTTTTTTTTTTTTTTTAGAGGGAGGGGGGTGGAGGGGTTGCAATGGCACAGTAGCCAATGTGAACCCTCGAGGCTTCTCTATATCCTTATGCAGGTGGCCTGCACCCCAACGAGAACAGTCGGCGGCTAGTGGGCATGGATGTGTGGAATCTTCTCAAGGGGCACTTCCCATCAGCACCGGAGTTTCCCCACTCAACACAGGCCTGCCAGCAGTGCCTGGTTTGTTGCTAATTTATTTGCTCTCTTGCATGCAACAACATTGTTTGATTGCAAGCATTTATTTGGGTTATGGAAATTGGGTCTGGCAGAAACTCGTGGTTTTATTTGAAGAGTACTGGGGAAAGAAAGGAAGGCAAGTCACACTGCAGTTGCAAACGGTAGTATGTATAGTTTTTTTTTACCTCCAGTGGGGTTTGTACCCATGAAGATTATGCAGTAATAAAATTATGCAAATGGTTCACTTTTTTATTCATTGCAGCAGCCAGAAGATATAGTTGGCTGCAGTTGCTAGGTCTCTAGCCTAATGTAACTGATAGGGAGAGAGCTTGTTCCAAAGGAAGAGTTCATATGCTGTTGGCCCCTCTATTTTTGAAGGAGTGTAATGGAGTCAGAGCCATGATGAACAGAACTTAGAGCTATGCTTTTGACAAAAACTTGACCTTCTTGGGCATTTTTTTTTTCCGATACCATTAAGCAGCCCCACATGAACCTACCAACATGGTGGTAGGAGCAGTGTATTCTGCTTTTTTTCTGGCATTAGAGGCAGTCTGCTTTATAACTCACTCTGTTTAAGCCGGAAGCATACTGGAGAACAAAAACAACGTAGACTATGAGGGCTGGAGCATGATTGCATTAATATACGAGACCACAGCTGATATCAAAGGCATGGGCGGGGTGGGAATGTTTTTCATGGATGGAAGCGAATGGATTGGAAAGAAGGGGCCGTGTGGAATCGCTCACATTGTCGGTTGCATATATGTGTCCACACAGCAAGCACTGTGGACACATATGTAAGGCATTGTCATTCCCAGTATTGAACCCTGGCTGTCATTAACCGTTGGGCATAGCAAAATGTGGGGCACCTCACAAGCTAAGTGCAAGATTCGACTGAACTGTGTTAGCATCACTGGTCATCATCAAGCAAAAATGTGCCAGGAAAACTTCTGGAACCGGTTGCACGAGAGAGCGTTCGTGGGGGCTTCTCGGAGCTGGAGCATGTTCATGTTTCGCTGGTCGACTGGATTGGGTCGCCCTGTGGCAGATTCGGTCGCTGTGGCATAGATTCATCGCCCTGCTCCAAATCGAGCTGCAGAGATCACCGTACAGTTTTTCCTTTTCAGCTTCAACTAGGCGTTATTTGAATCTTAACTCGTGCTTTTACGCATTGGCTCAAGAGACACATGGTGGTGCCGTGAAGAAATTGGAATAATGAAGCATGTCCGACGAATTTCTGGTTGGTGGCTGTATTGGCGTGCCCGATAGTTTTGAAGAGCACTGGGCTAGGTTTTAGGTTATTTATTTATTATTTATTAATACTGCAATCCCAGGAAGGGATTTTCGCAGGGTGAGCATACAGAAAATAGGTAAGTACAAATATTAAGAAAAAAAGTACAAAGGCCACAAATTAATAATAAGCAACAAAAACACAACAGCAAAATACTTTCAACAGCAGTACTTTCAGAAGTTTCACACGACTGTTACACGAATATTTTGAGAAGTTTTTGCATTCAAGCAGCTCTGATGGATGCATGGTGGTTTGCTGTGGCAGGTCCACCAGCAGCAAGACAACGCGGCCCAGGAGGCGCTGAAGCAGCAGGCGTCTCAGGAGCGGCAGCAGTTTGCTGACCTGGTGCAGGAGAGGAATAGGCCCGACCCCAATGAAACCCCTGCCCGGCTGCTCGCACGTCAGTTCCTCACCCAGTGGAAGCTCTTCCTCAGGTTAGACACGGCACTGTCCTTATTCTTTTTGTTCTCTATGCACGAGATACCTTATTTCCATTGCTTAGATTTGGCAAACAGAAACAAACGGGCTCGTTCAGCGCATATCATATTGCTTGTCTCCTTTGGGATTCTTCTCAAGTAAGCTGGTATTAAGTGCAGTTGCTTTGATAGTAGAAGCTGCTGTGCGGCAAATCTCTGGGAAGAGAGTGTTGCGTGGTGGTACTGTATTGCTGTAACTCATATGTAGCACGACATAATTGTAATTCAAAAATTCAAAGGTTGCTTTTTCCAGCACGCAACAGCAGAAAGAAATCATGGAGTTATTCAATAGTGTCAATTTAATTGTAACGCAAGTACCGTATTTTCCGGTGTATAAGACGCACATGCCATATATGCAGGCTGTCATTGAAAAAGTTGGTATATAAGACGCACCCATTTATAAGACGCACCCTAATTTACCCAGTTAGGCTAGTGAGGCTTAATTAAACACGCTTGCGCGACCATCACGAAATTCACCGTACCTGTGAGAAATTCTTAAGCAATGCTAAGTGATCGAAAAAGGCAACACTCACGCCATACCCACCCACGTTTTAGAAAAAAAGAAAGAAAGAGCGAAAGAGCTCTCCCATATGTCCATAACAACATTTTATTTCTACTCAAAACCTTCGAAGTCTTCATCTTCGAATCTGCTATCAAAAAGTTCGCCCATTTCTGGAGGCAACGCGGCTGACACATTCTCTTCTCACTACATACACGGAGCAAAGAAAGTTGCAAATGGTGGCTAAAAAAGAACACCGGCTTGTCTTGGCTTGTCCTGACAATGGCAAGAAGCATGATTGTCGCCACCTTTTGGCATTTCACATTGCTTCTGCTTGGGGCCTCCAAAACGGTCGCGTGTTTGTGATCCCGGAAGTCGTCATCCCCGCCGTTTCTTGATAAAGTTCACTTTAAAAAAAAGTGGTGCATTGCGGTCCCCGTATTGGAGCATTAACCGCGTCACAACCGCGTCATTGGTAGTGATATTTTTTCGGTGAAAAAAGCTTGAACAAGAGTCTGAGTAACTTCTGAACTCGCAAAAAAAAAGCGAAAAATTAGCGTATAAGACGCACTCTTGTATAGGACGCATCAGCAAGATTTCTGAGAAAAAAAAAAGCCGCGTCTTATACACCGGAAAATACGGTAGTGACTTTTAACTGAAGTGTGACTAAACAACTCTATCGCATTTTAGTAAATATAGTATTTTTTTGAAGCTTCATAAAAAAAGGCCAATAAGAAGGAGGGAAATTAGCCAGATATAGTAAGCGAAGTCAAGATGTAATCAAATGTCAGAGATGGTGCAAAATGATTAGGTTAGTCAGTGTTTGAAGACCATTACTTGGAGAAAGTGCAGACGCAAAAGTTTCTTGGAATATGGTTTCACGAACATTTGTCATGGACTTATCATGTAGATCATTTAATTTCGGAACTCGCGCGTTCTGTAGGATGTTTAAGTAAAGTGGCCCATATCTTACCTCTTTGGCTGAAGAGATCAATGTACTACACTTTATTCTATTCCAAACTGCTCTATGGTATGCTAGTATGGGGTACGACCACCAAAGGGAATTATGAGAGAATATTAGTTCTGCAGAAGCGCGTACTTCGGATATTAGAGAATTACAAAGGTCAAGTAAGAAACTTGCCTACGCAACCACTTTTCTTCAAACATAATATCCTTCCAGTTAAAAAAGTGTACAATTTCCGGATAATGCAACTAATATACAAAAAACAGCTATATGCCGATAACGTCCAGCATGCCTCCATGAGATATGCAATCAGGAATCGTAAGAGAAAGGTACAAAAATTCAGAACGAACTATGGCAAACAGGCTATGGACTATCAAATAGTTAGACTGCTTAACATACACGAATCTTATGTTGACTTCAGCCAACCATTCAGAGCCTTCAAACGAAATTATCGAGCATTCCTATTTTCCTCAAATATAATTTTAGAACCATAAACGCATTGCAAATACAGTAAACATCTTCTACCTGGTTATCATGCATTTGCAACTATTATTCTAAGTTTGTTCTTTTGTTTCCCTTTCGTACTGCTCTTTGTTAGACTGTGATATACGCTAATACTCACTTCTGTTCAATTGTGTTATTAGAAACTTGCAGTTTGTACGCAACGTACGCAAGTTATGGCTTAGTTTCTTTTCATTTGTACATGAATGCCTATGTACCTTCATTCTTGCTCAAAACTTTTGAACTGCACTTTAGTTATATTGCTGCATTGTACTGTGTATTTCTCGTATTCATTGTGTTGTAATTGAAAAGCGTGAACATGTTATCCTATTGCAACCGCGTACATGCTTAAATTCAGAAAATGTGTGTCTGCTGCTGCTGCAGGCTGTAACTGATGTGAGGGGGCTAAGGCCTCGTCAGGCTTCCAAGCCTTTAGCCTTACGCCACCCGCAGGGATTCATCTGTATTGTTTCCTGCAAATAAAAAGCCAATTCAATTCAATTCAATACTGAGCTTGGACGGCTATGGCTGGCACAGAAGAGATGTAGGTGGGCATCACTGAGAGGGACTGTTGTCTTGGCACAGGGGACATGATTTAGTTGTTTACAATGGTGATGTTTGTAGACTGATGAGACAAATTAATTGTAGTCATAGGCACACTGTGGAGCGGGGCTGCATCCATTAGTAACTCCCCTTGTCATGAGCCGTGCCTAAAAGGGCTCAAATTGCATTCACAGCATTAATCTGTTGGAGGAATTAGGTGCAGGGTTGATGGGGAAGGTTCCCATACTGGTGGTGTGTGGATTTTTTTGATAGTGCATATCACCATCCTTGGCCCAACTATGTTTACTAATGCAGAACAGAGGCCTCTCCCATTCATTTCCAACTGTCGCTTTCCTCCGCCAGCTGCATTCATTGCATGTTCACAAACTTCATCTCATCTACCCACCTGGCTGTTAGCCACCCCTGCAGTGTTTACCTTGTCTTGGAATCCAGTCTGTTACCCCAAGGGACCATTTGTTATCTCTTCTCCGCATCTGTGGCCTGCATGTGTCAGTTTCCTCTTCTTGATTTTGACTTGGAATGTTCGTTCCGTAGCCCATCCTGCTGTCTTCCTGTCCCTTAATGTTGCCTCTGTCGTACACCTCCACGCAGGTGCCCCCTTGCAAAGGAGCGCCCCACGAGCATCACTAATGAGGAGCTGCTCTGCCCCCATGGCCTCTTGCTGCACCTACCCCAGGACGAGGACAGGTATGCCAAGCACTGTGTAGATAACTGCTTTATTTGTGTGCCATTTCTTGATGAAGTTCCCAGGCCATCAAGCCCTTTCTAGGATTGAGAACGGAAAGCCTTGTTCAAAAGCCTTCAGGCCACCGGGTTTGCTTTTGAGGAGCTTACTAGTCGGATGCTTATGGCTCCCCTACAGTTGTGTTCCATTGCTCTACTTGGAATGAAAAAAAAATCCAATGTTTGGAGCACTTTTCTCCACCAGTTTAGAAAATCCCTGCTTTTTTTTTCTTTTTTTTTCATTGTTTGAGAGCACTTCTTTTATTGACCTTGTTATTTGTTCCGTGTGGCTCTATCAAAGAAAGAGAAACACTCACTCACGCAAGAAAGCTCACCACTGTAAAGTGTCTCCTGCGCAGCTTAGCACAGAAGTGCGAAAGAAAGTATGCCGCAGCATGCTTTCTTTGCGACGGCTTTCTTTGGAAGGGGGGCTTTTTTGCCAGTGCAGGAAAAGCAGGGCACCTGCGCATCTGTCTGTGCTCAGCAGAGTGATCTGACATAGTCAGGCCTCGGCACTGCACGCACATGACGTGCCGCGCGTTGCCTCCGCTCTTTGACTTGGGGCTTAAATCTTGGGCGCCAAATTTTCAGCTGACACGCCGTTGCAGTGCACATTAGCACAGTGCAGAGATGGCTAGAAATCGTTGCCGTGTGCGCATTGCCTGCGGCGGACAGAAAGGCACGTGGTGCTTTTCCTCGCACAGTTGCTGACAGCCACTCTGTGGAAGAAGTGAGAGACACAGTTACCTCTTCATCTTGGAGCTGGAGAGAAAGCAAAAATCAGAAGGTGAAAAGAACTTGACCCCTAATTTTCTTCGATAAATGCGATGTAGGTGTGCTAGCATTTTATGTATGGATTCTTCGCATAGGTTACTTATGACAGTTTTACAGACATACTCGGCCATACTCAACAACTACAAAGGCAGCAGGATGCGGTACCCACCACCGCACAAATCTTTAAACAAAGAAGAGGCTGTCACATGGAGACAACTTCAAACGGGGTCAGATCCAAATCTAAACACACAAAGTAAAATTCACCCCACACTTTACGCACACAATTGTCCGTGGTGCCATGAAAAACCTACACTGTATCCCACCACATGGGCATGTCAAAAAGTCGACATCGTCCCAGTTATACAAAACCCAAGTGTGGAGCAATGGGAGGGTCTGCTCTCCAGCGACTGCCGCGATGACCAGATCAGTTTGATACGGCGAGCTCAGCTGACGGCAGCATCCAGCGGAGCCCTGGAATAGGGGCAACCGACCGTTGCGGATGGACTCATCTGACCACATAAAAAAACAAAAAAACACTTGTGCTAGAGCCAAATAAAGTTATCCTATCCTATCCTATCCTACAGACAACGTAAGCGGCAGCTGGCGCAAACGCAGTTTCTGCCTTTCTATTCGACTGCAGCTGGTGTGCACGAATTTCGTCCTTTCTGCGTGACTACAGCTGCTGCGGAACCAGTTTGCCTCCTTCACCACGACACCACCAGGCTTCACCAGGACGCATGACGGCTTTTTCGTTAGTGACCCACCTAGTGCTAATGCTCTCTACCTGCCAACTATGACAGGTAGCAGCTGGCAGGTGAAGGCTTCGTCCACAAACGGCACGGCGTTTTCAGTAGTGAGGCATCTCTTGTTAGCGTATTAAACACAAATAGTGGTTGGTGCCAAAGAGAGAGTGAAAAAGAGCAGCTGTAAAAAAAACAAAACTAAGTGAAGCCTCATTACGGCAAACAGGTGAAAAATCGTAAAATAGTTTGCTACACCCGAAGTTTGTATTAAAAAATTTCGTCAGAAACATGTGAAACAGCAGCGCAAATTAGTCATTGAAGGGACAGCAATTCTGCCGATCCTTACTAGAAAAATGGAGAGACGTTTTCCCAGGTTCTGGCGGCGTTTCGAAGGCTGCAAAGAAAACGAGCGCCAGTTAGGGGTTAGGTTGGCTTCCCTGCATAGCACCACAAGCGCAGGTTGTGTTGGCTACTGTGGCTTCCCCGCATCACAGCCGTGTTGTGTGGAAAGGGATACGTCAGAGCGAAAGCTGTCGCCTTTTGCACCACCTCCGCGGAAGCCGACATGACCGCAAGATTGTTACTGCAAGCTTACAGCCACCTGCGCTGCTGCTTCCATGGCGCTGTCGACGGATGCCGGAGGCGTGAACGCGTGCTGACTGCCGGACTGCAACCCTACACACCTCTGTTGGCGAGTGCTAAAGAATGCCGCATCACCACCAGCCATTTGTACAATGCCGAGAAGCCTGCTGCCTGCCATCCGCTTGGGAGTTCGATATATTGGTTTCACGGCCAACCGCGTTCGATATATAATGCATTTGTCAAAAATATTTATGAAGAGTTCGATGTAGCCAATAATTCATAGTATCTGTGTTCGTTATATTGAGGTTAGACTGTATACTAATGCTGTTTCCAAGTAGAATAACATGAGCTTGCTTTATGGCCTTACTCTTCACCTCACTTCATGTATAGTGCAAAAAATTCTCTACAGTGCAGCTGTCATTTATCTGAAACCATTTTATTCGCTGTTTTTATGTAAAATAGTTTTGGACATGCCTAGCATACGAACACATTTTCATGGTGCCTTGGAGTTCGTCTTAAGAGAGTCTGCCGTATTATGTAGAGTCCAGTCAATACTTTTTTTTCATTCGGCTGACGTTCGAGGTCAACTTTTATTTTTATTTTCCGACCTTCTGAATTTCGGGAGTCCGCCTAGAATCGAGGTCGGCCTAGATTCGAGTAAATACAGTCAAGCCCACTTATAACAATATTCAAGTGCCATGGAAATACCATTGTTATAACCAATAATTGTTATAACAGGGTTGTGCCGAAAAAAAAATAAAAGATGACAAACTTTAGAGAATTTATTGACAGGAAGGACCTGGAGGGATTCGATTGTTCTAATGCCTGTAAAAGCTTGTTAATTCGAACTTCAGGAAACCGGAACAATGTTCACTGATGACCAAAGCACTGCCATCACTGCGCCACCAGGAGCTTCGCGCACCTCCACGTCACATGAATCATTCTTATGGGAAATTCAAGAAGCATGCAGAACTAAGGCTGTGGTGACAGCTGACAAGAGAAAAAAACCGGCGCTGGCCGCATGCACGTGCACTGCTCAGACTGATTTGGGGTGTGCGTAGCCAATGCAGCAATGCAGCAGCTCTCCTGACGTGATGACGCCTGCCTCTTTTGCTATCATGGCGTTGCTGCGCCAGCTTAGTCCATTGGTCGGCCCCACACGTGCACGCTTTTGTGTTGTAAGCATGGTTTTGATGGTGTGGTTGTAGCATTTCCTTGTTTTTTTTTCTATAATGGTTGACATGGTTGACACTCAGTTACTAGATTTAATTGTTATAACCAATAATGTGCCTTGACGGCATTGCTATAAGCAGTTTATTTTACCATAGAACACATGGCAAAGCTGATGGTGCCATGACCGACCATTGTTATATCCGATATATTGTTATAACCAGTATTGTTATAAGTGGACTTGACTGTACTACGTATGTGACCGAAAACAAACGTTGTGGCTTGAAGACTCTTGGCCGAGGCTGTGTACACACCTTAATGCAATAATGTGTTCATGCAAGTTCAAGAGAGGCAGCTGGAGTTGTTTTGGGCATCATTAATGTCAAAACTGGTAAGTGGCCGTGGTGACCACTTTGCCATGTGGTTGCCGTGTGGCCCAACCCGACATTTTCATGCCCAGTTTGATGGAACTGTCTTCAGTGTTGAGTTGTAGGTGCTCTGGTCTGCATAGAGGCAGTCTTTGAAGATGTGTTACTTACCGAAAAAAAAAAAAAAAAGGGAGAGACAGGCATGTGAGGTGCAGTTTCATGACACAGCAATGTTCGGTAGCATGCCGTTCCCCAGAGGGATGGCCACATGCATGACCTGCATTTCAGGGTCTTGCTGCTTGGGAGTTTTAGGGAATATGCACTTACAGATGCTCTTAACCCTTTGAAGGTTTTTGCCGTATATGTAGGGCGGCGGTTTTCTGTCCCGCAAGGTCTTTGCCGTACGGGTACGGTTTCGATCTTCCGTTTGAAATTTTGCGCCAAACGAACAATGCGTGCTCACTGGGGGGTGCTGTCACCTCTTAGGACTTACAAGAAGTGTTTGAATTTTGTGCTGCCTTCTTACGGAGATAAGCAGAACTTATGTCTAGCTTTAGCGCGGCGGCACAGACTGCGGCAACACCCCTTTTGTAGTTTTGGTTTCGCCGCGTGATCGCAACGGAGTCGCGCGAAATTTGAGTTTTCTTTTTGTCAGCACTATCTTGCAAGGGCTGCCGAAGTTTATTTCTATCTTTATTGGCGCTGCTCTTAGCTTGGTTATCACCGTTGCTAGCGAGGTATTCTCGCCCTCTGTGGCAACGCGCCTACGCGGTTTCGATTCCGCCGCGGGATCGCAACGAAGTCGCGCGAAACGTGTTTTCTCTTTGTGGGCACTGTTTTGCAGAGGCGGCGAAAGTTGATTTCTATCTTTATTGGTGCTGCTCTTAGCTTGCTTATCACCGTTGCTATTCTATTCTATTGAACATTTTCCAGTTGTGAGTGATGCTGTCACCAAAGTACTGTTCCTAATTTTTTTTTAGTATTTATTCTCCATTATATACATTTTGTAGATTCAAGATCCGCAATAAGGTAATTTGACCACCTGGGAAAGTTTTCTTCAAAATAATTCGACCCTCAAAGGGTTAATGTTGATGCAGTAGCATTGAATAAAATGTCACTCATGCCTGATTTAGAAACTGTAATTACCTTGCAGACTTGTTTAAGGTTCTGTAGTTGTCTTTGATTGGAACACGTAACAATGTTAGGCGAGAACGCAGTGTAGCTTGGTTTACAAAACCAGTGTTGTGTTGATGTGAAATGGAAAAGGGGATCAAGAAAGGGCTCTGGCTGAGATACCAGCCTTCCCACCATGTATGCTGTGACAGGCGCACAGTTTGGGATGCACGACCTGTGTGCATGTCCTTGCAGAGCGGTTGCCATCTGGCCACAAGAGTGGGAATTACTTGTTCAACTCTTCCCGGCCGACATCTGTGTCAGTGTCTCACCGGGAGAGCACGGGCTCACTGCTGAACCAGGCAAGTGCCGCTCCATGTGGAGCAGTTTCTCGTTCTAATACCGACTAACGTTCACTCTTAGATTTGTGCACTGAAACACCTCTACTGCAAGGTGTATGCCAACTGAGGGTATTATAACGCCCTCTGGATGCCTGTTGTAAACACTGGAGGAGAAATGTTTGCAGAATGGAATTTTGTATCTACCAATTTTCAGTCACCTCTCTTACATAATGGCAGTGCATTCTCTATGTATTCAGGACAGCCAGTGACTGAACGAAAATGTGTGGCAACAATAACTACTAAGCATAGATGAGAAGAAAAACGCTGCCTTCAAAAAGAGGTGCTCTGTTTGCCTGTTTACGCACTGTGATTTCAGTATGTTTCAGAAGTGCAAATGTGTCTGTCTTATTCAACTTTCAAGCCCTTCCTGATTTGCAGCGTTTGCTCTGGGGCTCACCTGTCACCTCCTGTCTTTATACCTCTGTTATGCGGCCATCCTGAAAGGCCTTTCCAGTGAGGGTATCTCATTTCACTAAAGTAACAAGGCCTAAAAAAAGCAGCGACGCAGCTATACAGTGCAGGTTGTAAGTTGAACAGTCGAACTTCCAACGCTTCTTTCTGCGTACTAGGTGTCCGAAGTGATAGTGTGATAGTGAAAACAGTAATACAATTGAGACTCATTATAACGAGGGTCAAGGGGGCATGCGACTTCATTGCAATCATAGGGGTTTATGACCACACTGTCGCTTGTAAATGGGCTTTTTGTCAGCGTGTGTACAGAGGACAACATAACTGGCATTTGGTTGGCTGCCGATGTTTGCCGAAGGAGCCTTAAGCATGCACACCGAGCTTCCCCAATATGGCTGAATATAGGTACACCAAATGAACATCTTAGCCTCGCCAATGCGCATACGTTTTGTCCCGCAGAGCCTAAAAAACAATTCTAAAAGGAACAGTGTTGTAGAGGACAGGGCGAGGCCTATCCACCCCTATTTTCTCATCACTGAGGCTATTAGGGGCCACGGTGAAAGCGGACGTGCGGCTCTGATTCTGTCGCTAGTGCCCATTTTAGTTCGCTTCCCTGCATGGAGCACCAGCACGCTGGCCGTAATGCTTCACTGCATGACAGCGGTGTCTAGTGGAGAATGAGTGCGCTGCTCCGAAGGCTCCCGAAGAACATTTTGATAATTTTATAAGAGCTCTCTCAACTGCTTCGAAAGCAAATGACATGAGCCTCTTTCTAGTTTATTCCACACCGTGGGCAACGATGTTAGCGATTGGTTTTGCTGTGGAAGAATATAAGCAGCGTCGTTGTAGCTACATATCAATCCTTCGCTACCTAATTCTTCTTCGTGCCTGATGCAGCTGCTTTATTATGTCTGCTTCCTGTTCAAATGCTATTGTTTCGTGTTGTCGTTTTCCACCACTGGCAGTAATCTTTACCCCCCACCCAGAACTAGCGGCTCATCGGTATCGCCGGGCGCACCAAAGACTGCCAAATGGTCAAACCACGTGACCACGTCGTAAAAACCAAAACTAAACTGCACATGGTGCCTAGGAATTGGAGTGCACCCTCAGCGGGCCACGCGCAATTAGTGTGTTAGAGAATTGGGGCACTCTAATGTTCTCAAAAAATTCTAAAAGTGCACTGACAAAGCAAACACCGAGGCCGGTGAGAGCTTAGGAACTCTACTGCTCGTCTCTTAGCTCTCGTCGGCCTCAGTATTTGTCTTGTCACTACACTTTACAACTTTCTGAAGACATGAGCGATCCAGACTGCCTATACAAGCCGCTGCGGTAGCTCAGTGGCTATGGTGCTTGGCTGATGACCCGAAAGACAGAGGTTCGATCCCGGTTGCAGCAGTCTCATTTCGGTGGAGGTGAAATGCTAGATGCCCGTGTATTGTGCGATGTCAGTGCACTTTAAATTGTCTGGAGCCCTCCACTTTGCAGCGTCTTTTATAGCGTGAGTCGCTTTGGGCCATTAAACCCCATAAACCTGCAAGTTTTGGCCACTCTGTCGAGACAGAAGGGGTCTCGTGCTCGAGTTTTGGTGAAGATAGGCATGCCGGCGTCAAATTTTGGTTGTGCCGAAGTGAATTAATCTTTTGGGGAAACGCTATATGCGAGTCCTGCTTGAGGTGGAAAAAGTTTTGCATATTTTTTGCGCGGTACTTTCAGGTGATTTCAGTTTGCCACATCGAATGGCTGCTGAGTCGGAACTGTAGCGCACCGTTACAAATTGATATATATACTGTGCACAAAATCACCAGTGACCTTCTCAGTTGGGGTTCGTTATATCCCTTCGTAGGCAAATTTGCGTTCTTAAAAAGGGGGAAATCCGAAGCATAGTTGTCTATGGGAGCTTCCAAGGGGAATAGCTATTCTTTTGTTATAGCCATTATTTCATTATAGTGAAGTTTGGATATATTTTATTGATTCATAGTGCCAAGAAATCTATTTCATATGACGGCTTCTCTGGCCACCATGGGCACTTGCTGTTGCTGCTACATTTTTAGTGCATTAGGACCCGAGAAAAATGAAAACACTTGTCCATGAAGTAAAACTAGATAAACTTTTTTATGGTTGTAACGGTTCGATCTGCACAGTTCACTTCTTGAATTTGGTCACAAGAAAAATATGGGGAACAACGAGACTGGAGGTTCGAATCAAGGGACTTTGACACTTCGTATTAATTGGATTTCACCATATACATGTATATTTGCGGGCAGCACAGGTCCATGCCACCCACCGGAGGTCACGAACCGATGAGCTGGTCGTGAAGCCTCACGTTTGTCAGCTGAGCTCGTCTGCGGTACGGGGATGATTTATGGGGCAACATTTTGATGTCCCATATGTGTTGTCCCATAAATGTTGTCCCATAAATGTTGCCTATAAATGTTGCCCATAAATGTTGCCCATAAATGTTGCCCCAGAGACCAGCAGTGTGTTGCCGTTACCATTAGAACTATGTTATCATAACAATGTAAAGGAGAATTAACGGAAAGAGCTTGTGCGCATTTCGTCATTTGCCTGTTTGTGCGTACTGTATTTTATTTTGCTGCCTGTGGGATGGCTGTCTTTCCTTTTCGGAGGTCCCTGTTGTGGCATGATTCGTGTGTGCGAACCGCAGTTGAATGTGCATACCTGCATATTCACAAAAAGTTCAGGTTGAGTTACTTGTTCTGCTGCACCAGTCATGTACAGGCACGGCCATAAGTAAACGGAGCACGCTATTGCGTTCGAAGGGCAATCACGCTTTCTCCATTGGTAATTAAGAAGCGTTGTTTGTCTACAAGAAAGCCCACCAACCTCCTCTACCAGCATGCGCGTACCACTGCTGGTAATTTCAATTAGGTGACGCGTGAAAAATATTCGAAGACAGTTGCATGCTCCGTTTACTTTTGTCCGCGCCTGTACTTAGGCACCAATCATGAGGAAGAAGATCGGCCGTTCCGCCTGTCACTTCTGGGTTTCCCTCATTCGTGTAGCATGTTACATGGCTTTTTGTCACCCTGTTGATGGCGAGTGTGCTGAGAGCCAGGTCTGTCAGCGGAAGTCGTGCAGCATGTATTCAACCATGTGTGCCACTGCCACCCTTTGCATACTTGCGGTACTATTCAAGAGGCTGTCTTATTTGGTGATCCACAGTTTATGTAGGTGTGCAAGTTTTGGCCTTTTATTCCACCCCATAAATTGAGGAGCGTTGTTCGCTTGTGGGTGGACAGACTTCGGGTTTCAGCACGTGCTTGGCTGGGCCGTATACTTTGGCTCCTTCATGTTCCTCCAGTTATCGCTGGTAGTCAGCCACCACTGTACAGGTCGTTGTCCAGTACATGGAGGTGTTGACTGCTTGTAGTGTGTTGGCTGTATAACACTCCGGAAGCTGCGGGCCCTGCCTGTGGCACTCCCTTCACAAGCAAAGTGTGCTGTAGAGGAAGGAGGCTCAGAGTTTGGAGGACTTCTAACCGAGACTCGAATATGTCACTCTCAAATACCTTAGACGCCGTTCGAGCGTGGTCGCCTGTTCAGGTGTTTGAATATATCGCCGACAGCCAAGCCCCCCCCCCCCCCCCCCCCCCCCCTTTCTTACCCACACGTTTGATGTCCCGAAGTTGAAGACGTGCCACCCGCCTCTGACCTCGGTAGAACCCTGGGGGCCGAGAAAGTACGAATCAACGAGAAAAAGAGGCCCAGGGGCGGAGAGAGGCCCAAAACGGCGTGTAACGGGTTTTTCTGCCGCGGCGGGCTCGGTCGCGGTGTGGGAAGCGCATACATAGAGGCGGCCGAATGCGTAACGCGAAGACGACACGCTCGGGGAGAGAAAGCGGCGGCAGTAGCGCCGCCACCTTGGGGCCTAAGCTCGCGTTAATGGTGCGTAGACGAACGGTCGCGACGGCGGCGCTTGTTTCGCACTCTGCGTGCGCCCGTGAATGAGGGGAAGATGGGTAGCGCCCTCTCCTGGGGAAGCGAAGAAAAAGAAGGCGGTCCGACCTGCTGCCGCTGCCGCTGCGGTGTCGACGGCTTTCCCCGTTTTTATCGCCTCCCCTCGCTCGGTGCCTCTGCGTTTTGCGTTTTCTGCTTTCCTCTCCACACCGGTGGCTGGCGGTTCGCGTCGTCGTCGTCGTCGGCCGTCCATTTGCGCCCCCTCGTGTTTTTTTTTCCCCCGCGCTGCCGGCCGTCGTCACAGGTCGTTTCCGCGGCATGATTCAGGGCGGCGCATCCGTCATTGTCGCGCCGCGTCAGCGGATGCCGTGCCCGCACTTTCATTGGCGTGTCCCCCCCCCCCCCCCCTACCTACACTCCCCCACTTTTAAATGCGCCCCGGGCTCGCGCGTGTGTTTGTGTGCGCGCACCTCGGAATGCGCTCGCTGACGACGATATGGCCACACTGGTCGTGTTGTGTGCAGCTGACGCAGCCGGTCGTCGTGTGGTGACGAACACTGCTCACTGTGCACCGGTCTACGCTGGGCGCAGCCAGCCCTCTGCAGTAGAGTTACTGTATTCTGCAGCGTGGTCGGGCGCCACCCCTGCGACCTATAGTTACGAGTTCACTCTGCCGAGCCCGTGGATCTCCGCGAAGTGCCAAAAAGTGCGGTCGCGAGTATGTGTGTGAAGATGCGGGCTTGTGGTACACATCCGAGTGTAGTTGGTTTCACCAAGCGGCATGACTACGTCTCAATTCACGCGATGGTTGAACAGTTTGCACGGGGCGTTATTCCTCAGGACTGCTTGTCCCGCAGACCTCCTCACACATGCGTAGATTTTATTAAACTACGATTTGAATAATTATGGTGGTTTGAAACTTTTTCAGTAAAACAACACTTGTGATATCCGTCGCAGATACCAGCAACCATTTTTTGCCGGGCGCAGTGCCGCCATGGCAGCGCCACTGTCAGTGTAATGGACTCTCCGCATTTTCATAACACATTAATAAATGATGAAGAAGCAATGTTAGACTGCGCAAAAAACGGTTACTGCTGCAAAAGAAAAAATTATGACTTCTGAAATATCTTTCAGCAATAAAAAAATTCGACACAGAGACAAGGACTGCTTAGGTATGGGAATGCGAAAGCATTACTCTCCCTGGGTGCATTGGATAACACCACCCACACACGGGCACGTATGACACTACCCGGAGCGCTGTATACGACGCACGGTTACAGTACTGGCCCTTGGTGCAATGTATGACACCACACACACACACGCCGCCGCTGTGGCTCACTGGGTATGGCACTCGGCTGCTGACCCGAAAGACGCGGGTTCGATCCCGGCCGCGGCGGTCGAATTTCGATGGAGGCGAAATTCTAGAGGCCCCGTGTACTGTGCGATGTCAGTGCACGTTAAAGAACCCGAGGTGGTCGAAATTTCCGGAGCCCTTCACTACGGCGCCCCTCATAGCCTGAGTCGCTTTGGGACGTTAAACTCCCTATAAACAAAACCAAGCATTAATATCCCCCGTTATGGCGCGTAGTCCTATTCATAAAATGTATATCCACCAGCTTAAAATATAAATTCCTGCCAAAACCGCGGGTTTTTCTTTCGTGGGTTGGCCGACTGTAGATTCCAATGTACCGGTGTACGGTTTGTATTGTAGCGTCCACTTTTGTTTTTTTCGTATCTACGAAAACGGCACAGGCTAGCGTTCCAAGGCCGACCTTGTCCTCAGACCCCTCCTCTATTGCACTTTTTCACAGCAGTATTGCCTCTCTGTGGACAACTTTTCTACCATAAAACCTGTGTTAGGAGAATTGTGGAGTGCAAGAAAAAGCTGTACAGACGCTGCGGTTCTTCGACTGTGCGTTTTGAACGCTTTCATTAGACACCTCTAGCATACCTTGTACCGTTACCGGAGTACCAGGAGCCCGCCTACCGCCGGTGAGCATGCGCTGATTGGTCCCGATGCTACTGGAGCGCGCGTATCTGCCGGGTACGTGGCGCCATCTGGCGCCCTCGAGACGATTTGCGCATGCGCATTGACTGCGCGCGGACTCCCGGTACTCCGGTAATGGAAACACGGTACATGGTATGCTAAAGGTGTCTATTCTTCCTCAGTTCACACGCGCGAGAGGCATTGAAGCTGGAAGAGTGTCTTGAAGCGGAGAAAGGCGTTTAACTTTCTTTTTGTTTGCGCGTACTTGCAGTTTGCCAATAAAGAGCGTCCGCCTGCGCGTTCTGCGCATGTGTTAATCGCATGGAGTACGCACTCGGCGTTTTATTTGTTTTGTTTTTCTTTGCTACCCGTTGGAACGAACTAGCTTGCCTTAGCGCGTGAGTCAACACTGATCACTCCCGATGGACTGCACTGACCTCGCCCCCCGCGATTCCGGCAGAGCAGTCGGCACCACTCTTCAGAGCTTTAATTCCCCTCCCTGGGAGACATATGCAGTGTCTCGGTTTCTGGGTGTTGCGCGTTTCTTCCTCGGCTTCTTTGGAGTGCCTCAATGCGGGACCTTTAGTGGAAACAGGGTCTGTGCGGCGCTGTTCCGATGGATGGATGGAAAACTTTATTGCGCAAGCGAGTTTGGACCGTGCAAGGTCTCAGGGCCACCGCACAGCCCTCACATTACGCGCATGTGTCCAGGCCACGTAGGGCCATGGCACTGGCACCCTGGTTCACACAGCGAAGCTGCGCGTCCGGGCCCTGCGACGCAAGGAGGGCCTCGTTCTTCCGGGCATGTCATTGGCTTCCAAGTCAACAAAGACTAAGTGGACCCAAGCAGATTTTTTGTTGTTCTAAGTATGTTCTCTTGAGTTCCCACAGTATCTTTTTTTTTTTTTTTTTACTGAAGTACTGTGCCGGTGAGTGGTACAAGCGGGAGCCTGCCTCTGACGACGCTCTCTGGAAAGATCGCTTCGTTCAGCTTCTTTCGAAACCCTTCACTCGTTATTTCGCCTCCTGCGGAGCTCCGCGGTGTTTTGATTCTCGTAGCTGACGCAACGACGATGACTCCGCCTCGTTTCGTCGCGCCGAAGATATGCACCCGTGATAGCAGTCGCGGCGAAAGGCCATCCGCTGGCTGCTCGCCTGCAGTAAAAGAGTATTGTATAGATACGCCGGGGAAATGCTTATTGCGTTGACTGTTCCGCAAATGCGTTACCACTGATTACGCTTGCGATTACTCACAGATCAGGCGCCATTGCTCTGCTCTTCTTCTTCGCCTGCTACTTCCTCCCCTTCTGGCAGTGGTTGGCTTGCGCGGGACGTCACATGCTCCGTAATGGTGGACGGACAACTTCCAGTGCGTCTATCAGAGTAGATGGCTGCATCGAGCGTATTCTATAAGCGCACAGGCTTTCACAGTGGCTCTGGTCCACCAACATAGCGATCGCTGTGACGTCAGTGCGAGCCATCCGTACGTGACCATGCATTTAATGCACGCTTATGAAGACATGCGGGGCTTCCAGGTAATAAGCTTCGCCGTGCGGGCGCAAACGGGTTGCCGTGAAAATCTGGCGCCCCCGCCTTTGTGCGTTGAAAAAGCGTTGTCGCGAGCTTTGTCGCCGTCGTCTCCGGTGCAGCGCTGTGCGAGTCGTGCCGGGAGTCGGCGGAGCTGGAGCGCCGCCACTCGCAGCAGGGCACCGTGCTGGTGCGCCGGGTGTCCAGCCAGGAGGCCGAGGCGAGCGCCAAGCGGCCCCGCCTGGACGAGCGCCGACAGCGCCGGGCGCGCCGAGGGGACCGCGCCGTGCACATGCGCGCCACGCAGACGCTGCTCGATCTCAAGCTCAAGGTCAGGGAGCACCCTCCGTGGAATGGGCGCGGAGTTCCCTCACGCGGCTGTTTTGCTGAGACGCTCGGCTTATCCCTCGCGGCCCCGCAGGTGATGGAGCAGTTCACGGTGGCCCCGTTCGACCAGCACCTGAGCATGGACATGGGCGACGGCCAGCCTCCGCAACCGCTCTTGGGCAACTCGGCCACCCTCGCCGAGCTGGGAGTGCTCCCCGGAGCCCTGCTGCTGCTCGTGGTAGGTGCCCGTTGTGCCGATCGTTCGTTTGTGTGGCGAATTCTGACCGCACTAACGAACGCCGGAACGTTCGGGCTTTCTAGTGTCTCCCCTCGTTTTCTCCCTCTTCATTCCTTCTCTTTTACGACGTGCTTCTGGTGTCCGCCCAGAACGAGTCAGTTACCGCGCCTTTCCTTTCTCCATTGCATTGTCCTCACGGCGATCGACAGTCTACTCGACGGCCGTGCCACCATTTCGTTTTCGGGTGTGTGCCTGGAGTAGTACAGGCTTACTGATCAACTCTTTGAAGGGACCCTGAATCACATCTTTGCCTATCACAGAACCACTGTGAAATCGGTAGGGGTCGGCGTCACGAGTGATGTCGTTCCAAATAGAATCTCTTCGATAGATTCAGAAGCAGTTCAAGTTGCTTGATTGTGATGAACCCGCGCGAAGAATACAACCAACTAGACAGAAAGGGACGACACGGGAGATTCAGAAGCAGTTCAAGTTGCTTGATTGTGATGAACCCGCGCGAAGAATACAACCAACTAGACAGAAAGGGACGACACGGGCGGAAGCGCTCACCAAAATCATGGAAGACCAACTAGTCCAAAGCTGCCGCAAATGTTGCTCAAAGTCGAGCCACGCGGTGCGACCTACTCGCGTGAATGGAGCCGCTGTGCGGCTGCTTCCCTGCAAAAGCGATTGCTTTGCGGCTCAAGCGCCTTGTTAGCGGAGCTTTGTTACAGTCGCAGCTCACTGTGGGTCACGTTGGTGACGAATTGCCTGTTTTAACATAGGATTCATTCTGAAGCTGTGCTGGTTGTGCGAACTGACGGGGCGCCAGTAGGCAACCCATATCGCCTTCTTCACGCGTTGTGTCGCTGTATACTGTTAACTACGTGCCCGCCATCCGTGACGCTGCTGACAGGCGCTCTCTGTTTCTTCGCAGGTTGACGAGCCGGCGGGCGAGCTGGATGACAACGACCTGTCCGGTGAGCTCGGCTTGACAGCGGTCGCATGTCATTGCTATACATGCCGGCGCGAACCCATCTTTCGCATTTTCCACCATTTTCGCGAATCCTCTTTTTTTTTTTTTAATGATCAAAAGTGCCTTGCGTTGCCGTCATCGCTGGGGAGCCGGTGCTCAAGGGTGGCTTTTTGTCTTTGCAGGTAGGGAGTCTACCGGGATGGGCTTTAAAGGTAAGCGTGCCAAACAGTCGTTGCTGCAGACGCGCCGGAGTCCGAGCACCGAAGTGCCTCCGCGCACAGAATTCCTCCACGACGAAAAAGTAGTCCGTTGCTTAAACGTTTCTTGTTATGTAAACAAGTAGCTTTGCACAAGAAAAAAAATCATGAACAATAGAATTTTGATACGTGGAATGTTTGATATAGACAAACATTAAAAAGCTGATTTCGTTTACAGTTGCGATTGGCCAGCGGAGTAATACAAGACGCCGCGAACCGTGGCCCAGCGTTAGCAACTGCTGTTTTTATAAGTTGTAACCTACTATAGTCTTTTACGTTCGGTGCAGGGCGGGACAGCGATAATATAGCAGCCCCTGTCACAAAAAAAATGAAAAATGGAAACGTATAGCGCTGAGGGAGGCTTGCGGGACTGCGCCCACCATGGTCGACTGAAGTGGCGTTATATCACTTCGAGAAGTGACATGTGACACCTGTGGAGAGAAGGAAAACGACAGCACGTGATGCACATTGATCAATTGGCGTATGTTAAGAACAGCACGCAGCAGTAAAGCAGCACTGCTTGCATCTTCCTAAAGTGTACGATATTAGAGGACGTACTTCGCGCTTGATTTCATTAGTCCTTGAGAAGGCCGTCCGGCGAGCGCGGTAGCAGCAAGCTTTCTTAGGTTCGTGTAAAGTTATGAATCGCTTTGAGGTCGTCCTGATGTATGAATGGTATGGTGCGTTGAACGTAACCGCGCGTCGACTCGTTGCGGCGGCTTTGTCGTCGCGTGCAAGTAGAGTCAAAAGCAGCAGCAAGGGGATTGGGTGTTGCGCGGGTAACTTGTCTCTGCGATGTTCGCGGCGAGAGCAGGGCTGCACAGCAGCTCAGACTAGGAGCTGAAAAAGCTGCCTTCGGTGTCGGCGCAACAAAATTTCAGTACGTCGTCACTGTAACTTGTGCATGAAAGAACCGAAGTGTCATTGAAGCACCAGAGAAAGCATAGAGGAATATTACTTTTTTCCTTCGTGGTGCTGATTGGAAGGGTGAATTGCGTGATCATTTAGGTATAACTTCGCGGGCGCTTTTACAGGAAGTAGCAGCAACGACAACCACATGCTGCCGGCGGGATTCGAGCCCGCGTGCCTCCAAACGACTCCCTCACTTCCCTAGCCCCGCCTGTTAACCTAACCTGCGCTGGCCACGGCCCTTGAACCATGCTGCCTTACGTTGGTGAATGTAGAAATCCGAAACAAAGTACCCGTTAGTACGAGCTCTTCCCGTTTCGTTCCGTCCCAGCAGCAGCGGGGTAAAGGACCTCGCATTCCAGCTCACACGGGAGCGCGTTGGCTGGCGCAGAGTTGCCGCCGCCGCCGGGTATGTGGGCCGGACATCCCTCGTTTCCCCGTTGCTATCCCCCCTCCATCGTGCCCCTACTTGCCTGCCCCCTGACCTCTCTCTCACGGAGAGGGAAGACGGGGTCCTCGGATCCTTCGCCTACTTTTAAGATATACGCCCGTACGGAGCCCTCTCCAGCCAAGTTGGCCCGTGATTGAGCGCCGCTAGACGGTCTAGCGGGCCGCAGTCGGAGTAGCGAAGCTCCGTTTTTCCCCAGGCAGCACCTAGGCGCTGAGTGACGAGGAAGGTGAACGGACCGGCGTCGAAAAGCACGCGCCGGCGTTGTGGGATCGTCGCTGCGCGGTCTTATATAGGAGCACCGTTTTCCCGGCGTCTGGGAATCGGTTGACGGCGCCGTGGATGCTCGGGTACACGGCGCGGGGTCGCGGGGAGGTAGGCGAAGCGATGCCGGGCGACGGCCCTTGACCCCCGGTTCCCACGCCGCCGCCTCGCCCGAGGAACGGGGCCCAAAGGGGGCGCGCACATCTGCCCCGAGGTGGCGCTTCCGCTGGCTTCCGCGGTGGGCCAGCACACACACTCCCCCCTTTCTTTCTGCGAGGTGAGGTGGCGGGGGACTCGCGGGAGCGCGTCGCCGCCGAGCAGAATGGGCCGGGGCGGGTGATGACCCTGCCGCGAGCCACAGGTGTTGGCCGTGGGGCCGCGAAGGGTTTCCGCGCGCAGTGCGGCGGCCACGCACCCCGTGGGTTCTTCCAGTGTACGACGACCCGTGCGTGTGGCTGACACATTGGCCGCGGTGGCACGTAGGGGGAGGGCTAATCCGATATGTCGATTGAAAAACGGCGAAAAAAAAATGAAGGGAGAAGCGCAGGCGGCACGGACACAGCCAAGGTTGAATCTTTTCTGGTTCCTTCTGTGCACAGCGCTGTGGATGTGCGTGTCTCGTCGATTCATACTAACTTGACCTGGTTTCCATCCTACTAAGTGGCGAATAGCTTTCCGATGACTCTCGTGCTGCCCGCCGTCACTGTAGATGCAGGTAGCAGCTGTGCGGCAGGGGTTTGGCCACATACCAGAAGTTTTGCACGTTTCGTGCTCCATATCTGGTCTGAAGCCTAGGCTGAGGTTTCCGGCTGCTGATGCCGGGTGCCTCGGCTAGTGGCTTCGCTAGTGTGTTTTAATTTTGGTGCGGCACCTGCAGACACACAGCAGCGGGAAGTGTGGAGTTAGCGGCCAGCGAAGCTACCCGAGGCACCGTCACTGCAGTTATGACTAACGATATGAAAATACACAGAAAGAAGATAGTTTCGCTAGTGTCGCGACTTAACGACCCTTCGTTCTCTTCGGACAGGTACCAAGCTCCAGGAGTGAGGATCACGAGACCTCATCTGCCATCCGGCGCGCTCGGCTGCCCCACCCACGGTCTCCGGCTGGTGGGATACGCGGTCGTCATTTGCTGCTCTCCGAATGAACTCTCTCTTTGCCAACGCGCACACGACGACGCGGGGCGTCTCGCCGGGGCGAGCGAGTCGCCGCGCGGTCACAATGCTGCTCCCCCGCGCCCCCTGTTCTCACATCGAGCGTGACCGTCCTTTGTCCTTTTTTTTTTTTAAACCTGTTGAATTAAAGTCACAAGGATATGTCCTGAGTACCAATCATTCCGTGGCGCTGCGGACAGGCGAAAGCCATCTATGACTGCGTGTTTCGATCGTATAGACCTTTTCGCTGTTCACAGTTCGACTGAGCACGCGCGCATACTGGGCTGTATCGCGCATGCGCAGTGAGCTGCAATTCTAAAAGCCGCCATTTGGAATGCTGCTGCAGAAGCCCAGGGGCAGTGTGCCTGTACCCATACAGGATGCGAAATCTGGGAAGATGTGCAGTCGTAGGCCAAAACTGTTACTTTAGACGGCAAGAAAACGTAGCACTGAATGGTGAACTACTAAGTGTACCGGAAACTACACTCGTGTAGCAAGACATAATACTGCTCTGTAATCACTCAAAGTACAAGCCCGACGAAGACTAAAGGCTTTCAGCCGTTGGCTCTAAACAGCCTTTGTCAAGATTAGCCCACACCGAGTAGCAACACTAACAGAACCCTGGAAGACAGTCAGGCATTCGCAAAAGGCGAACAGAAGAGGGATGGTTAAGAAAAACAAGACAGGAAAGCTGCCCCCACCCCAAGAAAGGTCATCATTCGCCCGCTGTGCCGACCGCTGTCTTTTTTTTTTTTCGCACTACGGAGCATTCACGGGCGTTCGCCTTCGCTTTAGGAACAGCGTTCTCTGCACCCATCTTTGTCATGGCTGTTTTAGTACCGTCTGATTTTTTTTTTTTTCTACCTCAGACTTGAGCTTTCTACCAAAGCTCATCTTTGCTCCTATATATTAGTGCGCGCCCTGCGTCGCGAGCTCTCCTCTCAGTTCGTTTTCGTACGTAACGGAGATGGCATTCAGACAAATTTTGTAGGCGACTAAAGGTGCTATCACACGCAGGAAAGAGGTAAACAGCTTTCGTCCAGTGAAGCGGCTTGAAACGATGCTTCGGAGTCTGGGAAAGGCGACGAGCTACACAGGCAATTCCTATCGTTTCTCTTTTTGTTTTGTTTCTTACAGTTCGCTTAGATTTTATGACATGAAAAAAAAAATTGGCAGAGGCTTAGCTTGGTTAAGCCTAGTGGATTGCGAAAGCAAGGACGCTAAACTTGTAGATGCACCCAGATCAAGAGATGTTGAACGCATTCGCCTGGCTGCATAATATGCACCAGTGTTGTAGGCGTTACCGAAAAAAAGTAACTAAATACGTTACTCGTTACGCTAACAAAATAAGAACGCGTTACCGCCCCACGTTACCTACAAAAAAAGGTAACGCGTTACCGTTACCGAAAAAAAGTATCGCACGTTACTTTGCCGTTACTCCATGCCTATAAATTTTAATCAGTGCGTCTTCACTGCAACTGTATCCTGTAACTCGTCTTCTCTGCAAGGCTTGTTTTCCAACCAAAAGATCTCAAACCCAGACGACACGCTCATATTCTTCAAGCGAACGGAACCTCCGGATGGTCGCACTCTGTGGAGAGTGGGTTGTTCTTTGTTCTGGCTAGGGGAGAAAAAAAGGGGGGGGGGGGGGGGGGGGGGGGGTATGAGTATGAAGGAAGAAAGTTGGAGCGACAGTGTTGTTACGCTGAAAATTTTTAGAAAGTTTAGTATGGCGTAGCTCACTACTGCTGGCACAGGAACAAAGGCCCATTTCCTTTTTCCTCTACTTCGGTGCTACAGCCAGTTGACTGCAATCTTCTTTTCTGTGCTGCACCATTGTACTTATTCGACGGCTCTCTAGGGGCTATCTTGAAGTAAACTGGCGACATTCCTGAGTTTACTCAGAAGAGGGAACTGCTTCCTGAGACCTTTTGGTTGGAAAACAAGCTTACGGAGAAACTGACTGACAGATTTCTGCAAATGGTCCATTGGTGGCTCGGCATGCGTCGTGTGTGTGAGAGTGGTTTTGGGGTGAAGACAGGTGTGTGAATGCGTGTTCGTGCTTTTTTTTTTTTTTTTGGTGGGGTGCGTGGTCAAGGGCAGGTGTTTTCTGGCATGCATGCGAGCCGCAACAAGGGTCATCGAGAGCACCTGCAGATTTTGTTTATGTGCAACATCATTTTCGGCGTTTTTTTTTTTTTCTGAAAAAGAGGCAGAGGGGGGACAGTTGAAATAAAAAGTAACTAGTAACGTGACACCTCACGTTACCGGAAAATGTTAACATAAGTACGTTACCCGTTACAACCCCGAAATGGTAACGAGTACGTTACTAAGTTACCGAAAAAAGTAACGCGTTACCGGTAACGCCGTTACTTGTAACGCGTTGCCGACAACACTGATATGCACGCCGTTTAGCTAAACGTTGTTCCCGCTGTTCATCCGTTTCTTCCGCACGCCGCCGCTTCTTAGCTGCAGCTCATCGTTGCAGCTTCACCTTATACACATCATCCGACATATCGTGGAGGATTCGCTGGGACGACTGCGACGAGCCGAGTTGGGGGGCCGCTTTTCAACAGCTGGCATGACGTCACGTAGAGCGAGCGCCTCCAAGGTCTATTGAAATAGGTCGCGAAGCCGGAGCCCGAATGCGGTCCAGAACCAAGTGCTAGCGACATCAAATTAGGGGTGGAACTAAAGCGCCAAAATGAAATGAGTGGACAAACACGACTAGAAGAGGAAAATAATTGGGACATATTTTGTGTCTCAAAAGCATTCGAAAACAATTGCAGTGATTCCTTTTTAAAATGTTTTAGTTGTGTGCATTTTGTTAGAAAGTATAGCGCTTGCTTTGTAAAATTTTTTATGACAGCGTTCGCTCAGAGCAGCGGCAATGGCAGCGGGACGATGCCAAGGTTGACGGTGCTCTGATGTCATACCCTTGTCATATCTTTTGACCATTCTGCTAGCCCTACTTTTTCCTCGTTGCTTGTTGCTCGAGTTCTTGGTGTGCATCGTTCGTGTACAGTTTCCGCTTTTCCCTTTTGCCAGCGCTTCTGTGTAGTTTCGTTCGGTTGGGTGCGGTTCTGTCGCTTTTGCCCCAAAAGGGCATCGTCTGTGGCCATGGGGCCCCCGTACGCAAAAAAGAGGTGTGCGGTTGCACGATGTGCGAGCGATAACCTGTCTGGCGGCGTCACATTTCATCGCTTCAGCGCTACACCTGCGACGACATTCAGCGCGACACCTGAGGCGAGGACGAAGGAAAAAGGCACAACGAGAACTGACTACCTAAAAATAGCGTTGGTGGTCGGCACTCGTCGTGTCTTCTTCATTCTCGTGTCGGGTGTCGCGCTGAAGCGTCGCGGCGTTCAGCAGTTTATTTTTCCCGCCAAGCAGCACGTGACGCTGACGTCACAAATATGACGTCACTAAAACACGTGACTTCAACGTGCGTTTTTGTTTTAGTTATGACGTCACTGTTTAGTTGTCCACGCATTTCGAAGACGGCGCTGGCTGCGCACCATGAGCCGCCATGTTTTGAACGTATGGGCTTCTATGGAGCCTACGCTACCATAGTACATCTACCTTGGCGCCTCCCCCACGGCAGCTGCGGCATGGAGGATTCGCTGGTACGATCGCGACGAGCCGAGATGGGGGGCCGCTTTTCCACAGCTGGTATGACGTCACACATAGGTCACGCTAAAGGTCATTGGTGGATTCTCCGGGCCGACGGCCAAGAGCGGAAACCTCGAGCAGTATTGCTTTCGAAATAATAGCGCTCCGCCTCGCCTACATCCGAAGTAAGTTAAGCGTAAGTAGTCTTAAGTGCTCTCCGTAATTTTTAATGTGTGTACTCAAAGTCATTCGAGAGTGGATCGCCGTATTCCTTGAAAGACTTCTGGGCGTGGCTCATGGACTCCTTAAAACAGCTCTTTTGTTGCAGTCCTTGCCTTGGACCTCTAGTCTGTGCCAGCTGTAAAAAAATTCTTCCATGTATACGTGGATCTCCACCCGCGTCACAGCTCCTGCCATTTTGTTGGGATAGCATGTTTGGGTGCTTTGGAACCATAGCGCAAGGTATCGAGGTGCAAGGTCTGTTCGACGCAAAGGCAAGCAATGCTTGTTCTTCGAGTCCTAAGCGGACACCTGCCATGGTGACTCATGCATAGCTAAGTTCGGCTGCATTTCGATGCGAGCGAAATACAGACGCCCATGCGCTGTCAGTGCATATGAAAGAGCCTCAGGTGGTCGAAATTAATCCGGAGAGTTCCTCTACTCGCTCCTTTTCTCTGCCTTCTTTCACCCCTTCCCTCGCATCATGGTGAGGTGGCCACCGATGGAGAGAATTTCTTTCCCTTTTCTCATAACCGGTTTTCATTTTGTACTGGGATTGAACCCGGGTCCTCGGGTCCAGTAGCCGGAGTACCCGGCTTCAATCCCGGCCGCGTTTCGATGGAGGCGAAACGCAAAAGGCACCAGTGTTCGGTGCGATGTCAGTGCACGTTAAGGCTCTTTAGAGTCACTGGAACGGAAGGAAGGCAAAATTCGGCCACCTGAGGGAAAAAACTAGACGACGATCTGAACGTAGTCTTCCACGTGGACAGCTCCATGTACTTGCTCGCAACAATAGAGAGGAGGTAGCAGTGGCGACTGACAGCAATCGCATAGAGATTAACGGCATCTCCATCAACAACTGCAGACCTGCAACAGCAGAGGCAACGGCCATCGCCTTAGCCCTAGCACAGAGACGGACGGAAGGTAGGGCACTGCACATCATATTTTCATGACTATACACCAACAGAAAGAGGGGCATGAGGGATACGAGGCGACAAACAGCCTAGCTCGCCGCTATACAATTCGTGCGGGCCGCGAAAGCAGTTTTTCTCTATTTTTCCTAATATGGATTGGAAAAATAGAAAAAAAAATAACGCTGCTATTTTCTTAGGTTCATATGGGTAAAGACTCGAGGTACTCAGAGCTAATAGCAGGCTCTACCCCCCACCCCGCCTCATAAATAACTAAACGCGGAGGAAGCCACTTTCTGGCGCCACACGAGAGCATTGGGAAGCAGCCCTGTCCAGCTCGGACCTGGAAAACCAGCGCAAGATGATTAACCGGGCCTGGGAGGCAGCGCAAGCTATACCGGCGTCCTAATTGAGGATGCCAACCACCGGACTCAAGCAAAACTTCTGGGCAAGATTCTGAGCAAGATTCTCTTGCTCTCTGGTGACTCCATCAAGACCTTCAGGGAGCTTTTGAGCTTCAGTGTTCAAACAGAAAAAAATAGAGGAGGCTACGGTTCAATCTACCGTGTTTTACCCATAGGTCGGCACACTCACTCATGAGTGCACTCATATTGCCTCACTCACACTCACGTCTGTGAGTGTGAGTGAGTGGTTGTGAGTGCGAATGAGTGGATGTGAGTGTGGGTGGTCATGAGTGTGACTGCGAGTGAGTGGTCGTGAGTGCGAGTGAGTGTGGGTTGTCATGAGTGTGAGTGAATGGTCGTGAGTGCGAGTGGACGTGAGTGTGAGTACTAGTGAGTGGATGTGCGTGTGGGTGGTCATGAGTGTGAGTGGACGTGAGTGTGAGTAGACATGAGTGCGAATGCGATTGAGTGGATGTGAGCGTGAGTAGAGGTGAGTGGGCATATTTGATGAATGGATGTGAGATGGCGTGAGTGGCAATGAGGGGTTGTGAGTGGTTGTGAGTAGCAATGAGTGGATGTGAGTGGTGGGTGGACGCGACAGCGAAGCCGGTCGCCTCTGTTGCGCGACGCTGATACCTGCTTAGCTATTTTCATGTCGTTGACAGCTGCGGGAAGCAAATATTCACTACTGAAGTCGCTCGAGGCAGCATAAGGCATCATGCCGGTGTCTTTGGACAACCGAAGCAGATAATTCCGCTAGCACGGGAACGGCAATCTTTCGTTGCTTTTGTAGTTCACCGTTGGCACGGGCGCAGGCCCTTCGCGGATGCAGTGAGCCGCTACGAGTTTTGTGAGACCCTTTATCGAATTTCGCATTGCCAGTCCTGAAAATATAGATATATGTCTCTTGCCACGCTCCCTGCATGGCTAGATCTCATATACATATGAGTTACAATGCTTATTGCTGAAACAATGACTGTCCGCTTCTTGGCAATAACTACCGTAAGTTGGGACCTCGAGTGCTGCAGCGGACTTGGGTTTTTTTCTTTGCCCAGGTGTGCGCATTGCAGAGCTCTTCTCTGGCCGTAATTTGTTCACAGGCTCTGGCCCACGCGGTAACCCGACCTTTTTTATCCCAGGTCTTGAACTGCACAAACCCGGCTCAAGCCCGGAAACGACGCGAAAACCAAGTGCGCTTTTCGGTAACGCCAGAGGATTCTTGTTTCTGTCATGTAGTACTTGAAAAAGCACAGCGTCGCAAATCAAGAATGTGGTTTTTATCATTTATTTTTTTGTATGCATAGCATCAGGCATGGCAATGCCTTTGAGGCCCAAGGAGATATCCAAAACGGCAATATTTTATGTTTTAATTTGCGCCAGAAATTATTGTTTCGTGCTGATGGTGATAGTGAAGGTCGCGGTCCTGTGCATTGTTTGCCGCGTCCGGGTTCGCGATAAAGGAATGTCCGTTGAGTTTTTTTTTTCTGCCCTCCACACAACTGCAGAGAAGGAGGTGAGTCACACTGGCTACCCAGCGGTATAAGGGGAGCCGGATAGCGACGGATTCCGAGAATAAGGGAAAGGTCAGACACCCTCCGGGAATATATACGTCAGGTCGCATCCCACTGTGCACGTTCTTGCGGAAAGGCGGATCCTCGTCGTGTGGCTTTTGTCCCATGTCTATGGCAGCACATGTTGACAGCTTGAGGCGCGGTCAACAGGACATTACCACGCTAGCTACAGGCATGAAGACAGTTTGTAAGTGACGGTACTGAACAGATGGGCCTTGAGGTGACTTTCTCCGAACCTGAGTTTACCAGAGGTTGAAACAACCTGCACCGTGCAAAACCGAGAATGTTTTCGAAGCTTGCGGGAGGAAGGGAGAAACTTCCGAAATCTTGATGGTGGAAAATATACATATTTGTGCAGTGTTTGTGCAGTAGTAGTGGTTTTTATTTTGCATTGAATATGGAAGGTAAAAGAATTTTTTCTACCCCGGCATCTGCTATCGCCGCTGGAAGCACCTGAGCTGGGGCAGCGGAAATAAAGGATAGCAGGCAGTGCGTAGAAGTGAAAATACAGATGGGAGGTGATAGTAGAAAGAACAGGGGGAGGAGTACACTGACAATAAATCTATATACGTATATACATGATAAATATAAATATATACAGGTCGCACGCGCGTGAAGGTCTGGTAGAACAGATAGTGGAGATTATTTCCTACATCATTTATTGGCTGTGTTGTCCTTTCCCAGTTGTTGATTGGTGACGTTTTCCTTTCCCCAATGATTTATTGGGTTGATGTTTGTGGAGTTACCGGATTGGTTACTGTCTCCACCGAGGGCGGGGTCACAGGGTTTAAAATCAGGTGTTTGGGCGGGACCGAGGGCTGGTTTCGTCACGTAAAGCTACTAGTCAGTAAAATGTAAACAAGTTTTCTCCTTGCTTATATCTTTGTTTTATTAATTGGTAATAAAAAGTTAACCTCTCCAGAAGTGTCCTCTGGCAACGTGATCGAGCAATATCGAATCTGCAAGATATCAAGCACCCTTCAACAATCATCATCAACGTAATTTACTTCTACAAGATTGAGAGGGAAACTCAACTGTGATGAAACGTTGCGGCGATTTTCGGCAGTGGATATGAGGTGGCAACCAAATTGCCGGACCTTTTTTGATTGGTTGGACGTGCAGTTTGAACTCGGGAAAGGGATATAAAATAAAATGTCTGAGTATTGTCACCGTTTCACTCGAGAAAAAGAACTACAACAAAAAAAGCAGTCCACGCGACTGAAAGTTAATAAGAATCAAGCTAGGGCGACAGTTTTCGTTTCGTTTAAAAGTATCGTGCAAGCGAGTGCTGCTAAGGCACTAAAGAAAAAAACATACGACGCCACAGCCAAAAATGTGACCAGAAGAGAACAGAAAACTGAGGGCGGCGGCCAGGAGCTTTTCATAAACATGTCGAAGGGTGGTGACATATTCGACACTGGACTGTGCTCGTACAACAGGAAAGAGTTGAAAATTATGCTCCCCCACGCTCTCCCCGGAGTCCAAAAAAAAAAAGTTTTTGGCCAAATAGTCAAATAGCCCGACAAAGCCTGGGCGGCTCACCACCACATCTTTGCGAAGGCTAATGTTAGAGGAGCTACGAGGGAAGTCACCGCGACAGTAAATCTCTCATACCCTGCGTTGTCAGCAAACAAGGAAACAGTGACTGAACGTGAATGAGAGTGAGCGGACATCAGTATGAGTGTGAGTGTAAATGAGTGTAAGTGAGTGGTTGCGAGTGCGAGTTGTCATGAGTGCGAGTGAGGGGTCGTGAGTGGTCATGAGTGTGAGTGAGTGGTTGTGAGTGTGAGCGGTCATGAGTGCGAGTGTGAGTGAGTGGTTGTGAGTGTGAGTGAACATGAGTGCGAGCGTGAGTGAGTGGTTATGAGTGTGAGCGGACATGAGTGCGAGCGTGAGTGTGAGAGAGGGGTTGTGAGTGCGAGTAATGATGACTGTGAGTGCGAGTGAGTGGTTGTGAGTGTGAGTGGACATGAGTGCGAGTGTGATTGAGTGGTTGTGAATGTGAGTGGACATGATTGTGAGTGTGACACCTCTCATGGTGCCGAGGTATGGTTTTACCCGCTTTGGTGGCTTGGTGGCTAGCGCGCTTCGCCACCGAGCTGGAGGATCCAGGTTCGAACTCGTCCGCGGCAGCCTCGTTTTGATGGAGGCGAAGTTCAAAAGGCACCCGTGTGCTGTGCGATGTCAGTGCACGTTAAAGATCGCCAGGCGGTCGAAATTATTCCGAAGCCCTCCTCTACGGCACCTCCTCTCTTCTTCGCTCCCACCTTCCTCCCTTATCTAGCTCACGGCGTGATTTGAGACAGTTTCTGTGCCTTTCATTTCCCGACAACCAATCATTTTAGCCCGCTAGCACTTATAGTGGTCATTCCCCGCATTTGGGCGTTGTGTGTTTGTCTGTCTGAGGCAGGTTGCCCGCCGTGTCTGGCGGCAGCCCGTTTAAACGTGAGGGGCTGCTCGGGAAGAGCAACTTGAGTCGCAACCCACCCCATGCAACCGAAGATGGCAACACCTGCCATAGCGCCTACCTTCTTGAGCCTTCGTGGCGGAGTGGTAGCGTCTCCGCTTCAAATGTCGAAGACCCTGGTTCGATTCCCAGCCTCGACGCTGTTTCTTTTCCGTGGCCCATCTGGCTCGCCTCCCTGGATCTAAAACTGCAACGTGCCCTAGTCGCCTTGGCCCAGGACCTATTGAACGCCTAACAGAAATGCTGTTCTAATAAAAGTGTCACCACCACCACCTTCTGCCACTGCGCACCTGCCCACCGGGTGGCTTACTTGCCAAGGGGCAGCAGTTGGTAACCAGGCGTGAGCCTGGGTCGCCAGTTAGGCGGCACTGCCCCTTAGCGCACCCAAGCTAAGCGGAATGAGCAGCAGCGGTTAGGAGAAGAACGTGATTCAAATGATACTCGCACAGTAGCTAAACGGAAGAAGTAGTTAGGGTGGTAATTGAGTGTTAGCTTGGCACTACCTAGTAACCTAGTAGGTCGTAGCTCCAACCGACAATTGACGTCATGCTAGCGCACGTATCCGCATTTGGTTCAATTACCTAAATAGACTGACATTTGGAGGCCCGTGTACTGTGCGATGTCAATGCACGTTAAAGAACCCCAGGTGGTCGAAATTTCCGGAGCCCTCCACTACGGCGTCTCTCATAGCCTTAGTTGCTTTGGGACGTTAAACCCCATAAACCAAACCAAACCAGACTGACATTTTTTTTTCTGTCTCTCTCTCGCGCGCACGACCTTTGGGAACCTTAGCTACCCATGTGACAGACACTCCACGGGAGCATTCGGCCGAAAATTAGCCGACACCTACACAGTGCCGAGGCTGAGTGGCGATAGGAGCCCGTCGAGGAGTTGGAACACTTCGGTTTGGTGATGTCACTTCCGTTCAGTGGCGGCACTTCCAATAGTAGCTTCCGGTTTGGTGAGTCACGTGGTATGTGATTACACACTCGCTCAGTCTTGATATGCTTGTCATGGCCACGCATCACCTGTCATTGATGACGTTATCACTCTGGTCAAGCGACAGAAAAACATACAGCCCCCACACGGATGGAAATCGACATTGTAATTAATTAGTCATAGTGGGTCATGACGTGACCACACAGTACATATCGTGTTTAGTCATAACACGCATACGAGTGAGTGTACACACGCAGTTCCCATGGATACACAGGGCACGATGACATTGATTACAGTAATTAATTAGGCACGAGTAATCATTATACTGTATGTCATGTTAATAGACGACCACATATTGCATCTCATGTCTATAGTCACTCACCATCGTAACCATTGCCATATATACTTCGTTACGATCGAGTGTGACACGAGTCAACGCCAAGCGGGCCAACGAGCTCCTTACGCTATTGCATAATAACACTTTTCCTGCCCATCTTATACTACATAGTCACACCGCCTTTGAAATGTGTGTAGAAGCGCGTATGCATAATCAAGACCGGCTTCTGGAGCTGGCGTTAGAAGTCTTTAACGCCGCGTCCAGGTCCACGAAAGCCAGGAAGAAGAAGGTTTCGAGGGGGGGGGGGGGGGACAATAATCGTGGAGAAAGGGTGGCACCATTATCGAGTCGTCGCGCGTGCAGCCTCATCTGGCGTTGCCTCACGTCTCGCGCGCCCCCCCAAGATCGTACGTGTAATAAATGCCTCATCATGCCCGATGCGCGTGCCACAGGGGGCACAAAAGGAACAAGAACTCGCACGCGCCAGCGGCGTTTATAGCCCGGAACGCGATCATTTTTGCGCGCCGAGGAGCGCAATTATCGACAAACGAGCAGGGCACGCAGCGGGCGAACACTCCCGTTTTTTTTTTTTCTTGGCTCTCCTCCTCTCCGTTCCTTTCTTTATCTAACGCCGTCCCGTGCAACCCTTTCCTCGGAGACGAGGCGCTTCTGTAAGTTGGTACGCGACTACAGGGATATCTCTCTTGTCTTATTCGGTGTGACACTGCTCGGCTGTCCCTGATAGAGACTCGACGATCCGCTTGACGGCGGACACGCTGTTATTATCGGAGAGCGCTTGACATTGTGCTTTTCGATGTTCGAGACAAAAACGCGCCCAGCAGCAGTCAAGCGCGGGGACGGTCGCTTTCTTCGCACCTGAGCAGCTGCGGGCGCTAATGACTTGGACGGGGAAGAATAATTGGGAGAGGAAAAGAAGAACCGTCGTCTTCCTCTTCATTCTATATACATCCCCGAGTGCCTGATTCTGCAGCAGCGCCGTTCGAGCACGCTGCCGTGAGAACCCGTGGCTCGTACAGGGCGAACTCCGGAGCCTTATTGTCATGTCCTGGGTTGCCAACGGACTTGATCACAAAGAAAGGCGCGGCCTCCGAAATTTTTGCCGTTAGTAGGTGCGCCTCCTTTAAGTACGAGTTGCGGAGCTCCGTGTCCCGAGTACTTCTTGCGCAAATGATTTACGCGTTTTACGGCTCCGCCGCGGCCTCTCTCTAATGCCTTGGAGTTTAGTCGTCCGACGCTAACGATTGGACTTTGGCGATCTCTCATTTCGGCTGTGTCGTGCGGCTTGTTTCTTGAAAAAAAAAAAAAAAGGAAATAATGACTTGGCAGTGCGTGGCTACCCAAAATGTGATCACGCGATTACCGCATTCATAACGAATACTTCTATGTACAGTCGAGCGCGATTTGAAGGTTGTCGCGTGTCCAGCCTACCACTCCAAGCACCTGGCGGCCGGTTTTGGAACAAGAAAAATTATGATTTCGCACTCCTTTCTCCCTCGTTCGCTGTTGCATACAACAACCATCACCCCCGCGACAAACCCATCGCCCTTTCTCTCTATTCTAAGCTTTCCATTTGTTGCGATAAAGTGTGGACTTGGTTACCTCGTATCTTGGTCTTGGTTCTTGGTCACCCATTCTTCCTGAATCGGCAGCAACGACGTTACATAGGCTAGATACAGCTTCGTAGCGTCCAATTTCACATAATACCGAAGAATACGTCGTGCGCAGTACGATCACTGAATGTTCGGAGAAAAAAAAAAATGAAACTGATAGCCCAGCAGGGAGTGACGGCTGCTGAAGGAACAGCAAAAACAGTGAGGGAAGCTGGCCTGATACCTCCGTTACAGTGAACTAGAGTTCACTGTACCTCCGTCGCCTCGGCAGAGAATTCTGGGCCATGGCGCTGTTCATGTTCCCGGTCGACGCTCGCACGATAACTTTCAAATCGCGCTCGACTGTACTGATGGATCTGCATACATCTGCAGTATCGACGCCAGCTCTTGCGGTGGTGAATGTATCCGGCTGGCTTATGGGAGGTCATCGTCATCATCAGCTCAACTACGTCCACTGCAGGGCGAAATGCCTTTGTTATCGCTATCATGTAGATCCGCTCTGTGTCTATGCATATCTGTTAATCTCGCCTCCCCGCCTGACTCTGTGCCACCCCTGCACTATATGCGTTTAGCTTCCGTTGCTGTCCACTCTGTTAACAAGCGAGCAGTTGTCTGTTCTCCCGATTACATTTTCCCCCGAGGTCGATTTTCATGTCTTAATTTCGGCTGACATCCGTGACTGACTGATAGATTGGCAGGGGAGGGCATTAACTGAGGACATAGGAGAGTACAGCGGGCCCTGCGAGGGAAAATTGTATGAGTAACGCTAAAAGATAGGAAGAGATCGCCGTGGGATTGGAGCACGAGTTTGGTGCAGTTCTATAGCTGAAATCAAAAGAGAAATTGGACTTGGGTGTGGCATGTAATTCCGAGATCTGATAACCTATGGCCCATTACGGTAGCGGAGGGGAATTCTAGAGAATGGAAGCACAGCTGGGGACGGTATACGCTGTAAATGTAAACTACCCTATAAGGGAATAAAAAAGAGGAGTAAGCTGTCTTCTTATGCACTCCCTTTTAGGTATACGCTGCCAATGCACCGGGGTAGATTTCAATCACTAAATATACGGAATGCTTACTGTTCGCAACGGAGGCATATTCCCACCTAAAATCATAACAACTTGATGCAGCTAGCAAAGGAAGGAGACTTTTCAACGCGGCACCGGAGGTCTTGCGGTTGGCAATTAGAGGTGACTGACACCCCGCTTAAAATCTTGGGAACTGTAAGAACTTCGCATGTTTTGAAGACGTAATCTGTTTCCGTTGCCACATTAGGTATTCCGTATTTTTAGCGATGGAAGTCTACAACGTATCTGGCGTAGCATACCCTGCCTCTATTAGGGAGTGTGCTAGAGGACCATTTACTCCCTCTTTACTCCCTTTTAGGGTAAGTCGTGTTTAGAGTGACAGAGAGTCAGGTGATGAAATTCAGAAATTTGCGGGGGACAAGGTGGCTGCGGTGGGCGCACGACGGGCTAATTGGAGATTATTGGTTTGGTTTATGGGGTTTAACGTCCCAAAGCGACTAAGGCTATGAGAGACGCCGTAGTGGAGGGCTCCGGAAATTTCGACCACCTGGGGTTCTTTAACGTGCACTGACATCGCACAGCACACGGGCCTCTAGAATTTCTCCTCCAAAGAAATTCAACCGCCTCGGCCGGGATCGAACCCGCGTCTTTCGGGTCAGCAGCCGAGTACCATAACCACTGAGCCACCGCGGCGGCTTAATTGGAGATTATTGAGACGGGCAATAGTCTTGAGGTCGACGGTCGACTTAAAGGTGCCTTTGTGTTCACTAGAAAAATCACGTGGAGCGGAACATCCTCCTGCCAGGTCACCTGGCAGCCGACACGCGAAATCTGAACGGCACTGACAGGTCCGTGACAAACTTCGCGAGGAGGCGAAGGTCTAACCTCGTTGCCGTAACTACTTGCATTGATTAGCATCTGTGAGACGACTGTGCATCCTCAAAATGTGCAACTTGTTTAAATGGAGTTTTTTTTTTCTTCAGGGCGTGCGCTAACTCAGTCGAATTTCATTCCATCCACACATGCTTCTTGCTAAAGCCTGCTCAGTAGATCTTGCAGCTTGCTACTTTAGGCATAAGAAATCAGTAATTTAGTGCATTGCGCTTGTAAATATAACTCCCTTGAATGCTGAGCTCCACTTTCAGAAGAGCAATTGAAGGAAGAAACGGCGCGACGAAACACGGACACACGTAGAAAAGACACGCACACGAGCGCTGACTCACAACTGAAAGTTTATTCTGGTGGAAAGACCCTTAAATAAACTTGGGTCAGAGGTGAAACAATTCAACAAGGTCCAATAACCAAACGCGTATATCATTTGTATACGCATTGTTTTTGTTCGTCTTCGTTAAAAAAAAAGTTTATCAGAGCTGTGTTACAAAATTATTAGTAAACCTGCTCGGTTAAAACAGTAACAAAAGCTGTTTGTACACTCACTTACATTTTTCAGCACCGCATTTTTTTATATCTGTTAATTATGTCTCTGAACGTGTCAGAGGAGCCTCTACGTTTTTACGTGCCTTTCAGGTGAACAGTATCAGTTATTAAAAAGAAACGAATAAACGCATTTGAAAATAAGTTACTTTATCAAACGTTCACTCGTCTTTTCCAAAGGGTTCTATACATTGCATTTTCTCTTTCGCAGTGTTTTTTTTTTTTACTTCTTGTGCCGCCAACAATCAACGTTTCTGCAAAAGCAGAAAAGGAAACCCGAGAAGGCAGGCATAGGGGAAAAAAGGGGGATAAGTAAAGAACCGCAGACACAAAGCACGCTGGGGCACGAAGACCAACCAAGCGCACAAAAGGCAGAGGAAATATAAAAAAAAAAGAAAGAGAGAAAAGGGATTCTCAAAAAAAGGCTAGCAAATCAGGCAGCTTTACTATGAATGGTGAGTTTCCAGATTTTGTTTGCGTGTACCTTTTTGTTGTTGTTGTGAACAGTATTTCTTTTTTTTTATTCCTTTTCTCGTGAACTGTGCGAGAGTGCGTACTATACGACACTAGGTGGGCAAGGCGGTAAATGTTTTTTCGGCCACCCAATAACCTTTCACTCACGTGCGCTCATTACTTGATAAAAAAAGAAGAGGCGTTCATTGGTTTCTTATTCTTCTTATTTGTTTCTCAGCTGCGGGAAAACGCTTCAGAGCGCTTCAAACTTTATTCCTCTTTATTTGCGCCTTACGGTTTCCTGGTTGTTTTGTGACGCTGCCATTGATGCGGTGATTGTGCAATTTACGTAACCGCAGCTGTACGCCGCATTTATGCGCATACCTTTGCAGTTGATCCAACTAAGCTTATTTGTTTCCTTTCTTTTTTAACCTACAAATTTACGAGCTGGTGACGTTCTCACGCAAGTCCCTTTTCTGTAGGTCGCTGTTCGGCTACACCGGCGTAGAATTCTAAAATTTACCGCGGATTGTATCGAGTGGCCTAAATGAACCCGTAACCTCGTTAACTAGCCGCTACCTTTTGCTGGCATGCTTCCATCGTATACGCAGTTACCACACGAGACCAACGTATTCCGTGAAACTTTGGCGTAATGAGCAGGTGCTCGTAAAGTTTCTTTTAGAAATAACTAAAAGGGAGAACGAACTTGCATCTTTTCATAATTCTTGATCATTTTTTTTTTCAGTTCTTTTCCTACCACTCGGACCGGTATCACATTCTTTGTACATCACCCCTAGTTTAGGCTTGCCAGTAGTCCGACAGCCACTCCTCAAAATGCAAACCATAACGGGTAAACAGAACGTCATTTCAACGATGACGGTTAGAGCTCTACTAACCAGGAAAAGCTGCCCAACATGGGTTAGTATTTAGCAACCATTCCTTATTCCATTCATTCCTCTTCCCTTTCATCATTGGTAGTTGCGACTGGTGACGTCATGAGTGACAACGGAACTAGCAGTGTCATTCGCTGGCTCTCGTATTGTAGGCGGGGCAGAAAAGGTAAGGAAGCAACGTAATGAATCGTGAACAGGATCCTCTGAAAACTCAAACCCGTGATTATGTTTTGTACCATTCATCGCTATCCGCTGACGAGTCTACAAGAAACGAGCGAGTAGTCGAGTCTTCCGCCATTTTCCCGCTTGAGCAGTCTCCCGTGTGTCGTCAATCGTAGTGCTCGGCGAAGGGACCGGGGCGCGGGATGAACGGGGTATATGGGGAAGGGGGGAGGAGGGGGGCGTCGGAGTACACAGCATTCGGCGTCCGAAGCAGAGGCGGACTCGGAAAGGGTTGACGCCGCCTCGGCGCGGGCCCGGGGCGGCGCCCCGGGGCAGCGGGGGGCGGGACTTGGGGGCAGGCAGGGCCCCGGGCATGCGCCGCCGAAGCCTCGATCCGCAGCAAGCGCGCTGGAGACGCCGCGAAGACGGCGACGACGAGCGCCGCATGCGTTGCTGCACCGATCGCCGTCACCGTTGCACCTTGGCCCGCGAGTCCGACGCCGGCGGAAAAAGAGGGAGGGGAAGGGGCAGGCAGTAACGCCTTCGACGAGCGCCTTTTCGTGCTGTTCTTTATTTCACGCGCTAAGGTCTGGCGAGAAGAGCCCGAGCTCGGGTTAGTTGATATAACGTGCTTCGAGGAAACAAAAACCACAACGCCGCGTTTAAATCGATTCGGTGCCAGAGCAAATTAGGGCTTCCAAAAAGAAAGGTTGGGCAAATGTTTAGGGGAATCCCCCATGGTGGAGTAGATTTGTAATAAGGGAGTAATTACTCATTGACATCCACCCGAGCGCAGCCATACGGCTACAAAGGAAAGCTATACAGAAGAAAAATTCGTCTTGGTCTGGGGTTCTAACCCGGGACCACCGCTTCACCGGAGTCGCTCTACAAATTGAGCTAACCGGGACGGCAAGCTTATAGTAGCGCGAGATCGAATTGATCAATAACTCGAAGTGGGGACAGTATTGATCAAATGTTTAGGGGAATCCCCCAAGGTGGAGTACATTTGTAGTAAGGGAATAATTACTCATTGACACCCACCCGAGCGCAGCCTTACGGCTACAAAGGAAAGCTATACAGCTATACAGCAAATCTACACCTTGCTGGATTCCCCTAAACATTTGACCGACACTGTTCCCACTTCGAGTTATTGATCAATTCGCTCTCGCCCTACCATAAGCTTGCCGTCCCGGTTAGCTCAATTGGTAGAGCGACTGCTCCGGTGAAGCGGTGGTCCCGGGTTCGAACCCCGGGCCAGGACGAATTTTTCTTTAACTACGAAGTTTCTGAGAAAGCTAGCTTTCCTTTGTAGCCGTATGGCTGCGCTCGGGTGGATGTCAATGAGTAATTACTCCCTTATTACAAAACGAAAGGTTGGAAGCAACGTAACACCGTGGAAGCGGTAGAGAATTAAAGCCGAAAAGCTCCTATTCGCCACGGCGGCTCAGTGCCTGCCGCCGAACACCAGGTCGCGGGTTCGATCCCGGACGCGGAGGCTTCTCTTCGATGGAGGCGAAATGCAAAAATGCGACTGGTGTTCTTGTATTTTGCTTCGCAGGAAAGAATCCCAGCGAGTTGAAGTTAGTGCGGAGCCGTCCTTTGCGGCTGGCCTCATTTGAAATAGGGGAGCAGTGTACAAGAACTAGCGAAACAGTGGAGCTCGAAATGTTCGGAAAACGCGCTGCGCCGGTGTCAAACGGAGCGACTAAATGGGCTGTTAGCTGCGCGAGACACAGCTGGGGAGAGTAGCACCGCAACAACACTGCTGGTCAACAAATAAAAACGCACGTCACCGTCGAGAAAAGAAACATTCCTAAATGTCAACACATTTAGGATTCATTTTATGCTCTGCAGTTTGCAGGCATCTGCTCCTTCTAAACTCCTAACCACGTCCGCGTTTCACTTCGCTTTCGGTTTTAGGCAAGGGTTTCAAGCGTAGCCAGAAATTTTGTTCGGGGAAGGGAGGGGGGGGTGGGGGGGGGGGGCTCAGCTCATGTTGCAGCGCGGCCTCCTCGTAGGATTTGTGGAGGTATCAAAGGCAAGAATAATAACTGCATTGCCATACTTACAATGCCATTGCGTATTAGATAACGCTACGCACGGTTTAGACTAGTGAAATATGTATTTTTTAAAATAAAAGAATGCATTCGTATGTCTTAAAAATTGTGGAAGACATAACTGATGTCAATGTTTCCATGTTTTTGCGTATTTAATAAGTAAAGAAAATATCGCACGAAGTCTAGAACTATGTCAGTCGGAAACCATGAGTGCATGCCGCTGATATGAAAAACGCAAAGGCCATGAAATGAGCAAGTAGAGGACAAATATTTTAATGAATCTTTGTCGTTCAAGAACCTTTACATTTTTGTACAAGGAAAAATCTCAATGACGCTGACCTTCGTTCCAGTGTACTGCGCAGCAGCAGCAGTCACCGGTCATGTGTTGCGAGTAATTGCACTGAAATTTTTGTCGCAACAGCGAGCACATGTATAAACGAGGAATTCTGCAAAATATAAATTAGAAGTGTGACGATAAAATGGATAATATTCTCTTCTGTGGCATGACGGCACAGATGAATCACCACAACGCTTCGTCTCATCGGACCCCGCTGCGTGCTTTGTCAACTTGTCGATAGTGTGTTGATTTGGCTTGTCTCGTTGTATGGTCCGATGTACGAGATTAAAAAAGTCAGTGAACCTTTGGCTCAGAAGTATATAAGAATAAGAAGTCAATTTAAGTTCGCGATTTCAAAATCTAAAGCACGACTCTTGAAATGTCAGTGCAGCTTTCGCGTCAAAAGTTTATGGGAACTTTATGCCCATTAAGTTTGCGCATTGAAATGCTTGGCTCCGTAGACTCCGCGGCCTCCGCGAGATACCGGGGCGGGTCTGCTTGCCATCAATAGGCCCTTGGAAGTTTGTGCTAAGATGGGGCTCCTTGCGTTACGTGACTCCAGGTGCGCGGGCGTTGCCACGAAATCCAACCCGAGTTAGCAATGTTCGCGCCAAAATGTCTTTTCTGGTCTGAAAAAGACGATTTATGTGACAAAATCCAGAATGACTTCCGGCGCCGGCGGTTGTTTTGGTAAGTGGTGCGTGACAGTTCGAAAAAAATTTCGACGGGTGGGGGGCTGAAGCCCCATAGCCCCCCCCCCCCCCCCCCCCCCCCCTGGCTAAGCCCCTGGTTTCAAGGTCAGGCTTCAGGCAAAGATCTGTGAAATCGGTGATTGGAGACCTCAGTGGTAGCGCACAATAAAATTTTGGGACCACTTAACGCATCTGAAGAGGGCACTGCGATAGCGTTGTGTGCTGGATCTAGTGCGCATGAAGACAACGATATGCAGTACACAGCGCGAGAGAGTGGCACCTATACTAAACACGAAGGGGGATCAGAGTCTATCCAGAAGACAGGTGGCGTTGTTTCCTGTACCTACGTTTTGGCAGCCTTACCTCTCCATTCTAGACAACAGTGTATTAAAGCGGGTGCAATGGATGTGTGTTCCAGCGACCGCAAAGTCTTTCTTTTTTTTTTTAAACTTCGCACGTCAACTTTACCTGTCAAAACGTGGCTTCGTGAAAAAGGGACTTTTGTGTCATTGTCTGTGAACTGTCGCTTGTGTCAGCAGCCCAAAACTATTGGACATTGCTGTGTGTTTTGTCGTGATGCCGTGTTTTTTTTTTTTTTTAAGGGGGGGGGAGGGGGGGGGGAGGACGTTTTTCAACGGACTGTCAAGAAGGACATTAAGATTACGCCCTATACTACTAGACTTTTGCCTACAATGGAAGGTTTTCAGGTTCCGCGTGATCTTTTAGTGCTCATAGGACTGTTTATAGCCTGTGGAAGAGTCGCATGACAGATCGCCAGCAGCGCCGCCACGTTCGTCGCAGTGTGCTATGCGGGGGGTATATGCGGCGCAGGATCGACCTCCTGCCTGGCTCCCTTTACTCGATGCATACGTGTGTCTCCGGAATTTAGATGTGCTGACATTGTGGCAGCTGGATGCTGGTGTAATTGTGTAGGACGGGGAAGCGGACGCTGGCTGAAAAAACAGATAAGCGGCCGAAGCCGCGCTCGCTCCACCTCCTCCGCCCACCCCAGGCTATCGTTGTGACAATATATACCCGCCGCATCTCTGACGACACTCCACGCATGCGCGCAACTGACGAGGCGGGCGGCTAGAATTTCGGTGGAGGATAAATTCTAGAGGCCCGTGTACTGTGCGATGTGAGTGCGCGTTTAAGAACCCCAGGTGGTCGAATTTTCCGGAGCCCTTCTCAACGGCATCCCTCATAGCCTGAGTCGCTTTGGGACGTTAAAGGGGCTGCGAAACACTGCTTGAGGGGATACCGGCTATACTTCAGGTGGGTTGTTTATGTCACACAGATGCTGACTTAAAAAGAATTACAGGAATCGATGCACAGGAACGGGAGTTATTCAGTGAAGAAATTTCAAAATACAAGCAAACAAAACGCTGCCCTCAACTCGATTTTGGCGGGGCTTCCCACTCCTATTTCGCTCTCCCAATGACGGCACCTGGCGCAACCAATCAAAACAGCCAGCCAGAGCACGTCGCGGAAGTTTGTACTCCATGGTTGCCTGCTCTCTGTAACTCGTTCTTGCTGAGACTAGCAGCGTCGTTTCCATGCCACAGCGCCCCTGGTGGTGTATTTTTATTTTACTTGCTTTGCAGGGCTTTTATCTAAGACAAACAAGTTGTTTTTGTTGATCTAATATAAAACGCAGACAGGTGACAAAATGTGTCTATTTATTCACACAATTTGAAGTATATTTACTGTTTGTCCGATCATCAAGCTCGCGCCAGGTGATGTCATATCCGCTGCTAAAAACCCGCCACTGTGTGGCGACACCATCAGAGCCATGAAGTTGTTTTCGGGAGGACATTAAATATTAAAAAACGGAATATACGCGATATTACCGACGCTAATAGCACCATTATAACTCACTGTATGCAATCAACAGGCAAAACAGTTAACTAAAATTGTGTTTCTGGACCCCTTTAAGCCCTCATAAACCATAAACCATTTCTTTGATTCCACTGTTTATCCATTCCTCTCTGACGCGGTTCGGATGTCCGCACAGATTTGTGAGACAGTTCGTGAGTATTCCCTTTCTTCGAAAACCAAATTTCAATTTTACGAAGGAACGCCATCGTCCGTTCGGCGCGACGCCTTGCCCGTGGTGCCACGGATCTGCGCGCATAGTGTAGCTCTCGCTACAATATACACAGCCTATATCTCGACCACGTAGCACCCCTTCACGCCGTGACGAGATTCGTCACCGGACGCGAGAAGCACCCGGTTTCGGCTCGGCACGGCTAAATGCGTGGCTCGCCGAGCATTCGCCCGCACAGTGGCCTCATGCGCCGCACTGTGCGTTAACGCCTAGGCAGCGAAAGCTCGGAGCAGCGTGAGCGCGTGCGGCCCAACGGTTCCGGGGACCATTAGCGGGCGAGCATTGAAGGCGACCTGCCCGTTCTCCAGAGATTGATCGTCTGCGGCCGATTGTGCGCCGATCGTCGCCACCAGCCGCACCGAGAGCGTCTTCGCCCCGACGCGACGCCGCGCACAGTGCCGGCCGTTAGAAATTCTTGCCGTTCGGATATCACGAGAAGGGAAAAAAAAGAGTTGATGGCAGGAGCAGAAAGGAAGAAGCGATCAGAAAGAACAGCTGACAGCTAGGGATTGAGGAATCTGCACGCCTGGCTTTTTTTGAAATATGCCAGGGAATGGGAGTGAACTTGACGTTTTCAAATCTGGCTCTTGCATGCTTCACGAGCAGACGTGGCCGTGCAGAAACTGCAGAACAAGGGCGTGGAAGGGAAAAGGAACTAGGCGTGTGGTTTCAACTTGAAGGTAGTTGGGGCCAAAAGTTCTCTTAAATCTCTTTCATGCTAGATTAACTAACAAAGTGTTATCTAGCAAACAAAACCACGATGTCGTAAGGAATGTTTCCCGGAAGATTTCTAAGCAAAGGTTGTGGCATGCTTTAAAACAGCAAAAAAAATATATTTCCGTCGTCGCAATTAACTGCGTATACAAAGAACTGACCAAGTGACAGAAGCTCTAGACTCGTGGTCATCAGTTTTAATTCTAAGGCAAGTGTAATATTGTACAGTAGAAATATTGAAGGTAATGGCATATTCTTCCGAGGCGAAGCCCAGCTTTCCGGGACATGGCTGTTTAGTTCGGCAGACTGCCACCACGGGCCGCTTCACCCTGAACTCCTCCTCTCTCTTTTCTTTTCCCCTTTCCTGCCTCGCATAGCCGCACGCGGGCAGACGGGAGGGAACACCGCGGCGAGGTTGGGCGGTCATGATAACCTTTGTTGGGAATACCTTCAACACTGTGGGAGGAGGGGGGAGCAGGAAGGGCTCAGCGGGCGAAAGAAAAGTATAAATGCGGCGTGAAGCCTTCTCGGCGCCTGACAAACGCATGCTCAGTAGTCCGATACTAGCCGCGTTTACATGAATGCGAAAGCAGCGCATCGCATTTCCTAGCGTATCCCGTGGAGCCGATGCGCTACTGTTTACACGCAGAGCATCAAGTCCGGTGGCACAGTGATCCTTCAGTGACCCGCATCTTGAGCCAAGTCTGCTTTGTTATCCGGCGGGGGGGGGGGGGGGGGGGGGGGTATTGTGTAGGCACGACAAGAAGAAGGAGGGACACCTCCAAACCTGTTTCCGTTCCCCGCTGAAGTCGACTTACCCTTCTAGATCTACCCCCACTCGGAGCATTGATGCGATGCGCTTTCCTAGCGCATTATCACCGTTTACATGAATACGATACGCTAAAAAGTTGATGCGATGCGGTGCTGTCGCATTCACGTAAACGCGGCTACTGAGAAGGGCGCCTAGTGGGAAGAGAAAGAGGGGACAGAAAAGGCAAGATGGTTGACGGGCTTGTTGAATAGCTTGAGGGGGCGAGTATGCTTTCCACGATTCTTTCTGACGAGTTGTAAGGTTTCCAAAAGTGCCTCCAGGATGTAGAAAAAAGAAAAAGCTACATCCCGGTAGGAATATGACGCCGTGATACACAATGTGCCGTGTCTCTCCGGCGCCGTATTTTTCGCAACACACGCGCTATGCTACACATACGCACGCACGCCCGCACGAACGCAAGCTGCACCTACAGCACACGTAGCGTGCGTCTGCATATCTGCGCCGTGTCATGTGGCCGATTGAACAAATATGCGCTGAATTTTGAGAAAACAACTATAATCGCAAAAGCAAGAAACAAGACGTAAGAAAAATATTGTTAGCCTTCTTTATGGTGACAGCGACTGAGGAATAAGTGACCACGCTGTCTGCCTCATCGACCAAGTAAAATTATAGTAATACAAATCAGAGAGTGAAGGAAAACGAGGAATTCGTTTCCTACACTCTGGCCATGCGATGAGGTGATATATTTCGTTTTTGTGAGATGCTGTTCACTTGTGGCCATGAGTGTATTGTTCAAGCGTGTATTAATACAGGTATGGATTTCGAGGCTACACCTTCGACTTGACGCGCGAAGTCACCCGAAAAAAAAAAGTACATCCGGAATAATTTTAAGTTTCATCGTGTTTCTAACCTGTAAGTGCGCAACCATAAAAGTGTTGGGCTTTGTAAACAGCTCGACTATCTCCATAAGTCACCAGTGCATGTATCTAGGAGGCATTTACACTTGCAAAAATTAGCACTCTGCGCTGAGCGGCGGGAAGCGACTCCTTCATGGCAGAAAAGCAACACGAAAAGACTAGAAGCGGAGCCGAGAGACATAAACACGAAATGGATGGCCTAGGCTCTACAGTAAAGCAGAGTTGGCGACATGAATGGGAACAGATGAGGAAGGAGTAGTCCGAAGAGGCGCACTTTCGCCTGGCGCCACAAACGCCACGACGAAGCGACAGCGGGCCGGGGCATACAGGTATGGATGGAAAAACTTTATTTTCGTCAGAGAGCATGTGTGGACGATTCCATGTTAGATGGCCATCAACCCATGGCTGACGGCGACCTGGGTGGCCCATTCTACGGCCCTGGTCTGGACGACCGGGTCTGAGCTGGCCAACACGCGTCCTCCCACTGCTCGAGGGAAGGATCACGCATAATGTCCGCCGGTGGCGGTGCTATGCTGCAGCTCCATATGTGGTCATAGGTTGCCAATTCCTGACACCATTTGCACTCCGGCTGAATGTCCGGGTCGATTTTGCTCAACACGTATGGGTTGAAGAAACATCTAGTCTGCAATCGTCGCCAGACGCATTCCTGCGCCTTCACCAATTGCTTGTCCGGGGGTGGGTAAATCCTCCGCTCAAGTCTGAAATGGTTAGTAATGTCATGAAAGGATACCAGCCCATCTCTCGTGGACCTTCCCGGGACGTCCGGCTCACCTACTCGGCTGACGAAACCTCGAGCATTCATGTGAGCCGTCTCGTTCCCAGGGTTCCCAGAGAGTGCAGGTACCCAGACAATTTCCGCCTCCGTAGTCCCTCGCCCCGTGGCCCGATTCAGCAATCGCGCCGCTGTGACAGATATTCTGCCCCTCGCCAAATTTCGGTGGCTGTTTTTGAATCGCTGAAGATCAGGTCAGCATTACTACTAGTTATAGCTAGTGCTATCGCCGCTTCTTCTGCAGTTTCTGGGGAGCGGGTTTTGACTGATCCAGAGGCGATCAAGCGTCCCCGCCCGTCCACCACCGCAATTGCAAATGCATTCTTGTCCTTATACTCGGCGACATCTACATAGACTGCCCCGTTGTACTTCCCGTACTTAGCATGTAAAGATTTGACTCTTGCCTTCCTGCGGTCCTCGTGATGTATTGGATGCATGTTCTTGGGCAAAGGTTTTATGTACAAGCCCTTGTGCATTTCTCGCCTCATCTGAATTTTAAGGCGAAAGCCTTTAATGTCTCATCGTTGTAAGCAGCAGTTGTCGACAGAGAATGTCACGCTTTTCAGTTGGTCGAAACGGTCGTGACGTCACAGTGCGCCAATTTCAAACGGGGTCAATTGTACTTTGGCTAGTAACCATGCAACCAATTGAAGGCACCATATAGTGATGCTCCAAGTAAGTGGGACTGAGCTTAGTTAATTGCTTAATTACCCTATTAGCCTGATTACCTTCTCTAGTCAGGCCATATAAATAAATAAAACCTAGTAAGAAATTGGTCGAGCTCGGGAATCGAACCCCGGTGTTCGGAGTGCGAGACGAGCATGCTATCCACTCCGCCATGCCAGCTCGATGGTTTGGAATGAACAAAGGCACGTCTAGTGAATACGGTGTCTTCGCTCACTGCCATCCTCCTCCCTTCCCTTCCGGCGAGGTTTAGGTGTCCACAGAGATATGAGAGAGAAATACATTTCCTTTCCTCAAAAACCAATTTACCGACGAGCAAGGCGTAGAACCGAATGGGCGATGGCGTTCTATGGACTCCCTGGCAGCGTTGCAAGACGCTCTCGCGTTCCACTCTTAGAGGCGAAGCTTAACATCTTAACCACACATCAGTGACCACACTTTAGGTCAAAAAAAGTGCACCCCCCCCCCCCCTGAATTTTGACGGGTGTCCACCGAGATATGTGAGACAGTTACTGCGTAATTTTCTTTCCTCAAATACAATTTTCATTTTCTTCATTACGGGCCATCTTCGTCTTTCTTCTTTCACTCCCACTTCCTCCGTTCCTCTACGGTGCGGTTCAGGTGTCCACCGAGATGACAGAGATTTACTGCGCCATTTCCTTTCCTCAAAAACCGTTGCGTTGAAACGGCAAGGCATCGCGCCGAACGGGTGGTGGCGTTCCGTGGACTCCCTGGCAGCGCTACAACACGCTGTCACGTTCCACTCCTAAAGGCGAAGCTTAAGCTTAAGCTTAATTAGCAGTTAATTAGTATTCAGGCATTAATCAGTAGTTAACCATTAATTAGTTATTTGTCATCACTTAGTACTTAGTACTCAATTACATGTGACGCCACCAGTGCCACAGAAGCACTGAAAGTGGTGCGGAAAACGCTTTCGCCTCTACGCACTTTAGACAGTCAAAGTGCCCCCTGAATTTTTCGTGTCACCGGCTGGAACGTCAACTCCAATGCCGATCCTTTCCAATATGTCCCTTCCTGCTTTTGTTTTTGAAAGCCTACCGAGCTGCATCACCAAGTGCGCCTCCCGTAGTTCTTCTAGGGTGTTGTGCACCCCTAATCCCAGCAGCCTTTCGGTATAGACGCATTGTGAGGCAACCCAAGGGCCGCTTTATACGCCTGCCTAATCATAGCCTCCACCTTTCCTTTTTCCGCCGCGTCCAACTTCAAATAAGGCGTCGCATACACTATTCTACTCGGCACAAACGCCTGCACTAGCTTACACAAGTCCTTTTCCTTAACACCTCTCTTACGATTGGCGATTCTCCTGATTAGCCGCACGGTAGCATTGACCGTATTTTTAAGCCTTTGCAAGGACTCGCTATTCTTCCTGTTAGTCTGCAGATACATACCCAGGATCCTGATCGTTTGGACCTCAGCGACCGGTACTCCCCCCACTTTCACCTCTAAAGGTGGTGGCGGCATATAGTGCCTCGCATGTATCCCTCTTGATTTATCCCTCAGCACAAAAAGCTCGGACTTGGGCTGAGAGCACGAGAGTCCTGCTTCCCCTGCTAGCTCGTCCACAATAACCACCGCCTGCTGCAGAGTTTCTTCCAATTGTGCGTCACTGCCTCTTGTTACCCATAGAGTAATGTCATCTGCATAAAATGTATGTTTAAGTCCCGATATCCCTTGCAGCCTGGGTGGTATCTTGATCAAGGCGAGATTAAATAGGAAGGGCGATAATACCGACCCTTGCGGTGTCCCCATGCCCCCCAATGGGAAGGGATCCGATTTCATTTCTCCGACTACAATCTCCGCAGTCCTACCCTCCAGAAACGATCTGATGTACCGGAAGGTTCTACCCACCGGTCCTATGTCCGATAGGTTCCTCAATATTGCCTCATGGGTAACATTGTCAAAGGCCCTCAGGTCGAGCCCCAAGATAGCCTTGGTGCCCGTGCCGTACCCAGGATCAACCACGTCTTTCTTGAGCTGTATCATGACGTCCTGCGTTGATAAATTAGCCCTGAAGCCAATCATTGTTTCAGGTATCAACTCATTGTCCTCTACATAACCCTGAAGCCTGTTCAGGACGCTCCATCAATTTGGCCAAGCACGACGTTAGCGAGATGGGACGCAGATTCTCAATGCAGAGCTTTTTCCCTGCTTTAGGAATAAGTGTAATCCTAGCATGCTTCCACTCTGGCGGAATCTCCCCGGCCGCCCAATATTTATTCATCAAATTCGTGAGTGCCCCCACTGACTTGAAATCCAGGTGCCTCAGCATTTTATTAGTAACCCCGTCCGGACCCGCTGGTGACGTGGTACGAAGCTGGCCCATTGCAAACTCCACCTCCGCCACCGTAAAGTCGGCATCTAATTCATAGTTTTCCTCTCCCGAGTAATCCGGCAAGCAACAGCCCGCCTCTCTGTTTATGTAACGACTTCGGAGTTCATGTATAAATTCCCCAATCGTGCCTTGATACCGATGCACTAACCTAGCCTTGCATTTGCCCCTTCTGCGCAGATTTGGTTGCCGCCGGGTCTAAAAGGTGCCTCAACAACTGCCATGTTTTTTTGCATCCGAATTGCCCGTTCATCCGCTCACAAATCTGCCGCCACTGTTTGCACTGCAACTCCCATGTGTAGGTTTCGATTTCTCGTTCTAGCTTGGCCATCTTCCTACGGAGGACACCATTATGCCTTTGTTTCCTCCACCTCCGAAGGAGACTCGCATGTGCTTCCCACATGTGTAACAATCTAGGGTCAGCCGTAAAGCCCTCCTCCTCCGTCGGAACCTCTTCTGTGGTACTCTTCACGGCCTGCTTGAGTGTGTCAATCCAGGCTCCTAAGTCCTCGATTTCCCCGTTCACTGTGTCATTCCTGTATTTCCGAAATCGGTCCCAGTCCGTCACTCGAGTTCCTTTCACCGTGTCTTTGTGCTTAGCAGCACTAAATATCGTGGAAAGGATATTGTGATCACTTCCCAGTGGCTGTCCCGTGTTTACCCACTTTGCATCCCTGATACCATTCACAAATGTGAGGTCTGGAGAGGTGTCTATGCTCACGCTGTTGCCTATCCTGGTATGATCTAGCGGGTTGTTCAAGATCGTCCATCGCAGGTCCTGGGCAACCTGCCAAAGCTTATTTCCCTTCGGGCTGGTTCGGATGTGGCCCCACTCCGTATGAGGCGCATTGAAATCTCCCACCACGATGAGTTGAGTATGTCGCGGTGAAGAGGCGCCGAGATCACCTTCGCAGACAGCGACCGAGAGCTGAGACGCGACGTTCATTTCATGCAGTAGCATTTCCAGCATGCAGTCTAGCCAAGCAATCACCCTTGGACACTTGGCCATAGAAGCCAGAACACAAATTGAGGTTTCTCTTGAAGTTTACTTCACGCGAAAGGCGTCCTTGGCGACAGCACGAAATGCAAGCGCAACGATACAAATTCATAAAGGTTTCTGTTGTGACAACGCTCGATATCTCTACACTGCTACAAAACACGGCACACTATGCATGCATTAATGTGGTAGTCCAGGGGTAGCACGGATTGGAACAGTTTTTAATGCGAGAGCATTATACTCCTGCCACACTGGAGTCATTTAGTGCCACTTTCAACAAGTGACATTCGCTTAAAGTGTCATTTGCGCACTGTCACACGATGAGCTTTCGTGACACTCGCTGCAGAACGCACTTTCCTCGTAGTGAGTTTGGTTGGCTCACTCCACTTTGTCCGGCAAGGCGATTGTGTAGTCTCAACAGCAGTTCTCCGGCATTAAAAAATTTGTTTCGAGAATTTAAAATCTCCATCTTATTTTCTTGATTGCGTCTTTTAATGAAAGCTTGTCTTCATTCATATGCAAGTCAAAATAATGCGCACACTTGAACAGCTACTCTCGCTTTGCAGATGACGACGACTCCCTTGCGCGATAGGCCTAATGAGTCCACGGGGTGTGTGTACGCAGTTTCGGCGATTGTGGAGAGCGAATTTTCAAGTTTCAGCGAACCCAAATGGACAGCGAGTGTAGTTTTGCCAAAAGTGACCTGAAATACACTGTCGCTTACATTACAGGACGCACATGCACTGAACGGGAAGCGTCGGTGGGATTCAGACTGCCGCTCTGTGTTCTCGCTGCCGTCGCTTCTGGATGACAAATAAGGCCGTTTCAATGAATGCTAACGGTCACCGAATATGCTTCTGCGTAAACTGATTCAAAATGAAGTATTCGTCGCATCGGAGAAAACAGGGACGATTACCGAGAAGCGCCGGTCCTACGCTGTTGGTCCATGCGGGCTGTGTTCGAGCTTCGAAGGCATCCCAAAATCTCGAATGAATTCGCGGAACCTTCATGCAGTGCGCACCTGCAAAGGTACCCTGGGGCATGCATCTCCATGTCCCTGGTGCTGGCTCGCTCCCCCTCTCGAGTCGAGAGAAAGAATTCCAAACCGCGAAGAAAAGGGGTCGGGAAGCGCTGAAAGGACCAATTAAACCGCGAAGAGGAAGTTCGGGGAAGCCGAAAGAGGCTCAAGCCATGAAGAAAAGAGTCACCGAGACTCCCGTAGCACGTCGCCGAGGTTCGCTGGCGTCTCCTACAGTGCGCATGCGCAGACCGGTTCTGGCGTACACCAAGAGCGCCGGCGCTGTGCGCGTGCGCCCAGGAAGGGCCCTTGGAGATGGCACTTTTAGCTTACCCCGAACCCAAACACTGGACGAAATTCCGACACCTGCCTCATGCTCCTTCTCCCCTGTCCTCTCCCTTTCCCTCGCGTGAATCCAGAGCCGCCTCTGTGTGCTGCGCCTTTCCATAACTGCTGACATGGAGCAAAAAAAGAAAACGACATACGGTTTACTTCTTGTGTAAGTGATTGTGCGCAGTGGCCGCTCGCGCGCACTTATTTTCGGACAATGCTTGGACATTAGCGCGCGAGCGGCGCGAACTTGATTACTTTTGTATTTTGTAAATAGTGTACAAAGCTCTCCCCTGTCCTTTCTTGCTGTCGCTCCCCTCTATACTTCTCCTCACTGTCCTCTCCCTTTCCCTTTCATTTCCGCCGGCTGCAGCTCGGGTGCTTAAGATACTCTTTTGCTTCACTTTTTATTTTTTTTTAAATAAACCACTACCACCACCACTTTCAATAGACCTCTCCCGGCATACGTCATCGGCGCACGTGTCTGACCGGGGCAGCAGGTGCTGCCCATACCCTCTTCATACCAAGGCGTCTCTAATCGGGAGAGTAAAGGCGGCGGGAAAATGATCAAAACATACAAAACCAGTTTAGAAGCAAAAGTGGGTGATTTTTCCCACAAGGACTTCTCTCTTTGAGGCCATGCTCTTTGACCAGGAGAGTTCCTTTTTTATTATTGACCATCCTAACATGTGTTTCCAGTTTTCATTCTTTTAAGATTCGGAACATAGTATTTGCATTGGCTTAGGCAGAACTGTTTAGTTGTTCTTTTTCTTCCCCTTCGACATCCTTTGACCTGGCTTTTCGCGATAAATTTTTTATTCGTTTTTATTGCATTTTGAGCAGGAAAATGAATCGTAAAAGAAAGTTGTGTACTGTAATGCAACTAATCTCCTACACTGGTAATATAGAATAATTTATTTTTTTAAGAATGATTACAGCACAGCTTCAAGAGTACAGATGCAAACGCTCCTCAAAGGAGGCCCACAATCCAATGGCGTCAGCCGATTTACATGACTTCGCGGCTAATCCTGTTAATCCGCAGTTAAGCCTCTTGCACACTCCAGCCCCCTGCAATGTAACTGTTGGAGGTACGGTGTGAATAACCGCGACACCATGACAATCGCCCGCTGCCATTCGCTGGAGGGGCTGCTTTGTCGGGCATTCGCCGCTGAATTCTTGAGCTGTATTCGACTGTATGCAATCTCCCGACAGGCAGCGTAGCAAAATGCTAGAGCCTCTATACTTACCTTTTATATCTACCATTTGTAAACTGCTTTCTTGCCGAGGCCTATATAAGGGCGCTTTTTCGTAGGACAGAAATCGACAGAATTAAATTAACCACCTTCATCGCAACAATTAAACAAATTTGGTGGTATCTTGCGGTATAAGGGAAGTTTGGTGACTCAAAAGCGCAACCTCATTTCCGCAGTGATACCCCACGGATAGGATACTGCCTATACGTCATTCATGCATATGACAGAAGCTGTTTTAACAAATGTACGAATGGTTATTATGCGTGAAATTGTTCATTGATACTAATATATTTTCGAGGTCTTGAAGCGAGAATGATTTATTAAAATCGGTTGACAAAAAAAGTTCTGAACACAGGTTAGAACCCCAAGTCCAAACCCCCGTCACTTTATTCCGACTACGCTGCAGATCACTAATTTGAAAGCATCACAGACGGAAGCGACAGTTGACTTTCTAACCAGAGGCCATCAGCTTTTAGATGTATAATTCTCTATTATTCCCGACGACATGTAATAAGCTGAACAGGTACAGAACGTCTCTGAGTAAAGCTCCATAAAACTTCTTACATCAGCATTAAGAGAATAAACTCAAACACTTACATCCGACAATACTTTTTGATGCCGGCCGTTTGGTTGCCGCTATGCTCTTCCAAAGTAACAAGAATAGCCAAATTCAAATGAGCTAGCTCTCGTACCCTATTCTACCATGATCACAGACGCAAATAAACTTTTTGAATAATAGCACAGGGCTGACAATTCGCGAAGTTGCTCCACTACAAGCATTATGAACACCCACAAGGACTTTTTGCTGCTACGTTAATTTTAATAACTTTCTTTGTTCAGAACTCCGGTTCATACACTAGGTTCGAACTCTCGCATGTGTTCTTTTCTACAAGGCATAAGTTACCTGACAAAAAGATAATCATCAAAATGGACGGAAATTCATCACTTCCAACCATTTCTGCAGCGTAACTAGCTACCAGGCGCCATCTTTCATATGTTAGGCAATACCAGGCTCCAGACAAAAAGGCCTCGGGAAGCTCCTGGATCAAAGGTATGACAGATCGACACACACCATTTTAAACAGCATGTGTTAGAGTACGTAAAACCGGGGGGTCATTTTCGATATCTATCTGTGTTACGGCGATATACAGTTTAAGAGCCTGAAAAATGGGCAAAATTTGGCCCCATCCAATAGGCAGCATGGTACAATATTCAAACGCGCTGCGCAGCTCGTGTATTAATAGCACAGAGCTGAAACTTCGGCACATTCCTCAGCTAAGTCTATATTATACAAATCCCCGGGTCATTTTTTGTAGGTGCTTTTGTTCAGGTTTTACAATTTTTTTTGTACCCCTTCCCATCCAGTTACGCGCCGTGCCGCCGCCACTGCCGACAGATGGCGCAAGTAGTACATGTCCCGGAAAGCTGGACATATCAAAGTCTTTCTTTTTAAGTTTGTCCATCGATCACATCGAGTAAAGATTTACAGAAAACCAGCGGAGAACGTTTCCGACGCCAGCAAAAACGTTAATAGCAAAAAAAAAACGCAGGCCTACCGAGGGGAGGTCTGCGGATATGTTAATTGTTATAGTTATGTCTTGCATTATATGAAAAAACTGCGCTCATAAACAACGTCCGCACTTCCACTCTGTGATGTCCGCGCCTGGCCCGAGCATGGAGAAAGGCAGCGGGCGTATACATAAACTGCTAACCGCCGCCTATTTTGACCTTCACCTTTGCAACTGTCGATGGTCGCAACTGTCGAGGCATGCAACTGTCGAGACATGCGCATGGTCGTTCATCATGCTGTTGAGCAACATTGTGCGCCAAGTTCGAACCTGATGGAGCTGAAGTGGGACATCATGTGATACCTGGTTTGTGGGCCAATCTTCCATCATGTGAATGCGCACTAAATGAACACTATGGAGAAACTAAAATTGTCCTGTATCGATTGTTTACCGCGTCCTCATGAAAAGAAAGCTACCCTCACTGATACGGAGATTTCAGAAGTTAGAAAACCTAAATCATAAAGCAAGCTGGCACTGCCGCAACGGGTCTTTTTCTCAGGCAAACTGCTATGGCGCCAAGTGTTTTACACCGATAGACGTTATACAGAGCCCGGCTGGAAGCTCTTTCAGGTTCCCCAAAATTTTCTTGAAATCCTTGCAGCTTCCCAATCATCTTCTGTTCACGGCTTGACATTTTTTCAGTCGGCTCGCGAGGGGAAGCGAGCCAGCACCAGGAGCCTGGAGGTGCATGCCACTTTTCGACGCCCGTCGCGTGCTGGGCGCGCAGGCGCAGGCGAAGGACTAGCGTCGGCGCAGGAAAAATTCTCCACGGGAGGGAGCCCTTTCCAGTAAGGGCTCCCTGGGCGCTGCCATATTGTTCCCTGGACTGAAGTGGGCACCTTGCGCTAGCACGGTGGAAGCGGCGGCGGAACCGGTTTCTAGCAGTCCAGAGTGGAGGTGTTTCGCCGCTTCCACCGTGCTAGCGGGAGGTGCCCACTGCAGTCCAGGGAACAATATGGCAGCGCCCAGGGAGCCCTTACTGGAAAGGTGCCGAGCGTGAGGCGGATGAGCATCAGGCCTAGACCGACCATTAGTGGCATTTGACCCAGGTTAAAACCGTTGACCACTCGTTAAAAAACGATTGGCCGCAAAGATTATCATCAGCAGCAGTGGCTCCCCCTCCCATTGCCGACAGCCGTCGCTGATGACCAGCCCCCGCCGCCCAGCAAGTGCAGGAAACCGTTGAATGCCGACGCGCGCGCCTGGCAAGACAGGCACAGCGGCAACTTTGGCAGGGTTCAGCGCGTTACGCAGCAGAACATAACCACTTGCCTTTTTTTTTGTCTGTGTACCCGTGACGCTAGGCCACACCGCCATCCGCTTCTACCGGCGATCATGAAGTCTCCATATACCTTCGTTAGCCCTCTAACAGCTGAGGTGAGGTACAGGGTCCGTCAAAAGTTCCCAGGCCACATGGTCCGCTTTTCATCGGTATATCCTGGCACTTAAGATTCCGATAGAGCTATCGAGGTTCTCAGATGGTAGAACGATCCTTCTTCTATTCTCTACAGATATTTTGAGCTTCGAGGGTATCTCAACAGCCCGACTATGCTGCTCAAAAGCAAACCCTGTGGCCTTGGAACTTTTGACGGACCCTGTACATGCTCGTCTCTAGAAAACGACACTTGCGTGGGAGGCGTTGGCGTAGCAATTAGTTCAAGAATACTTTACCGTATTCCATGTGTGACCGCTGAGATGCAAATGATTAACACTATCAGTCTGGACAATGACGGCCGTCGTACAGGCGGTGAACATTCACCGTAAATCCTGCCGCAGAGCTTTTGCACGAGGATGAAATACACCTTACTTCGTTTTGTTCGAAGACTTCGCAGCTGAATTCGACAGCATATGGGCTTATCTGCAGTTAATTGATGGCCTCCATCGGGTTTGACGTGGCAGTGCAAGCGAAACAGGAAAACCGCCGTACGAGCTGCGTGACTTTGCCAACGTAACTGGAAATAATTGCGCCCATGGAACACGCAATTTGTTAAACTTTAGTTCAACCTTGTCGAAAGAACGCTTTATTGCTATAGATGGAAAAACAGCAAACGGCCTCCGGTGAGTATAACTGTCGGTAATTCTCGACTTTGGACATTATGATCAGAAATAATGAAACCAATGGGACTCGACCCACCAACCTGTAATGCCCTGGCTTCGTCGGATAAATGCACTGTGCCTGTAGCTCCCCTATCTAGATGCACGTGTGTGCCTCCCAGACTTTTGACGCTTGTAAAGGTGGGGACGTGCATGGGTATGGTGGGCTCGTATTACACAGCCTGGTGTTTTGGGGCATGAACATACTCCAATTTTCCTTTTCGGCACTATTTCCGTGCAATAAAGAAAAAATAACTGCGGCGATGCCAGCAAAGCTGATCTGGTCCCGCCGCCACGGGTTCGAATCCCAGTCGTGGCAATATTCATTTTATTTCCGCACCATCAAGATCAGGGACGCCACGAGATTCTCTTTGGTTGGGCCCGTGAAGTAGTGCTTTTTCACCAAAACACAATTACGTTTTCTCGGTACTTTAGCGGTTTCAGCATATCTCGCCACACACGTGGTCAAAGCATATGAACGCTGGGCACAACCCGCACGCGTGCATAACACCCGCTCCCAAGAGCTATCCAAAATCACGGACTTCCTGCGTCTAAGGAACTCTCCCAGCGAGGCTCGAACGACCGACGGCTTCAGGGAATATGCCGAACACGGGTTCGAGAGTACAGCTCGATCTTTTTGGGTCATTTATTTTTGCTCCTGAGTGGGACGCCGTGTAAGTACCTCGAGCATTTAGTCAATTTCGCTCGTATACCTAAGTTCCTCCTAAAAACAGCGAGCCTTCACTGATTAAACGAAAAGAAGTATAGTCAAAACGAAACCAAGGTATCTACCGTTCTTACAGGGCAGAGGCTATCCTGGGATGGCTGAGTCCCTTGAAAAAGAAGGAAGAAAGAAAGCAAAATAACACGGCCCGTGGTGGCGGTGAAGCCGGGAATCCGGGAGGCGAAAACCACGGGGGACGACGACCTTCCCCTTCCTTGTAATTCCCTGGGAAGTCATCCGTCTTGCGCGGCCCAAATGGCTTAATGACCCGGCGGCGTGCAGCCGCTGCGCTCGCAGGTATTAAAAATTCCCACACCTCCTTGGCCAGGGCTAGGGAGGAAGCCGCGTCCGAAACGCGACCCGGCTTGTTTAGTTAGCCTCGCTGCCGGAGCGACGAGGAAATTGAAGCGGGAGACACGCTGACCACTCGTTCGCCTGCCCAGCTTGCGCTCTCGCATGCAGTCCGCAGAGTGTGTGCGCGCGGTCCTCACGCCATGAGCGGACCAGGCAGAACGAACGAGAGCCTCCGGATTGCGCGGAGGTAATTAAAAATCGATGCTGCGTTGATAGAACGGATAACTTTAAAAATAAAAATGAAAGAGGAGGAAGATTCTCGGGTCGAGCTCGACAGTGCGTTGATTTGTTTGGTAGTACAGTGTATGTATACAGTATTTTAAAAAAGTAACCAGGCTGCATGGTTTGCTTCTCATTCATATAGTAGAGCCCTCATGACTTCCCTCAAGATCAAAAAGGGTTTTGAAGGTGAGGACAGGGGTTCTTACCATAGAGAGATTCGGAGCTTAGGGGCTGGCATAATAGCTTTAATATACAACTGAGAAGAAAACCATGCACCCTGGTTACTTTTGGGAAAGACTGTACGTGGAATGCACAGGTTGTGCTTGTGGCCACTGCACGGATAAGAACCACGTTCAGTGATACGAAGCATAGGAGGCACACTATAGCTTCAGAGATTATACTCATGTGTCCTCCTTATCTCCACGCTGAGCAACTCGTGGGGAAGGGACTCTTCTCGGAAGCGACAAAACATGGTCTCTGGTGCCACTCCGGTGCGATTATCTTCCAGACCTCGATCGTGCCATAAGCCAAGCCAAGGAGGACTTCGGTGGCTGTTTTTTTACGGAGAAAGGCGTATCTTATAATAATAATAATACTCCCGTGGGATGAGTTGATTGGCCGCTGGCAAGGGTATCGGCTACAAGTATATATCAAAGATTGTGCGGCTCGCGTTGAGCGCGATGCAGGACGGGAGAAGTGGCGGTACACCGATTAGACAGGCCTATGGCCTTTCGCTGTGCTCCATATATGCTACAAAATGGCGTTCGCTGTGACGTAGGTGAACACTGCCTATATGGGCTGGTATGCGGGACTTGTGGTGCCTTGATGTAAGATTAAACCTTTCTTCTCACGCTGCTAGCTGCCGTGAACCCGCCATGACTGGGCGGCGTGTTGAGTGGTTGTCCTTGTACTGCATAGTGGTATCGTCGGATGCCGTCTCTTTCTTTATAAGCGAAATATATTTCTTGTTTCTCGGAATAAATAACGTCCGAGATAGAGAGAGGAAGGATGGGAAGATTAACTTTCTAGATCTCATGTTTGCCCAGCGTCCATTCACAGATACGGAAGAGCGAATGGACGGCAATGACGTGCGAGCCAGTCTGCAATCGTGACAGCGCAAGTTGCGCCGCAACCACCGTCGACATATCGGCCTGCTGGGAGCACTGAGGTCGTCGCGCCATACCAGCAGCTGATTTCGTTCACTCAAGCCACGATTGAGAGCAGCACAATCGTGGCGCGCGAATGCGCTAGTCACTTGATTTTTTTTTTTGTATTTCGCGGGCTTTCTTTGGAGCTTGGAAAAAAGATACACGTGAGGTTTTCTTTATCGCTAATAAATAGAATGGAGGTTTCTGAAGGTGCTCTCCAACTTTTCTCGTCACATCTGCCGTCTAAAGTCAATATTTACGCGGTTAAAAAATTATCTTAATTGGTAATTAATTAACTGCAAAACAAAAAAATGCCTAACATGCGCAAGCCGATTGGTAGGTGTATGTAAGTGGTTTTTCTGGCCTACCTCAAATATTTTATCTTTTAACCCTTGGCTGAAGTTAGCCTGGACACCCTGTATAAGGCGCGAAGACTACCTGAAAGCTCGCATGGATGTCACTTCGCAGTTACTCGAATTTTTAATCCTTTTTTTATAGAATATTTCAATATATTCCCTCTCGCAATAAGCCCAGCTCAATGCGGAAGTTGGATCATTGAAGTCGAGAGTAGCTCTTGCACACACTGAGCGCTTCGTTTTCGCACGGTTGGGCGCCGTATCTTTCACCCCACCTCATCCTTCAGCCGTCCGTTGCACTCTGCGCGCAGTGTCACTTAAACACGGCCGCCGAGCTCGCTCCCGGGACCACTGTGCTAATTATACACCGACCGTCTTGTGGGGTCCAAACGTGACCATCATGCATGCACTGGTGTCAGCTGGGTGTGTTCCTTTTCCGTATCCTTTTTCACGCTGTTTACTTCTTTAAATTTTCATTATTTTTTGCCACCTCTTTTTTTCAAATTATCCTGGACAGTGGTTGTGCCCGGTGTGAAGCTGTGACGAGTCAAGTCGGGTCGTTAGGAGAGCGGTGAAGTGGCTGGAGACGAGGTGGAAGAGTGGATTGAAAAAATACAAAATAAAAGCATAAACATTCAAGCTCACAATGGCGACAGCGACAGAGCTAGGAGTAGAAATAAGAAAGAATGCTGTTGTAAGAACTTTTATTGTTCCAGAAATAAAAAGAAAAAAAAAAGATCGATGCATAAGCCGGCCGTTAGGTTGAGGAAGTCGGTTGTCGTGCGGTCACCAGTTGGCATCTCTCAGGGCTGGCGGTCTGTATAGAGCATTTTCTCTACTTCGCAGACGGTTATGCTTCACGTTTAGTTTCGCGGTTTATGGTTTACCATAAACCGTTTAGTGTCAGTTGCAGGCAATAACGATAAATAATTCAATTCTCTTAGCTTACCCTCCCTTCAGAAACTAACTCTGTCAGCGCAATCCACATTCTTGTCACTAGCAAGCATTAATATCCTGCATCATCCACAGAATTGTAGTAGGGCGCTCTGGCTGACTAGTTGTGAAACTGCTCAAAGAGAACGGGACGAAAGGCATACATTCTGTTAAATAAAAATTTAGGCTTTGAAAAAGTTGAGGAAGGGAGAGCGTAGTCTCCGCATCAGTGACGTCGCTCCTGTAAGCTGTGCAGTTTTGCCCTACTTTCTGCCATTGCGGTGGAGCGTGCTTCTGCAGCTCACGAAACGCTTTCAAGTCTATCGTATTTGCGCGTATGCCGCCGCGGTGGCTCAGTGGTTATGGTGCTCGGCTACTGACCCGAAAGACGCGGGTTCGATCCCGGCCGCGGCGGTTGAATTTCTTTGGAGGAGAAATTCTAGAGGCCCGTGTACTGTGCGATGTCAGTGCACGTTAAAGAACCCCAGGTGGTCGAAATTTCCGGAGCCCTCCACTACGGCGTCTCTCATAGCCTTAGTCACTTTGGTACGTTAAACCCCATAAACCAAACCAAACCAAACCGTATTTGCGCGTATAAAACAACTATTCCTTTCTCCGTGTTCGTTTTCTAACCGCCACTTTCTGTTGTGTCTGGAAATTGTAAACACTGCAGTCGCATGTCCTTTAGACATTCCTCCTTTGATTTCTTACCCTTTTTTTTTGTATATAGAAAAAATAAACAATGCCATCAATAAATGCAATAGCATTTCTGGCCTACGCTTGAACCAAAGACGGTCATTTTCATGACTTGCTGAGGAAGAGGAAGCAGTACGTAATGATAACCGGTTCCGTCACAACGAGCGCTCGGACTAGACGTTTTAAGCCTACCGGAGACGTAATAGCGGAGACCTATACCGGCTCACAGGATGCGTCCTGCGCACCCGCAATGGATCCGTTTACCCCCCTCCCCATATCCACCCATATCTCACTGCACGTGTATAGGCGACTTCCGGTAAACCTGTATACGTCTCCGCTAATACGTCTCCGGTACGCTGAAAACGTCTACCGAAAAATTTTAATAAATGCCTTCTCCACCCACGCTCATGAGGTCTGGATTGCTTTAGAAGAGCTTAAATTTTGGCTAGATGGTGCATATAGTACTTGAGACAGGAAACAATAGCGCGTACAAATACGAACACACGGAAGAACAACGGGGTCAAGCGCTAACGTCATCTAACTTTAATCACTGACAAGTCACCAAATATAAGGAAAACCAAGGGGTGCGCAGAAGCAAGATTACACACAATCAACCAAACCGTTCAAGATATGACAGCTCGGTCTTAAAACGGGTCACGGATGCTTCACTAACACAGTTTTTTCTTGTTTCTTATCTTAAAAGCTTCAAAAACCTCAGCCCGTGCCTTAGTACGCTCTGCGGAAGGCTTCGGAAGCTTTTCAGATAATAAAGAGAGGGAAAGATTGTGTTAGTGATTCATCTGTGACCCATTTTAAGACCGAGATGCCATATCTTCAATGGTTCGGTTGATTGTGTAGTCTAGCTCGCTTCTGCGCGTTCTCTGGTTGTCCTCATTCTGGCTTCTAAGTTAGATGAAGTTGGCGCGCCTGTCTGCGTCGTTCTTTCGATGTGTTCGTCTGGGTATAGGCGCTAATGTTTCCTGTGTCTGGACTGCCATGGCCTGAAAATCACGAGTGGTGGCCGCAACTGGCCCCGCACACGCACTACGCACTGCATACATCGCCTTCAAGAGGAGCAGATGAAGAAACCACGAGTCACCCAAACGCAGAGGTAATTTCGTTCTGCTCTTTTTCCGAAAACAAAGTATAGTTATTACCACAAACTTATTCGAGGGGTCTTTCTCCTGCATTCAATAAGAGAATGGAATGAACTAACTTCAGCGTCTTATTGTTGAAGGGGAATCTGGTGCCCGGTGCTTTCTCTTCAATCATAAATGGGCCGAATGTTCTACGACGTCTCTCATTGATTTTTGCGCTGGTTCAAAATAATCTTCGTCACCTTGTGCGTCGTCCTGCAATAATGCCTTCGGCCGCTCCAGCACATTCTGACGCAGAACGAACAAATTGAACAAGGGGCCTCAGTTCGCTAGCCAGCGTATCGAAAAGAGTACTTGTCTTCGTCTGGACATGATCTAGACATGGTCTGTACTTTGTTTTGTGTTTTCAAGGACCTCAACTTCTTGGTCTCTTTCCACACGAACTAACAAACTAACTAACTAACCAACTAAACTTGGTTTGGTTTGGTTTCTTGGGGTTTAACGTCCCAAATCAACTGAGGCTATGAGAGACGCCGTAGTGAAGGGCTCCGGAAATTTCGACCACCTGGGGTTCTTTAACGTGCACTAACATCGCACAGCACACGGGCCTCTAGAATTTCGCCTTCAAGAAATTCAGCCGCCGCGGCCGGGATCGAACCCGCGTCTTTCGGGTCAGCAGCCGAGCGCCGTAACCACTGAGCCACCGAAACTAAACTAGTTGAATATTGACTAACTGACTGGCCATGGAACAGACGGTGTAAAATAACTGGCAGTTGAGCTTATTGTCTAATTTCCAAGTGCACTAACAAAAGAATCAACTGATTAACTACTAAACTAAGCAAATATGTAAATAAGCTCGCTAAAACTGTGTTCCTCTCGCGCAAAGTGGTTCTTCGTCGTTTGTTGCCTCGGATAGTCTTTCGCGCGCGGTCCCGGTGTTGCAGAACGAACAGTCATGAGCGATATGAAAGGGAACAAGGTTTCAGCATTCATTTATTTATCACCTCATAAATGTGTGTGACAGGAACAGTTTGTTTCTGCTTTCTGACTAGTTTTCCTCCCGGCGAATAATATTCAAAACGCATTCCCCAATTTAGTGGAAAAATAATGAGAAAATTCGCAATTTTGTGCAAGAAGTTTGTTCCCTTTAATATTGTTCACGACTGTATTTCGAAACACGGCCAGTACCCGCACCACATTTCACCGCTGCGGGACCTCATCCCGGTGTAAAGAGGAGAGGTGTTCATCAATTCGGCGGCGCGCTCTAACCGCAAAGGTAGGGGGCAGCCGCGGGTCAAATGACAAAATCAATGGCAGCTCGTAATCGCCGTCCGAGAGAGCGAGGTCCCCCCCCCCCGCAGGATCTCGGTTCCCCTGGCGGCTCCATCAACGCGTGGCGCAAGTCCTGAACGCGCGCGTCGATGCGGGGCCGTTTGCCACCCAGCTGGCGCCTCCGCGGCTTTGCCACTCGTCCGTCCGCGGTGTGTAGCCTCGTTCGAAAGCCCTCCAGAACAGAAGAATGGCTCTCGTTTAACCGAAATCAATGTGAGCGGTTTTGGGGAAAAGGCCCGCAACTGATTGCTTAATCGAAAGGTGACACCTTTCTCCCAGTGGCCGACCGAGCACATTCGTCTGCGACAGCCGCCCGCCACGCCGAAGTCACGTGGTGTCTATAAACCGACGTCACATCCGGTGGCCATCGGTTGCGAGTCGGCCATGCTGCCGAACCAACGCCAGACCCATGGAGGAAAAAAAAACTGAGGAGGGAGCGGCCGGCGACAACCTTGAAGCCTAGTCTTAACAAGTAAAGATATAGTAAAAAAAAGGGAGTGTGCCCCCGTGATCACATCACGTGATAGCGTGCGGTAAAATCTAGCCTCGCTGCGCACGCGCATGCGCAAATTAGCGCGGCAGACTGACTGTAGATCAACCTCCTTGCTGTAGACGCCCGTGCCGCGGGTCGCACATACGCGCGCACTAAAACATACCAGAATCAAAACATAAAGGACAGACTCGGAGAGCGAAAAACTGAGGGAGAAAACGGCTTCGTAAACACTCGGCTTGCGAACGCCGGCCGCGTGACGTCACGCTCCCTCAGTTTTTTTTTTCCTCCATGGCCAGACCACCTCTAGCTTTACGCTGTGTCGGGTCTCGTCCATCCGTAGATTCGGTATGGTTTTGTGTGCCACCCTTGGCTGCTACGACCGTAGCGACAGCTCCATGTGAAAGAAGAAGCCGTTTAACACGAACTTCATCTGCATTCGTAAGATAATCGTAGGCATGCAAGTGCGAGCGCTCCATGACTCAGTACGAATCTGCTCGAGCTGTTGCTGGCTCGCATTAAGCGCGACGATTTGGAACTCGTCAACCCAAAGTTGCTTGTGTGCGGAGTGCACTTTGTGACAGGTAAGAGGCTTGTGTCGTCAACTAAATGTTTACGAATACGTGGGAAGCAATAACTACTCTTGAATGTTGCTGTTTTGATTGGCGCCACCCGATTTGTCTGACAACACAAACCCAGACTGAGTCCCGTGTCGCTGCATCCTAGCTACAGCACCAGGCAGGGCGGTTCGGATCGCCACGACCGCAGCGAGCAATGACGGCAGAGAAAGCGGCGTACCGAGGCCGAGCTTTTCGTCTCGTTGCTTGCGCATCGCAGACAGGCTTCTCAGCCACCTGCTGTAGAAATCATTGTGTGCCTCCATTGATTCGAAGGCTTTCATTTCTTCCAACTTTACAAAGCTGGAAAGAGTACACGATATCCACCGTGGGCCTCTTCAAGGAACACATCAACGCCCATCGTCGCGTCGACTCCCGGTCGCAGCGTGTACGGATCTGTATCGTCGCAAATTTACACTTTGTCTGCGTAGCGTACGCGCGCCGATCGAATAAATTCAGACCAGTAGCCTGCACTGAATGTTTCATTCCTCTGTGGAGTAGGCATCGCGCCCGAAATATAAGAAAATAATCCAGAGTGTCCGAGGACTGGTCAGGAATCGCAGGGCAGACGGGAGTCGGGAGGGGACGGCCGAATGGTTCGGCAGCATGGCCGCAAGCGCTTGATGGGGGGCGGAAGTGACGTCACGTGTAACCTATGCGCGCGCGAGTGGTAGCGCTTGTTCATTGAATGAGAGTCGGAAAGGGTGTCAGCCGCCGGAGCCACTTCGCTCTTGGCTCACACCTGAAGAGCGGCTAGGAGAAAGTATTCCGCGCTTACGAACATATTATGGACAACTAATTCTGAAATACCTTTCCGATTTTTTTTTTTCTAAACCAACTTAATGAGCTGTATACGTTGATGTGATCGGTGGATCTGGACCGCGGGCTTCACCGCATGAGGATGAGGTGGGCAGACTGCGGAGGGAAGTTTTCAGGAGAGGCAGTAACTTGAAGGTTTATTTACATATCTACAACATTAACAGAGAGACCAAAAGTCGGAAAAGAAGCTCTCTGACACACGGCAGATTGCGGCTTAAGGCCCAAACTCTGAAAGCTTCCTTTCCTTAGAAGTCTTCCTAACCTTACGTGAGGCCGCCTTTCCGCAAATGTTCGATGGAGGAAGCCAGCTTACTCTGAAAGCTCTCCTCGCCTCTCCTCAAGTAACCCCCAAACTCTGAAAGCTTCCTTACCTCAGTAAGGGAGCCTTCACTGCAGTGAGGAGCCCTCATGTCAATCTGAAAGCTTCCTTACTGAGGAGCCCTAAGTAAGGTCGTCCTTGGTGCCTCCTCACAGTTGAGGCAGCTGCCAGCTGCCTTCATGCGTCCTTACGTCGCTCCTGGCCCTGGAGGAGTGCTTCACCTCACTGCTGCCTCAAGTGACTCCGCACACTCACGCGGGCGGCGAGACGCGGCGCAAGGACGCGAGCCCGGCGTGAGTGCAGTTGAGCAGGCGGGAGAAAATGACAGCGTGGACTGACCGCTACGCGGGCGACTACACGCAATTTTTTAACCGTGCTTGTGAATACGCATTCGATGAAGTGTACCTGTATCCTCGAACAGCTAGGTTGCTTCGCGACGCGGTGAATCCAGTGGAAGTGCACTCAGAGGAAGAATTTGCGTTCAGATTCCGCAACGGTGTGGCTCTGTCACACTTGGGCATTCGGCGGCGAGAGCGAGCGAAATCCGCCGCCGCCGAAATGTTGCCTCGTTCACACCTCCCGGCCACCACGTCGCCGCTCGTGGCGTGAGAGATATGGCTAGCAAATAGCATAAATCGACGCTGTCTATGTACCATAAGCGTGTGCATGCTTACGTACGCTAAACGCAGGTATTTTGCGGGACGTTACAACGTTTCTCAAATCGCAATGACATGACAATTGACGTTTACGTGGCTATTCCCTTTGCATCTGGTGGACGAGTTTTCTGCCTAGCTCAGCCTAGTGGCGCCATCTCGTTGTTAGGACGGAAACCATTTATGTCAACAAACCGATGGTCTTAAGCCTAACAGCGGCTGAATCGCCAATCTAAATAAAAAATAAGACAAATTTATCGCTCATACTTTCCTTAGAGGCGAGATGAGAGGAAGCGAAAGACCGATGGCCCATTTATGGCCAGCGAACGCACTGAAAAGCGCAGTAACGACGACGAATTCAGTTTGAATCGAGGGGCCCAGCTTCGAAGGGCGCCGCCATGTTTGTTGTCACCACGGGAATGCAACTTCCTACTCGGCGTCCTATTGGCCGATGTGAAGGAACTCTCGAACCCAGACACGCGGCATGCGTTCCTTACTTGAGGAGAGGCGAGGAGAGCTTTCAGAGTAAGCTGGCTTCCTCCATCGAACATTCGCGGAAAGGCGGCCTCACGTAAGGTTTGGAAGACTTCTAAGGAAAGGAAGCTTTCAGAGTTTGGGCCTAAGGAACGCATGCCGCGTGTCTGGGTTCGAGAGTTCCTTCACATCGGCCAATAGGACGCCGAGTAGGAAGTTGCATTCCCGTGGTGACAACAAACATGGCGGCGCCCTTCGAAGCTGGGCCCCTCGATTCAAACTGAATTCGTCGTCGTTACTGCGCTTTTCAGTGCGTTCCCTGGCCATAAATGGGCCATCGGTCTTTCGCTTCCTCTCATCTCGCCTCTAAGGCAAGTATGAGTGATAAATTTGCCTTATTTTTTATTTAGATTGGCGATTCAGCCGCTGTTAGGCTTAAGACCATCGGTTTGTTGACAGAAATGGTTTCCGTCCTAACAACGACATGGCGCCACTAGGCTGAGCTAGGCAGAAAACTCGTCCACCAGATAAAAAGGGAATAGCCACGTACGTCAATCGTCATGTCATTGCGTCGCTGCTTGCATAAGCTCAATTAAAAGTGGAAATTTGAGAAACGTTGTAACGTCCCGCAAAATACCTGCGTTTAGCGAACGTAAGCATGCACACGCTTATGGTACATTGACAGCGTCGATTTATGCTATTTGCTAGCCATATCTCTCACGCCACGAGCGGCGACGTGGTTGTCGGGAGGTGTGAACGAAGCAACATATCGGCGGCGGCGGATTTCGCTCGCTCTCGCCGCCGAATGCCCAAGTGTGACAGAGCCACACCGTTGCGGAATCTGAACGCAAATTCTTCCTCTGAGTGCACTTCCACTGGATTCACCGCGTCGCGAAGCAACCTAGCTGTTCGAGGATACAGGTACACTTCATCGGATGCATATTCACAAGCACGGTTAAAAAATTGCGTGTAGTCGCCCGCGTAGCGGTCAGTCCACGCTGCCATTTTCTCCCGCCTGCTCAACTGCACTCACGCCGGGCTGGCGTCTACTCGCGTCCTTGCGCCGCGTCTCGCCGCCCGCGTGAGTGTGCGGAGTCACTTGTGGCAGCAGTGAGGTGAAACACTCCTCCAGGGCCAGGAGCGACGTAAGGACGCATGAAGGCAGCTAGCAGCTGCCTCAACTGTGAGGAGGCACCAAGGACGACCTTACTTAGGGCTCCTCAGTAAGGAAGCTTTCAGATTGACATGAGGGCTCCCCACGTGACCGCGCGCATACCACAGAAACACGTGCTGACAAGGAGGAACTTTGGCGCCCTGCATGCAGTCGCGAATTCTTTGGTTGGCCGCGGGCCGACCGGGCCCGCAGGGTTGTTGGCTGCTGTGCGGCGATCATGCCTTTCTGAAAAACGAGATCTGACGGCTCGCACCGGTGGGCTCTTCAGGAGGGAGGGACAAATCAGCCGTGACTACCCCCGCTTTGTCGGGCTGCGCAGGGGCAGGCGGGCAATGGTTTGGGGCCACCGTCGTGCCACTCGGGTATTCTTCGGCGGTCCACGTCAATGCGCAGTCCGGGAGAAGCGCCGCATTCAGCATCACCGGTGAAGGGGGTAGACGCCATTGTTCACGGCGTCGCCGTCGCCAGTAGCCGCCCCCACGCCAGCATTTCTTGCTCCGGAAGTTTTGACCACCTGGGGATATTTAACGTGCACTGATATCGCACAGTACACGGGCCTCAAGAATTTCGCCTCCATCGAAATTCAGCGATCTGTAACATATTTGTACGTTGTTGAATACGTCAGCGACCACTTTTCTTTGTGGAGCGCGTATTGTGCATGAAGTTTGCAGCAGAATTCTTCTGCGCCGTGATATAACCGAGCTGCCTCAACTCGGCAGCAAAACTGGCTGGCTGCGCTGCACGCAAGAATGTACACGACTTCAGCTTTTAACATCAGTTGATAACTGTCAGCTAGTCATGAAGGGAACATCGTGGATAAACAGCACGATTAATTGCTGAAATTCCAAAACTGCCGCCGCACAAATTGATAATTCAAGCGCCTGTAGTCCGCGAAATGCTGCCGCTTCTCAGGCGGTCTTTCAGCAGAAAGGCAAAGCGTCATAGCTGCCTTATTTACACGACAGAACGGTCAAACAAATACTGCCATGCGCTCGCAGCACGAACGGCAGACACAGCGAGAATGTTTTGCAGTTTTGATTGTAGCTACGTAGCGCTGCTTCGTATGCACAAGACGTCTAGCGCTTTCGCAGCAACGCAGTGTGCAGCCATTCAGCTAGATTCAGTAGCAACACGTCACTTTCAGCAGATAGAGACGACAAGTTAAGCTACGGCTAAGTGAACAGACCCTTCGAATTACTCACCTCTTCAAAAACGGCACCTCGGCCTTCGGCACCCTCAGCACGGCTCTTGGACTCACCCGCTTGTCAAGTAATTGCACCCTCTGATAGGATCATATCCTTTAATTCCTTGGCCTGCCAGCAAACTTAAGCCGTGCACAAGGTGGGCCTCGATACCGGTGAATTCAACGCGCGGCAGCAGTCCTGTACGTCTCACACTGCGCCGGCGCCTCCGCTTTCTTACGGGCCGACCTTTTCACAAAGTGGAACCTTTTGAGCGTGGCCGCTCTTTTCTGCTTCGCGCAGTTCCCGGAACACCCTCTCAGTAACGCGGTGTTACGGGCCGGACAGTAATTATCTATGGCGAGACGCGAAATACACTCACATTTCACACATCACCGGCTATTTAACGCTGCGGCTGGCTGCGGCGGCCGCGCGCGCGCGCAACCACCAACATGGCGAATGCCGCGCCGGCCGCTAGCGCCCCTTGCGGATGACGTCATGTGAATATGCACGAGGCCGTGGGATTCCGTCAAGCCCACCTTGAGGCTTTGTCTGAGCAGACTAGTTGAAGTTTATGTTGAGCAAAACGGTAGACCGAGCGATGCGGTCAGAAGAGAAAGTTGCAGAAGGGGGGCACCATAACCGACACGCTCAAGAAGAACTCTAGTTTGGGCTAGTTGGTTCATGATTCAGGAGGAAAACGGCGCAGAAAAACGTAGACAAAAGAGACAAACACGACAGGACCAGCGCCAACTTGCAACTGAATTTTATTTCGCACCAAACCCGCCTTTATGTAAGCCAACACGCCGTAACATCCGTGTAATCACGCACAGGCAGTAGAATAGATCACTGTAAGATATCTAACACATGAAGCGTGATAGCAACCACGTAACATACTATCATGGCTATCCGAAAAAACCCAACAAATGTATAGCAAACACTAAAACGGTCATGACCAAGCAACTCTTAAACACCGAAATGATACAAACTCATGAGTGATGCGAGATGACCAACAAGAAACGTGGAAAAAAAAGTGAAGAATGAAGCGTTAAGACCAAAGTATTGTCAAAGGTAAAAAAGGTTGAAATGGATGTAGAGTGCAAGCCTTAAAAATTGGAAACGAACAACCAGCAGCCGCATGAATGATAACCGATGACCAACCAGAAACATGAAAAAGGATGAACGCGGAGCTCAGACCAAAGTCAGCGTCATAGGTATAAAAACGAGAAAAATTCATCACGCTTCATGTGTCAGATATCTTACAGTGATTTATTCTACTTCCTGTGCGTGATTACACGGAGGTTACGGCGTGTTGGCTTACATAAAGGCGGGTTTGGCGCGAAATAAAATTCAGTTGCAAGTTAGCGCTGGTCCTGTCTTGTTTGTCTCTTTTGTCCACGTTTTTTTGCGCCGTTTTCCTCCTGAACAACCGACACGATAGCTTTTCTTCTTTGTTGTATTTTTTGTTCAGCTTTGCGCTGCCCTGCTTATTTTTGTTCTCATACTTTATTCAGATATTTGCACATGGCAACCTAGAGCAACATACAACAAAATAAAGAACAAAAAATTGTTGTCGCCTCCCGAACGTTCTTTTTTACCCGCTTCGGTCAATAACGCATGCTTCTCGGTGCTGCCCTTGTAATGACGCTATGAAATTCGGCAGTGATTTAAATGCGATAAATAGAACTTTACCATTTCTAGATCCGGATAACGTCGCTAAAGACGCACCGAGTGATTCGAGCTGTCATACTTTCACGTTCGCTAACTTTGAAAGTATATGCGTGGCTGGGTAGTTCTTATCAGATTTTTCAGACGAGAAACAAATCACTTTCCTTCATTCCAAACCATGTATTATGATAGCAAGATATCCTAATCCTGCTTTTGTTTACCTCGTGATCATCTCCAACTGGAAGATTGGGCTAAGAGGCGCTTAACGTCCAAAGCACATCCACGTTTCTAAGAAAATGAGGCAGAAAGGGAAACATTTTAATTAATAAGTAGAAAATTAGAAGACGAGAAGAAATTAGACGGGACACTTAAGCTTCGCCTTAAGTGGCGACGTCAACGGCAGGTGGCAGTGAAATTAATTCAAATTGTTTCAACGCAATTTCCACCTGCCTACGGAGACCCTGCGCACCGTGCTATGCTGCTCCCCTCTCCTCGCATCTTCGCGGAGCACAGGTTGTCGTGCGGTACGTGCGTCACGGAGCGACGATGTTTGATTGACGTCTCTCTGCATTCCCCGCAGGCGCGTGGTTTTTGAATGGTTCGAGAAATGGCCCAAAGTAGTTGCGCCTCAGCGGAAAGGGTAATCGCGTTTTAGAAATTCTAAAAACTGATGTGGCTACTACTAACGACTGTCTACAGATCTGATTGCAGTCGGGCGTCTATCGGCAACAGTTAGAAAGTTGACTATTAGCATTTAGTTAATCACTTTACTAGTGAACATGATTCGCCTGCTTTCTGACGTCCGCCAAACTTCTCTTTACCTCCTAAAACACATTTTTCTTTAAAAATTAGTGGCGGGCTTCCCGGCAACACTTGGTATATACTCCTGGCCAGGATGTCATCTGGCCAAAGCGAGAGGTGGACCACCTACCAGAGGGACCAGAAGGTCAAATGGCTTTATCCGTGAATGTGGGCTTCAGTGCTGATAGGCTAAAGAAATGGTGCGCTAGGATTTTATAGAAAATGATAAAAGCTTGACCATATTGACATATTACGATTAAAACAAGCCCCAAAATCTTTACGAGTCATTCATTATACGTGGATATTGTGCCTCGTAGCTTGTACAGTAGAATACATATGAATACGTCTCAAGTTTCCAACAATCGTTGTGTTACATCAATCCCTGCAAGAGTCTGTACGAATCACTTTGCTTTTGGCCTCTTTGAACGAAAAACCTCGACGTGCTATTGACGTAGCGACCATTCGAGACGCTCCAGCATGGTTGACACATTACCACGGTTTCACTCTCCCCAACTCTCTCCGGTCGGCCGGCCAGAAACGGCGTGGAACCGCGGCGTTTTCCATCAGCTGGCGTCCTAAAGAAGAAAGCGTCTGGGTCATCCACGCTTCACCAGACCAGGGGCTCGGTCAGCCAGGCGGGCCCTTTTCGTGGCTGCTGGGGCCCATAACGGCTCATTTGGCATGTAGGCTGTCTCCCAAAGCGGCCGGCGCCTTCTCTTTCCGAAGTCGTCGTCGTCGCGTACTCTGAGACCAGGCAGCAGGTGCTGCTGCTCGGCTCAGCGTCTTTCGCGGGGTGAACGCGCTTTTTGTTGTCGCTTCCACGGGCACCGTACGTTTCAGGCATGACAGGCCCGCACACGGATGATCGCGCTGAGGCTGCTGTAGTCGCGCTGAGCAGAGAAAAGCCCGCCAATAAACTATCATGCGTTTTGCCGTTCCTCCGTGTGAAAAAGTGGTAGCGACGGTGGTGGTATCGTTTATGTTCGGGAAGGATTAGCCTTACAGTGGTCGGCCGGCAACTGCTCCACCTGAGTCGTTTAATTTAATGAATGTTTCTCTATCAAATGTCCCGTAAGGTCAGTGTCCCATGAAAACCTCCAGAGTTTTTTTTTTTTTTTTTTTGCCACTGCTCGCCGTTCGGTTCGAGGACTACTACTGGTGGCTACGATGGGGGGGTACGCTCGCATTCTGCCACCCTTTTGAACGGGGGCACTGCTTGGAGCGGGGTGGGGGGTGTAGGGATGGGGGAGGGGGGGATTCGCAAGTAGCACGCGCGCAGTGGTCGACACTTGTCAGGGCTCCTTCAGCGTGTGGTGCAGCTCGCACCGGGGAGGGCTCCTATGCACCGGGACTGGTGCACGGGGACAGGGGCTTCGAGGAACCTCGGAACGTCAATTCTGCTCGTATATGGAAGCGCACCTGCTGGTTTCCTCCCACTGCACCAGCGCCACTTCTCCCCTGGCGGTCATTTTGGCGTTGCTGTCCGGGCATGTCCCCGGCGGAGCGCATTGAGAACCCTCTCTAGATGGTGTTCGTGCTGCTCGCGCCGCTTGCACTCTCTTTCATTGTGAGCACGTGGTGTAGCCGCTCGCTGTGAGTCATGGCTGGAATTCCGCGACGTTCTAACAGTGGAGAAACTTGCTGTGCCAGGTGCTGTCACAATAGTTCTCTGAACATCAACGGCCAAGGACTGCCCATGGAATTCTACAGATTTCCTGGACATGTCCTACATTCTTGGGGAAAAAAATTTAATATTGAAAAATTGTAACGTACAGTAATGGAAATATTGAAGATAATGGTCCACCCCTTATATATGTAGCACAATCTTAAAAAAATTTTCATCGCTCGTATTGAGCAGTTGACGATAGGAAAAACGTTGATACGGAAAAAAAAAAATGCAAGCCTATCGATGGGAGATTGCTATAGTGAAATCTTCCAGTATATGAAAAAAAATGCGTTCATACACTCTTTGCTATTCAAAAATATCAATTGGATAAGAACGAGAAACGACAGGCCTCGATAACTGCTGTGGGCAGGGTGAAGTAAGCTTTTTTCTGTTGCTAAACACGTTTGGTATGTTGCACGCGTAATATTATTTCTGTGCAGTTTTTGCTGTAATTCACTAAGCATGCAGTGTTTAGTAAAGCTCGCGCTAACGAAACTAATTTTTTTGCCATTTTTTATTTTGGAGACTGACAACAGCTAGCGGCGTTATGCAGACGCGTGTGAGGCAAGGTCAGTGATCGCCTCAATGTTCCGACTTGTGACGCCTGGCTCAATTTTCGAAGTTGCTTTACATGTAAAAAATTTCTAAAAATAAAAATAATCAAAATGTTCGCTTGCACCTGAATGAGCGTTTGCATATGAGCGATGGCTCTGCAAATAAATTGTTTTGGGGATGCGCGTGCGCTGTAATCGGCATTAAAATAAATATACCAACCGCTTATCTCCGTTACCGTAGCAACGTACTGCTGCCCCAGCTCTGGAAAAATGACCTGCCTAGATTTAGCGTTTGCATCACCATCGGTTTTTAATGATTTTATTTGGGATGTTTTAGACGACCCTCGGGGAAGTGATCACTTACCTACGGTTTTAAAGGTAACATCAGCTACATCCATCCTCACTACTAATCCACGGCGATGGAAAATTCACCTCGCCGATTGGGCACTTTTCAGAACGAAGGCCACACTAGAAAAAGAATATGCCGAAACCCTTACGATAGAAGAAATAAATGAAAAATTTTTGACATGCTTAACATCTGCAGCAATAGAAGCAATCCCACAAACATCTGAAATTGCACGAAAAACACAAACTTTGGTGGTCAAATGAATGCACATTAGCTAAAAAGCAGCAAAACAAGGCTTGGGGCAACCTTCGCAGATATCCCACTGCAGGGAACTTGCTCACCTTCAAAAGGGCTAGAGCCGAAGCACGATACATTAGACGCAACGCAGAAAGGGCATCATGGCAACAGTGCATATCCTCGATAAACAGCTCAATATCATCAAAGAAAATGTGGGAGCAGGTGCGGAAATTCACAGGAAATTTTACTCATTTTACATTTCCAATGCTAACAACACCCGGTACTCAAACAACATTAGAACAGCAGGCCAACATATTGGGTGAGCATTTCTCTACAGTTTCAAGCTCATCCAACTACACACACTCCTTTCAAAAGCACAAAACAATAGTAGAAAATCAAGAACTTCCCTTCAGAACATGCATACATGAAGACTACAATCAGCTTATTACAATGCAGGAACTAAACGCAGTACTAACATCCGGTAAAAAGACAGCACCAGGCCCAGACAATATACATTATGCCATGCTTGCTCACCTTTCGGAGACTGCCATAGAGGCTCTCTTAAAATTTTTCAATAAAATATGGATGAGTGGAGAAATCCCCCATGCATGGAAAGAAGCAATCATAGTACCCTTCCTAAAACCTGGCAAACTACCAACTAGTCCCACCAGTTACAGGCCAATAGCACTCAAGCTATAGCTGCGTAGCAAAATCATTCGAAAGCATTCTAAACATCAGACTAATTACCTTCATACTTCAGTCCCAGCAACTTTTAGATATACACCAGTGCGGTTTTAAAAAGACATGTTCCACAACCGATCACCTTGTACGCTTTGAGAACACAGTCCGGGAAGCGTTCATCCACAACCAACACTGTCTTCGACCTGGAGAGGGCTTACGATACCACGTGGAGGTTCGGTATCCTCCGTGACCTAGCGGACCTAGGTATCCGTGGCAGGATGCTGAGCTGTTTGAGCGACTTCCTGACCAATCGAACGTTCAGAGTCCGCCTAGGCGCAACCTTCTCCAAGACTTTTATCCAAGAAACTGGTACTGGTGTGTCCCAAGGGTGCATCCTCAGCACGACCTTATGTCATCAAAATGAACTCCATAGGAAAAGTAATCCCAAAATCCATAATGTACTCAGCTTACGTAGACGACCTCCAAATAGCATGCACGTCTTCCAGCATACCTACCTGTGAGCGGCAAATACAAATAACAATAAATAAACTGGCTACCTGGGCAGATAGAAACGGATTTAGATTTTCCCCTCAGAAAACAGTAGAGGTTCTGTTCTCTTTTAGACGAGGCCTACAGGCCGACCCCACACTACATTTAAACCAAACCCCACTACCTGTCAAAGAAGAGCATAAATTCCTAGGGATAACTTTCGATAAAAAGCTCACTTTCTTGCCACATATAAACAGCTTAAAGAAAAAAGCTTCCCAGGCCCTCAATGTGCTGAAAATACTATCAAGAAAACGCTGGGGGTCTGATAGAGCTTCCCTGTTACATATATATCGTTCTCTGGTTCGCCCTAAGTTAGACTATGGGTCCATAGTATATGGCTCAGCAAGACTGTCCTACATAAAACGACTGGATCCTGTCCACAATCTTGGTTTAAGGTTGTCTTCCGGTGCTTACAGAACTTCACCAATAGCAAGTCTGTATGTGGAAACTAATGAACCTTCTTTAGAAGATCGAAGAACTGCACTAACTTGTACATACATCCTCAAAATCCTTCCTCAGCCCAAACATCTCTGTTACCCAATTGTGACGAAATGCCCATCCCGAATACTCTTCAACAACAAGCCCCACGCGATTAAGCCGTTGCTCTTGCGCTTCGAAGAAAAATGTCAAACTCTGAACATACTAAACGAAATCAAAAATATTGCCCCGAAACACGAAGCGCTACCACCGTGGTACTCTCTCCCCACAGTGTGTGACGTCACACTAACACGCCTCAGGAAAACCTGTACACCACACGACCATATAATACAAGAATATCTAGCACTACAACAAAAATACAGAAATTATACTGCCTTTTATACTGATGGGTCAAAAACTCATGCTCATGTAGGAAGCGCAGTAATACAAGGAAAAAATGAAAATGCAGTGCGACTGCCCTCATGTGCTACAGTGTTCATCGCTGAGTGTTATGCCATTAGTGTTGCGGTACAGAAAATAACAAATGAAAACATCAAAAACAGCATCATTTTTACAGATTCACTGAGCGTCCTTACAGCATTAAACTCCAAAAATGCCACGGAGCCACTGATAGGGAGCATCATACACAATATAGTAAAGGTCACAGCACAAAAACATGTTATAAAATTCTGCTGGGTTCCCAGTCACGTTGGTTCCCAGTTGGTTCCCAGTCAGAGCCGACATGTGTGTTGTTCAAGCCAGAACCATGGAAATAAAACATGTGAATTTGCCTCCTAAGGATTACATGAAGTTTGTACGTAGCAAACTAAGAGCCAAATGGCAAGCTTCCTGGGAAAATGAAGGAAACAACAAGCTGCATACTGTAAAGCCCATTTTAAAAGAATGGAAATCATGCCGCCATAAAGAGCGTTTTATCGAAGTAATTTTATGTCGTTTACGCATAGGTCACACACACATCACCCATAGCTTCTTATTAACAAAAAAAGACAAACCTGTATGTGAAATGTGTGGTGAGGAGCTCACAGCTAATCACATTTTAATTTCTTGTTCCCATCTCGAAGAACTTAGGAGAAAGTTTTTTACTGTATTTTACAATCAACACATTCCATTTCCTCCTGCATTGCTTTTACTCGAGCAAACACTTGTCGAGTTTTCACTTGTTTGTAAGTTTCTAAAGAAAGCCAATGTTTTAAACCTATTATAATGTAACCTCTATACACTTGACATAACATCATCTAACCTTGTGTTTGGCGCATGATAGCCATAGTTGCTTATGCGCCATAAAACCCCATATAACATAACATAACATAACTTTCGACGGGGGAGAAAAATGAGAAGGAAAAGGAGAAGGCAGGTCACTTTTTTTATCAAGACAATAACCACATCGCCCGCACAGCAGAGCACAGATGTGCTGTTGGCCTGCGTGTGCCCGCTCAAAAAAGCCGACTTGATAATACAAGCACTCTACTTGGCCTCCATTTGAATATGCTTCCTTCCTCTGGTATGTCCGAACTTTGCACAAGCTGTTATCAAATACTGCCATACAAACAACGCTCACTGGCATTGCGGCGCGATCATCTTCGCTGAGGTTGAGCGAAGAGTTTTCTAGTCTACTACAGCAAATAAAACACGTTTAGAACTTTTTCTAGGTCGTTTCATTCGTTTTAAGATCTCTGCTTTCACATATAACCAGTATTTATTGCTCAAAGTGCTACACGCGCTACCGGTACCAGCGCTTTGCACGAGCCGCAACGAGCAGACGCTCCGAACCTGTCCGGACTCGTCTCAAACATGCGTCACTTCCGGCGGGCGGCAATGGCACCCGTTTTTCCAGTTTCGGTATTGAAAACTGATTTTTGCATGTCGTTAGCACCGTAACTGCTTGAAACTGGAGCGTAATGTTTTGTGGGTAGCATAATACGGGGGTGTACTATGAAAAAACAACCTTTTTACGGTTTGAAAAATTTCGGTCAAGTAGGCCTTTAATACCGAGATAAAAACGCATTGAAGACAAAAACCCGACTGCGCAGCACGTGGGCGCCGTGATGTTCGCATTTCTTTATAACGCCCCTGTACATTTTGGTAATCCTGTGAAGCTCGTCAGCGTTCAAGCACGAGGGAAAAAGCTCGCGACTGCACAAAGAGATTTGCAGGCTGGCCAGGACGTGCAAAGTACGTGCTTTTTTTCAGGAGAAAGCGCGCTGCTCGCGCAGCTACTCCATGGGTACAGTGTTCTAGTACACTGTATCCATGGGAGGGGTGACCGGTTTGCCCGGTCAAAAGTGCGGAGTCGGCCGGATAGGGCGCTTTTCAGTGGCGTCCGCAGCACCCCCCTGCGAAGCTGCGGTCCCCTATACCACACAAGAGTGCCTCACGGTCGTCGCAAAAGTGTGGGCGCAATAAAAGGAGATGATAAACATCACGCACGACAGTACAAATGACGCATAAAGGTGGCGTGGCACGGTGAATTTCGTGCAGCCATATACCGGCGTATCGACAGAGTTGGAGTGCAGAAGATACAATATAGTAGCTCATTAAAGAAAAAAAAAATGACAGCGATCTATCTACAACAATATGGCACATTATGTATGGCGAATGAGATTCTGGGATTTGTCAGTGACATATTGCGGTGACGCGCGCACACACGCGCTCACATGCTGTACCTGCAAAATTTATTTCGACATCTCATCACACTTTCTGGGTGTCTTTGCATGCTAAACGTCACTGCGTAACACCATTTCCATCGAAGTGAGAATCTGCAGTCTCACGGACGGAATGCTTCTGGATGCCTTCATCCACTGCGCCCTGAAACAAGATTCCAAGTGAGAGCCATACATTGCGACCGCTCTGTATGCGGCGCCTAGACCGAGTCGGAGGCCAAATGCAAGTGGTTGCCGCGTCCATAGGTATCTAACCCTTCGGGGCCTCGGCATCCGAGGCGTTCGGTTTCCTTTGCTCATTATTAGCAGCCCCAGCCCCTCGGGCAGGGATCGCGCGGCGAGGCTTTGAAGAGAAGCCAGTGAAGCGAGAAATGGTGCCTCCCCTGTTCCTCACCCTCCTCTGATTGTGCGCACCCCACCGTAGGCTCCGCGATCCGAACCTCAACCCTTCTGCTGCAGCCGGGGCGCCCGTTCGCTCTCACGGGGCTCCAAGGTGACCTTAGGTCCTGACCCGGCGACGATCGCGGTTGCATAATAGCGCGCCCTTGCGCCCAGGTCGCCGGCATATGGCATTCCCATGCATCGCGGTTGCGCCAGTGAGCGCGTGGAACTGCTGCCGAGCCCGCTTTCCCGCGGCTCGAGGTCAAGAACCGCGAGGTGCACTTGGAGCCCAAGGGTTCCTTGCGCGTAAAGAGAAAGGGAGGGGGGGGGGGGGGGGGTGCTTCTCCGCGTGCGTCTTATGGCGAGCGTGCATACACGCGCCCGCGCGGTGCGTCTCGAGATATGAGCGCCGAGGGGTGCATGGAGAACAGCGCGCCTCCCTTATGAAACGCGTAGAGAATCGCGCCGCCGTGGTGGATGCTGCGACTTCCGCGCTTGACGTCGCTGTTGTGTCGGCGTAAAGTGGTGCGACTTGACTTCCTCTGCGCAGGAGACAAAATCGGGGGAATAGTGTGGGACTGCTTACTAACGTATTAAGTTTTTGGGTTTTAAACATTAAACATTACTCCCATTAAAGCGCAGCTGTATACCACCACCATCTGTTTCGCGAAATTGACCTGAAGATCTAATCCTGTGAACGGTTGTAGATTAATTTTTACTCAACGACTTGACGTTGACCTCACCGGCAAACACAGTTGCTACAGTGAATTTGATGAAAGGCTGAAGTAAAGTGTTCCATGTTTGTAGCAGGCGCTATTGTATTGTATTGCATTGCATTGTAGCAGACCGCTATTGTAGCAGGCGCAGACGCTGCGGTATCTGCTCCTACGGTCACGGACATTGAAGCGAACATCTCTGGACTTGCTTTCGGCATAAGCCGTTTGTTAGCGAGCGTAAACGAAGAAGCTAAACCGTAAATTTTAAAAGTGCTGTTATCCTACACGGGGCCGGCCCTCTTGAGCATATTTTTCTGAATGCAGATTCCGCAGGTGTGCTCTCACACCGTTCGTACTTATCTGTGTTACCTAAATGCGTCTCGACCTCGCGCTCACTCCATCGTGGCGCAAAAGTGCCAAAGTATGCACTTCCATTCAAAATTAGGTTTCCTGCACAGTGGGCCAGTTGCGTCTACCATGCCGTGAAATTCCAGAAGAGTGTCGGAAATGTGGCTCGAAACTTTCTTTCGGTTCTTGCCTAAACACGCGCCCCACCGAGCCCACACATCCGCGCGATATTCATTCTGCCCGCCTCCGGCAGCGCCTATGCGCCTGTGGGTGAGGGTCTCTGCTTTCGCACGGCGGAGCTTGATACGTACACAGGGCTGCTCACTTGTGCGTCTCTGACTCCTTGTACCCCTCCAAGGGAGCTCGGGGCTCTGCCTCAGGAGCCGCAGCGCGGAGCCGCGCGCTCTCTTTCGAGGACGAAGCAGAGAGAGGGAAAGTGAGAGAGAGAGAGAGAGAGAGAGAGAAGGAGGGAGCGAAAGAGCGCACCTGCGCGCCTCATACTCGCGCGCGCGCTCCCGAAAGAATGAGAGAGGAGGAAACGCTGGCCGCCAAGGCGAAGCGGATGCCGGCGTTGCCGTTGGCCGCGCACATTCATGCGCGCCGGGAGCTCGGGAACGGACGGGACGGCCTGCGCGGGCGCTTCTTGGGAATCACTCGGAGCACGTGACGACGAATCGGAGGAGAGGAGAGCCCGCTTTCCCCATGCCCGAGGAGCGCAATTTCGGCCCCGCAGAGCGTCGACCGCCGTAAAGTGAATGGAATTCGCGGCACCGTTCTTGGCACATGCGCTTCTTTCTCAGTGAGCAGTTCAGAGAAGGACACAAAAGAAGAACCTCTCAAGCCACCAGCTTCTTGGACAGCTGTCACCTGGAGGACACAGTATTCTGACGCCCAAGACGCAGCTGTCGTCACCCCAAGCTTCCACTTGTCGAACTCTGAATCTTCACAATGTTCACCGTGGATTCGACACAGCTGAAGACTGACCTTCTCGTGTACTGCTGAATGCTTCGAGGAATTCCCAGTGACAGTGTGTTGTGCGCCTTGGGCCATTGATGCGTAGCGTTGCTGCTGCGGATGCGAGAGTAATAATTACCGAATAGGTCGTGGGCTTGGCCAAGGCAGAGATGCACTCTTGCCTCGAGCTGCAGCCTCCGCACCTGGCATTCCGGCCTTGCGCCACGCCACCGGCCAGAACCGAACCACCGACGTGGCGGAAAGCGGCGTACTCGGTAAGCCTGCAGATATGAAGCACGCATTGAACGTATAGCCGTTGGTGGGGCTGGTTGCAGTTCACATTTCTGTGCCATTGAAGTTATTGGGTGGTAGGGGGGCGGCTGCGCGTATGCGGAGCACAATTACGGCCAATCCCATAGCAAACTCCTGCAAAGGGTCAGATGACACGGAGTAGCCCGTCGAGCTCTCTTTTCTCGTGCGCCGCTCTGCTCTGATTCATGACCGCGTTGGATGCAATGACATTCCGCACGTTCGTGGCCACGCGGGGCCATGTTCCCGCTAAGTGTGATTGACCCTGTACATGCATCGTAACATCAGTCATGCCTGTAACGCATTTTTAGTGACGTCGTAGACTTGCCTTCATTGCATTTTCCGTAATGTCGTAGCTTTGCCTCTAATATATTTTCACTAAAATCGTAGCCATGCCTTTAATATATTTTCAGTCATCATACTCATGTCTCAATACATTTTTATTTCTCGAAATTTTTACCTTACGCGGGTAGCTGCGGCCCAACAGCCATCGCCTTAGTTTTCTTGCTTTTTTTTTCTGCAATGCACTCACCTTCGTTCATGTTACTTTGAAAACATTTTCCGCTTCTTATTTTCAAGCGATACCTTCGCTGTGCTAGGTAAAGCCGGGTATCGCCGTGTGTGCAACACGACCTTCGGGAGGGTGCGGGGGGCCCTGGTTCGACGTCATCACCTAGGTCACGTGATCTTGTGACGTCATCAAAACCTGCCCACTGGATTGTGAGCAAACTGCCCATCGTGGCAATTAAATTAATGATTAACCGGGAGAGGTTGATCAACCTGGGCCTCAAGCCCCAGCCGTTGCTACACTCTAAGAAAAAAACCGGCCCAGCGGGGAGTAAAGACAACTTTAGTCCTCAAAAGGGCTCTTTAGTCACTAAATTTGCACACTACACACTTCTTGCCAAAAATGCGCGCCGTGCGCAAACTCAACGGACTAATGCCGAGAAATAAGAGACTAACGGGGAGTGAATCGCAGCATAGCAGCACGCGAAAATCGCGCGAGAAGACCCTGACTGCAATAGTACTCGATTTTTGAAGCACAGGGCGTGGTCTAAGGCCAGTGAGAGCACTGCCGCTGCCTGTGACGAAGCGGATACCCTTTTGCGTGAGAAAAAGGCTTCGTGCCACCGAAACGGCTCGCAGCTGTGCGTACAAGTGCATAAACAATTACTACGAGCTTCAATACCTGTCAAACGTGAGTTGTAAAGGTTAGGATTGAGCAAGTACACGTAGTTTCATGCCGTTGCCGTTGTTTACGAGCTTATGTGATGCTGTGTAAGCATCGGCGACACTTAGCGAATCGGTGAATGGAAGCAGTCAATTCCCTGTCACCGCTGTCCGCCGGTAACAAAAAACGAAGTGAACCATCGTCATCTACATTTGTTTTCAACAGGCTGTAATATGCTGCTGCCAACTGCAAGGAATAAGACCACCTTATACGCAAAAGAAACGAAAAGAAAACAACTGTTGTGGTTGTGAAGTTCAGCACTTCTTTTTTTTGGCCAAAACGCGATTTAGACCGTTGTGCGTGCGCATTCAAGCTTACCGCAGATTGTTTCAAAAGCATATGACACCAAAATCACCACACTGTGCTCTCAACATCAGTATGTTTGATAACAATTTGAGCCGTACAGACAGACAGTGTGTGTGTTTCGCATAGAAAGCTTTTATTTTCTGCCGGGGACCGTCCGCTGTGGTGGCCTAGTCATATCGGCGCTCGGCTCAAAGTTTGTCGGTTCGAATCCTGGTGTTTTCATGTATGTTTATTTCTGTTTCCTTTATCGTTGTTTTATGTGTGAAGTTCTGTCGGAAACTATCCCGCTCTAAATTACGCTGGAAATCACGCGTCGTTTGCATTTTTTTTCATTAAATGTCTGCTCCCGGGGCCGAACGGTTGCACCCTTTCGAAGGGGACCAACGGTTACACCCTGTGCAGTTAGTCCCTAAAATACTAACCTCTCGCCCCCTGTTAGCCCCTTTTTCCTAAGAGTGTATGCTTGAAACAGCCACCTCCCGGTGCTCTGGCGCATCGCTTAACCTCTGCACCATTAGGCCAGGAGTGGATATGAGGACTCCCAGTGATCTATGAATGTAAAGTAGAGAATGGCCAATTCCGCATATATGGCATTAACTAAGTCACGCTATTGCGCCACGTCCTTAAGGGCGTAGCTTAAGTGTCCCTCCTGCGTACCTCGGCACCATGAGAGGTGGCTCACTCACACTCATGACCACTCACACTCACAACCACTCACTTGCACTCACACTCGTGACCACTCACACACACTGACGCTCATGACCACTCGCACTCACAACCACTCACTCACACTCGCACTCAAGTCCACTCACAACCACTCACATTCATGTCCACTCACATTCATGTCCACTCACAACCACTCACATCCATGTCCACTCACAACCACTCACATTCATGTCCACTCACAACCACTCACTCACACTCGCACTCATGTCCACTCGCACCCCCAACCACTCACACTCATGACCACTCACTCACACTCATGTCCACTCACACTCACAACCACTCACTCACGTTCATGACGACTCGCTCTCACAACGACTCAAACATTCATTCACCATCATGTCCATACACTCTCATTCACGTTCACTCACTGTTTACTTGTTTGCTAACAACGGAGGGGATGAGAGATTTACTGTCGCGGCCGACTGCCCTCGTGGCCCCCCTAGCATAGCCTGAGTCGCAATGATGTGGTGAGCCGCCCAGTCTTTGTTGGGCTATTTGGCAAATTTTCACAGTTTCGATGCTCGAACAAAGTGGTAACTCACACGCATATTCCATGCACCGAATGTTACGCATGTGTGCTCCCTCACTTGCTGCTGAGGCGATGAGTGCCTGTATAGCGTCAGCAGCTAAGATGCTTAGACAAGTTTTTGAGCGGCGTCCACAGGCGAGCGAAGGATTCTCCATGAAAATGAGCCAAATTTCAGCACTGTGCTCCCCCCCCCCCCCCCCCCACCCAACTACCTCTCACAGGCCCCTACTGCCAAAACAGAGCGCAAAAATGAGGAATGATTATAAAACATTTATTTCCATTTGATGAAATTGCAAAATATACAAGATATTATAGAGGTGCAGTTTTTATTTTAATCTGTAACATCAGCAGAGGAATATATGGTATAGAGTGGATAAGCGGCTGGTTTTTTGACGCTCACAATGTGAACAAGTGAGGGGAAAGATTCAGAGTATTGCCAGCGTTTCCACAAGAGGTCTTGTTTTCACTCAGACAAAGGCAGTCAGTCCTCTTGCTGAAATGTTCGCAAGCACCCTGAGGCTTTTTCCTCCCTTGTTTACCACGTGAGTTGTAGCAGAGGAAGGCGGTCACTGCGTCGCTGAAGCATTCATGTAACATCGCGCTTCCAGAGTAATTTCCATTCTCTCTAGACGCCAGAAAATGTGACAAATTTGTTTTTGTTTACTTTCACTGCAAAAAAAAAATTGCTGAGGCTCAGCTTGGCTAAGCCTGGGGAATGCGAAGCATATTAGTGGCTAGGCTTGGTAATACATGGCTTTCCTTGGTTGAATACTTGGTCATTTTAATACAACCACTAGAAGCCTTCGTCGTGGGGGAAGACAATGGCATGGCTACAGCGGAGCGCCGACTAACCCCGAGACGCGCGTTGGGTGAGCGCCTGGATTGCCACGGAAGCCGCGTCTGCTTGCCCGGTGGAGCGAGCGTTTCACCTACACCGAGTGCGAACGCGCGTTCGAAATGCGCGGGAATGCGCGGGTGTGACGGCTAGGGGTCCCACGGCGACGGCGCGAGGTGGAGGCCGGCTCTCTCATCCGATGTCACGTGGTGTGACGTCACGATGTCACGTGGCGTGACGGCTAGGGGTCCCACGGCGACGGCGCGAGGTGGAAGCCGGCTCTCTCATCCGATGTCACGTGGTGTGACGTCACGGTGTCACGTGGGGGTCCCACGGCGACGGCGTGAGTGGTAGCTCTAGCAATATGCTTCGCATAAAAAAAAAAACCTGGAAAGATTGCCTCAAAATGACCGGTCAAGTAAACAGTTCTTGGAATGCAACATCATGAGTCTTCGGCCATTAAAAACCCCGCTTGGCCACACCACTGCACTGAAACAATGACGGAATAGACGCGACACAGTAACTGTATGAGGCAGACTTGCTAAGACAATTTAAGGGGGGGGGGGGGGGGGGTCGCAGCCCACTCTCTTGTGTGCGCGCCTATGACGGTGTCTAAGTAACAATAATGAGTTTGCCTTGACAATAGTCTAGGATGGGTTCTAAATTACCAATATTTGGTCTTCATTGACAACGACGTTCGGTGGCTGCATGAACACATTAGAGTCAAGTGGCGACTGTGAATACTTTTCGCGGAATGGAAAATGGAGCATGTTTTTCAAACGATCGAGTCATTTCCTCACGGAAAGAGAAATGGGTGGAATGGGCCGCAAGTAGAGGATTATTTCCCCAAGTAGTAACGATGCTAGAGGTAGTTGCCATTGTTACAAAACCTTCTAAGCTTACTCTGTGTGACCGATCTGCATACCTCGGCACCATGAGAGGTGGCTCACTCACACTCACACTCATGACCACTCGCTCTCACTACTACTCACACACACTCACACTCATGTCCATTCACACTCACAACCACTCACTCAAACTCGCACTCATGTCCACTCACACTCGCACTCATGACCACTCGCCCTCACAACCACTCATTTCCACTCACACTCATGTCCGCTCACTCGCATTTACGTTCAGTGTACTGTTTCCTTGTTTGCTGACAACGGAGGGGATGAGAGATTTACTGTCGCGGCGACTGCCCTCGTAGCTCCCCTAACATTATCCTGAGTCGCAAAGATGTGGTGGTGAGCTGCCCAGGCTTTGTCGGGCTATTTGGCCAATTTGCACAGTTTCGATGCTCGAAGAAAGTAGTCACTGATCACGCATATTCCATGCACCGAATGCTATGCACCTGTGCTCCTGCGCTTGCTGCTGAGACGATGATTGCCTGTATAGCGTCAGCAGCTGAGATGCTTAGACAAGTTTTTGAACAGTGTCCATAGGCGTGCGCAGGGTTCTCCATGAGAATGAGCCAAGTTTTAGCGCAGTGCCCCCCCCTCCTCGCCCCCCACCCCAACCACCTCTCACCTAGGCCCCTGCCGCCAAAACGGAGAGCAAATATGAGGAATTATTATAAAACATTTATTTCCATGTGATGGAATTGCTAAATATACAGGATATTATAGAGGTGTAGTTTTTTATTTTAATCTTTAACATCGGCAGAGGAATATAGGATATAGAGAGGATCCTCCTTCCCTTGTCCGTGCGCCTATGACGGTGTGCAAGTAATAATAATGAGTTTGCCTTGACAAAATTCTTGGATGGTGTCTAATTACCAAGATTTGGTCTTCCTTGACAATGACGTGTCCGTGACTCTGCATCAACTCATTGGAGTAAAGTGACGATTATGAATACTTTTCGCGGCATGGAAAATGGAGCGTGTTTTTCAAAAGATCGAGTGATTTCATCACGCAAAGGAAAATGGCTGGAATGGGTCGCAAGTAGTGTGTTTCCCAGCGTAATAACGATGCTAGGGGAGGTTGCCATTATCAATCCATTTACAAAACCTACTAAGCTTACTATGTGTGACCGATCTGTGTACTGTACATGTCTGCAGGCAGTACGTTTTCTGTATTGCCCATAATCCCTGTCTGAAGGAAGTTTTACAAACCAACGCGGTGTTTTTGAGGCCAGTGCATGCGGAGACCACGTGCGCATCCGCGTGGTAATAGGGGGTGCTTACTTTGCACCCGATTATTCTCCAACGTCGTTCTCGGAAGAATGCATATGCAGCTAACTTTTTAGCCAATTTGAGCCAATCTGAAATGATATGACTTTAATGGGAAAAAGCGCTATCCAGAAGTTCTTGGTGGAAATCATAGTATCTGCTTCAAATGATGCCTCATGCTGTCCAGATATCAGTTAGGGTAAGATTGCTGAAATCGGTGCGTGCCAACAGAAGTTAATCCCTTTGCTGTACACGAAAAATGAACAAAATCGCATTTCACGAGCTCATTTCGGTTTCACTCGCCAAATGCCGAAGATTAGGCGGCAAAAATGAGAACCACGCCTCGCATACATAGAGCGGAAGTTTGTATGCAGTTGTTGACTTGCCAGGGCAGCCCCCACCCGCTCATATTGCCAACGGCGTAGTTCTGCTTATATGACGCTGACGGGAGCCTATTCATGACCAAAGAAAAAGCGTTTTTTTTTTTGGACTCCGGGGAGAGCGTGGGGGAGCTTAATTTTCAACTCGTTCCTGTTCTGCGAGCACAGTCCAGAGTCGAATATGTCAGCACCCTTCGGCCTGTTTGTGAAAAGTTCCTGGCCCCCCTTCCGCCCGCCGCCCTCAGTTTTCTGTTCTCTTCTGGCCCCATTTTTGGCTGTGGCGTCGTATGTTTTTTTCTTCAGTGCTTTAGCGGCACTCGCTTGCACGATACTTTTAAGCGAAACGAAAACTTTCGCCCTAGCGTGATTCTTATTAACTTTCAGTCGCGTGTACTGCTTTTCTTTTGTAGTTTTTTTTTTTCTCGAGTGAAACGGTGACAATACTCAGACACATTTTATTTTATATCCCTTTCCCGAGTACATAAAAATTAAGTTCGAACTGTATGTCCAACCAATCAAAAAAGGTCCGGCAATTTGGTTGCCACCTCATATCCACTGCCGAAAATCGCAGCAACGTTTAATCACAGTTGAGTTTCCCTCTCAATCTTGTAGAGATAAATTACGTTGATGATGATTATTGAAGGGTGCTTGACGTCTTGCAGATTCGATATTGCTCGATCACGTTGCCAGAGGACACTTCTGGAGAGGTTAACTTTTTATTACCAATTAATAAAACAAAGAAAGATACAAGCAAGGAGAAAACTTGTTTACATTTGACTGACCAGTAGTCTCGGTCCCGCCCAAACACTTGATTTTAAACCCTATGACCCTGCCCTCGGTGGAGACAGTAACCAATCAGGTAACTCCACAAATATTAACCGAATAAATCATTGGGGAAAGGAAAACGTCACCAATCAACAACTGTAAAATGACAATACAGCCAATCAGTGATTTTGGAAAGAATATAACTCACCTCCACAAACACTGCACAAATATGTACATTTTCCACCATCAAGATTTCGCAGGTTTCTCCCTTCCTCCCGCGAGCTTCGCAAACATTCTCGATTTCCCACGGTGCAGGTAAAATCAGGTTCACCTCTGGTAAAATCAGGTTCGGGGAAATTCACCTCAAGGCCCATCTGTTCAGTACCGTCACTTACAAACTGTCTTCATGCCTGTAGCTAGGGTGGCAATGTCCTGTTGACCGCGCCTCAAGCTGTCAACGCGTGCTGCCATAGACACGCGACAAAAGCCACACAACGAAGGTCCGCCTTTCCGCAAGAACGTGCACAGTGGAATGCGACATGACGTATACGTTCCCGGAGGGTGTTTGACCTTTCCCGTGTTCTCGGAATACTGCGCTGTCTGGTGCCCCTTATCCCGCTGGGCAGCGAGTGTGGCTCACCCCATTCTCTGCAGCTCTGGGGAGGGCAGAAAAAAAAAAAAACTCAACGTACATTCCTTTATCGCGAACCCGGATGCGGCAAACAGTGCATAGCACTGTGAACTTCACTATCACTATCGGCACGAAAAAATCATTTCTGGCGCAAATTAAAACAAAATATTCCCATTTTGGATATCCCTTTTTGAGCTATAGTAGAAAGGCGCTGAGTATAAAAAGAACAAGATGAGACAAGACAGGACGAAGCGCATCGTCCAGTCTTCTCTCGTCTTGTTCTTTCTATACTCAGCGAATTTGTACTATAGCTCAAAAAATGAAATACCAACTAGCCCCAGTTGTCGCATTGTTGTTATCTTGGATATCTCCTTGGGCGTCAAAGGCATCACCATGTCTCATACTATGCATACAAAAAAATTAGAACTGCATGCTTGATTTGCGACTCTGGGCTCCTTCAAGTACATGATAGAAACAAGAATCCTCTGGCGTTGCCGAAAAGCGCACTTGGTTTTCGCGTCGTTCCGGGCTTGAGCCGGGTTTGTGCAGTTCAAGACCTGGGATAAAGGAGGTCGGGTTACCGTGTGGCTCAGAGCCTATGAACAAATTACGGCCAGAGGAGAGCTCTGCAATGCGCACACCTGGGCAAAGAAAAAGCCTAAGTCCACTGCAGCACCCGAGGTCCCAGCTTACGGTAGTTATTGCCGAGCAGCGGACAGTCGTTTCAGCAGTAAGCATTGTAACTCATATGTATACGAGATCGAGCCATGCGGGGAGCGTGGCAAGAGACATATATCTATATTTTCAGGACTGGCAATGCGAAATTCGATAAAGGGTCTCAAAAAAACTCGTAGCGGCTTACTGCATCCGCGAAGGGCCTGCGCCCGTGCCAACGGTGAACTACAAAAGCAACGAAAGATTGCCGTTCCCGTGCCAGCGGAATCCTTTCCTTCGGTTGTCCAAAGACACCGGCATGATGCCTTGTGCTGCCTCGAGCGCTTTCAGTAGTGAATATTTGCTTCCCGCAGCTGTCAACAACATGAAAATAGCTAAGCGGGTATCAGCATCGCGAAACATAGACGACCGACTTCGCTGTCGCTTCCACCCACCACTCACAACCACTCACTGCCACTCACGCCCACTCACATCCACTCATCAATCATACCCACTCACCTCTACTCACGCTCACATCCACTCAATCGCATTCGCACTCATGTCCACTCACACTCATGTCCACTCACATTCATGTCCACTCACATTCATGTCCACTCACACTCATGTCCACTCACACTCACGTCCACTCACACTCACAACCACTCACTCACACTTATGACCACCCCCACTCATATCCACTCGAACTCACACTCACGTCCACTCACTCGCACTCACACTCATATCCACTCACTCGCACTCACACTCACGTCCACTCGCACTCAAGACCACTCACTCACACTCACTCACACTCACAGACGTGAGTGTGAGTGAGGCGATATGAGTGCACTCATGAGTGAGTGTGCCGACCTATGCAGACGACACGCTCATATTCAAGCGAATGAAACCTCCGGTTGGTCGCGCTCTGCTTGCAACAGTCTAGGCAGGAAAAGGAGGGAAACCGTCCTTTGTCACAGTGCTGTGGGGAGTGGGTTGTTCCTTGTTCTGGCTAGGGGAGAAAGGGGGGGGGGGGAGGTATGACTATTAAGGGGGAAAGTTGGAGCGACAGTGTTGTTGAGCAAAAAATTTTTAAAAAGTTTAGCATGAGGTAGCTCACTACTGCCGGCACGGGAACAAAGGCCCATTGCCTTCTTTTTTCCTCTACTTCGGTGCTACAGCCAGTTGACTGCAATCCCCCTTTTTTGTGCTGTACCAGTGTACTCTTTCGACGGCTTTCTTGGGCCATCTTGAAGTAAACTGGCGACATTCCCGAGTTTTACTCGTAAGAGGGAACTGCTTCCACAAAGAGTGTCGCCTGAGACCGAGACTGTTTGGTTCGAAAACAAGCTTACGCAGAAACTGACGTACAAATTTCTGCAAATGGTCCATTGGTGGCTCGGCACGCGTCCACTCTTTAGAGAGTTGTGTGTGTGTGAGTGGTTTGGGGGTGAAGACAAGTGTGTGAATGCGTGCTCGTGCTTTTGTTTTTTTAGTTGAGTGCGTCGTCAAGGGCAGGTGTTTTCTCGCATGCAAGCCGCAACAAGGGTCGTCGAGAGCACCTGGAGATTGTTTATTTGCAACATCATTTTCGGCGTTTTTTTTTCCTGAAAAAGAGGCGGAGGAGGACAATTGAAATAAAAAGTAACTAGTAACGCGACACCTCACGTTACCGAAAAATGTTAATGTAAGTACGTTACCCGTTACAGTTCCGAAATGGTAACGAGTACGTTACTAAGTTACCGAAAAAAGTAACGCGTTACCGGTAACGCCGTTACTTGTAACGCGTTACTGACAACACTGACAGACGGGAACACAACCCCGAGCCCTTTAAGAACCTCAGGATTCATTTCACCGCTTTCCTTTGTGAGAAAGGTTTTGTCCAAGGCCCTGGAATCTTGGATTCTGTAATAAATTCACGCTCACACTCGGCGCATAACAGTGGTGGTGATTCCAAAGCTCTAATAATTTCAGCGATATACGTGGCAGAAACTTCTAAAATACTCAACACAGCCCTGGCGGCCGAACCTCAATGAAGATGATTATAATATGAAACATGCGCAGACGCATCATTCTTTGTTGAGCTGCCTGGATGGAGTTTGCTCAGGAAGAAAAGTGTCATTCGGAATGGACCTTTTACGCGAACATACTGCGCATGCACCTTTCCTTCTCGCCACCATTCATGCATGGCTAAGCCGCTGCGCCTGTTCGTCCACGACAAGGGTTTCTCCGGGCAACGAAACGACGAAATGTGGGACGATAAATTAGGTGCAGTGCTAGGATCTTTTAGGCCCATACAGATAGGTGCCAGTGTAGTCACCCCACCAACCTGTCTCAAGAGAAGACGTGTCTGGCTCACCAGCGTCCCTCGGTCATGGATAAGCGGATTAACTGCAGTCCCCCGACTGGGTAGTGCATTCCAGGGGTGCATGCGGAACCTGAAAAAGTTCCGCGTCAGCAGCGGCACAAATCACTGGTGCGGAGATTTTCAATCGAGCGCGTGCACGCACAGACCTTGTCGTCTGCTATCCGGGGCTCGTCCGTCGTGGTGTGTTGTGTTGCCGAATCCACTCCTATGTAATTTTTGGAGTCGTCAGACAGTGAAGATGAGGAAGCCGACGTGGTGCTTTCTTTTGCAGCAACACAGTTGGTTCGGACAGACCGCAACAGAATCCCCAACTACTACGAAAGCGTAGTAGCTAGGTATTTCAGCTTCAAATTCAAGAGGCTGTTCAGGCTGTCGCGAGAAACGGGAAAAACCTTCCTTTAGTTGGTCATTGATGTTACCAAACAAAACGTCGTCTGCTTACGCCGCCAAACACGTGCATCACTATCTTGCACCTCCGTCTCTGACGGTGCCGCAGTTTTTTGCACCAAAGCGGCACCACGACTGCACCAAATTAATCGCGGACGGTGGTGCCGGGGGCGCTGTGAATCGAGCGCTTTGGTGCAGCGCACCGTGAGCCGGTTCCGGCGGTGCAGAGAACCACGGCTGAATCGAATGCAGCTTATGTCCACAGAGGGCGACCGCACCTCTGCTGGGGCTCCACTACAGTGTTCCACTACAGAACACTGTAGGCTCCACGAAGCTGGCGCTGCTTCGAACTATTTTCCCGAAGTAAGGCCAAGCCGTGACTTCGAAGGAGCGCGGCCTGGTGACCATAATAGACCGCCTTCGCTTCTTCAAGAATAGTTTTCTGGCGGGCTAGTTGGTGCTTTTCGTTCATGATTAAACTGCGCGAAGAAAACACGGACAGAGACAGAAAACACGTACACACACTGAGCGCAGATCCAACTTTTATTCGAAAAACGCTTCGGGCATTACCTTTTATACGCTCTAAACAACCACCACATGACACAGCCGAGATAAAAACAAATATTGACAGTTACGTGTACATGATGCGCAGACCCGCCAGAGCGCCAATCTAAACTGCACCAGTGTGTGCAAGCTTACGCACCATTGATACCTAGAAACCTAGGTACCTAGGAAAAAAAGAAGAAAAAAAAGGAGACTGGAAGATAAAGATCCAACAAGTGAAGATAATACCAATACCACCAAAGAGGGCATCAACAAAACGCTGTATTACTAGCGCAACCTACTCGGCAAAATGGGATGAGACGCGGAACCAACAGTAATAACAATAAACGATGAAAGTGCAAAGCCACTAAAAAACGTAAGCTGAAAAGAACTAAGAACTAAGAAAAAACACCGAGGCTAAAACTCTCAGTCTGCGCTCAGTGTGTGTACGTGTTTTCTGTCTGTCCGTGTTTTCTTCGCGCAGTTTAATCATGAAAGAAATTCGCTTCTTCACCGCTTCTCCATGGGTCGAGCATTCCTCCACCGCATTTCTCCCGATTAGAGACGGCTGGATGCGCCTCGCAGCTTTTCTTCTCCCGATGAGAGCCACCTCGGTACCTGTCGCACCTGCTGGACGTGTCGCACGTGCTTCATTCTTCATGAAGTGGCATGTTTTGAGTCGGCAACACGTGGGCAGGGGGATGTCCAGGACTCCAGGCACCTGTCCAGAACTTTTTTTTTTGCAGTATGAGCCCAGGGAAATTTGTAGTTCCCCGGAAGGGGGCGCGTGCTTAACGAGAACCTTCAAGGAGGACTGGCTGGGGGATAGGTCAAGCTGGATTTCTGAAAAGGACACCCCCCCCCTCAGGTGCGTGCACACACCTGGAGAGGCCTGCTACGGGGCAGGGGCAGGCGGGGGCAGGGGCTAGACTCGACTAGGGTGCCTGGATGTGCGCCCCGCCCCCGGCGGCGAGGAGGGTACAACTTAAAAAAACAGCAGTTGCTAACACTGGGCCGCGGTCCGCGGCGTCCTGTATTACTCCGCTGGCCAATCGCAACTGTAAACGAAATCAGCTTTTTAATGTTTGTCTATATCAAACAATCCATGTATCAAAATTATAGAGCTCTTAATTTTTTTTTCTTGTGATAAGCTTCTTGTTTACGTAACAAGAAGCGTTTAAGCAGCGGACTACTTTTTCGTCGTGGAGGAATTCTGTGCACGAAGGCTGAATGTGGGCGGAGCGAAAGAGCATTCCATGAAAATTAGGGGGCAGGGGGAGGAGCTAGTTGAGCTCTCATCCACTTCTCGTTGAGTGCGTTCGTGTGACAGTGCGTGAATGACACTAGTTCACACATCTCCAAAAATCCTGCGTGCGAAGCGAGTTCGGATGCCGGAAAAAAACTTGGACCTGTGCCCATCTGTCGACGCCCGGGCGGGATGGAACCGCCGTGCTGGTGGTGTTCCTTGCTTTTCCACACACTTCCCGATCACTGCCCGCATCCTACTCAGGTATGGTTGGAAAAGAGCATGAATCGAAGCTAGCATAGCGCGATGCACGATCCGCTACAGTGAACCGCTTTCGCGGGGCACCACTGCTTACGCGCCGATTGGTCCCGACTAGAGATGCAAAATTTCAAGAAATTTTGAATAGCATGGAAAAAAAAAACATTCTTTTCGGGGTTTTCTTCATGAAAAATTGGAAATTTTGCAAAACGTGTTAAAAACACATTTATTTGCAACAGCACAACGATCAATAATAATGCTCCGAAGTTCAGTCGAATATGCAGTTATAGATGCCATATTCTGAAACGAACTTTTTGTTCTATTGCACCGAGAAGATAAATAATGATTTGCACTCCAGGCGAATATGGAGATATAAATATTGTATTTGTGGAACGAACTTCTTGTTCCATTGCACCGACAAAGGGAACATGAAAACTGATCTATAAGTCACTCCATATCGGATTCAGAGTCACCTCCGCTGGATGCGGCACTACGCGCAGCAGCATGGATTAAGTTGTGTCCACAGTTAGGTTCGACTGCACATACACAAGCTTTCGAACGCGATCCCCTGAAAGCCTGTTGCGAATCCTTGTATGGACGTTTCCGAAACGTGACCAGTTTCGTTCGCAGCTGGCGGTTGATTATGGTATCTGCAGCAGTCGGCAAGCCAGATGAGTTAGCGGCTGGTTGGTGCAAAGGCCTTGCCACCAGGTAGATGGGGCCACGTGCTTCGCTGAGTCCCAGACCCCTGTCCTGGATCAAATTCCTGCGGATGTCCTGTACTCTGCTACGTTGGAAATCAAGAAGCTAGGCTTGTATTTGGCTAGAACCGCTTACGTGCACAGCAGCCTATGTTATTTATGCCGTGTGTGTCGCGCTGTAGAATTTGCAGTCATTTTGTTCTACTTCAGCCTTGAGTTTTAAAAGCACTACCTGGTACCGGCGATGACGACTGCTCTCCAATCGTTAAACGATGCAAACTGTTATGGTTTTCAAAGCAAAAACAAAAACCTTGAACTGAAAGCAAGAAATCATAGAACCATGAAATTGCATTGTGAAATTTTCGATGTTTCTTTCCATTTTTTGTCGTCTGAAAAAAAAACGAAAAAAAAAACGTTTTTTTCCAAAATTGCAGTGTTTTTTTCAGGCCTTCACATCTCTAGTCCCGACGCGGCAGGCGCGCACGCATGGATGGATGCATGTAGTACTTATGTATGAATGGATGGATAAGGCTGAACCTTCTAAATAGGGAGATGGCTCAAGCCACCTAGCCATTACTCGTGAAATTTCACTGTTGTCTCGATTTTGGCCGCCGCTCAGATAACCTTCGTTTAGTTACTTCTACTCACTTAAAATCTATTTTACCTTCACTGTCCTTAAACCCCAAGGCTTTGAATAAATCAGCCCCGCTGCTTTCAACTGCAGGGTGAAGCCTTTTACAGAAGAGTATCAAGTGTTCGGTCCCGGTCGCGGCGGCTAGAATTTCTCCTCCAAAGAAATTCTAGAGGCCCGTGTACTGTGCGATGACAGTGCACGTTAAAGAACCCCAGGTGGTCGAAATTTCCGGAGCCCCCCCCCTACGGCGTCTCTCATAGCCTTAGGGCCGTTTCACATGCTGCGACTAGAACGAAAATAGTCGGCCTAGTCGGTGACGCCGCAGTGCGATTTTCGCACAGTGCTTTCACATGCAACGCGTACCCAGCGAATTCGGTCGGAGGGACACGCAAGGTTGCTCGATGTTCGCATAGGCAACCCACGATTAAACCCGACAGAAACACTGCACGGAATGTGTTGATGATGTAATGACCAGCTTGTTTTTAGATGCAAGGCAATATTTCGTATGTTTTGATTAGAATAAACAGTTTTGCTTACGCCGCGGGAACAGCTCCCACGTGACCCCACGCCGAGACGGCGCGTGACGTCACGTCACGTGCGAGTTGTTGCCGCGGCAGGTCTCGACGCACGTGTGCTCTCGCTCGCGCGCCTGGAGACCGGTCGTGGCCGCGGCAGCTGCTCCCGCGTGACGTCACGTCACGTGCCGACTCGGCGCTGCCCATTGGTCAGTCGCAGAGCGAGTATTCTAGTTCACTATAGAGCGACCACACCGACGCTGCGACTGGATTCCAACCGGACGGAACTTGGTCGCAGGCCGTCTGCGGCTAGACCGACGGCCCTCCCCAGTCGCAGACCGACCGAATTCGCAGCGTCGCAGGCGAGAATCGCATGCATGTGAAACGGCCCTTAGTCGCTTTGGGACGTTAAACCCCATAAACCAACCAACCATCAAGTGTTCAGCCGTTCTTCTAGCTTTAATTACATATCTTTCATACTGACGGGAACGTGGCGCGCGCTCCCATGGCGTTCTGCGCACGCGCAGTGGAGCCTCGCGGAAGCGGATCTATATCTCTCTAGTGATTCGTTCCGCTGTCAAACAAATTAAATGCGCCACGTGCGGTAAAGCCCACTTGTGGCCCTTTTCTGACCTCGAGGCTTTATCTTTCCGCTTATTATTACTTTACTTATGGCAAGTTTCTTATTACTACGCTGGTAGCGTATTTGCTTTGTGAATATACACGTTTCCGTTTCCCCTCTGTTTAAACGCTTTAATTAATAATGCGATAGCATTAGAAGCCCAATCGGGGTAAACAAATTGTATCATTCGTCATAGAATTCTCCCCTTGACTGGAGGGAAGTGACGTCACCAGACGAGATTAATTCCTATCGGTAGGAGGGAAGTGACGTCATTTCCGGTAAAGGCATCAACAGCTTCTAATGCTATCGCGTTTACAACGCACGGTGTAGTTAAGAGGGCTCACCAGCTACAAGGCAACTCAGATTTGAACTTTTTCTGTCGATAGATGGCAGCACCTGAGTACCCCAAAAAGGAGGGAAGTTCTATTCCCCCTCCAGGTGTGTAAACTACACCGCGACACGAAAGTATTCGCTCTTCCGCGTACAAAAAGTAGAGCCCAGAACTTTTTCTAGGTATGCGGCCAAGGTTTCGGGGACCGAAGCACAAAAAAGTTAACCCCTCTCAAGCCATAGAGCGAAGAACGATGTGGGGTTCAGGCAATGGACCATTTCCCAGTAACCCATCAATTTAGCGTTTCCGGTTTGGGTCGCCTAAGTTTCCTCCGGGCTGTTCTGCGAAAATTCTTTTACAGTGGTAGGGTGTGGTTACTGGTTTCGCCGGAGCAGACAGATGTGGTCGGTTAAAATGGCAGAAGAGAGGCTTGGTGCATCCCCAGGACATTACCCGGAAAAGGTTCCATTGGGCTGAACACCTATGTAGTCAGCCTCCAAATAAAAGGAAAGAAAGGAGCTCCTAGCACAAGGCCTTATAACTGGTTTTCTTCCCTTTCCAGCGCAGCCTTCCTTACATAGCTACAGAAGCATGTCCTCGATTGTAGTGACAGCCTGTAGCTTACACCTGCCTAGTCTCGTACGAACCTTCCCAGCGCCGAACACCCATCTTCCGCTTCTCAGCACCAAGAACTGGTATCTCAAAACACCCAGGCGTTTCTGCCTTTCGCATCCCTCCCAATACAGCCACCGTTGCCTGCACATGATACCGGGACCTAATGCTCAGCAGCCGAACAACTTGGCCATTGAGTTACTCTGAATGACCATAACATGCCCCCCCCCCCCCCCCCCTTCATTGGTAGCCTTTTAAAACATCCCCCTCCCTCTTTACTCTTTTTGTTTTAATGCGAAAGCATGACTAGCCCTATTACACGAAATTCCATGGTTACCGTCGTCGTTGTTGAGGCCGAGAGATGGTTCAAAAAAGATGACGTCATCACGCCGTCTCTGAGAGAGGCGCACGCGCTGTGAAGCGTGCTACGGAAGGAGCAGATGGCGTGGCGTGTGGGGAGGGCCGCGGCTGCGACATCTCAAGGCCAAGCGCGCTGCAGAGATAAGAGGCCGCGGCGAGAGGGTATCGCCGCCAAGGCAGTGTGCAACTCGAAGTTCCGAACGTGTGCCGGTCTTCGTGCACAACAAACCACACAGACGAACTATCTCGTGGAAAGAACTTTGAAAGAAACTCGGCAGCGCAAAAATTACGAGGAACTTTAGCGGCTAAAGTGCTGAAAGGCGAAAGCCTGAGTGCTGCATTCTGCTACACGATTGTTCACTTCACATTTTGTTGGTGCATTACTTAAGTGCCAATTAATGACGCTTAAGCTTCGCCTTTAGGAGTGGAACGCGACAGCGTGTTGTAGCGCTGCCACGGAGTCCATTGAACGCCACCACTCGTTCGGCGCGATGCCTTGCCCTTTGAACGCAATGCTTTTTAAGGTAAGTAAATGGCGCAGTAATTCTCTGTGGTCTCGGTGGACACCTGAGCCGCACTGTACAGGAAGGGAGGAAGTGGAGTGAAAGAAGAAAGAGGGGCCGTAATGAAGAAAATGAAAATTGTATTTGAGGAAAGGAAATTACGCATTAACTGTCTCGCATATATCAGTAGCTCACTAGTCGAAAATTGTATTTGACGAAAGAAAGTTGCGCAGTAACTGTCTCACATATTTCGGTGGACACCCGTCAAAATTCGCGCGTGGTGACATCACGACAATTTGGACTAATCTGAAACGCGGACAAATACGCCTTGCTCGTCAGTAAATTGTTTTTTGAAGAAAGGAAATGTATCTGTCTCGCATATCTCGGTGCACACCTGAACCTCGCCGTAACGGGAAGGGAGGAAGATGGGAGTGAACGAAGACACCGTATTCACTAGACGCACCTTTGTTCATTCCAAACCATCGAGCTGGCATAGCGGAGTGGTAGTGTGCTCGACTCGCACTCCGGAGACCGGGGTTCGATTCCCAAGCTCGGCCAATTTCTTACTCGGTTTTATTTATTTATCTGGCCTGACTAGAAAGGTTAATTTGACTAATTGGTTAAGTAAGCAATTAACTAAACTCAAACTTACTTGGAGCATCACTATACGATCCCTTTAATTGGTTGCATGGTTAGTAGCCAAAGTACAATTGGCCCCGTTTGAAATTCGCGCACTGTGACGTTACGACCGTTTCGACCAACTGAAAAGCGTGTGACATTTCTTGTCGACAGCTCCTGCTTACAACGATGAGGCATTAAAGGCTTCCGCCTTAAAAACTAATTCTTTCATCCCCACACGTAAGCAGTCTGAAGTGTATCTACCAAATTGTTAAATCTGTCTTCTTCTGTTTTCATTCTTCCTTTTTCCTGAATGCTGAGGTCATCTTTGGTTCAGTCGGACACAACTTAGGTCTGCAGTGAAACACCGCCCACATTCGGGACCGCCGTACTGAATTCCTCCACTACAAAAGAGTAGTCCATAGTAAAAACTATTCTTGTTACCTAGACAAGAAGCTAATTGCAAGAAAAAACAAGTTCTGGAATTTGGTACCTGGCTTGTTCAGTAAAGTCAAATATTAAAAAGATGATTTCGTTTGCTGTAGTGACTGCTGGCCAAGTTAACAATACCACCAATAGTGATGTTAACAACTGCTGTTTTGTTAAGTTGCATCGTACTATAGGCGTTGTTTCTATAAGTGTGGAGTGCTGACGCAGCCTGTTCCGACGCAGCCGTTTAAGGAATACGAAATAACAGCTTGACAAAACGGAACCGCGTGAAACGGCAACTGCGCTGCAGAAAAAGCGCCTTTGAAGAAACCATGTGTGCACGAGCATTTGGCGGCTTCCTTGGACAGAACGTGGGCCCGGGTGCTACAAAGACCGGCTTGCTCCGCAGCCGCTGTGCGAACCCGTCCGCGCACGGGGTGGACGGAAGAGGGCTGGGAGACGCGCATTGTGCAGACGCGCGACCTTCAGAGGCGGGCGACTCTGTCCAAGCCGCAAAGCGAGTCGGTTCACAGACGTACATCGTCGCTGCTCGGCGCAGGGACTGAAAGGCAGCGAGGGTCGGAGCGGCGGCCGGGAAGAGCGACCAATGTGCGCTGGGCGCCGACACGACGGAGCACTTTAGGCGCCTGCGGTCAGAGACAACGCGATTGCTCGCCGCCACAAACACGAGACCAGCTGGAGATGGAAAATTTTCCCCAACAAACCTTTCTGTCTCTAAGGCCGTTGTTCTTGAACATTTTGCCGTCTTGTACCCCTTCAAGGTCAGTGACACGCACGCCTTTGAAGCCCGCCGAGTCATTCGTTGCGGTTTCCGGGCTGCTGCCGAGTAGGGAAGCTTTCGGTGCTGTCAGTGAGTGCTGGCTTTGTTCGAAACCCGTGTGGAGCGTTGGGTCGTTGGCCTACGCTATTTTGTCTCAAACTTCGAGTTTAAGCGAAATTGAAAAAAAGGTTTTAGCTCGTGCTTGAAGACAAGTGGGCTTTCTTTCTTTCATTTTTTTTTCATCTGGTATCTCGCGTAGGATTCACGGTCATGCTGCGATTGGAAGAGAGATAGTCTGGGGGAAAATAGGCGAAGGCAAAATAGGTACAAAGGGTAGGAACGGGCTGCAGTCATAAATTGTATTGTCGCGTCAGGAGCAGCACTCTTGACAGCAGAACCTGGGCCTTTTTTACTTTTATTTAGATGTGAGTGACACCTTTTGTCAGAGCCGACTACTCCTCCTTTCGTAAGGCGAAGGGTGCTTACTTTGAGCAATGTAAATGGAATAACAGCTTCTTCGTGCTTCTGCGCAGTAGTAGTTCACGCGTACACTATGCACATAGCGCATCGAAGGCGTATACAAGTACTCTCTATACAGATGTGCGGCTCACAAGAGTGCCTCTTTTCTTCCCTTGCATTGTCTTCTCTTGTTTGATGTTTCATCAGACTGCAGTTTGATGTTTCAATTAACATAACTGTAACAAAAATTTAGTCATGTATTATGTCTTCACTATTTGTAACGATTCTAACCAGCACTCACTCCTGGAAAGAGCTAGAACATTTGTAAATAATAAAATAAATGTAAGCACGTGCTATGAAAGGATTTGAGCAACATTTGCTCAGCTTCAGCGAGAAATAACAATCCCTTTGAGAAGGTTAAATGCCCAGCATAATGGTTTCGGCTTTTAAGCAATAAGTCTGGTTTCGGAGGCCTAGAGACGCGATGATATCAAGTTTACTGCATGCGTATTTGGTTTACAAGTTGGGTGAAGGAGGGAGGTTGTAAATAATAAAATAATAGTAAGCACGTGCTATGAAAGGATTTGGGCAACATTTGCTCAGCTTCAACGAAAAATAACAATCCCTTTGAGACGGTTAAGTGCCCAGCATAATGGTTTCGGCTTTTAAGCAATAAGTCTGGTTTCGGAGGCCAAGAGACCCGATGATATCAAGTTTACTGCATGCGTATTTGGTTTACAAGTTGGGGGAAGAAGGGAGGTCCGCTGGTCATAGTGCGGGTTCTGCCAATGTTTTCCGTGTTTTTTTTCGGCGCGTAGACTTCTTTTTCATTCGTACGTTTGAAGGTGCGACGCACTTTGTCTGGAAATCATGGATCGCTGAAGTGCACCACTCATAAAACTAGGAGATGTGAACGCGCACCTGACACTGCACAGGCGCAGTAGCCTTACCGCAGCCCGGCAGATTCTGCCGCAGTACACTGATGGTGCGGTGGAAACGTTCAGGTAGCAAGGGAGCCGCATGGCAAAGGGCTATACCCTCAGGGGCTAAGGGGGTAAGCGCCAACAGGCCATCATGGGACACTTGTCGGGAAGATGAGTGACCCACGATGGGTGCGCACGGCAGACCGGCTGGAGCCTTGCGAGTCGCGACGCTTTGAACTGGCCGCCGCGAGTGCTGCTTTCGGTTTCCCTTCCCGGGGAAGCGGGAAACCGTGATGAACGGCTTTCTGGACAATGGAACAATGATAATTGGGAAAAGCACTCTCAGGGTGGAGGAGGAGGTGAAACCGTGAAAGCGACCGCGTCCCGGCCGTCAAACGAGGCGGCGAGTGTACAAAACGGTGCCATTCATTCCCATGTCCCGGCGTGCTGACAACCGTGACGCTTAAAAAAAAAAAAAACGTTCTCTGGGTTTGGATTAGCATGTAAAAGCCCGTACGAAGGGATTGGCCACGCGTCAGGCTGTGACTTTCGCTTTATGGGCGTTTGCATGAGATGCCTTCACTTACTTGGCCTACAAAAGGTACAATAACTGCGCCTGTCGTGGTTACTGCTACGCCTGTTGGGATGTTGCGCAGAAAGTAGGATTAGGTTGGAAATTTGTATCGCTGTACGAGGCGCAAGCGGGGAAGCGTCCGTTCAGCAAAACACGAAATACACTTGATGAACACACTCGTGTCGTTTGTAAGCGTCGTAACATGTCGTTTGTAAGTGTCCAGAAGACAGCTAACATGGAAGAATGAAATAAAGGAAGGAAGTACCGAGAGAGGAGGCTTATATGAACTGTGTTGGATTCAATAGGAATAATTTCCCCCCTACTGCGCTGCGCGGCAACTTTCAAGTTGCTACTTAATCGTCATCATGCATAACTTCACCAGCGAAAGAACGAGACACGAGGAGAAGAACAACACAGGACAACGCTGGATCGCCCAGCATTTTCCTGTGTTCCTCTTCTCTTCGTGTCTCGTTCTTTCGCTGGTGAAGTTATGTCTGATGTACACCAACTAGCCCAGATGGGTACCTTGTTACAGTTTAATCCTCATACCCGACAATTCTCGACAGAAGCATTTTTGAGCGGGAAACCTTTTATGAACGCAGTTCATATAAGTTCATATAACGAAGTTCATATAGTGATATAATGTAAGAGTTCACTATAACAATGAATTTATCCGCGGGTCACCCGATGGCAGCCTTGAATTTTTTTTCTGTTAACTTTTTTGCTGTCGTCAAAAGCGTTCTCCATTGGTTTCCTCGGGAGTCTTAACTGTTCGATGTGATCGATGAAAACGCTTTAAAAGAAAGTTTTTACTACGTAGCAGAAGAATGAACCATTAACTTCAATGTTTCCGTAAATGTATCTTGCAATTTTCCAGTTCTCAAAATTTTTGTCCGAAATTGTTGCACATATTTTGGAACGCTTGACTACGTGAATCCTGGAAAAGAAAAATCACCACTTTTTAGCTTTACTTTGCTTTATGGGGTTTAACGTCCCAAAGCGACTAAGGCTATGAGAGACGCCGTAGTCGAGGGCTCCGGAAATTTGGACCACCTGGGGTTCTTTAACGTGCACTGACATCGCACAGTACACGGGCCTCTAGAATTTCTCCTCGAAAGAAATTCAACCGCCGCGGCCGGGATCGAACCCGCGTCTTTCGGGTCAGCAGCCGAGCACCATAACCATTGAGCCACCGCGGCGGCGCCACTTTTTAGCGAACCTGGTCAAAAGCTCACCGCACTCTTTCGTGACTCAGGACGAAAGTTCACCGCACCGAAACTATACAATCTGCTAATCGAACTGTTAATTTTATAACACGTCCATTTATAAGGCTACCTAACCAAAAACCTATTTTAGCCGAACCTTAAGCCTTCGCTAAATAACTGAACACGTTCTGGTCTTCATTTAGACATAAATACCGTCCTCTCGTCCATCATGCGGAAGTAGCTGGAAGCATGCAAAATTTATCTGAGACGTCACCATATAAATACACGCATTAACGTCTTCATCTATGTACTCCACTTGGATGCGCTGAATGCTTAGTGATTACTGAACCCGTTCAAAGCGCAGTCTGGCGCTTATTTCAGCAGTGTGACGTCAGTAGACCCATGCTTTCGGGTTGGCGCATGACGCACGTGGAGTTCTTTTTCACTGTTGATACATCCACTTACGACGGAAGATCTGCAGGCGGCGCCAACAGTGCCTGCCGTGTGCATGCTTGTCGCTAATGCTTTAGAACTGCCACAGATGTTTTATACCCTAGTGCAATACTGCGAGAAACCTGTATAGAAAACACCATCATTTGGGACTTGCTTCAAACAAATGCTGTCCCAAATAATTGACAGAATGCTTCTCAAAATCAGATACTGTACCTTTTCAGTGCTAGTCTCTTTTATGCAGAAGCTTGTTAAGATCTCAATTAAGAAAGCGCATTTAATTAATTTATTGTTCTTACTTATAGTTTTTATTCCCTTGCCTCGCCACGCAAACGTTATAGTCCGGAGAAATATGGATGAGTGACGAAACCCAATAGGAGCACAAAATTACGAAAAAAACTTACAGCTTCGAAATGAATTCTGGCCAAAGACGATGCGATGCGTTGCTATTAACGGCTAGAGTGTCGCTTTGTCAACCCACACAGCTTTGAGCTTTGCTTCTTTCTCATGAATGTTGCATCATTGTTTTTTAAAAACCTTACTATCAGTAAACATATAAGATCTTCATTGCCAATGTCAAGATGCCATTAAACCTTCGCATTCATTCATTCATTCATTCATTCATTCATTCATTCATTCATTCATTCATTCATTCATTCATTCATTCATTCATTCATTCATTCATTCATTCATTCATTCATTCATTGTCATAAATGCCCAGAGAAAGCGTGTCTTTTTCTCCGCTCTCCTCGCACGTACTCTGCATGCGAAGGGTTCTCCAGTCTTATTGAAGCAACAGCTCTGTGAAGGCCTGACAACTCTCGCGTTCATTTATCCGTATAGGCCATGCAGGGGTCAGAAGTGATCGTTCTTGCTGATATCACCTGTGATGTTCGCCTACCAAGGCTAGGTGAACACCAAAGTCAGGGGGTCTTATGGTGACAAGTACATACAAACAGTGCTAAACAACAGGACCAGGAAGAGGAGTAGACAAACACGGCGCTGTGTTTGTCTACTCCTCTTCCTGGTCCTGTTGTTTAGCGCTGTTTGTATGTACTTGTCACCATGGAACACCAACTCGCCCAGTCTGCAGTTCTGCTCAGGGGGTCTCACCCCCCCCCCCCCCCCTTTCCCAATATTGACGAGGGATTAGACATCCCGTGCTACAATGTAGGGACTGCGTGAATCCGAAGCAGCCAACCATTTTCTGTTCTTGTCAGTTAGGGTCGGTAAATTCCTTCTCTACCTTTTCGAAAATTTCGCTGTAGTGTGTAATAAGAATCATTAACCTGTTTTCTAAAACACGAGATGGAGAAAAACAAAAAGTCCGCAGCACTGCACTAATGCTGGAAGAAAACGGCGAACAGGTACCCTCACACCATGAGCCTCAGCTCTAAGGTTACACCACAACAAAGCACATTACACCGCAACAAACACATTGGAAAAGCGTAGGGATCATTTTTTTTCAGGTATGTGTCATAAATTCAGCTTTTTAAAAATGTTTTTCCCCTTTGTATAAAATGATGTGTACAATAGGCACGCAGCCGCTTTCTCTCTCTCCCACTTTATTTCCCTCTCGACCTGTGCTTGAATCACTAGAGACCCCCCTTCGATAATGCCGGACTTCAAGCGGGGAGTGGGAGCTGTTTCCACTTGCGAGTAGGGGAGGGGGGAAGAGAACGCTGTGGTACAATTCTTGGCGAGGAGGGTGAGAAGCTTGCTAATTTTTGTGGTCTAATTAATCTGATACAGTTTGAAATGCGCGCACTGTCGGCACGACGAACATTGTGCGCGACATCATTCTAGCTGCAGAGCAGAACGCACTAACGCCGTTCCCTGCACTACCGTTCCTGTGCTGTGCGCACCCTGAACTGTGCTTTTTTTTTTCTTATACGCATAGGAGTTTGGAGATATGCTCTTCCCAAGCTTGGAGTGGATTCTTTCAACACCAGCTCAGCATAATCAAACTAATGGCCAGCCACGTCAGTTGATCTATGTCTGCCGTCTTGCGCTCAATGCCACGCACATTCGGGAATGCTTCAGGTGCCGTACCTCGACCGATTTGAGTGTGGCAAGAAAAACTTTTTTTAGGGCATATCGTTTCGGCGGGAGTATAGTGCAAGCTACAGCAAGATACAACTAGTAAGATACAGTATTGATACAGTAGATACACTATACAGATACAACCTATAGTAAGATACAAAAGCAGCACTTGGTAACAGTGAGCCACGGTCCATGACATACTCTATTACTCCTCTCAGTAATCACAACAGTAAAAAAAAAAATAGTTTTTAGTGTCTGACTTTATCAAACAAGCTAGATGCATCAAAATTGCTGAACTTATTTACTATTGTGATTATCTTCTTTTTTAGGTAACAAGAACAGCTTTAACAACGGTCTACTTGTTGCCACGGAGGAATCCTGTTCGGCGGTCAAGATGACGTGGGATGAACTTCTCTGCAGTCTTGAGGTGTATCCGGCTATAGACTTTGGAAGAGTTAATTGCTGGGCTAGTTGGTCTTGCACTGTATTGTACTGTAGATATAAGGCTGCAGCCCAGACTTTAGGTTGCAGCCAATTAGCGCTGGGCTTTTTTCCCCAACCAAAGACAACTCTATGGCATGGAAGGCCGAGAAGTTAGTCTGAAACAGATTGGTCGAGCCTCTCAAGCGAGGTAGTCGCCTTACATTAGAGAGGCCATTTCTGCACTTCTGTCACGAGGTTTTGTTTGCGGCATTCTTGTGTCCATTTGCACAATACTTTTTCAATGGGCCTCTTCGATTATCCGCCTCTGGCTGCCCGCGGGCTGCCAGAGCGCGGCGCCAGGCGCTCGATTTTCTCTGGCTGCTCCGCGCACTTCCGGTGGCTACCGAGAACGCGTTCGTTTTTCTGTGGCTGGGCGGTTTCAGGCTGTCAGCGGGCAGCCAGACTCGCAAGGACGATTTTGTGCTGGCAGCGCTCGGGCAACTAGCAGACGACGGAGAGGTGGTATGACAGCGGGAAGCTCGCGCGGCCATTTTTATATGGACTAGGAGGACCGCGGTTCTTCATGCGATGTTCTGCGCGATGCAGGCACTTGTTTCGACTAGGCCACGGTGCATATCGTCAATGTCGTCTGCAATGACACATTTTGCGGTATTTCTCGCTATTTATTTAGATGTTTTGCGCGCGTATGCGCGATCGTATTTCAATTGTCACACCACCGCGCAGGCACAAATGCTCGCTTCATATTGCGATCGCGTACTTCTGATTCACAAAATATTTCGGCTGCTAATTTCGTGCGCCGGCTGATATTGCGATGGTGTTTGAGGTAGTGCACTGCACGGGCTCGGGCCAGCCCGAAAGCCAGGGCCCGGCCCGGCCCGCGGGCCGGGCCGGGCCATGATTTATTTTGCCGGGCCTGGGCCGGGCTCGGGCCTGAAGTTGCGGGCCCGGACCGGGCTCGGGCTTAAAGCTGCGGGCCTGAGCTAGGCTTCTGACCGTACAGAACCGGCTGGTGTCCGACTTTTCATTCAAAATTGCAGAGTGAAGTGCAGAACTGCGGCATTGAAGCAGCGACACGGATGAGCTATGAGTTACAGTACGCGCTTAGAAAAAAACTAAGCTTTATTCATTGACTTATTTATTTCCTTATTTTCACGCCGCTGTGCAGTAAGAGTAAAATTCAACCATGTGCGATGTCAGTGCACGTTAAAGAACCCCAGGTGGTCGAAATTTCCGGAGCCCTCCACTACGGCGTCTCTCATAGCCTTAGTCGCCTTGGGACGTTAAACCCCATAAACCAACCTATTAGAAATGCATTAGGGAAGAACATATTAGTTTAGGACGCTTATGGTCTTCAAGCACATGCCATGAAACACTCAAGACTTTTAGCTTTCGTTTCTGCTGAAAGGTGACCAGTTCGGCTATGAGCTCAACCTGTGAGATCACGTTCAGTAAAAAAAATGTCATCCTACTGCTTGCTAGGCAGCTTTAATATTTATACTTCGCAGGCGGCAGAATATAACTGATTACAATCATGGGGGAACGCAGAGTAGACTAATACGCGTGTATGCAGCTTTTTTTATTTGGCTCTCGGAACTTCCGAGTTTATCTTTGCCCACCTACACGAGATCAGTCTCCAATAGACGGGCCTGGCGAGAACTACTCTTCATCACTTCCGTCTGGGTTAAAAAGAACCAACTTTCTTTAAGCCAAACTGCGGTTTCAGTACCTTTGTCGGCTAGTTCCTTATACGTGCAGTAGCAATCTACTTGCTCAGTTAATGTGAAACGGGCCGGGCCGGGCCCGGGCTGGGCTTCACTCCGAGATTCACGGGCCGGGCCGGGCTCACTAGAGCGATAATTTAGCGGGCCCGGGCCTGGCCCGGGCTTGAAGCAGCGGGCCTGGGCCGGGCTCGGGCTTCAGGTCGCTGCCCCGGGCCGGGCTCGGGCCTCAAATTCAGGCCTGTGCAGTGCTCTAGTTTGAGGCCTTTCACGAGAGCAGCCGCAGATTACAGCTCCGAGTACGCGCATATATGCATAACATGTTTTGCGAGGTGTTGGATGAGCGCGATACGAGAGCGTATGGTCTTCATTGCGTTCGGCGCAGTGAAAAGGCGGATATGCTTTGAGAAACGCTTGACTGAAACAGGTCCTTTATTAAAAGGCCTCACGAGCCCATGGCTCGAGGCATCTCTGCGGGCATATTTATTTTTATTTGAAGATACCCCTAAAGGCCCTCTTTCACGAGGGTATTACATAGGGGGTGGTAAAAATTACAAATTGTATACATAAACAGAACATTTAACATGAGTAACAGGGCGAAAAAGAAGCAAGAAAAGAGCAATAACTGGTAGTCAGCAACAATCGAAATGTGGCGGATATATGTGGCCACACAGTTGTCGCTATTACGGCAGCCGACCAAGTGCTCGATTCTGTCGTCGCCAACTGTTGTACAGCGATGCTCGGGCCTTCTGCCACATATATGATCAAAATATCTGAGAAGTACCGTAGGCAAGCATCTCCTTGCGTTTGGCTCATTATAGAGATGAAAAGAATCTGTGTTATTACAGATACGATACGCAGCTAAATTTATACAGTACACCCGCTAGTTCTGGATGAACGTTCACCAAACTGATATGAGCTTTTGTCGAGATTAGGCGTGCATTCCTTGCCCGCAGCAAAAGCCGCGGCCGGCAGACTACAGCTGAACGGAACGTATCCCGATTCTTTTCCGATTACAGCTTACAGGAAGCAGTTCACGAGCGTAGAAATCGCAACGACCACAGAAGAGTGATCACCATGTGCAGGGTCGATCGTCGGCGGTCATACCAGTCATACTTACTGCTTAGTAAACAAATGCGCAATAATCCGAGAGTATGGCGTGTCGTTTGATAAGCAATGCACGGGCAGTTTTTCCCTTCGATGTGATGTCGACTGAAACACGTTGGATTTCGACTGCTCATCGCATGCTTTTGAGAATTTCTCGAAGCTTACACAGCACACAAAGGCACACGCTCGATCGCATTGTCGTCGCTGATGTATACTGGTGCGAGCACGATCAGCTGTTTGTTCTGCAGTCTGCGGCAGCCATCAATAACTTCAGGTCGTTGTTTTCGATATGAAACAGCCGATTGCTGCCGTACGCGTTCATAGCAATAGACAATTTTTAGTATAGCGTACGCAAAAGCTTTCCGTGCGCAATAAAATAGCTACAGAGAGCATCTGCCCTCCGTGATCCGCGACTTGCTTGCCGCCGTGATTGCCGGCGGCTGGTTCCGGTGGCCGCCAGCCCATTCGACCATGATGCGTTTTCCTGCGTGAGGCGAACTTTCTGGCAGCCAGCGGGCTGTCCGAGCGCGGTAAAAACCGTAGAACTGACTGTTTTGTGCGCGCGTGTTTGTTGTGCCTGCTTTCCAGAAGGCCGGTCCTCCAGTGAGCTGGCCCGCCTCGAATCCACCCGCATCCCTGTGGGACCCCGAGCCGGTGCAGCCTTCTCCTGCGGCCGCCTGGAGCCTGCCCCTGCAGGTACGACGTAAAATTATTTCTCGCGATCAGCTCAGGAGATATGGAAAATTCTCGAGTTTTCTGTTCCGTATAGAACAGCCTCGTAGGGAAGCTTTCGCATGCTCAGTGATTAGCCTTACTCTCGAAGCCTTAGCCTTAGTATTCGAAAATCAACGCCATCCTGCGTCGTTCGTTCGAAGTCTCATGCAACAGTGTGCGGTGAGCATCCGTGATGCGCAGGAGATTCAGTCAGCTGCGCAGTATGGCTGCACTTCATACCATCAAACCCGGTTTCTTGAACAACACTTGGAGAGGCCGTTTGGGCGCCGGTAGGACGGTGCCATATTCTAAAAAACTGCATTTATTGTGGAATTCTGGAAGAAAAATCAGAGGCAAATGCGATTTTTCTGCGGAAAATGTATATCGCTTGGAGTAGGCGGGGAGTTCGGCCCGCGGCTCGGGCTGCCTCCTTCTTATTAAGTCTAGTAGCGTGGACATGAATTTGTTCCCTGGCTTAGCTGTCGTACCACTGTGCACATCGCTGTTGCGCACGATAGTGCTTCCCTCTGCACGAGACAACAATGGCCTTCGACGTTCTTGTGACGATGTACCATTGTTTGCGTCATTAGACACCGATCGAGACCTGTCTTGAAACTGGTCACCTCTCTCCACAGTTCCCTTAAAGCTTACTTTAGATTCTTTCGATACCAGCAGCAGATTTTCTCAGAGTAGGCTAGAATGGTGAGCTTTAAAACGCGAAGTCATCGGAAAAGCCTAGCCTTCGCACCCCGTACCCCTTCTTCCCTCGCTTGTGTGCAGGCGAGAACTTGTCGTGTGAAACACGCGCCGCTATGTGATGTATGCGAGCCTGATTCAGTGATTCCCTTCTATGTTGAGGAGCGGTCTTAAGTTCATCATCGTCATTTCTTCGGTGCTGGGCGAAAAGTCTACAAATATATCTTGTCGTCCCTTTACTAGCTTATTAACAAATCGAGTCCTCGTCTCACGAAACAGGAGCCGAGTGTTGTGCCACCTGTCATCAAGCTTGACGGTGACGCTCTTTGCGAATCTCTGAAGACATTAGGCCAGAGTAACTCTTGTTCTTAGCACCAGAGGACCCCTTATGCACCGAGCCTCCGCTCCTGAACTTAGCGCGTCTCAGCCGAAACGCCGATTCGTCGTCTGCCGCGTGCGGCGGCGAGACCAAAGGCTGTGGAGCATGTTAGAGACACGCGCCGAGCGCGACCTCCCGCCGCGTCCATCCATTGCGCAGCGGGTGGGGGCGCTGCTCTCTGAAAAATGGCTGCGCATTGTGGGCGCGTCACAGCTGCGCACCGCGCTTCCACGGCGCCGCGCGGGGGCGTTGATTAAAGGCACCCAAAGAACCCGCCTCGCCACAACAACTCCGTTCACCATTTTCCCTTATTCGAGCGCGTCTTACAAATCTTACGTCGCCGCAAGACGCCGCACAGAAAGATGAGGGAGGGGGTAAGAACTAGCGTAAAGTCGAGCTTGGTGCGCGTCCTAGTCTGAAAATCATATTTGCCACTGAAGTTTCACCTATTACAACGAAAACGGCATTAGACGTGCCAGTTTGAATGTTATGTGCTTATCGAAAGATCGGACGATAATTGCGAACATTTAGGATTTATCACGTCGAGACAAAGCGATTTGGAATGTCTCATTCCAAGATGTCTGCTATTTGCCTTCGTTCGTCGGGCAATAGGGAGAAGGGCAGGAGGAGGGGTGGGGGATGTTGCTTAAAGTGAGAGCAGCTATATCATACCGCCCTCTCGCCTTGGTGGGATAGCGGGAGATGTTTTGAGGACGTGGTCCTCAGACGTCGTTCGCGCAGAGGCAACCAGGCTGCAACGAACGACTTGCACGAGCCTTTGTTCAGCCATGGGCGCCAAAGCGTTCCTTTTTGAAAGCAGGGCGGTGTTCGACATTCGGTTGCGCGTCTCTGTTGCCATTGCATTTTGTTTGTTTTTTGTTTTAGTTTTTTTCACGAGGAGGAGATCAGATGAGTAAAAAAAAAAGTCAATTTAATAGCTCGTACAATTTACATTAAAAAAACAAGAGGCATTACAGCGAATATAGGGAGCACAGGGAAAGGAAACTTGCATCTACACCTCTTAGAAAAGGGGCATCACGAAGAGTGGCAGTGCATTCGCTGTACCCGGTGATATTTTTAAATTTTTACAGTTTTATTTTAGAGACCTTTAAAGATACGTCGGTGCGTTCTGTGCAGGTGAACTGCACAACAAGGCCGACATTATGTACGTGATAAAGTCCAATTAAAAGACCATCACATAACTAAAATTAACTAATCAATGTTTTTAATTTTTTGTTTTAGAGTGCAAGATTATATTTTTACTTCAAACATACGGCAGTCATTGAACACTAAGCAGGAGACTGACGGTTGTCAACATCGAAGGTGATCCTAGTTTTCTAATGTTACGAATCGGAATTGGGGATCGGGAAATCATACGTCAGAAATAGGCTTTTGGAAGCTCGTTGAGCTTGCTCTCTCGCATTGCACATTGACAAAATGGCGTCGCTAGAATTTCTAACGCAGCGAATACAGACGCAGTTTGCGTATTTTATGAAGTAGAAAATATTAACGTGATTTTAGAGACGGTACAGGGCCCAGCGACGCCATTTCATGAATGTGCAACGCGAGAACGCCAACTCCGCGTGCCTTGAGAAGAGTATTTTTGATGCTCGATATTTCGAACCTCAGTGCCGGTTCAGAAAATTGAAAAACTTTGTTCGCCTTTTATATTGACGGCCACATATTTCGCTAGAGTCTTACGCTACAAAGCCAACAATATAAAGTTGGTTATTTGATTTGTTAAGTGATCGTCTTTTAATTGACGAATATCAGAGTATTTTTTTATTTATTTCATACTGCAGATCATCTTACCGATCCAAGCAGAACAAGATAACACAGATACACGGGTAACAAGTAAAATAAAAAGAAATAACAAGTAAAATAAAAAGAAAAACTAAAACTACAAATTAAAAAAGGCATGCAGGATGACTATGCGCTTACATTTTATCATGTCAGAGAATTCCACTCACTGATGGTACGCGGGAAAAAGGAAAATTTAAAAGTGTCAGTTCTAGCAAAGTACGGGGTAAGTGAACCGGGATGATGGTGACGTGTGATGCGTGTAGCTAAAAACGATAAATATGGTGCAGGATCAAGAGCCAGTTTGTTATTTATGAGCAAGAAAAGAAATTCTCGTCGAATATTTTTTCTTCTTACCTCAAGAGGTTGGAAACGGTTAGATTTGATTAGCCCAGACGGAGAATCAAAAGGTGAAAATTTAGAATAAATAAATCTTATGGCTTTTCTTTGGATTCTTTCAATTTTCTTAATATTGGTATTAGTATAAGGATCCCACACCACGCATGCATATTCGAGCTTAGGCCTGATTAGTGAGTTAAACGAACAGATATTTTCCACATGTGAATTCCAGGACAGATTGTTAGTTAATGTTACACCCAGGTATTTAAAACTGGAAACTTCCTGTAGTGGTGTTTGTCCGAGATGATACCTGTGATCAAAAATATTTTTTTTTTACGTGTCACGCGAAGGAAGTTTGTTTTTTCTTTGTTTAAAGCGATGTCCCATTTCTGGCATCAGGTAAGGATGTTAGTTAGAGAAGTGTTTAGGTCAATCTGGTTATTTGAACATGTAATATCTCTGTACAGCAAGCAGTCATCCGCAAACAATCGAATCTCAACGCCTGGAACAGTTGTGTCGACAATGTCATTAATATATAGTAAGAACAATAAAGGAAGGTCCAAGTACACTCCCCTGAGGCACTCCAGAAGTGACTGAAAGAGCGCCCGATTCCTTTCCATCAATCGAGACATACTGCTTACGGTTAGTTAAATAGTTTGAAATCCAGGTAACTAATATCTCAGGAAGGCCAATAGATTTAAGCTTTAGAATTAATTTATCATGAGGGACTTTGTCAAAAGCCTTGCTAAAATCTAAAAATATTAGGTCAACTTGGCCATTATTGTCTAAGCTCAATGTAATCGAGTGAACAATTGTTACTAATTGGGTTACTGTTGAATATTCTTTACGAAAACCATGCTGAAATTTAGATAAAATGGAGTGCCGATTTAGGAATTCATTTATGCGATCAGCAATGACGTGTTCAATTAATTTACAACAAGATGAAATAAGGGAGATTGGGCGGTAGTTTGACAGCATTAAACGATCTCCTTTCTTAGGTACAGGGATGATTCGGGCGGTCTTCCAGTCAACAGGCAATTTCCCAGTTCGCAAGGATGCTTGAAACAGCACATACAAAAACTTTGCAACCGATTCGGCATATCTTCGCAGAAAAATGTTAGGAATGTTATCAGGGCCACATGCTTTTTTGGTTTTCAAGTTCAGTAGCATAGAAAATATCCCAGCATAAGAAACAAAATTGACTTCGGTGTCATGAAACTGTGCGACTATTGGGGTACATGAACTGGAATTCGAAAACACGCTTTGAAAATATGTATTAAAATGCTGCGCAATGGCTCTCTGGTCTGTGATTATGGAACTGTTGACTGATATCTGTGACACAACAACCTTTTTTCCGGTTATGTAATTCCAGAATTTTTCTGGTGCGTTCTTTATAAAGTTTGGTAGAGACGTACTGAAATAGTCATTTTTGGAATCGCGGACTGACTGTGAAAGATTCTCCTGTAATTTCTTGATTATGCCAGGTTGCACTCGCTGCTTTTTTAATCGTTTGATTAAAAATCGAGCGGCCTCTGCTATTTTCCAACCAAAAACCCTCGTCCGCAGACGGCAATCTCCCTTTACTTACTTTCCCTTCCCTTTACACCCTTTCTCGAAAGCTTTCCTGCAATTCTGCAAGTTGTCCATTGAACTCTGTCATGTATGTACATAATGCCCGTCTTGCTCTACAATTTACATAACAGACTGCAGCAACGCATTTCTCACGCTTTCTAAAATAAAAGTCTGCAAAGATTAAAAAGCTGCAAAGAAGGAGAAAATCAATTGGATTGTCTTGAAAGCCTGATAATTTTTGCTCATCCTTACGCCGACGGGCTTTCTCGCGTTGGGTTGCGCCGGACTGATATGGGCAAAGAGTTAGGACAAGGTTTCCGAAAGTTTTTTTTTTTTTTTTGGCATGCCAGCAAAAATTTAAGAAAAGTCAGTCGATTTACCTCTCATGATATTCAATTCTGGCCGATTGATACAAGCCACAATAATTGAAATTAAAAAAATTAAAAAGGCTCAGTGGTTATGAATGGTTTTGATTTTAATTGCGATTACTAATTAACGCTAATTAATTCGGAGTAGCTATTTAGCACAGTGCATTCACACTTCACCTAAGCTTTCCAGCGATGTATGACTCGATGCTATAGCACAAAGTTTCGTGTAATTAGAACTAGCTAATTAGCGCTAATTAATTCGGGTCGCTAACTGCACGGCGCATTTGCACTCGACCTAATCTTTCCAACGGTATATGACTCGATGATATGGTGCAAAGTTTGGTTTTAATTCTATTTAACTAATTGGTGCTAATTACGGTCGCTAACTGGCACAGTGTATTTACGCTTGACCTAGGCTTTCCAACGATATTTGACTGGATACTAAAGCGCAAAGTTTAGTTTAATTGCAAATAATTAACGCTAATTAATCCGGCCGAGTAATTAGTCGACACAACTTCATAATTAACCAATTGTCCAAACTCATGGTTGATCGCGAGGCACATACTATCTTAGACACATAGCTAGACAGTATCGAAATCGACTAAGTGGCGCTTTTACCTTGGCTGATCTGACGGTCAGAGTACCGGCATGAGGCGTCTTTAGGCCTCAACCGGACGAAACGTAATCGGACAGACCTTAACCGCTCTTCTGGTGAACAGAAGCCGCCGCAGGAATGTGGTCTCTCATCTCGTTAACACGTTTTGGCGGGCTGTCTCATCTCGGGAGACAGGGAAGTTGACGTCAACTGCTGCAAGTTGTTCTGTCAGCGCACTGGCATTCGGTAGCGCACTTCTAGGATCGGCTGGCGACAGCAAACACGGCCGGACTCGGGTGGCGATGGCACGCGTGTGCACGCTGTGTCCATTCAATAGCCGGCACGCTGGCTTCGTTGAGTCCACCAGCTGTAATCACGTGGCATTAAAAAGGGGAGAATTCACCCTACCTTCCCGCCAACAGAGGGGACGGATTCCGCCAACTCCGCCGTGCTGTAGAATATTTTGCTGTAATCTTTGTAGCCGTGTCTCCGTCCTGTCAACACACGGGAATTCATGGAATTTCTCCCGTAGCCAAGAGGTCACTGAGCTCTGCTCCAGCTAAATAAGCATCGCATATAGGTCCAAGCGTTTCTTCGAATCTGTTGTATCCTTGCTCCTCTCCGCCATATGGAACAAATAATGTTGTTTCTCGCCTTCACTAATCCTCCAACCTTCTTTTGCTCATTTCATCTGTCCGAATCCTGATACACCATGTCTTGTATCTCTGCAGTGGTCTCTAGTATCCTGCTTGTATGCTAGGGGGTTCGAAGGCCTCGCACAAGTTGTATGTTCTATAGTTCTGCTGTACTGCCGCACAGGTATCGCTCACCTCGCCCGGTGCGATGGGGAGACGGGGTTGGGCGACAGTCGCGTGGTGATGACAATTTGCGAAAACCTCAAAGTCAACTTCTCCGCAAGGCTTATTTTACCGACCCTAAAAGCGGGTTCACAGTGTCGAGTCGCGGAGATCGCGCGACAAGTTTAAATCGATTTGTAACACTCCTCCTCCCCGCTTTCCCAGTGCTACGGAAACCGTAACGAGTTGACTTGCAATGGTACAATACAGAACTTTTCGACAGCTTTCTCCGAGGCGTCTTGAAGTCAACTGTCCCGAGTTTCTGCAGATTCGAGGGCCCCTGTCTCTTTTCGTTTCCTTGGAGAATGGTAGTGTCGACTACGAACCAGACTTTTCGGACGGAAAGCGAGCCTTCCAGAGAAATTGACTTAGAGATTTCCGCAAATGGACAACTCCGGATTCTTTTGATGGTCTGTTCACTGGTCATGAAATTTCCCCAACACTTTGTAGCGCCACCGTATCGGCACGCGGAAGAAGACGAAGCGGTGGGCACGCGGAGGAGAACGCTGGCTCGCGCAGAGAACGCTCTGGACTTCGGCCTCGGCCGGATGCTGCCGCCGCTGTTCTGCCGCTACCTCTTCTCAGGCAGCCCTCAAATCAACGTGGCCGCGGTCGCCTCCTGGGCGACTTCCACAGCGACCTGTACAACTTCACACAGGGATACAATGCGAGATGCACGAACGTCCTTTAGTGGGTAGCAAGCGTCGTCGTCTTGCCATAGATCACCCATGGCGGCACCTTTGCATGCGGATTGAGATTGTTATGCTATGCCGGACTAAATATACGAAAAAGTTTTGTTCATTAAAACTAATCAAATGTTATAATGCGATTACGTGCGCACCCGACTCATTTTTCTTTCCAACAGGAAAAAGTGCAGGGTTGTATCGCAGTTAAACCGAGAAGACGTGCGAAAGTATTAGCCTGGTTGGCTCATGGTTTTGCTTTGCTTGGTAGTCGGCACGTCTAGTGACAGTATTTTGATAGTAGTATTAGTTGATGAAGAAGACGATTTGCAATGCATAGTGCGAAACTGTGTTTCACTTTAGCACGAGGCGTCCGCCGCGGTGGCTCAATGGTTATGGTGCTCGGCTGCTGACCCGAAAGACGCGGGTTCGACCCCGTCCGCGGCGGTCGAATTTCTATGGAGGCGAAATTCTAGAGGCCCGTGTGCCGTGTGATGTCAGTGCACGTTACATAACCCCAGGCGGTCGAAATTTCCGGAGCCCTCCACTACGGCGTCTCTCATAGCCTGAGTCGCTTTGGGACGTTAAACCCCATAAACCAAACCAAACCAAACACGAGGCGAGATCGGCTGCGGCGATAGCATAGCGCTTTCGTGCAGTGGCCAGCGAAGCTGGTCTGTTCGCGCCGCCACGGGTTCGAATTCCAGTCGCGACAATGCTTGTCTTTTACATTTATGGTTTGGCCAAGGTCACCGTCAAGGTCAAGCTTCATACAAACACAGTGAGCCGGATAGGCCTCATGAAGCATTGCCTTTGCAGAAAAAATGTTAAAGGGGCCCAGAAACACAATCTTAGTTAACTGTTTTGCCTGTTGATTGCATACAGTGAGTTATAATGGTGCTATTAGCGTCGGTAATACCGCGTACATTCCGTTTTTTAATATTTTAATGTCCTCCCAAAAACAACTTCATGGCTCTGATGGTGTCGCCACACAGTGGCGGGTTTTTAGCAGCGGATATGGCATCACCTGGCGCGAGCTTGATGACCGGACAAACAGTAAATATACTGCAAATTGTGTGAATAAATAGAGACACATTTTGTCACCTGTCTGCGTTTTATATTAGATCAACAAAAACAACTTGCTTGTCTTAGATAAAAGCCCTGCAAAGCAAGTAAAATAAAAATACACCACCAGGGGCGCTCTGGCATGGAAACAACGCTGCCAGTCTCAGCAAGAACGAGTTACAGAGAGCAGGCAACCATGGAGTACAAACTTCCGCGACGTGCTCTGGCTGGCTGTTTTGATTGGTTGCGCCAGGTGCCGTCATTGGGAGAGCGAAATAGGAGTGGGAAGCCCCGCCAAAATCGAGTTGAGGGCAGCGTTTTGTTTGCTTGTATTTTGAAATTTCTTCACTGAATAACTCCCGTTCCTGTGCATCGATTCCTGTAATTCTTTTTAAGTCAGCATCTGTGTGACATGAAGAACCCACCTGAAGTATAGCCGGTATTCCCCCAGGCAGTGTTTCGCAGCCCCTTTAATATAGACACAATTTCTAAGCTTTCGTAGCGCGTAAGCGTGTGCTCTAAAGACCAATAAAACGATCGGTTATCTCAAACCCCTGTCAAATGTCACGTGTGAATATGTGAATGAGATCAATTTCTCCTTCATTTGAAAGTTGCCCCCTCCCAACACACGCAGCAGCGCAGCGTCCATAGTCTCTCTGGGCAAAGCTGTGCATTGCTCAGGAGCTTTGTATGGCCATCAAAAATATATAAATTGAAGAAAAATGGGTTAGTACTGCGCGAACGGGACACGACAGGAGAACCAGGAACAAAAACAACACAGAACGTTCTATATAAATTGACTCTGGTCACACCGAGAAGAGGAGGGTACCTACTTGTTAATTGTGTCAGAAAGAGTTCAACTTGCCTGAGAGGTTCACAGACGAAGTTTCCACGTAGGCGGAGCGTAGCAGGACGTCATGTGAGGCACATTGAATTCATGGAAATCTTATCGGTCATTTGCTTGCAGACGAGAATAGTTTTTCAACGTCTCGATTGAGTGGTTCAGCGAAATTAGCCTGCTTGAACAAGACGATTGGAGCAGAATGGCCGCTTCACGGGGCCATTCTGTCCTCGTGCTTGACGTTGTACCGGTGGCGCGATGAAGGTGATGGATTTTTTATAACCTAGCATTAACGATAATCACACAGAAATTGCGCATAGTACCTTAGTCGGATGCATCGTCGTTGAAAATTTCATGTAAATAGCCAGTTAAAGAATAAACAGAATAAGCTATTGCATTCGATCGAATGCAATAGCTTATTTTGTTTATTCTTTAACTGGCTATTATAACAGCTTTTTGGGTGTGGAACCTCTTAGAGGTCACACAGTTTCGTTTAAAACGGATTCGTGGCCCACGAAAAGCCGGTCCCCAAGCACTTGTTCTTATCATGTGCAGTGTACGTAGAGCGCACATACCTCCGCGCCTGGCAACCCAGCGGCAGTCCGCTGTCCCGCTTTCCTCGACTGCACTTTTTGAAAATTCCTTCAAGAAAGCCAAGCAGGCATCGGAAACGGCCTGTCCGGCGAACAGCAATGCCGGCTCGTCGCAATAGCGCGCGCATCATGGTTTCGGAGTCGCCGCGCGCTATTTTCCGCGTCGCTCTCTCCGCTCTGTCTCTTGATATCTGAGCGTTTTGTGCGCGTCATAGCCGTCCCAACGTGCGCCCGTTTCTTGAGGAAAAGGGGGCGGGGTGGGAGGAGGGCGTTGCAGTTCTCAACCGCGCTTTCCCCGGACTTCGGAGGTTCCGAGCGACCGAGATTAGGGCACTCCATTCGAAAGGCGCCGGAAAACGGCGGTTCCGCTTTGAAACGGCTCAGCCCTGCCCCGCGGCCAACGGTCTCTAAAGAGGACCCTACTGGAGCTGCGCTTGTTGCGTTGTGCAGGCTGTATTCCGCGTTGCACTCACACCCACGTACATGCCGGTAGACCAGAGCTGTTTCTTCGATAGCGGCACCGCGCAGCATATAGCCAATGGAAAGCAGTGGCTTAGGTTAGAAAACTAGGACTTCGGGTCTGGTTAACCGAAAAAAAGAAAAATTTTAACTGGGAACAGGGAAATGGTCGTCACTGGTTTGTAGTGTTTAAGGCGCACCGAGGACAACATCACTGAGTTGTTAGTAAAAGCCTATAGCTTGGGCATTTGTGGTTTGCTTTCGACTTCGATACGAGCTTTCATTCCTGAGAAATTTGGAGTTAAAATTCGAATATCATTTGCTTCCCGCCACTCTTATTCTAACTCGTGACCTTGGTGATGACGTCTAAGGTCATAGGTTTTCGTTTATACTCCACGCTTGGACAGTTTCTGTGTTCCTTTTGCGGAACGATGCAAGAGTTGATAGAAAAAAAAATTCAGTCGTGCAACTAACTCTTTTCCGGTTCTATAATCAACAGAAAGTCTCACCCATCATCTCACTAGGCGTCACCACAGTGTACTTTTAGAAATGGAAGCTCATGGGCCTAATTTATCGTTCTTTTTCCGGATCATAAGAGCTATTTCTTTAAACAATCGTACTTCGTGACTTGCAACCTAAGCATTAACGTCACACATTCACTTCTGCAAATACGTCACGTGTCGTCATCCACGTAACTGGTTAATGTATTGGTTAGCGGTTTAACGTCCCGAAACTGGGCTCCGAATTAGTGTCAATCACCCGGGGTTCTTTAACGAGTACTGACGTACATCGCACAGCATACGGGTGATTTTTGCATGTCTCCTGCACCGCAATGCGGTCGCCGCTGCCAGGATTCGATCCCTTAACATTACATTAGCGCATAGCATCGAGATTTATGCGGCGAGAAGAATGGGTGCACTGACTGGGAAGAAGAGGGACCGAGGGGGGACGGAGGGCATTGATCTTTGAGTGCATTTTTTCTTCCAACTGAAGGTCGGCGGAAATGAGGCAGTATTTGATTCTACAACGCTAACGACGTTTGTCCGGCGCGGTGACTTCGTGTAATCATTACAAGAGTGAGACCGCGGCTGCCTGCTTCGAGCGTCCCGTCGTTTAGAAGGCGCCAAGTTGTGGCCAAGTGTGCTTACGTTGTATGGAGTGAATGGCGTCGCGTGCTTCTTAGCGGCGGCATTCCATTGAGGCACGGCTATGCTAGAGTAGTATCACAGAAGGAGCAAGTGCCTCGGTTACCTAACCGACAAAGAGGAGGAGGAGATAATGAAGAAAGGAAAGGGACAACAACTTTATCACTCTGAACGGACATCTCAACCATGCCGTGCATGGGGAAGGGACGAAGACAGTGAAAACCGGAAGAGTGGGAGGTACACTGCCTTTTTTTTAGGTGCGCAATGTATCCTCCCCAGTCGGAACTACTACTTGCCTCAGGGTATACACCGGCCAGCTCTTGCGCGGGTCTTCCCGCACGTTCTTTAAACTTTGTGCTCGAAGTGCGTGGGACCAGGCGCCGGAGAAGAACTCCGGCCGGAGGGTTCGAGACTCGTGGCCTTCGAGCATGCGTGTCGGCGACGTGTGTGGGTGCGTGTAGAAGCGCACAACTCTCTGACAAATGCGCCGCTATCGACCGCAAAACTGGACCCGGCGATGTGTGCGTGTGTGCACCCCTGGCGCTGAAGGGCTGCTTCTCAGGAAGGGTCCACAGAGAACCTCGACCCTTGCCGCTTAAAAGAACGCGTTAACGGCGCACATTGAGCACGTGCTCTCCGACGCGCGCTCGGGTGGTGCCGAACTTTCTCTCGTATATGAGGCAAGCATAAAGGCGGAGGCATTGGAAGAGCCAGCCGGCAAGGACGACAAGGCATAAGCGGTCGTCGCAAAGACCGGGGCCCAAGAAACGCCTGCGGCCGGTATAGAAGAACAAAAAGGCGGGTGCAAGATGTCATTAAGGCAGTGGCAGCGGAAGATCAGCCTGCGCGTGCCACCCACAGAAGAAAGAGAACCAACACTCACGCGAGGGTCTAAGCCACCCTCCACCCAGGGCACCCTTTCCGATTCGGAAAAGAAGAGAAAGAACTGGGGGGTGGGGGAGCACCACCGCGGACGAGTGAACAAGGCTCCAAAAAACGTGGCAAGCAAACACGAGACGCAAACCGGCACCCGACTCGCGCGCGCGTTACCGCTCGCTCACGCACACAAAAAATAAAGTATAAGAATAAAATTAAAAAAAAAGGCAGGGAAATGGTGGTTCGCGCCGCGCGCGTGTTCTCGGCGAGAGCGGACGCGCGGGCTCTTTCCCTCTCGGCCGTGGGTTGCACATCTCATTAGAAGTCGTTAAAAACTTGCGCGCGCGCGCCTTTGTCTCAGCCGGAGTCTCTGCAGAAGGCATGCGGCGTGGGCCCGCTGGCCAGGAGCGCGCGTACTGCGTGGTTCCGCAGGACGCTCCCGCTGGCCACGCGGCGGGCCTTCGTCGGGATAACGTCGGGGTCGTCCCCCCTCCTCCCCCAGGCGCGAAGTTGGAGCTAGCCGTGTGCGCGGGAGCGCTCTTTGCTCGCGCCGATGACTTGAGGGAGCAGCCCCGGCAAGAGAATTACAAGAGGTGCCGCTGTCAGATGGCAGGAGGGAGGGGGGACATTGGGGCAACTTAGCGAAGCTGTTTTGAAAAGCTGCCGGGTAGATAAGTGACGTGGCGCTCGGACGCCCACTCTTCATTTATTGCTCCAACACGAAGGACGTGCTCTTGGCAACGTCTTGGTTAGAGCCACTATTTAGAGAGTTCTAGCATAGCGGTGACGTATACTAGAGTAGATGTGTACTGGATTACCTGATGCCTTCTGCGCACGCGCAGTGGGAGGTGCTCGGTCAGCCAAGGCCACAACAAGCGAGCAGCAGGTATCTGGTAATCCGGTATACATCTACCCTAGTATATGTCTCCGCTATGCTAAAACTTTTATTTCAGAGATGTACATTGCATAACTGAACAGAAGGGAAAAAGGCAGAATGCAGAGGCTTGACATTATTTTACGGGCAGCATCCTTAACGTTGTTGCAATACTTCCTTACTTAGCCTGTCGTTCAGAATACGACCAGTTTGGCCGATGTACGAGCCACCACATGACGAAGGGATTTAACACACAAGGTTATATTTGTACGACATATACTTTTTCTGATGGGGCTTCTTGCTCTTGGGAGCCGCTTTCACACTTTTTTGAGGGCCATTTATGCGTGTGCACAAGCCACTCAATCTCATAGGAGCCGAAAACACATCACCTCCAGCCCTTTTTCCTATTCTATTCAAATTACGGGGCATAACATGGACATAGGGTATTACTGCCACATTCCTTTCTCTGTTACACTGGCCGACTGCATTGCCAACTTTATTCTTTTTTTGTTTGTTTTGAGAAGGCTGTTTCGACGCGATCACGTTAAAGGCACTGTTAAACAGAAAATCCGGTGTTTGCACTGTCGGGGTTGTGAGCCAAAAATCACGAGCATGACTCTGGCAGGTGGTCCCCAGAGAGAAATCTAGGAGTCAGGTGGACTAACCAGATCACGTGACCTTGTGGCGTCATCACAACCTGCCCACCGGATGGTGGGCAAACTGCTCAACGCGGCAGGTGGCAGTTAAATAATGATTGATGTCTCGGTAGAGCAACCTGTGTCGCACAAGGCCCACAACTCTTCTCTCGTGTATTGTGGTGGAGCACGCCTTCACCTCGAGTGGGGCGTCGGCCTGGTCATCGACGCTATGCCAGTTACCGTAGGCCTAAAAAATATGACGTACTGTTGCTTTTGTCATGGCTGTGAGGCGAATTCTTAAAATTTTAAGAATGAACATTCTATTTTCCGGTAAAGAAGGGCTAGCGTATGATATTTCTTACGCATCACTTTCGGATGCTATGCAGGGTAAGCGTGTCCCGGGTACCAGGGCTCTATCCCTGGCAAGTACGCCACTGCGTTTCAGAGGTCGGTGCAGAATTTCCACCAGCACGGATGCTTGTGATAACTTGCCTATGTTACGGGCAGAACGAGGTGCGAGATTACGAGACTTTTTACCAAGTAGGAGCTAATACTTCGCTGCTTCCTGTCGCGTCGCCTGGCCCATATCGCTTGACTGCGACCTGGTTAGAAGGCGCCGATCTGTGCGATATTTAGAGCGCTGCGAGTGTTACACTACTTCATAACTTAATAGTGTGCGTTTATTGTCGCGTATTATTCGTGCATGTCACTGATGTCAGTGGTTTTAGTTGTGACGAGCGGACGAGCTGCCTGATGGCACATGCCTTTTGACTGCAGCGTCCAAACTGCAAAATTACTCTTGGCTATTTCCTTGCAAGAGCCACATGCGATTTTCTGCCGTGTGCCGAAGTCCGCTTCTTAAACGTTGAGGCTTTTCTTATGGAAAGCCGTCTCCCCCAGTTGGATTTGAGTGCGCGCGCCACATCTCTGCTCGCGTGTGACGACGGCTGAGCGAGGTCCGTTCGGCTTCGAACCCGCGGCGGTTTAAACTCCACGTACGCGAATTTTCTCGAGAAGACAAAACTGCGGGCTGTACACTTGCCTAGCCTTTACCAAACTATCCCAACAAACCCGCTGATTACCCGGAAGCGGACCATTCACGCTTCTGGCTTTCCGGTCGTTCCTTCAAGTATTGCGGTGGAGCTCGTCTTTGCCTCGGCAGGCACGCCGACCTGTTCACCGCCGCTATAACAGCGTAGGCTTCATATACCGTAGATTAGACATGCCTTTTCATATAGCTGTAAGATAGTCTAAATATTTAGGTGCTGAACATCCTATAAGTTCTTTCTGCCGGAAAGAGGATGTAGAATAACACTTCTTTCCTACGGGCCGCCGCGGTGGCTCAGTGGTTATGGTGCTCAGCTGCTGACCTGAAAGACGCGGGTTCGATCCCGGCCGCGGCGGCTGGAATTTCTTTGGAGGAGAAATTCCAGAGGCCCGTGTACTGTGCGCGTTAAAGAACCCCCGGTGGTCGAAATTTCCGGAGCCCTCCACTACGGCGTCTCTCATTTAGTCGCTTTGGGACGTTAAACCCCATAAACCAAACCAAACTTCTTTCCTACGAATTGTTCTGCACGGTGAAATGCGTCCCGGGTAACTAGCGCTCGATTCCCTAGTCCGTATACCCGCTCTTCAGAGGTCGGTGCAGGAGCACAGACGGCGCAAACGCTATACAATGATAGCTGGCTCCTTAAACTACGAGCTGATCGATGTGAAAGATTACGGGACTGTTTACTAAGTGCGAAGCGAAGGCACCGACATAATGCGTATCTGTGCTGAGTCACGTCGCATGCCGCCGTCGCTTACATGCAACCTGATGCTAGTGACAGCGGTTTTCGCTGCGCGCAACGGGGAGCAACAACACCGATCTGTGAAATTTGTGGTAGTGTGGAGATGTGAGAATGGGCGAGCTTTTCTTTGCAGCTGCTCGAAAGTAGCGAAGGCTGAGCTCCATGTAAGCGTTGCAAGCAGCATGATGGGCATACGTTGGACGTGACTTTATCCATGGGCCTACAGCGACGTCCGGCGTACCTTTAATCGGAATCGACTGGGAACGTCGGGCATATATGTTTAGACATTTCATAGTTTTTATTTTAACTGTTATATTCTGCACGTTACAGTAAAAGCAGGAACTGAATGAAAGTTTTTGTTACTGTTCTCTTTAAAACTGTTACCGATAACATGTAGGAAAACGCGCGTAAGCTAAGCGCTTTGGTGCTTATTTTAGGATTCCCTTGAATTGAAGGTAGCGTTTGCTGTAAGGTAGGTTTGTATTGGGGCAAAGTTAGCTTACAAAAAAAAATCAAAACGAAACGGTGGTGCTGTTGTTGGTTTTACGCTGAAACTTTCTTTCAAAACAAACACATTAGCAATGCTTCAGTAATAAAATAAAATCCATATTAAACAGGGACTCACTCAAGATGAAATGATTAAATAGGACAGCTGATGTGGTTACAAGGTCGATGTCGAAATTGGCACTTGCTCCAGAGAGGTCAGGCAGGGAACGATGCAGTTGAAAAAGCTTTGTGATTTGTTACTAACTTCAAAATAAGCCGCAGTAGAACTTCACACTTATTCCTAAAAAAATGAAAAGGCAGGCGGATTGAAAACGACTGAATTCTTTAAAGTTGAGAACTCGCCGAAATTTCATTAGTCTTCTTGCTCCTCCGCACATCCCGAACCATAACCCGAACTCCCCGGCACAGGCTTCATTTTGGCAGACATACGCGTTCGTGGCTCCCTCTGTGAACTAGCGCTAGAATCGAGGGTCGGCGCGCGCGAGATTCGTGCTCTGTGAAAAAGTCTGTCGAACCAAAACATGGTCGTGGCGCGGAAATACTTTGTAAAGCGAGTAATTTCGATAGCCGGGTATATTTTTTTCAAATATATAATTTCAGTATGAATCATCAACGCGTTTTTCGGTTAGCAGCGAGCCAGGGACGAATCTTTGCAATCATTGCTTGGATCTTGTGTCCCAAGGCTTGGAACGTTCTTCTGAAAAGCCAGGAATGGAATTAGGACAAGTCGCATATTCTATGTTCCTCATACCCCCCCCCACCCCCCCCCCCCCCCCCCCCCTTCTTCTTTAACTGTAGTGCAGGGTCCGTCTCTTTCCTATCAATCGTCCCCTGCTCAGCAGCCCGCAGGTGGACCTTAGCTGGTAAAACTGTCTGGTTTTCAAAGAAAACCATTCCCCTTTTCTTCCTCTACAAAACGGAAAAAAATTCGTTCTCGGCAACGGACGGAATGCCGTGTCTTAGGATTAACAATTCAGAGAAGGAGGTCATGCAAAAGAACCAGTTACTTGCTGGAAGGCAGCGCAAATAAACTAGGTCGCTGTACAACACTCGTGTCTGCTCGGGTTTCTGGTAGACCTCGTTGCACACCGAGTCAGGAACGAAGAGACCCACGGGTTTCGAATCCCCGGGAGCAAAGGTACGGATCGCCATGCGAAAGAAGAGCGGCACCGCGACTTCGCTAGGGAAAAGAAAGGGTCGGAGCCAGCATGCAAAATATCTGCGGTACGCATCCCCAACATCGCTCTCCGACTCCCTCGCAGCACCGGTGGCGTGGCCTGTCGTTGCAAGCTTAAAGGGATGCTTCTTCCCTTCCCAACCCATTCTCTTCCCGACGTATTCCTTTTCCTTTGTTTCTTTCATTTTACCTTAGCGCGTTGTGTATTTCTTATTATGTATTTTTTATTTAAGCGACATTTTTAAAATTTTTTTTCCCCGTACGTGCCTGCAGGGAGCGCCCCCGGCGCGCTGTTCTTGCTTGTTTGTCTGGTGTGCGTCGCGAGTCGGATTCTTCTCCTCCCTCGGCTCATTAGAGGAGGCTTTAATTAAAGGGGAGAAAGAGATTAACACCACGCGCTGCAGGGACAGCGGACGCGCGCGCTGGGCAGGGTCCCGGCGTGTTTTTTGTGTACGCGTCCCCAGGCTGGGTACAGGGAGGGAGGGAGCGACTGTCCCTATACTTCCCTTTTCTTGCTCCTCTGGGCGCGGCCTTTTTCTTGCCTCCCGAGGCGCATTCGCTGACTCAGCGGGCGCTTGTTTTACCGCGCATTTCATTCACACCCATTCGCCCGGCAAGCAACGAGCGGTATAACAATACCGCACCCTGAACTTCTCCTCGGGTAGTGGGGATGGAGGGTGCAATTGGGGAGGGAACGTGGGGATGGAGGGGGAGCATCGGGAGTGAGGCAAAAAACAGGAGGCAGATTAGCGGACAAACGAGTAATGGAGTTTTCTGTTTTATCGCACGGCGGGAGAGGTGAGTTTAAATGCGAATGTGGAATGCTTTTTTGTTGAGACTCGATTTGTTTGCCTCGGATTCTATATATCTGCGCCCTTCTTGGGAGCACGTCAGGTGTTCCTTAGGTGGGGTGGCCATGTCATACCAGAGTCTGTTCTGGGTGGCTCGTTGAAAGTCATCCCCGCTTGCAACCGCGCTCAGTGGGGACAACGGTTCTGACCTGAGCGAAAGCGCAGTCTTTATCTGGCGCCGAGCGAGGGGTGATGCCAGAAGGAACTGCTTGCAATCAACGGTGTACTAACGCAATCCTCTGAGATTCAATGGCTGTCATCTGGTGAGGTTTAACGTGGGTTAGACAAAGCCACTTTTCCAATGAAGGAGACAGGTAGAAAAAGAGAGGAAATGGCAAGAAAAAAGGGAGAGATCAAAATTCTCTTGCACAGAGGGACTTTGGATCAATGCTCGCGCACACTGCTTGCTAAAAGCTTAGGACTACTGGACAGTAGTAACACGGATGAGGGAAGAAAAGGTACACAAACACAGGCGCTATGTTTGCGTCCTTTTCGTTGTACTGCGCTGTAGTCCTAATTATGCACAACTAACTATCCAGCCATTACGTATTGGTAGTGGCTATTTGAACAGAACTCCGCTATGGCTGCAACACGTCTCGCTGCCCATCGAGATACTTTAAAACATCAGATCTCCGTAAGTCCAGACAAAGAAAAGTGTAGTACACTGCAAAATTTAAGGCATCGGTCCGCGCGTATTCCTAAAACTAGAACCGAACTTCTGCACTGAAATCTGTGTGAATGTTTCGAGGTTCTTTAACTTAATCTTTGCTCTGAACGCTTCACTAGAAAAAACCCTGCACGGCAAACTGGCTCACTAAGACGTCGCGTTGAATCTAGGGGAATCGTAAAAGCTTATAAATGTGTTGTGTGCACATGACCGATCTTATGAAAAGAACGTAAGATCAGTTTTCTTAGAGAGTCAGTTTTACAACTTGCCACTTTTGTCCAGATGAAAATCTCGCATTGCTGTTTGTGCGCAACCGTCTCGTCCAACTTTCTTCGTTAATTACACATTGGATTATCAAAAATGCGAAAAGATATTTTGACGAAGGTCACTGGGGGGGAGGCTAGAAAAAGTAAAAAGAGACAAACTTTTCTTTTAGACGTGTTCGGCTTGCCAATGAGCTGACTGTTCAACTTTTCCGTATTTGTTTTTTTTTTTCCCTCAGACAAAATTCAATGGCCCCGAGTGCCATGCCAGTCCACCCCTTCAAAAAGGTATGTCCACCTTTATTCCGTCCTGCAGTGGCCCGATGGGGTGCTCCAGAATATAGTTAATGGTGGCACATAGCCTTAGCTTTCACCTGCTGTGCTTATTTCTTGCGTTGCCCTGTTTACATCCTTTGGCCGCAGTTATTATTGTGCGCTATGCAGTCACTAGCGTGTAGACCTGCTTTTACCGATGCAGCGACAGCTTATCTCGCAAAAAAAAAAAAAGTATGCTATCTAACAAAGTGCGTCAGAAAGGCCCTAAAAAAAGTTTTCTAACAATTCAAAACTTATTGACAGGTGTATCAAAACAAAATTACACGCGCACACGCACAAAAAAAAAGTACCCTGGGGCACACAAGAGATTCCAGGGTACAAAAACGACATGCGGAACCCCTGATCTTGTAGTTAATAAAGCACCGCCAATGCATCTTTCAATTCAGTGTAACACAAGGAAGTAAGTGTGAAAAACAAATTATAATTTTACGGGACACTATAATACAAACATCTAATGAAATAATATTATCAATATTGTTACAATCGCCCTTGTGCTTGAGTTGGCTTCGCCCTTTAGCATGTCAGTCATTATGGCGGCACCCTTTACAGGGGATTGAAAGACTGCAGAAAATAGACTACCTGTTCTCGGTTTAAATGTGTGGAAAGTGCTGTGCGAAGCGATGGTAAACGCTGGAGAATAACTGTGATGTAACCATTAGCCCATTATTCGTCCAGCTAGTGCCTTTCTCTCTCTCCAGTGTGAGATCTGAGGCGAGGCTTCATTCGGGATGGTTGCAACTCGATCATCAGATTTCTTTAAACTTATGTGGAATCGTCAACGCGTTTCGTGAACTGCTTCATTACTTGGAAACTGGCAGCGGCAGTGCTTTCTGCACGGCTGCTAAGTAGCCTGGGCACTCGGCGCACTATAGCCTCTCGCCACGCACGCAGAGCCGCCCCCACCGTACCCTCGGAGCCTGCTGGCTCCCAAGCCGGGGAGCACCGCCGAGCCTCCGCATGGCTTCCACCGATGGACTGCCGCAGGTGAGACCGCTTGGTTCCTTCGCTTCCCTCAAAGAATAGGAAATTGAAAAGTGCGGGCAACTTCCCGCTCTGTCGGAATTATGCCGGAAGAAAGCAGTTGTAAGTAAGGGCATGTTTACACCGGCGAGTCACGGTGGTCGCCCAGTCTGCTCCTAGCGAACGTCAACGAGCTACAGCAGTTAGTTGTTTATACAGGAGGTCTTGACTTAGCACTAGTGAGTCGTAGAGGGATGTTGGCATTATTGGCGAACAAGCATCAGGTGCGAAACATGTAGTAATATGTAATGCCGCTCCTACGGTCATAGGACACGGCAGTAAACAGTAGTGGTAATTTAGGACCTTCATACCTATTCAAACCTGCATCGCGTTTCATCCTCGTGCCGTTAAACGTGCTCCGGAAAACAAGAATACAGTAAGACTAAGCAATACATCGGTGAGTGTCGGTTCCAAGTTGAGAACACATCTATATCACACCAAACCTGGCACACTATTTCGAAAATATTGATTTCAAAATATTCGATTTCATTATCATTAAAAGGAAAATTTTGTAAACATTGCCTTGTTTTGAAACACATCAGAGAGCACCCGTAGAATCCTTGGTAATAGGATCCGACGTCGTGTCGCGAAACACGTGACTGCCCTACACAAGTCAGCTTTTGACTCCGCTAATGCAGGAAAACGGCAAAAACTAGTCGCACGACCTTCACGACTCACTTGAGTGGATGTGCCTTAAGATAGGTGAGTTAGGCCCGAAACTATAAATCTTTAAAGCATTTAAATTTAAAGCATTTAAATTTAAAGCATTTAAATTTAAAGCAAGCATTTAAAGGAGCGTAATTACAGTCCAGCTCTAGATTAGACAAGTAAAAATTCTAAAGCCAGTGTACCGGCCCGCACTAAACGTTTGTCTCGTTCAGGCGGTAATTATTATCTAGTTGGCGGAAAATCTAAAAAATTTCCTATCTTTCTCACATCCATGCCAAGATTGCACATTAAAAAAAAAAAATCTTCGCCTCCTTTTAGGATTAATTATGCGATTTTTTTTCGGGTTCTCAAATATCCACAAACGTGCTTCATGGCCTTTTTCAAGGTCTCAGTTTTACTTCTTCTGGCACATTTCTGTCATAAGAAGTCGCTAAACTCAGCCCAGTTTGGACACGTTTAATCACTCATGCTTGTTAAGCAAGGAAACTAAAGTACATACTCACGGAAGCCATACTGGAGCTTCCCTAAAAGGCGGAGGCATCCATTTCAAAGAGAGTTTTCTTCGTTAGTTTCGCAAGCCTGGCTTGATATGTTTCCACGCAAGGTTTTTGCAGATTTCAGCACATTTTACGAAGCACAGATTTGTGTGCACTGCACCCTGCATAAGAGTATTTGATAGCTTCATAGATGCGGACGAAGAGCCTGAGGGGGTTATGCATCGATACAGAGTCGAAACATGACAGAGTTCTTCAACATATTCAAGTTCAAACTTCGTACTCGGGAATCCAGGCGGCGCAGACCTAGTCTTTCTGAGTAATACGGTCGCTTTTCCATCAGGCTTGAATCATAGCCACCGACTTTCTTTTCGTGGGCATGCATAATGCGAACATTTCGACAAGGCTTCAGTGAACTGTCGTTGCCGTCAGCTATCATCGCAACGGCCACCTGCTTGCGTAAGGTCGGTCAGACTGTGAGGACGATGTCGATACCGATCCGCTCCGGTTCGGCTATTATTCATCAAAGCAGTCCCGCTGATTGGCGCCTGGGGGTGCAATGAAGGCGACACAGAAAGCGCGGGGTCGCGGTTGGCAATTAGGCTGATGGCTCGAACCCATCGAGGGAGCGGATGTCAGTGCCACCCCATAGAAGTCGTGCACACAGGTTTCCTTTTATGGTAAAAAGAAAGATTGAATAGGCTAGCCAACCACAATGCTCACGTAGGGACCATCGTTATAAAAAAAAAAAAGGTACACCAACGAAGCCTGTCTTCTTGAATTTTTTGTTTTTGCTTTTAGGCTACCTTTGTTTTATAAATCTGAGATTTGTACGCGAGAAACGTGCTACTGAATGAGTTTGGCTGAAACGATTGAAGATTGCGCGGAGAAGACGAAGAAAAGTTGAGAAATTCCATTAGCTGTGAAGCCGGAAGAGTAGGGCCAACAGACTGGATGATGAAAGGGTGCTTTTAGAGATGCTCATGAGGTAACGCTGTCCTATCGGAGGGGGGGGGGGGGGGGGGGGGGGGGGGGAGACAGAGAGAGGTTATGTAGAGGAGGAGAGTAAGAGAAGGCATCAAAGGCGAAAACTTCTTCATTCAAGAATGGACGGGGGCTCTTCATTTGGCTACTTAGCTGTTTGCACGCTACCAAGTGCTTAAGGAGGAAATACGCTTGAGGGGAGAGCGCGAATCAAAAAGGCAAGAACAGAAACGGGTGTGTCAACGATGGGTTTGAAGCAAAGAAACAAAATCTTGTGCAACGGGACGCGAGCTCAATCGTGAATACTTAGAGACAGAAAACAAGAAAGCCTAAAGTGAGCTTAAACAATATGCAAGGAAATAAGACTCGTTGTCTGTGTGAGCATACGCCATTCTATAGCGAAACTACGAATGAGAAAGCATGTGAAATCAACTTTCGTTTGCATCACTCTTTACGCACATGGCCTTTTCAGCTGTAGAGTTGGCTTCACCTTACGTTAAACAGTCTAGTGGCGAAGCAAGCTTCAAAGTTTCTTTTGTAGTGTGTTGATAAGGGCCGAACTATATAATGCACAACCGTAACACGTGATGCAAAACTGCAAAACACGTAACTGAAAGTTGTGAAGAAACGGTGCAAACATTTCTCAACAGTCATTTACTCGGAGCCAATCCATAATTGCATGTGATGATAAGGGTGCTGATAATTCATCGATTTTCAAAAGAAGCATCCACATTTCTTGTGGTAGGAAACTCTCGAGGGAAACATTTTCCGTTCAGAGAAGCCAAATATCGTAATTTTATGACCACAGAGGCATACTTTACCTGTTTTCACATGCTTTCTATCTCTCAAAACAGGATCCAGTGAGTGATGGGTGCAAGACATTTATAGTTTTAGTTTTCCATCAAGCAAAGCGAGGGTAAACAGAAAAAGCTCATTGAGAGATTACGTCAAAGAAACTAAAACGTCACCTGACACGAAGGAGCAGTTGCGCCAAGACCAAGGAAACACATGTAAATACAATGCTTTTTTACACCGCCTGGTGTTTTATTAGCTAAATATCGCCAACCTTTGGTTAGACGGGGCTGGGATATCCATTTCTGTACGCTTAGTTAGACTACTCGACGAAACATAAAACTCACACAACGTGATCACTTCCGATAATGTTAGCAGTGTGTAAAAACGATATGTTATGTAAAACTCCGAGCTACGTGAAGCCCTGCAGAGGAAAGGTGACTTCGTATCTAGCTGCCAAAACAACTGCGGGGGAAAGGCGATGAATAATAAACTGGCTGTTTTTCTACATAATCGTTGTCAGCCTTTTAAGGTCTAATGCATAGGGGCACGAAATGCGTTGCATTGACTTGTGATTCCGTGCCCGGTATCACCATAAACACGATTCTAGTCAGTCGACCATGCACAGAGAGGGTTTTTTTTTTTTTTAGCCATCTTTCCTGTCGTTTCACCGTGATGCTCTCAACACACGCCTCTCGCCACAGCCTGTGACACACACAGGGTGGAAGCGCTGGCAAATCTCCATTGACCGTGGGGGGCAGCGCCCACCTTAGTGCCAGACAGCGCCGCCAGCGGCAGTATCGCCCCCTGCCACCGATAGCTCGTGGTCAGCGTGCTGCTTGCGCCGCCGCCGCGGTAGCCAGCGACAGAGGGAGTCCAGCTTGCTTTGACGCGTCGGGAGAGATCAGGCGGGCGCCTCCTCCGAGCCAGCGAAAAAGGCTCGCTCGCTACTCAAACCCGCGCCGGGCTTCTTCGCTGCGGCGGCGGCGGAACAGCGGCCCGCTTTTTTCCGTTTCCGCGCCGCCCTGCGTGTCGGGATCCCGCCGCCCGGGGGCGCCACGTCGAAGCTCGGCGAGCCTGCGCGCAGGGCGGCGCGCCGCCATGATGGACAAGCAGCCTTCCCCAAGTAAGTAGGCAAAGAGCGCCTATTTGAAAAAAGAAAGCCGCGGCAACATAAAGCGTCGGGCCGCCCTTCTCTCTTCCTCTTCTTTTTCCGCTCCGGGCCGAGCCGCGCGCGCCGCTGCATGCACTCGCGTCGTCTGCTGCTGCCGGGGGCGCCATTACCGACTCGCGTCGCGGCTCCGCTCCTGGTCGCTCGACCGCTGCCGTTGTCGTCCGTGGCGTCGTCCTGGGTTTGCGGGGTTCTGTGCGCGCGCCCGGCAGCCCTGGCTCGACTCGCGGGCATCGATCGGGTGAGACGCGTGACTTGGGGTTGCGCGGACACGACACCGTTGCCGGCTCTTCCCGTTGCTGTGGAGAGGCAAGAATTAGCGCGTCCGCGACTTCGAGAGAGAGAGAGCGTCGATGTCGGAGCTAGAGTAGATGGCCCGCAAGTATGATGGCTGGCTCCCTCTGAGGCTTGGGAGTGATGGCTCCCCAACGCGTCTACTAGCGAGACGGTCGTCCCTTAACGGTAGCGTTGAGGGAGGTGTGTCGCGTCGTAATGGGTGTGTCGAGAGGTTGCTTCTCCGCAATGCACGCTCATGGTGCGGCGAAGCTAGCGCACGGGATGCGGGCGACGAAAGGTTTGGGTGGAGTGTGTCAGTGGGTTTGAAAGGAAGAGGAGAAATATCACGGTGAGGGGGAATGACAGGGTGGAGACGCGTCGACTGAACGCTGAAGGAAATACTGGGTGGTTCGCACGTCGATATTTGGCGAGTGCAAGCAAAGCTGTGTTTTGAAGAAAGTTTGAAGGCTACGGTGGGAAATGCTAATTGATTGGCGCTCGCGGAAAGGATCAATGCTAGGCGTTTCGGAGCTCAGAGCTTTTTCGCTTCGGCGACGAAGGTAATCGCTCGGCTCATCCCAACGACATTTGCTGCGGGCGCTGGCTCTAAAGGTGTATATATATTTTTATTTTTATCCTTTTCTCCTCATTCCCCAGTAGGGTTCTCGAGTTGATCGTTTAATTTGTAATTTTTGCCACAAAGATTTTCTTGGCGCAGCAACTGATGATAAAAAGTTGGCTAGCCGTTGTAAGCTTCACGTACCGCTTTAGCGCCGCTTATAACATACTGAAACGTAAGCAAACCATCACGCCGATCCTTGGCTTTTTACACAAAACAAGCTCGAAAAATAGGTGACTATCAAGCGAGTTTAATTAGAGGCACTGGCAGGTTTTCTATCTCATACTGCTGTTAGCATTAATGAAGTTGGCAGCTTGAAATTGTTCCGGCTGTCCTGTATCCTACCAGAGCATTGCTGCACTTGTGGTTGTTTCAGCATGGTATTAGGACGGACGGCAGCATGACTTCTAAATCTTGCTTATGGGTCCCCATGACTATACAGACACCTACACACGTGACACGAGAGACTATGGAGCAAATGAAAAGAAATAAGCAAAAAATTGGTACCAACGAAAGGGTTTCTTCTCGGGTACTAACACTTAAGGCAGCAGTCAAAACCCTTCATCCGCGAAGAAAATGAAGGCCATCATGAACATTGTAGAGCTAATTATAGAGCCAGAAGGCGTAATTGTCAGACGCGTATTTTTTTCTTCGTTAAATTTGGAGCGACGCGAAATCGCAAAAGTTGTGATGTAGTGTACTGCACTGCGCCGCTACAACGACTAGTAAATGCTTTTTCAGTACCAGTGACACGTGAGTTGAATGTTCTGCTGCGGTTACGTGAAGTGATCTTAACTCTCATTTAAAGCAGGTCGCCAAGCTACTTCGTGTTTCCGCGAAGTCAGCGCACGCGTTGACTTGATTTTCCTGGCAAGAGCGAAGATTTCCATGCAACGTATCACAATCCTCTGCAACAATTATACAGCGGACTGCGTTCGTTTGGTTGTAAAAAAAATCACTTAAATCCAGAACTGAAAGAAAAGCAGTTATTTTATGTTACTATATATATGCCATTTCTAGTAGGGACTGCGCACTCTCGTGACTTATATCGGTTTTCTGTCAAAATTCTGAAATGTTCAGTTTAGTTAACTGTGTTCATGACAGTAAGTAAGATAACAATGAGTGTCCGAAAGGCGACGCTGCAGGTTTGTACAGTGCGAAAGTAGACAACTTGGCTTTGTTCGACCTCCTGCTCATTTTGATTAAGCCGCCGCGGTGGCTCAGTGGTTATGGTGCTCGGCTGCTGACCCGAAAGACGCGGGTTCGATCCCGGCCGCGGCTGTTGAAATTCTTTGGAGGAGAAATTCTAGAGGCCCGTGTGCTGTGCGATGTCAGTGCACGTTAAAGAACACCAGGTGGTCGAAATTTCCGGATCCCTCCACTACGGCGTCTCTCATAGCCTTAGTCGCTTTGGGGCGTTAAACCCCATAAACCAAACCAAACCAAACCAACCAAATGACTTTTCGAACGTAAAACGATGGTAACTTATGAAACAGATTTATACTTCATGGATCATTTGAAACCACATAAGGAGTAACGAAACTGTTACAATAAGCTACTTATAGTCTGAAGAGAATTTCATTCGGCTCACCCCTGCGTGCCTGCTACGACTCAGTGAGCGATATTTGTTGCCAAAAACTCGCACTAAATACGGCGAGCATACTCGTCCGAAGTACCGAAAATCCTCAGTGAACTCCCTGAAATCTTTTCTTTGAAGACGATCAGAGAAAACATTTATGCTCGAAGGGCCACTTCCATTACGGCAATAAGCGAAAAAAAAAAAAGAGCCAGTACAACACCTCTCCGATGAATTGCGGTGGACCGAATGCCCAGAACCTCAGTGATCGGGAAGTTTAGACGTGTCGTCGCAAAACTTCTTTCTGAAATGTCTTCGTTACATAACTCATTCTTCAATCTTGCATGACTACACTGCGTTTAACATGAACCAAAATGTTTTGCCAATATGCAATGCGAACATATGGTAAGGAAAGTAAAATGAAGACGGCAATGTTGAAAGGCAGAAAGAGAGGAATGAAAGCTACTTAGACTATAATACAAACTTGCACTAGCTAATGGTCTTTTAGTTAAGGCAACAAGTATATTCTTATGTAGAAAGGCGTAGCCGGGGCCATTGCATAGCCAGATGGGCAGATGAGATTAGTAGGTTTTCGGTGATAGGTTGGCCGCACCTAGCGCAGGAAGCTTAATTTGATATCGGAAGAGGTCATCGCCCTGTAGAGGATGTTACCAGCGAGGATGATGATGATATGGCCAACACCACTATAGGAGGATTCAGCTTGAAAAACAACCGTTGTTAACATTGGGCCATGGTCCACAGCGTCCTGCTTTACTCTGCTGACCAATAATCACAACAGTAAAGAAAGTCAGCTTTTAACGTTTGGCTGTGTGAAACAAGCCACAGGCATCAAAATTCTGGAGCTTATAATTTTTTTCGTACATAGCTTCTTTTTTAGATAAAAAGAAAGACTACCAATGTACTACTTTTTTTACCGTGGAGGAATTCAATGTGGCTGTCTTTAAAGTGGGTGGAGCTTCTCTGCAGAGTTAAGTTCTATTCGTCTATAGAGCATCATTGGATGTAGTGCGTCACAATCAAGAGGGGATGCTCAGCGAAGTCTTACCACATTTCCCCTGAACGAATTGAGCGGCGTCGTCTCATAGGGCTTTGCATAATTTAGGTAGTTCTCTACGACTCCTCATGGTTAGGCATGCCTCTGCCCGTGTAAGAAATAACGTGATGAGTCCCGGACATTAAACATCCAGTTTAAATGTGAAGTGAATACAATATAACGCGTTCACCAAAGGCAAATGAAAGAGAAATTGTGTTATTCTGTTTCGGCTTGGGCTCCAACATATGTTAAAGATTACGCTTTCGCTATTCTGAAAAGCAAATAATCAGTTAGGGAGCAATTACTTATTAACGGGGCCATACAGCTACAGAGAAAAGCTAAACATATTTTTCAGAAGCTTCGCAGTTAAATTTTTTTTACCAGGAATCGAACCCGGGACCATCGCCTAACCGGCGCAGTCGCTCTACCAAATAAGGCATAGCCAGGATGGCGAAAAGATAGATGGTATGGTGAGGCCAAGCTGATGAGCAGTTCGAAGCAGGAACGGTATTAGCGCCAAGCACTTAGGGCAAATCGCCAATGCAGAGGAGTTTAAAATTAGGGAGTAATTACTCATTACTAGCCACTGATTTAAAATGACCCCAATTAGTCATTACTCCCGATTCGTAAACTACTAAACTTTGGGGGTTTCCCTTAAAGGGACCAGGATGTATTAATTTCTGAGGTTAAGTAAAGCAGATGAGTGATAGTAATATGATCACACGACGCCCCGTCACAAGAATTTTCCACCTAGGTTCATGACACTCCTAAAAATGACACTCCTCCTCGGCCCCTCAACTCATACACGCCTAGGCACCAGACAGAAATAAAGAAAACAAAACACGTTTGGTTTGCTTTGGTTTATGGGGTTTAACGTCCCAAAGCGACTAAGGCTATGAGAGACGCCGTAGTGGAGGGCTCCGGAAATTTCGAACACCTGGGGTTTTTTTAACGTGCACTGACATCGCACAGTACGCGGGCCTCTAGAATTTCTTCTCCAAAGAAGTTCAAAACAAAACAGTAATGAAAACGTCATGGTTGACGCGCTTGGTTTACCCACTTTAGAGCACCCTCCACACACGAATACACCTACATGGGTGTAAAAAGAGAGTATAAGCCATCCTCTAGCGCACTTCCTTTTATATAAGGGAGTGCACTAGAGGACAGTTTACTCCCTATTTACTCCCTTCAGTTTAGAGTGCACCCGCGTTTTCCCTAGCGTGGGTTTTCGCCTTCGTGATCTTCCCGCACATACGTACTTGGCTCATCGCTGATCTCGTCCTTCTCGTCTTTCGTCGGCAATGAGAGACCCGAAGCAAAGCGTATTCATCTCGAGCGGACGCAAAAGACACGTCGGTTGAATCCGGAACCGCTGACGGAAAGATGCGGCAGCGGCAAATCGGAACCACGTGTGTGAAGGCATTGACCTTGCTCACGCACGCCCCAGTGGTTCGCGCAGCAACACGTGCGTACGACTTTCGCGGCTACTGGAAGAATACCCGTGACGTCATGGCTGCAGCGAATGGCAGCGTCGGGTGGTCTGTCGCGTCTGGTGACCGTAACGTCCGCTAGCCTCCACGCCGCGTAAAGACCAGCGCGGGGACAAGAAGTAAAATAAAACAAAACCTGTTGCGTTTGCCGTAGGAAATCACAAGAAACGATGTCTCTGGCAAGGCATGTTCACTTCCTGGGAGATTAACTCGGGTTTTAGCCCTAAAGTGCGGCAGTAGAGTGCGAAGCATACTTACGAACAAAGTGCTGCATCAAGTAAAACGAATTACACCAATCTTAGACGCACGCATTAAGGTTCAGCCACATTTGGATTGAAAAATGTGCTTTCACTGAGCGTTATATCTGGCACACACACACGCACAGTACACATACCTTCATAAACATAATTCCATCAGACATTCATTCGCTAGTAAGGCGAGGAATCTTCATAGTTTTTACATGCAATGAAATGTATCGTACATGCACGTGCGCGTCAGAGCGATGCAAGTTACAAGCCTTACACGTACAATGTTTTTTATGAAATTATGCTCAGCAGCAGGGAGTATCCATGAAAATAATAAAAAGAAGCGTCAGCGCATTTTTTTAGGAGCATTTACTTCGATTCGAATTGTGGCGAGTTTTGTGGCGAGCTTTCAGGCCGCCCATTTCTCCGATTTCTTCCAAACAGCTAACAAGCTCGGCTCACATCTCTGCTCGTACTTGCATATATGTGCAAGTAAGGTTGCATATGAAGTTAACTTTCTTCAGATTTAATCAGCGTGTGATGTAATTGACGAAACTGGCGGCCGACTCATGAGAAAGACCTCCGTGTACCTGCAAATTTTCTGGCGCAGTCGACAGGATACAGCTTTAGAATGTGCCCTACGCATTTCAAAGAACCGTAAGCTTGATGACAGAAAAAAAGTTGTTTCACTTCGACTCGTCGATGCCAGCCATAGGTAGCGAAGCATCTCCTGAACAGCAGAGCCAGTCTACAAGCCTAATCTGCTGGGCCAAGTCTTGCTTTATTTTAATCCAGTCACAGCGCCTGCTTCCCAATAAAAACTCTTTGGACGCCTCTGCTCGTATATATGCGTAGTAATGTGGCGCCACTAATAGAGAGTTGGCTTGCATCACAACGCGAGCTGCTGGCACTGCTGGTGAATGCAGCATTATAAAGCACCGCTTACGAAGTACAAGAGAACGCAAAAATTTGTTCCTCCATTTCCCGTGGCATGTCTCTGGTGGTGGTGAGCTCTTTCCTCCTTTACAATTGCACATGCTGAGGAGGCGCGGCTCACAAATGGGAGATAGTAAGATAGGATAATAGGAGAGGCGTTTATCTGCGAAAGTCAGCTCATCTGGTTCGGAGTGATATCGAGGAGGCATCGGCTTCTGGGGAGCAAACGCTATGCGACTGGTGCTATGTGTAATGAACTTCTAGCACAGCGGGATAACGTTAACTCGAGTCTGTTGGTACGTGTACATTAAATGAAGTTACGAACTGCGCACAGACAGGACACAGCCAGAACAAGCCCTCGTCCTTTCTTGCTATATTCGGTCCGGATTTATTTTCTCTTCGTTTAGACAGCACTAACTGGTTTTTAATCTGCACGTTTCCTTCACGTTCTGCGATTTTCTTTTCCTTCGAGAACGTTCTTGAGAAACTTAGGGTCTTCACGTTGTCCACCGAAATGCTGTTACTCTGAATGAAATGGACGGCGGGGATTCAGAGGCCTCGACAGCACTGCTCCTAATGTCTCTAAACTTAGGCTATGCCGCTCACAGTGAACATCACAGGCGTCATGTCGAAACGAACACTTCGGAAGATAGCGCACTGTGGACAAGCAGTTGTTGGTGTACGTTGTCGGTACACTAAAGAAAATGGGAAGATGTGTCTTGACCGGAGGCACTACCATTTGTGACACTTTTTTTTTATTGGGTGGGCGGCCATGCAGATTTCAAAGCATGCAGCCAGATACAAACGGGAGGACGTGCTTGAGAGACGTGCGCCAAGAAAGACAGCAATGCCCGACAATATACACGATCGTGGACGCCATCACCTAACGGTCGAAAAGACAGCGAGCTTTACATTCGGAAGCGTCACCTTTCCCTTCACCAGGAAAGCTGCGGAAAATCGTTCGCTTCAACTTCATTTTCATATCTAGCAGGCCCTTTTGTGTCCCTATAATCTTCTGTCTACGCTAAGAAGCCTTCCACCATATTCCTCTGTTCTGAGGCCATTGGCGCAACGACAGCAGGAAGGGGACCGTCAAGGGACACACGGAAGTTTCTGTAGCCGGCCTCATACGCCGGTATGCGGTGAAGGTGGTGGCTAGCAGTACCGTTACCGCCCACTTCGTTTTGGTTTTGGGGCGTCGCAGCAAGGGGCTGTACCCTGCGAGTGGTGCTCCCCCACCCGGTTGTGCCTAGATTACACACGCCATGTGCAGACACGCGCCACGTGCCAGCACTGCCTCATCGCTGCCGGGATGCGTCGTCGGTGCCATGGACTTGGGGTTCTCGCCAAGCGTCCCGAGGGGCGGCCGCGGACGCTACCATCGCTCGAGCAGCAGCAGCAGCGACATAGCTTCGCTGTGCCTGCCTCCCCTTGTTGAGGAAGCAGCAGCAGCAGCGATGACGCCTCGAGCGGAAAGAGGGGAGCGCGGGCAGGCATCGATCGCGTGGCAAGCAAGAGTACAGCGTGCTTGTTTTTGAGAGGCGCGCTTTCGCGAAAGGGTGACTCCCGCTCGTCGGGGAACCCCTTCGATTGGGGGAGAGGAGGGACGCATGCAAATGGAGCCCCCAGCAAAACACGCACAAGGCGCAAACAACGCCCTCGCAAGCAAGCTCGCGCGCAAGCGCACACAAAGGGGAAGCAAAATGAGGGTTGCGTCATCCGCGCGGAGGGCGGCGGCGTTCCCTTAGAACCTGCAGAGCGACGAGCAGAAGCATCGGCGTCAGCGGCCGCGGCGAGATTCGCGGCGACGACGTCGCGCGCTGTTTGACCACCGGTCGGCGGCCGCACTGGCCACGTGCGGCTTCGTGGAGTCGCCGGCATGCCTGGGCACGCCCCAGGCTGCTCCGGGATCGGCGTGCGCGACGCCCGTCATCTCGCTGCAGAAGCTCAAGTCGTTCCTGTCGCACCACAAGGGCTGGCCGCCGCAGGCGCAGAGCGGTGCCGATCCGCCGCAACGAGCTCATGGTGAGCCGCATAGGTAGCGCGAGGCTCGTGCTGCATTCCACCTTGCATCCTGGTTCGTCACCCTTTCCACCACCGTGGTAACTATTCCGGTTGAGCTTGCTCCAGAAGCTGCTGCGCGTTCGGCAACGCTTGTCGTTGCTCCCAGAAGCAGCAATTGTCGGTGCTGATGTCCAACCAACGCTAGCGTCCTCGTCGGACCATGCAGTCAGCCGTGCTTAAAGGGACATTCAAGGGCAGGGTCCTTTCAGGTGGCTGCATTCAGGTGATGGCAAGTTCGACTTGATGACCGCACTGTAACCACAAGCTGCCTTGAAGACATCTTTCGGTAACGCTGTTTGCGATGTTTGGAGTATATGGGATCGTATAGAGGATGTTGTCTTACAGCGGACAAGAACATAGCGAAGAATATTAGCCACGGTCGAGGCATCAGTTACTGGGTTTCTACGGCATTATAGTCCCGCATTGCACGGTTTCACACTCTGACTACGCGAGTACCAGGTCATCTAGACGTGCAGCCGCGGCTACATTTCGTTTCACTTTGTGAGGACGAAGCCTTGAGTGCGTACATTTCTTGCCTGTCCTTAGTTTGGTTGAGTGTTCAGTAGCTTACGAAATTAGCCCCAGCGAACCTGCCCGATGCTAGGGCGTCTGCACCGCAGCTACCCCGCGCTTCCAGTCTCACCTCAGCGATGGCCACCGTGCATGCCTGAAATCTGGTCGCGTTCCGGCGTAGCCGCAACATGAGCGCTACACAGTTCTACGTCTGGCCATTTCTTCACAACGAAGAGAAATGTGAAGAAATGCTTTCTGTAAGGGTGTACTTCCAGGTAAGCCAAGAAGCTTTGCAGGGCCTTCTACTGCAGAACGCAATGCCACTGACCTGCGTGCTCAGTTCTAAATTGCGGCAGCATGATCTGTCCGGTCACTGGCTAACCTATTTATTTTATGCTGGGTTTAACGTCCCAAAGTGACTCTCGCAATGAGTGACGCCGTAGTGAAGGTCGAAATTTCCGGAGATCTTCGTTACGGCGTCCCTCATAGCTTGAGTCACTTGGGGACGTTAAACCCCCATAAAATAAATATGTTGGCCAGTGACTGGAGAGTGCATGTCCCGCAGTTTAGAACTGAGGGCCGAAGCCTATAGGTCGCGCATCTGTGGCACTGCATTCTGCAGTGGAGCCTTGCGATCCACTGGGTGTGTCACTGCCTCCGAATCTCTTTTGTGTCTGCGGCCAGGAACTACAGCTTGTAATTTGTACAGTATAGCGGTTGCTCTGACTACTGCTTGCCCTTGCCCCATTTCCTCTCGCAGGCCCGAGCTTGGAGGAAGGCGACCTGCTGCCCATGTACGGCGGCGGCCGGGCCTCGAACAGCGGCTCCTCGTCGTCGCCCGGCACGCCCAGTCCGATGCTGGCCGCGCCGCAGCCGCTCAAGGCGGCCAACGGCGCAGCCGCCGCCACGGCGCCGCATGGCCACCCTCCGCAGCAGAGGAAGTACCAGTGCAAGACGTGCCCGCAGGTCAGTGTCTCTGCCCCCTTCTTCCTCTTGTCTCTGTGGCCCGCGCGGCACCCGCTCTCAATAGCCTTTGACCTGCGATGTGGGACTCGTTAGAACAAAGCAATCGCTCTAAGGTGCTCCATCTACATCCTTTCTCGGGCCTTCCTGTGCCTCCGCAGGTCCACGGGAAGTTGTCTTACGAACCTATTGTGGCGTATGTGTAGCTTGCTCGGTATACTTTGTTATTCTGCCCATATCGCGTTTGTTGCCGTGATCTGGTGCTTGTGGAAAAGGTTGGCTATTTCATATTTCAGCAGATATACTTCCCATTGTGTCTCTAGGGGTTTAGGAGGACTTTCTCTTCGCTTGTAGGTGGTACATTACATAATACACAAGAGGCCCGTTTGTTGAGTGTTTACGTTTGCGCTTCCTTTGTCCATCGGGAGGGGGGGGGGGGGGGGGGTTCGTTGCGCATGTATGCATTTATTATCGGCGTCATCTACCTGTCGAGCTGCGTGTAAAACCGTGCATTCGCATATGTGGAAAATAGTCGACGGTCCTCACGAAGCTTTACGGTCTCAGGACAGATTCGGAGGGAAAAAAATATCTGATGAATTTGCGCACATTTGCTCAACCGTTCGAGGACAACGGCGAGGAACTGAGGTTGTGCTGAGAGAATTCTGTCTCCCTTTCCTTTAGCTACAACCAAGGTATTCTCGCTGCCATGCCATAAGGCTAGTAACGTTGTTCGAACGACATTTTGATGCGAAATGCCGACCTTTCTGGGAGGAAGCTGTTTGCATTATTTCGCAATTTCATGAGACGCTTACGGTTTGCAAAGGCACAGCAGCGACGCTCTTTGACAGTAGAGGTAGGTTAGGGGAGTGTTGAAACTGGTAGTATTTTGATTCTGCAGAACGCTGACGTAAAGGACGTTTTATGTTACGTGCCCTCGCGAGAAAAGAAAGACTAGTATGCCTAAATATGAGCATGCGAGGCGTCAGGGGCGAGATGGGTTCCCGTGAGCAGGCGTAGAGGAGTTCAAGGTAAAAGACAAGACCAAGATGGTATGTTTGCTTAGTTTTCTGACTCATGGTCACTGAACTTGAAATCATTTTTGGACCATCAAGGTGAGTAGGCTTAAGGGGAACTTTATTAACCTTGAGTATTTATACACGACACTAAAAGTAATGCTGAGAGTATGGTAAACCACAAGGTGTGCAGATTCGTCCATGCGCTTTATTTGCAAGATAGTTTCACTGCGACAGGATTCGAGCGTTGGGAAATTTTATTCTTACCACCCAACACCTTCATCTCTGGAAGTTTTAATCTGTCCCCTGGTGCTTTTCTGTGGCGGCTAGTACGGGATGAAATCGGATGCCTTCTCTTAGGAGAAACTTCGCGAACATTCGAAATTAATAGACATGTAAAAATTTATAGCGAACCGTGGGCAAAATAGGAACCAACAGAGTCTAACGTTAAAGTACTATGGATCGAGTATTTCGGCTTGCCTAGCTGTGTACAATGTTAAAAAAATTTTTACTTTATCGAAGTGGTCTCTGCTTGTTATGCTAAACGCCTGGGCGGAACTCACAAAATCTAATACATTTCAAATGTGTTTTTGTTGCGGCTACAGTGCAGTGGAACATATTCCACGTCTTTCTGATGTTAGAGTCAGTTGGTTCGCATGCCCGTACAGTTGGTTTCGTGCGAATTAACACAGCTGCATTTATAGCTCATGCATTGGGATTACGACGCCTAGTGAAAGAGATTGAATCAACCGGCCGGAATTTCTGCATAACGCAATTGTAAATTACACGCGACAAAAATCTTAAATTGTACTGTACGTTTGAGTTTTTTACGTCAGTTAAGAAAGTTCTACAAAATTGATAGTAATACAATACTAGTACCGCTTTTGCAGAGCTTTAATTTACATAAACTTAAACATGAGGCAGAGTTTAAGTTTGAACTTGGTCCAATTTAAGCTTCCTATAAACGGTGAATAGTTGATGTCAGTTTCTTTTGTGTGGCTCTAAACGTGCACGAACGAAGTCTCCGATCGGTATATTCAACTGTTTTCGGCAGTTTTTTTTTTTTGCGCAAATCACGAGTCTGCATTGTTATCGTTGCGTTTTTATTAATTTTTGCTAGGAATACTTCCGTTTTACGTCCCATTTAAAGTCACGTTGAGGACAACGGCATCAAAGCTTTGTTCTTTGTTAAATTCTGTTTTGTGGCTCTTTCTGGCTCTGTTGATGCTTGCCTGTTAGCAAATGACGCATTTATTGGTGAAGAAATCGCATGTAGAAATTTTCCCGCCACTCGATTCAAATTTGTGATGTCATGACAAAAAAAAAAGCGTTCCGCGATTACCATTAACAAGTGAATTGCGGTGGTCGGCTATTCTCAGGAATTCGCGCCCAAGAAACAGTTCTGACCACATTGGTCCTGACGCACCGCAGTTGCTTCCGAAATCGGCCGATGGTGGCGACACCTGTGTCCGTGCAGCCTAGCGTGAGCGGAAGTAGGGGGAAAGGAGCGGGACCAAATGCCCCCTCACGGTGGCCGTGGTCACATGACCATCTCATGTATATAGACGATGCCTCGCACCTCGCGCTGACCTTCCTGAAACAAACGCAATCGTCGCGCATTCATGTGCGCCAGGGAGGAACAACTAGCTCTCGTCATCCGCATGACCACGGGCGTAATAGCCGTAATTTATCTTTTGAAGCGAAAAGCTTCACTAGGCTAGTCAACACCGGGTCTGGCGTGCGCCGTGATCAATTTCAGCCACAGCTGCACATGCGCGAGTTCGCCGCGTGACGTCACTGGAGAGGCGCAGGTGGTCGGCGGAGCCGCCGTCGAGCGCGGCTCCGCCGGTCGACCTTAGCCGTCGTTCGCACGCTCTGCGCGTGTTTGCCGAGTGTGCATCTGCGCGCACTCGGCTTCCTCGTATGACGCTACTTGCAGCCGCGTGTTTACCACAGTTACTACGCATGCGGAAGGAGGGCTATATAACGCGCTTGCCTATACACCGTTATCGTGGTGCTCCCAGTGCATTGTGCGCGAACTGCGACAGCCGTGACGTCAAACAAAGCATAACTGCAGCTTTTCGCTTGTATATCCAGGCTTAACCAGAGCTAAGCCACTGCCAGTTTTTTAACTTATGAAAGCTCGTTTTTTGAGAAAGTAACGTCTTTGGGATGAGAACGTGGTATTCTCTCGATACAGGCCAAGTTCAATCTGTCCTCAGAGACTATGTGAATAGGAAAATGTCAGGAAGCCGCGGGAATGATATGGAAGACAGTTACTTAAATTGTGTGACAGCTAAAATCTAATTGCCGATGGGAAGGGTCCTTCATGTTTGTTCCTAAATTCTAAATCGCAAAATTTCCAAGTTTGGAAGGTTCTTTTTTACAAAAGCTTTTAATCTTGGTAATGGCAACAGATCTCAGGTTGCCACACCCATTAATCAGACATTTGAAATTCGATTTTTTACTATGCCGTGATCTTAGAAATCAAGCTTTTTTTTTTTGCGTTCTTGTGACCCGCGTTAACAATTATCCGCATACTGCAGTTAAGAATGTGAATTTTGTTTGCTGCAAGCGCTGAATAAGATATGGTTTGCGAAGCTTTTATGTTTTGGTACGGAGCTTGAAAACTGATATGGCTGTTGCTAAAAAACAAGCCAAATGTGTTGTATAAAAAGCAAGCTGCAAACATGCAGTTCGCAAAATTTCTATTTGCAGAAAGCACCTGCTAAATCAATATTTCTGCTTCCACTAGTCCCTTCATTATAAGTTTTCTTTCCGGGATGAGAAAAATTAATCGCATTTCGTGCAGTGGTTTGTTTAACAAAATCTTCCCCACGTTTCCAATATAATTGAATATAGAAACCGGAGTTAGAGCTTCGAGCTAACGGAGAACGCCTGTTGAGGGTTCAGCGTCAGGCGTTGTTGCCTAGGTTACATCTGTAGCTATACTTATGTTGCTTCCGAGGCGATTTCAATATTTAAAGCAGATTTCAAGGTGAAATAATTGTATAACTCTTAACTCTTTCTGGCTAACTTTCACCTTTAGGTTTTTACTTCTGCTTTTTGAACTTGTCTTGTGCCTGGTGTTTACAGCGGTGCAACCTCCACTGCCCATAATAAAGTTACTTTTAAATAGCTTGTTCTATTTGAAACAATTTATCGTATACACTTTTTGTCGCGTTGTATTTGCGCCTAAAATAAAGGCTTCGTACTAACCAGCACCAGATGAGCGCCGAATCAGCGCTTGTTTGTGACACAGTATCTTTCATTTTAGAAACTCTTGGGAGTTAATTTATGTTGGAGTTATCCAACAGTCTATCCAAGGAGCTATTAGTGATGAGCGGCGACAGAATGAAAGTGATTATTCCTTGATTGAACTGCATGTAATTGTGAATACAGATAAATATGCAGGGGTTTCCTGCACCGTTAGGTAGTGCTTCTCATCAAAGACGTAACTTGACGCAAGAAAATTGTTTCGAGCGGCAGTCATTTATTTGAAATTTAACCTTATCTTGAATAAAATAACAATTTCGACGAAGGTGTTTTAATATCTAGCAGAAATATTAAGACTGAGTACACAAATCGTTATTTCGAGAGATGTTCGAAATATAAAATGTCAGCCCCTGCGTTTTTTTAAGGTATGCTTGACTTCAGAAACAAAACTATAGGGCCGTCAGTAAGCGGTTTTCCTTCCTATCGACGCCTGCTAGTTTGTCTCCACCACTTAACGCGGGAAGTACTGGCGACATTCATAGTTTGGCAACACGTAGGGATAGGAGCCTTTATGAAGTTGCCAGCAAGAACTGACACCCGGAACAATTTTTTACCGTGGGTAGTGCAGGGTTTTGTGTGAAAAAACCGCCAACTACAATGTTCGCGTTGCATTCCGCGTCATTTTGTGCTTAAAAACAAAAAAAAAAGAATGACAAAAGGAGCAGAATAATTTCTTTCGGAAAGAGGAGGAGAAGAGGATCCGGTGTTTCATTTAACGAAAGAAACCTGCTTTCAATTAAGGAGCAGCAAAAACAAAAAGTTCAGTACAAAACGAAGGCCCACTTAAAAATCAACAAGAATACTTCGCAGAAAACTTAGTGTAGCTTCTCGTGAGGCGACAAAAATGTAAGTGGTTTCAATCCACTGCCGTAAAGAGCGAGGTCTGAACGAACGCACGCTCCGTATCACTTCTGTCGTCTGCTAGCCCGCCCGCGTCGTCTGCTACGGCGCGCGGCCGAGCGGTTCGAGAGTTGTATAGATGTACTCTCGTTACCGGCGCCGTTGGGGGCGCTGGCGAATTTTTTTTCAAACCAGCCCTCTTTGTTCCGGCGGAGGAAGGAGGGCGGTGGACGAGTCGGAAAAAAAAATGGCCTTCGTCGAGCGATCGCGAGAAGAAATTTTCGTTTGTCACCACCGACCGCGCGTCCGCCGCGAGTACGTTATGAAAATTACACTGTGAACGGCAGCTGCGAGCTGGAAGCGACGTGTGGCGATGCGAAGGTTGACGAGGGAGTTTGTACGCTCGTCCCTGCTGCGGACTCAGCCGGCCTGAAGGTGAGCCAGCACCACGGCCGCCATTTTAGTTGTTGTGGCGGGCGAGGAGAAAGGGGTGAGGGTAGCGTGTCGGAAAGAAGAGGGAAAGCGGTTCACTGCTCTTCGCGCGCGCTCGAATGCAGCGCAAAACGGTCGCTGAGTCCCCCACCCCTCTTTCTGCTAAGGGCTCTCCGGCTGGCCGCTGGCGTCACTAGCTGCTGCTGCTGCCTTCAGCGTGCGGTGGTTTCTCTGCGCTCCGCTACGCTGGGCTGGGGTGGTGTTAGCGCTGTTAGCGCGATTTGTTCGGACTTCTTCATTGCGTCGGCTTAGCGTTCTCTTACGCCAGACCCTTGCGCGAGCTGTTGCTCCGCAGATGGCGTCTTCGACGTTCACGTTGCAACTGGGGTGGCCGCTGTCCATGTGGATATCCCGACTCCGTGCTTTTTTATTTTGAGTCGGCCCGTGGTTCGCCGCCGAGTTGGAGCGGCGCTCGCAGTTATGCAACTAGACAGGTGCTCTGATGCGGGGCTCTGACTGGCGCTGTGCCTGCGTTTTGGGTGCGAACTTTGTGTCTTTTGCATCCTTCGATGCCACAATGATGCGGTTTGATGTGAACCAAGATTACAAGACTTACGCAATTTCTTTGTGTTACCGGAGGTTACCTGTCCTCGACGCACATGCAGTGCAAGCATGCGTTGGATGCAAATATTAACTCACTATTGCGGATATGTAGGGCTTTCCGCTTTGAAAACAAACCAACGTCATTCGTAGGTGCAAAATTCAAAGTGGAGGCTAAACGCGGGCGTAAACACAAGCAGGTAATGGCTAATTTCGGTTTGATGCAGGCATTTACAGTGAATCATACATCATTCCATCATTCGAAACGTAATAAAGAAAACATACTAGGCATTATTTGCTTCTTGAGTGTACGATGTCGAATTCGAAGGTGGCGGGGGGGGGGGGGGGGGGGGTGCAAATGCCCATCAAGGACTGGCGAGTTTGATTGGTGGCAGCCAGTGCTGCTCTTGAGTTTAGCAGCTTTTAGCCTCTAGGACATCGCAGTAAACCCGCTGAAGGTTTTCCCCTAGCTTGAAACTACTGCATGCAGCTTCAAAAATTACACTGCCAAGTATTTCCAAATAAAAAGATGACACCTGTGAACTGTTGTTCACTCATGAACACCCATTTCGCACTCAATGCCCATAGAGAGAGTTGAATGCTTATGGTTGAGCGGAGCCAATTTTGCTATCGATGCTGTAAAAGTGCGCTGAATATGAGATGTGTGCTAGAGCACAGTTGTGAGGGGAAAGTTTTTATAATTATGTTGGGAAATCAATGCATAGATGTTGCAGCAGTTTCACAATATCACAGAAGGGTCTTTTATTTATTGAATCTTGAATACTTTGGCATTAGATGTGATCCCCACGCCCTCATTTTTTCCATGCAGGCTGGCGGGGTGCTCTAGTACGTAAAGAGGCAACTTGCTGCTATGATTTAGTGCTATGATTGGACCTATATATATATATAACTTATTGTTGTGACATAGGATGTCTTGATTAATGCAGAGGAAAAGACCCATAAGAAGGTTCACATCAAGCTGTCTTCTTAGTAAAACTCTTCTCTAGCAGTCAATTTATTGTTAAAGGCTTATATCATTCAAAGTTAGCCCGTATTTCTAAAGGCCTGCTGGATAAAATATTTCATTTTTTAACTGTGCTTTTGACATGGCATTACATAGTTTTACTACTGCTTTGTAAGAGTAAGTAGTCTGAGAGGTAATCATAATTTTGTGAAACTTGCTTGTAATCTTTATTTTGTATATTTACAATTGCTACTATCCCATTTCATAGTGTCATTACAGAAAGTGGATACAGAACTTTTTTAGCATGCAACAAATCGATAAATTAACAGGAAACATGGTTTGACAATTCTCTCTTATTATGATCACCTTGATGTCCACGTACACAGATACACAGTTTTATGTAGATGTCAGGCTGGTAACTGTTAGCTTGCCTTGGTGCGTTTGACAGAGTTGTTGTGTTTGATGAGGGGCTGTCGTTAATTTGTTTGGTAGATTATGCAAGTGCCTTAGAAAGTTCAATGAGACTGAGCTGCCAGGTTAAACAAACCTGTTTTGAAAACTGACCGTTGTTAATGTTTATTTTTCAAATGTAAATATTGTATAGACCTCAATGAACTGACGGCTTTGGTATAAGAGGAGGATCCACACACATCTTTTCGCGTACACAAAATATGGCAGGGAGAAAGCAGGATATATGTTGGAGGCAAAATGTATTCACAGCTGAGCGCGGAAATAGCGCATATATGGCCAGGGGTTGGATGAGGTGTGATTAAGCCTACATGTGATTGGAGGGCAGCTAGGGCGACTTGTGAGACGCAACCTTATCGCCTGGCGGCAACAACGCGTTGCTCCATTTCAGTGTGCGCGAATCGTGTCGAAACATATTCTCTTGGCATGCACCTACCAGATGCATAGGGAAGCCGCCTAATTCTGCTGCAACTGCTGATGATGCAAGTACCATCTTGGATGGCTGCCATAGTTGCCGCGGTTGTTCTCAACGGCGGTGAAAGTAATGAATTCTGGATCAGTCGAACTATGGAGCAGCTCAGTACGTGTGAATCTCTGCTCTACGCAGCGTAGCTTAATGAAGCCACGAACGGTGCCCTGTTGAGAAACTCCGAGCTTGTTTGGACCACAGTTGGGACTTGTTCATGCCAGCCATTTCTAAATTGTTGTTGACTTGTGTGTGCAAGCACGAACACACGGCTGTCTCCTTTCTGTGAGTGCATCTCTGCTGTTGATGTGCTCGGAGCATCGTGTCTTGTGTTAAGTGGCCTTCGGATATGCCTTTTTTCTCCGCGGTTGTGCCAGGCTGTACTGTGCCCACGCAGGCACGCAGACCACGTGTTAGCTCGTTTTGTGTTCTCGGCACGATATTGTCACGTAGAGGTGACTGCAGTCCGGCGAGCAGGAAGACAGCGAGCATGGCTTCTAAACAAAACTCTTTATTTGGGCTGACTTGCGCCCGCAAAGAACTGAATGACTCGGCGGCGGCGTAGCAACAGGCGTTCTTGGCGGTCGTCGAACAGAATGTCTGCCGCTCTCAGCTGTACTCATTTAAAGCTGATAGCGAACTTTCCAGATCAAGCTTGGAAAGTTAGTACAACATTCTGGAACAACGTAGAATCCGCTCCGCCTGGATGCGGTCAATCGAGATAAATCTGGCCGCGTCTTGCATCACAAACAAAGCGATAAAGCGGCGCGCCGGTAGCTGTGAAGAATGAACTAAGATTACTCCCATTTCTATTGCGAAGATGGAGCCTTTGTTCTTGTTGGCACGGATTGTACGGATTCCTTATTCCTGTGCGGCATAGAATCGCTCCTTAGAGCTCTAAACAGCAAGATCTTTTAGAGTGTGGAAACAAATGATTTATTAAACCATGATATGTGAGGTAGCGCAAAACCGGACAAGGGACAGAGAAAGACGCACATAACACAGGCGCTAACTTTCGACTGACCTAGGCTGGATCACCATCACCATGGATCGCCGTTACCTACTCGTCCAAGTTTCTACCCTTGTGATTTATTAAACGTGCGCATGTTGGGATCTGCAGATCATAGAAGGGTGGACTTCAGTAGGAGCGTGTCGTCGGATCAGGAGATTATGGGGTTTGGGAGATCCCAAACGCCAATTGAAGAGGGTCATGGGAGATACCGAGTAAGAAGGCATTTCGGAGACTGACGTGGCGCTGAGGCAGAAGGCGATTCGGAGCGGTGTACTGCCGCTGTACTGTCTCCGTGGTTGCGGAATGGAGAATTCGCATGCGCGGCTGACACACACGGCCGAGTTTACGGTGGGTCCTGTATACAAACGGACCGACGTATTCAAAGTCGGCCTAACTCGTAGAGCAAGCAGAGCGATTGGAGGGGAATACACTACGCGAGCGCGTACCGAACTATCCCATCTGGCGTTGGTACTTCATCCTACAGTGACCTGTGCGCGTTCACAAGAACTCGCTGACAGGTGGGTCCTTGTGGCTGCTGCGACGTGGTGCAAAGGAGGCGGCCAGACTTCCGCCAGTGCCGCTGTACGGTCGCCTCTGTGTGGCAGCGCGTCTGTAGTCAGGGGTAGGAGCGCTGAAGTTCCCGTCCAGCCTCTTAAGCTGGCACATTGCTCACATGAAATGACGTCGTGACACTCAAATACTTACTGTACCACTCGTATACAAACAAACAAGCAAAAAAAAAATGTTGTGCACACTCTCTCTGGAGCATGTCGTTGTGGTGGATTTGGGATTGATTTCTTCGCGCGAAGATTTTTTTAACGCGCAACGTGAATATAAGCAGTGGGGTGTTTTTGCATTTGGGCCGCATTGAAACGCGTTGAAATCAACGAATACTGTAATACGGGGCCGACAGCTTTCGCTTTTAAAGGGATATTGAAGCAAAATCTTAAAATTGAACAAAAACACTGAAAATAGATTCTCGGAATGTCATTACAACGAAATCTAGCCGTCACATCGCATATTTTTAAGTGGACGGTTTTATTTTCGACGTTTTATGAGCGCGCGCCAAGCCCTCCCGGCCAAGCGATAAGGTTCCGAACCTCCGACGCTGCCGACGCAAAACTGGCAAAACCCGCGAGTAGCGATGGCAATCGTGTTCCTGCGGCAACAGTGGGCGCGCGGCTGTTATGAAGTCTAGTCGCAGCTTTCACAGGCGGCCGCCAGGTGCAACGATGCGGCAATGAATCGCGAAAAAAACGTGCTATCCGCCTTTTTTTCGCTGAGATGCTTGTCGCATTTATCAATTTCAGCAGTCAAGCTCGTGTTTACATGTGAAACAGCAGCTCTAAAAGTTTGGTTCAGTATCCCTTTTAGGGCGCCGCCATTTCCCGTCTTATTTTGCTGGACCGCACTTGCATCAAATTTTTGCCTGCAAGTAGAAATGTCTTACCAATTTGCCCTCATGCTAGCCAGTTTCACGCGATACGCACCTACGTCCACTTGACTCGCTACACCTGCGGAATTATAGTCTCCGCGCTTTTACCTGCTCCATACACGGGCGTCCCTGCTGCCTTCTAACTGATAGTCTATGGATTCACCGGCCTCGGTTGCGCTTTTGCGTGAATGGCTCCAACAGCTGCCAAGTAAATGGGCTGGCAGTCGAAATGGCAGAGCTAGAAGCGTGAAAGCCGTACGGGCGGTTCGGAGCCCATCGAGCGAGCGGTAACTGCGTGTCCACTCGGGCATGGCGCGCGCTCACAGCTGCGAGTTGCGTAATAAGAGTACTTAAATAAAATCGCAAGAGAAGAACCTATTTATCGTAACAGAACTAATTTTGCAAAGGCAAAGCACTGTCTGCAGCGGAATCGCATTTTTTTTTTTGTTCTGGTCGCGAAAAAAACTCCTCACAATTGCCTGCTCGGAAGCTCCCAAATGCAACTACATCGCGAATAAAGCAGCGGCGCTCATTTCTAAACAAGCTGAAATTATTTAGTAAGGCGTTTACTTCTTCTGTCTGTAGAAAAAGGGTAAGATTATCGAACAACAAGAAGGCTTTTAGAACTAACAGCTGCGTTGTTTTCGCCACTTCAAAATGACCACTGGCATCTGTGCTAACACAGTTGCTTGCTGTATGAATGTTGAAACTGTCGATGGCGTACGGCTTTGTCGTATAGCAGCCACACTTTTCTTCCAGCTGCATATGGCACGAGTCTTAATTTAACGCATACAGGTGTTTTCGCATTTAATTTTTTGGGGATAATCGTCTATCCGACATTTCAACTCTCATCTTTTCCAAGCTGTCGCACACCTGCGGAGTGAAAGTGAATTGAGGGAATAATGCATACCTGCTAAGCCAAGGTAAATCGAGTGAGTAGTGTTAAGCTTCAGTGAACTGAGTAATGCGCACCTGCTAAGCCAAAATGTATCGGGGCAGTAATGCGCAGCTGCAAAGCCAAAGTGAACCCGGGGAGTAATGCACTCCCTCTAGAGATACAAGTACACCACCACTAGTGGGCATTAGAAAAAACTGGAATCACGCCGCGGAACTCTTGGCCGGCAGTTGTAGGCATTACTTCTTGATTGCCGCTCTTCTCCTTTATTAATGCGAGAGGATTACACGGCTCTGTCGCGACAGCAAAAAAAAAAAAAAGAAAAAAAACGTTAGAGATCACTGCGGCACCTGCAGTGGAGAAATGCGTGAGCATGACGTGACACTTTTGACGTCACACCTTATGACCACACACAAAGACGTCGACGTAACACTTCCACACTTTTCACGTCAACCGAGACTCGCGACCGGAAGTCGAGACCCTCAAACCGGAAGTCGATCACATATCGATCACTTATCTATAACTTATCGATCCCTTATCCGATGCCTTATCCATACCACAATTGTCTTAATCAAGTTCCATCAATTGCCCATCTGAGTTTTCAAACTTCGCGCCAGGCATTGTTTTCAAATTTGACGCCACGTTTGCCCCGGCCCCGCACACTTTTCGGACATTTTTTAGTCTAAATAATTAAGAACCCCCCCCCCCCCCCCTTTCCGATTTCCAGCACGAAATTCTTTTATGTTCTATCCGATGGTGCCATTCTTTTTCGCATACACCCATTCATTCGGCCGTAATCGTGCGGACAAGCTCGTGATGACACGAAACCGCAAACATAGCCATACAATGCTTACGCATTAAATGTGTCCGCAATTTTGTCCGCATTATTACGTCGTTCTCTGAAAATAAGTGTGGGAAAGTGTGATTGTGAGAAATAGTGTGTGATAAAATGTTGCCGTGGGAAAAATTGGTTGATGAGCTGTAATTATTAAACGCGAAACAAATACACTTAGACGTCAAAATAGCCGCGGACGTCGATATAGTACATAGGCTTCACAACAGCCGCGGACGTCGATATAATGTGTGGACGTTTTGCTTTCGCAAGTTTTAGTTGTTGCTGTGTGCATTTCGAGAAGTACAGAACTTCAAATGGGCAGTTCAGATCTCTGCCGTATTAGAGCTTGGACACATAGAAAAAGGAAGAGACAAGCGAGAGAAAAGCTGTGCACCGGAGAAATAAATTATGAATTTAATTCATTTTTCACATTAAAGATTTGCCTTTATTTGCTGGAAAGCACTAGCGTTCCGTTACATAGCGAGTGCCACAGAAAAGCTAATGAAGCTTCCCTAAACGGTCGTGTTAAGCATTCACATCGTAACAGCACTGCAATGTGCAACGTTTCTAGTGCCGCACAGCGCGGAGTATTTTTGCCGGAGCTGAAACATCGGTCATTTGCATTTGTACGAGGCATTTTCATCGATAAACTGGCTGTTTCGAAACGAATGTAATTAGGACATGAACTTAGTGACGAAAAAGAGATAGATACAGGAATAATTGTTTCGCGGAAGGTGGAACAACTAGCAGACATGTTCACGCTCACCTATGTACGCGAGTGCATGCTTTCTTTGAAAGTTACTCATTGAATGCTTGTACAGAATTTTCATTCGCGTCGTTGCTACTTCCGTATTTTTCGAGAGATTCAGGTCATCGCAGACCGAAACTCTGGTCGTTATGCAAGTGGAGGGAATACCACAGTTATCTAACTCCGTGTGTGCACGGGGATAGTGCGGATGATGTGTGATATCTTCAGAAACAACAATGAAAATAATGTTGTGTAACTCCACTGCTTACTTAGGCGCAGCTGGAGGGATTAAAGCAGCTGGTTTACTCTGGGCGCGCTTTTAGAAAACTGCGGTTAGATTTATAGTATTGCCGTTGCCGTCTTTACCTGGACGACACTTGCCGAACTACGTTTACTGTTCAGTACCGGTCGCGCTGTGAGCGCTGCAAAGGCATGTGCCTTTTTCTACAACTTGGGCTTTTCAAGGCTGTCGTTTGGGCGTTGGGCGTACTCTGCTGCTAACCTTTCAGTTTCAAGGTGCTTTAAACGGGCCAAGTAATAGCACGAGAATTTGAGTTCGCTTTGACCACGATGCTCACTCTCTATGGCTGCTTGGGTTATTTGGTGTTTTCGTTTTTTTTTTGTTTGCTGTGAATAATGAGAACACTCTTCCAGCAAGCGCTGTATTTTATTATCCGATGCCGGCATGCACTTAGCTGGTTATGAAAACTGCGCTCGCTTGCTCTTGGTCGCGGTATGCCCCCCAGTTTTTCGGTCAACCCGTTGCAGGTCAGGTCACTCTCTTCGTCCCTCTCACTTGAGGTCTCGCTGCAGTGACGTGCTAGAACACCATCTGCAGTTGCGGCCGGCCCGTCGGCGGCGACAATCAGCGCAGATCGGGGGTGTGTGTTTGTCGGCCTGAGCCTTGGGCGCTGACACTGAATACTTCATGGGTGGGCGGGTTGCCGTCGCGGGAGGTCGCTAGGGTGGCGGCGGCGGCGGCAGCTGCAATTGGGTGCCTTGGTGTGACGGGCTGCCTCCCCTGTTTTGCAGATGTTTGGCGCCAAGGCAGAGTTGCAGCTGCACGCGCAGAGCCACCTGCGGGAGGCCAAGCCGTACCAGTGCACGCGGTGTAACAGGGCGTTTGCCAACGCGTCCTACCTGTCCCAGCACGCCCGCATCCACTCGGGCTTGAAGCCGTACCAGTGCGAGATGTGCCCCCGCACGTTCACCCAGCTGTCACACAAGCAGCAGCACACGCGCACGCACACGGGCGAAAAGCCGTACCTGTGCCCGCACCCGGGCTGCGGCAAGGCCTTCTCGCAGCTGTCCAACCTCCAGTCGCACTCGCGCTGCCACCAGGCGGACAAGCCCTTCAAGTGCCACTCGTGCTACAAGTGCTTCGCGGTCGAGGAAGCCCTGCTCGAGCACATCCCGCGCCACCGGGACTCTAAGCACCTCAAGAAGTACATCTGTCCCCGCTGCGGGAAGAGCTACACGCAGCAGACGTACCTGGCCAGGCACATGCAGAAGCACTTCGCCGCCGCCGCCGCCGCCTCTGCAGGTCTTCCTCAAGGAACCACCTCCGCCGCCGTCGTGGCCCCGGCACCCCCGCCCGCCGCGGCGTGGCACGAGGGCGAGTCGAGGTTGCCGCACCCACCCCAGTCGCAGGGTGCGAACGCCGCCATGGCCTACTGCAACCCCGTGTCGTCAGCACAGCAGCCCCAGCAGACCACCCAGTACGAGCCCAAGAGCGCCGCCAGCCAGCTCATCGCGCTGCACCAGATCAGGAACTTCGCCTCCAACACCTCCCCGGTCTCCCACGTCTGACAGGACCCCGGAGCTGGCGGCGGCGGCCCGCCGCTGGAGACCTCCGGGCTCGTCGCCGACGCGGACCAGAAGGGGCGCGCTGTCTTCCCAGTGACCTTCCGCCAGTCGGGGGAGGACTGCGTGAGGAAGTGAGTGTCCGCGCTGTATGCTTCAGCGCCATCCCCAGAACGGTGCCCATGTGGTCGGAGGACATCTGCGGTCACTCTTCGGCTGTTCCGGAGGACATGGTGGAAGAATGCCGCGTGGGAGTTCGGCCCAGGTCTGCCGCACTCTTGAGACGCGTCGTCGACAAGCCACCGGAGAGCTTCAACTCAGCACGGGCGGAGTTGTGTGGGACTTGTGGACATGGGCTTAAAACCATTTGCGTGGCCGCCGCGATTTATTCCTCGTTCAGCGTTATGGATTGAAGGCGCTAGACACCGCAGCGGACACGGGACATAGAAAGAAGACGACGTCTTCTTTCTATGTCCCGTGTCCGCTGCGGTGTCTAGCGCCTTCATGTCTCACCAACTGGCCTACACAGCTACCCTCCTAAGTTATGGATTGCCTGTCGAAATGAGGAAATACGTGGAAGTGCTGATGGGTTTTGTATGAATCTGTGTTTTAATCTCACAAGACGAACTATGCCGCCATGTATGTTGCGCGGCAAGTTCTTTTACATTCTTATTCTTTTTCCATCCCGTCGCGATCGAGTGGCATTGTTTGAGAGGCTGTGCCGCTAGTGTCACTTCACTTTTGTCACTTCAAATACGCATTTGAAGTGACAAAATGCAGCACGTCTGTGGCAAGATTTCTTTGCATGTCCATGAACCATACAGGCGATCTTGCTGGCCACCAAGGACCACCCACAACCTTTGGATACAGCGTGTCTGAACGCCATTAGAGCTGCTTTGTGACGTAAGACGTCGGTCATGGCTACTTGCCTGCAGACAGTAAAACGAAGGCTACCACTACGAACCACAGCTAGCTAGCCCCAACTCAGCATCAAACTGACCCGTTTTTGAGTTGTTGAAGGCATGTTGTGTAGCTCCCAAGAGAACTCTAGTATTTTGTCTAAAGCAGGAAACTGTCAATAATGGTACAAGCAAGACTTAAATACTTTACTGGAAGAGCGCCGTTTTGAATGCCGTGCCTGAATCGGCCGGCATTTAATAATGCTTCTTGAACACAGTTTTCTCGCAGAGGCCCTCTAAAAATGATGCTTTGTTTTTAGATTTCCGTCAGCGACGTCTCCGTGTTGTTTTATGTACGTTGGCCATGAAAGCTGCCCTTTGTATTGCGAGCTCGCCTCATGCGATAACGCCTTTCTCGGCGTATTCGGCCTAAAAGCAATATTTTGATGTGGCTTTGCTGTCCTTCTATAGCATCCGAGGCTCCCAGACAAGAAAGTCCAAGTCACGCTTGGAAATTTTGTTTCACCAGCTTTCCTGTACGCTACGTCACGCGGTCTGACGGTGGAGTAAGGCTAGTTTTTATTTTCACCGGGCCCTAATTTTCTTTGGTCTTTCGTTTCACACAGAGCAGTTTTCTACTCCGCACATAAGTCGTGTTCTACGCAGGTGTTGCGATGATGTTCATTTATATTCGAACGATACCGTCGAGAGCTCAGCGCGCACTCTTGGCGTTGTCAGAATTTTTTTTTTTTTTTTTCATGGACGCGCTCTCGGCTGGTCTGTTCAGGAATGTTTTTCGCCGTATGGTACGTGTTTCAAACAGCGGCTAATATGCCATAGCTGAAAACTCTCTAATTCACCCACTAGCCGAAGAGGAGGTCATCAGGTGGATCATGTCATCATGTGGGCTTGCGCCATGCGTGGCCATGTTATTAAGATGGGTAGGGGGGGGGGGGGGGGGAGATAAGTGCATTGCAGCTACCTTGGCCATGAGGGATAGCGATGAGTGTGTTCTTTTTTTTTCTTTGTACAAAAATATTTTAACTCGCGTTATTTTCTCCGCGAAAGGAGAACCGTGGTCACTGCAGCTAACCAGAGTTGCGTGGGAACCAGCGACCAGAACAGCTTTAATTTCTTTTTAAAATCCGTTCAAATTAGCCGCGCGTTCGGTTAATGCTTACTCAACGGTGGCCGACGTGGAAGAGACAAGGGAGGCGAAACGGCGTCCGCGCCAACGTGAAAACTAACGCTGATAAAGGCCGATTCACACGACGGACCGTTCGCCCGCGGCCCGCGCACTACGTGTGCATACGTCAGCACTTTGAGGGGCGCGCTGTCGGCCGCCATCCATCCATGCATCCAGAGCGCCTCTCAAAGTGCTGACGTATGCACACGTAGTGCGCGGGCCGCGGGCGAACGGTCCGTCGTGTGAATCGGCCTTAAGCGATCGGTCCTCTTCACCGGTCGTGAATGACTGTCCTGCTCGTACCCAGCAATGCTGGCCAAAAGCATTTGTCGACGGGAAACAGTTTATGAACGCAGTTTTTTCCTATATTGTAAGATTTCACTATAACATTTAATATATCCACAGATCTCACCTTGGCAGGCATGTGTTTTTATTGGCGTTCTTGCTATCGTCAAAAACGTTCCCGATTGGTTTTCTGTGGTAGTCTAACCTACTCGAAGCGAGCGACGGGAACACTTCAGAAGAAAAATTTTGCTCCGCATCGAAAGAATGGACCTTCAATATTTTCATAACAGTACCTTGCAAACTCGAATATTCGAAATGTTTGTCCAAGAATGCTGGGCTCGATGCGACGTGTGAGAAATTCTGGGCGGACTTCATTGGCTATAGCCTGATGCGTAGGAACGGAGTAGCTGTCTAGTTGCTCGTTTCATTCGCCGTCTTGTTTTTCCAGGTTCTTTTTGCAGCGATAGTATCCGCGCGTGGCACATTCTCCGGGGTAACTTTCTTTTTCTCTATCATATGGCTGTACATTCATCTCATGAAATCGAACTCGAATAATTGACTCCCCCTTTCTCGTGGATCTGCTTACCGTTCTCCCATTCGCCCCTGTGCTTGGAGGTTCTTTTAACGAGTGCCGTTGATTCACCCCCGGCGTCAAATGAGGGGAGATTACGTCTATGGATGCCACGGCATTTAAACCGTATACAAGGCTTTCCCAGAAGCGGTCCGTTGACATAGCTCTATGCGCAGAGCGCAGCGCCACCAAGTGCCAGAGAACGCTTAGCCATCAGTATCATTTCTGCACTTGTCTCACCAGGGGCGCCGGCGCAATGACGTCGCAAAGTTGACTTGGCTGCAAAGCTCCGCTGCGCGAACTCATGGGCGAAGCGGGGAAGCGCACTAGGCCCTACAGGGGCGTCGAAGGAGAGAAGGAAATCACAGTACGGTATAAGGTTGTGTCTTCGTGTTTTTCTCTGTGCGTGTGTGTGTGGCTGCACCCCTCAAAGTGTGATCGCAGTCGTGTGTCAAGCGGCGTGTAGTAGTGGTGGTCGGTGCCAGGCACCGCGCGGTCCCGTCTCTGTGTGTGTGCCGTCGATCTGTCTGTTGTGTGTGTAAGCATGCGCCTGTGGCCGTCGAATAAACGTCTTGCCTCTCAACGTTCTGTGTCGCTTCTTCATTCGCGCTGTCTTCAGCATCCCTCGCTGTGGCGCTCCTATCTTCTACCGTCGTTTCAGGACGAGAATCTCGCATCGGGATGGGCTATACATACTTGATTCTGCGTGGCAGGCAGTGGCCGTGGTAGTGGTGAACTACTGCCGAAATTGTAAATTTTCTCAGCGGGTGTCTGCAAACTGTGGTAGTGGTGAACTACTGCCGACTTTATCGCAAACTGCGGAATGAAGCGTAAACATTTCTTATGGGGAAATTGTCTTCAAGGGACATTAGGACAACTTCGTTCATGAAGTACTAAATGCCTGCGCCTTGAAGGTGAGCAAGCCGCCATTTCCGGTGGGGTAGCTAGAACCATGGTGCTAGAACGGCGACCGTCAGAATAAGCGGCTATGGCCAGAGTTATACCCGTGCCACACGGACAGATTTAATGCCATTAAGTGCTTACTGCCTTAAGTTTTAATGGCATTCGTGCGGTGCCACACGCATAAATTTAATGGCATTAGCCTTACTGCAATTCGCGACCTACTGAGTTCGCCACAACTCATTTGCCCGTGCAATGTGTACTCTCGTTCCCATTCCACACGCAGAAAAGCATGCAGCTTTGTCAGTTACAACTGCCTAGCCCACTATAAAATGGTTAATTCTAAACTTTCACCCAGATGAGGCACCTAAACCGCATTTTCGATGCGAAGAGCGCCATTTTAACCAGCCTTATTGACTGGTACTCTCGACTTAAGTGCTGACATGCGAGTTTATGGCTACTTTTTCGACTTGTAAAGCACGAACAGCCGTATTTTCTGGAAAATCGTTTTTACATTACATTTGAACATCATTCCCGATATATTCTGCTCATTAGGAATGTTTATATTAAGATGAAACTTTTGACTACCTTGCAAGCGTTATCGTCATCGTCACTTTCGATAATGGCATTAAAAGTGGACGTGTAGCACCAACTCCGAAAATAATGGCATTAACAAACTTAAGGCCTTAAGCATTTACTGCCATTTCTTGTGCGCGTGTGGCACGGGTATTAGTGGGGGCTGAGTGCGCAGAGCTCACTGTATGCGAGGGCACTTTCGCCAGCAAAATGGTCTAGCTTGCGTTGCGTCAACGAGAAGTTGTCCTTTGACTTCAGTCGTGATTTATCTGCGGTGTTTTTGCTATACCTTGTTTGTACTATAAACTAAAAATCTTGGCGGAATTGCCTGATTGGTCAAGTTTGATAACCTGTAGTGAACTGCGAGACCCTCCAACCAAACCTTTTTAATTGAAAAATCCCGACGTTTCTGAGCCGGCTTGGCTTCTTTTCTTAATTAAAATGTCTTGGCTAGAGATGTCTCGCAGCTTACTCTAACTCATATCGTTTGGCGCAGATCCGCCAGGTGACGCTGGCGCCCTCGGAACGATTTGCAAAAGGCGCGTTGTGGAGGCGTGGGTCATGTGTGGCTAGCAAGGGCGCCGCAGACAAACGGCTTTGCACTGAATGCGGTCCTTAATGTAAGAGCCATGTGGAAAGTGCACGCGCAACGTCGTTGCCATTTACAGCGCGCTATATATTTCACTGGCTTGATTTTGTGTGCCTTGTTATTTCTGAACCATTAGTTCTTTTTCGGATGTGATTCGCCCGGGTCTACGCAGTCAATGACTACTGGCGAGTGTTTCATGCTCTAAGACTTCAGTAGCGCGGATAGAGGAGATATACACAAGGGCTTCCTCTATTCAGCCGCCGCGGTGGCTCAGTGGTTATGGTGCTCGGCTGCTGACCCGAAAGACGCGGGTTCGATCCCGGCCGCGGCGGTTGAATTTCTTTGGAGGAAAAATTCTAGAGGCTCGTGTACTGTGCGATGTCAGTGAACGTTAAAGAACCCCAGGTGGTCGAAATTTCCGGAGCCCTCCACTACGGCGTCTCTCATAGCCTTAGTCGCTTTGGGACGTTAAATCCCATAAACCTAAACCTTCCTCTATTCATGGATGGATAAAGAGTTTAAAAGAGGTAAGTGAGCTGAGAAAGAATTTATACTGCGCTATCAGTGATGAGCTCTCAGGCGGGGCGGAAATCAGTGGAACCTTGTTATAGCGGTTTATAACGAAATAGTGGATATAACGAAGAAATGAGGATTCGCTTTGAAAGCTCGGTAAACGCGGGTTATAACGAAGCTACGGCTATAACGAACTTTGTTATAAAAAGGTTCAAATGTGTATGAAATGTGTGTTTTTATTAATATCGAGAAATTGCTTGCATTAGTGAATCTAGGCATAATTTATCGAGCAATAGCCAACAGAAGGAAGCATGTACATCGCTTATTAGTAAGCGTGTAACCCCGATCCTATCGGTTATACAGCCACGCTCGTCTTTAATATCTCTCTAGATGTTTCTTTCTTACAGCAGTTCGTTCACTGCCGCGAGATCCGTTAAGGCGATTTGCTCTGACATTTGGATGTCTAAACCGGCAGTATTGAAAAATCCCCGAAGAACTAAGCAAGTAACCTTTGCGCGAGAGTGGAAATGTGCGCGAAGTGAGAAGGGGAGGGTAAATTGGAAGAAAGAAGAGACGGAGGACAATGTAATTCCGAAACCATCCGCGAAGTATGTTTCGCGACCCCGTTCTTCGCGCCAAAGAGCCGTTCGCCTCGTTGGCTGCGTGCTCGGTCTGGTGTTCTTTCCGAAGTACGGATGTTCAGTGGGCACTCCTCAGTGGCGCGGCGCTCACTTTGATTCCGAGGACACGGGGTTGCGGCAGAAGACGTGCGATAGGTACGTGTTGGAAATATCGAACGCGTAGGAACACCCCCAAACAACGTGCGTTAGAAAGAAGTTGGATGATTATTTCGTTCTTGTCTCCTTACGTCGGCGTGGCAGTCCTGTTCAAGAAACAAAGACGATTGGGGTGTCCGGCCGTGCCGCGTTGATACGATCCCTGTTAAAAGGGACGACTCGGATTAGGCATAATTTTTCTGGGCACCAAACTTTTTCGGTGTATTTACGCCTCTGTAATGTGGAAACTCGCTGTTTGGACAATGGACGGCGTGAGAACGCACAGAGCTCATAGGGATGCATGTATTTTTGTCCCGTTAATATGGACAACGGTAAGAAGAAAATCCCGAGTGCCTCTATTAGGTGTTCCGCCTCGTGTGTATTTTCGGTACAGAAAACCATCGAAAGGCAGTGTGAAAAAGCAGATGCCGTATAGTTATGGCGTTTTTGTGTATGTGTGGTTTCATGCTTTAATAGTAGCAAGGCGCCCGCGTCAACGCGCCTTACCATTTCCCGGATTGCATGAATGGCGGCGGCGAAAAAAATTCTCTCTGTGCGCTATGTTGAAAACCACATTCAGCAGCTGTCAGCCGGGTGAGTACGGAGTTCTTGGGATGTGCACAGTCGTAGCAGCAGAGGTACTACCTCATCACGATGGCTACCGGAATAATGATCCTGCAGCTTCGAATATTTCGCGATGTCCACTTCACTGTCCGCCGCTATGCAAGAAGCAGTGCGTAATCATAAATAACTTTTTTGTTCCTACGGACGACTCGCTTTACGGACACTTGCTCGGGAACCAAAGTGTCCATATTAACTATGCACGACTGTATCTACAGGCCGCTTCAACGAAGCAGACTTTGAATGAGGCGGGAGTCCTTGTGGATGCTGCTACTTTGATCTCGCTGGTTTGATGATGTCATTCACCGGTCGTATTTGGATGTGTATGCACACAAACAGCACACAGACGCGCGCACATGAATGCACACGCACGCACGTGTAGAAACGGAAATGGCGGCTCTTCAACCAGCCGCGGTGGCCCAGTGACTTTGGGGTTCGGCTGCGGATTCGAAAGTCGCGGGTTCGAATGTCGGCTGCGGCGACCGCATTTCGGTTGAGTCGGAATGTAAAAGCGCCCGTGCATCGCAGCGGTGGCCTAGCGGTCTGAGAATCCTCCTTTCATGCGGGAGGTGCGGGGTTCGACCCCCGTGCCGCCGGGATACCCACCGGTGATACAATGGGTGCATGCTTTCCCCTGGTTTGGTGCTCGGCTTATGCAGAGTGAAATGCTTGGGAAATAGGTCTTTGACCCCACCTTAAGGAAACGAAAAAACCTCGTGCCATGGCGCTGTTTCGCCACAGATGTCTTTGTGCCATAAAAATTGGTGGTGATGATGATGATGATCATCATCATCATCATCAAAACCACCCGGGCGCTGCGCGATGTTAGTGCACGTTAGAGAACCCTTCGCTAGGGCGACCCTCGTAAACCACGTGTCGCTTCAGGGCGTTAGAGACCTCACATATACATGAACGTAAATGGCTGAGTTCCTCTGCCTAGTGCACGCAAAGCATTTCGAACATTTTTCTTATTTTGCGAGATGTGTGTGCAGTCGTCTGCTCTTTCTGGAGCTCAGGGAAGGGGTAGAATTACGTAAGATTGGCTAATAAACTTGTAACTAGACTGACTCCAGAGCTGCTCCTATTTTGGCTATGGTGCACAGTATGGTGCAAATTTGCAAGAACGTGCGTTTACCGGCAGGTTCTAATCACTCTGTAGAGAAGTTTCTGCGTAACCGCTGACTATGCTGCGGTTTTCTAGGTTATATTGTAACCCTACAAAACAAAAGGCACCTTCTACTGAAAGCTACTGTGTCAATTGAGTGCACTGGAGTATAGATTGTTAATTTACTTGTGGCGGTGGTATTTCTAGAGCTTTTCAAGAGCATAGCGTTTCTAAGCTGCGTGCGTAGGAGAGAAGGCACAGTATGCAAATGCCATTGCCAACGAAATAAGGTACGCACAAGGACCGGACCCAAACCCCAAACTGAAAACCGGCCGCCGCGGTGGCTCAGTGGTTAGAGCGCTCGGCTACTGAGTCAAGAGTTTCCGGGTTCGAACTCGGCAGCTTTTCATTGGAGGCAAAACGCAAAAAGGCGCCCGTGCGCTGTGCGACGTCAGTGCACGTTAAAGAACCCCAGGTGGTCGAAAAAAAAAAACGATTTTCAACTGCAACTCTTATTTTTACCCCACTTCTGTCACCACCGCACGCTCCTTCACGCAATGAAATATCCTAGTTTAGGAACAGCGTCATTTCCCACCAACAAGCGTGTCCAATAACTGCCGAGACGGAGGACCCGTTTTTTTGCGTTTTTTTTTTAATGCGAACCGCGGCGGCCGCGTTTCGATGGCGGCGAAACGCAAAGGGCAGCCGTGTGATAAGTGATGTCAGCACACGTTAAAGAGCCCCAGGTGGTTGAAATTAATCCGAATCCCTCTTCTGCGGCGTCCGTCATAGCCCGTGTGTCGCTTCGGGACTTTAGATTCCACAGTTTACCTGTACTAACTACTCTGCGTCAACAACTATAGGTAATCTGTCGACTGAGACGCCGCGATCCCCGATAATCTTTCTTGACATAACGATCGGTGTTAAGAAAAAAAGAAAGCCTGCATGGACATCGGCATGTGAATATTTCCAGTTCCATTCTCTCTGAATCCACTCTGTTGCATTCGGAATAAAATAATTTGATCAGCCGCGCATGCGCAGAGTGGTGATTTTGTCTTTTCGAAAAGGGAGGGCTTGGGAGGATTATCGCTGCCTGTCTTAAAGGTGCAGTGAAGAGGAATCTGAACTCGTCTTTTTGCCGCCGGAACTCAATCTCCACGTTCCGAGCATTCTTAGAAACCTCGATTTATTGCCTTGTGTGGCCGATTTCCTTAATTAAATCGAACTAACGTCCGGCTTCCGCCTTTTTTTTTTTTTTAAATTCTCCCCGTACGGTGGGCGGAGTCGACCAACGCGTGGAGTGCCTTTCACCCAGTCCCGTGGCGGCTTGCCGCTCTGCCATCGGCGGAGTAATACGTCGTAGTCCGTAGAAGCAAATAGAGCGCGCGTATTTTTATTTCTGCGGGCTTATTTGGCGGCTATATTATCTGCGAATGAAAATATTTATTAACGGAAACCTAAAAAACAAAATAAAGCGAAAGCAAAGCCTCCACGGAGCTGGCTGAAAGGCACTCCACGAGTTGGTCGACTCCGCCCACCGTACGGGGAGAATTCAAAAAATAAAGGCGGGAGCCGGACGTTAATTCGATTTAATTAGAGAAATCGGCCACACAGGGCAATAAGTGAGTTTTTAAGAATGCTCGGAACGTGTAGATCGATTTACCGCGGCAAAAAGACGAGTTCAGATTCCTCTTCAGTGCACCTTTAATGTGCCCCTCTTAATTTTTGCTGTGATAAATCAGTTGATATATTCAGCGTTTTCGCTGCAAAGTATATGTTCCATTTGTACCACTGGTGAAATGCCTCCCAAAGGCCGCACTTGCGGCGCGTCCCTCTCGTCGTCAGTGCGCGATGCATCTCCCTATCGCTTTGTTTCTGCGAATGAAACTATAATCGCCATTCCAGCGTGCCGTGCCATTTCATTGCCGCCGAGTGTCGCATCGACGGCCGTTTCCGCCGTTTGCACTGCGTACCACTGTTAAGAGACCACGGCACTGCCAGCGCTCTCGAAGGCATCCGCGAAGACAAGAACATTCAATCGATATCTCACGGGTATATCTCGTGACCGCTCACGCATCGATGCCGGAAGGCCAAACTATAGTATCTCTCTGAGTCGCTTTTACGTCTTTGTGTGACGACCAAAGATTTTGCCAATGGCTCTCAGAAGGTCGACAGTTCAAACAGGGTGATGTTTCATCATGCACAAAACATGTGGTCTTGTCTCCAGATGTATCTATCCATTGTTGGCGTATTCAATTGTGTTCGATGCGGAGGTGTTTCGAGATGTGTAAAAGCTGCGGGGTGCTTACATTCGGGCTGAAGTGCGGAAGGGGCGCTCTTTCGAAACCACGAACCTAACCGCGTTTAAACGGCAGCGACATCCCTTTTGTTGCGCTTACGTGAGAGCACTGACTCTACGCAAGGCCAGAAGCGTTCAGTATAGTTTCGTCTTCGAAGCTTCCTTGGCTTGCCTTGCGGCTTGCGTCTCGTTTTGATTTCGCGGTCTGTTATTGCAATGCTGTGTACGGCGTTCTGCACTCACGTGCTCCCGACGTGAGGTGCTGCGCGCTCTTGCCCCCAACTAAAAACTCTAGCTTAGGGTGCCTCGATGCGCGCGCGCTCTCTAGCTTTGCCGTGGGCGTCATCTGTCGGCGAAGGGAAGAAACCGAAACCGTACGTACACGGCCCTAGCACGTGAGGGAGCGCACGCGCGCTGAGTCAACACTTGCGCCGGGCGTTGATAGGTAACGGTGGGGGGGGGGGGGGGGGGTTGGCGGCCGTGGTGTCGTCGAAAAGCTCCTCCAGCAGCCGGCGCGCCGTGCACCTTTTCCACCCGCGGTGCCCACGCCAGCCCTGTGCGACGGTGGATATGTAGCGCCCGCAAACCGCGCGCGGCTCCGCCTTCTTGCTCCGTGCCCTGTGCGTCTATTACGCGCTGTCGCTGACAGGGTGACAAAGCGGCCGCGGCGGCCGCGCATTAGGGCTCGTTAGCAGAGCCTTGGGCCTCCGTGCGCGGGGCAAAAAGCGAGCCCCGTTTTTTGGGCGCACGTGGTCGAGCCCGCTGCTCCATCACTTCCTTCGACGACGACGCTGCTGCTGCTCGACCGTGTGGCGGCGTCAGAGGACCGGCCGGATACTTGCGGCTAAGCTGCCCTCTACCCTCAGCAGCGCTGGGTGGTCTGTTGTAGTACACTCCCGAAGCGCACTATCCTGCACGCGCGGCGGCTGGCCTCGCCTTCTTGGACCTGCGGCGCAGATTTTGCGGTGGTGCTTCCAGTAGCTCTGCTGCCTATTCTCGGATGGCTCGCGCGCGCCACGCGTCCCGGGCCAGCGCTGGGTCGTTGTACTTCGTGGCGTCCCCATTCGTGGCGCGTGTATGTTGCCTTTAAACAAACAAACAAACAAACAAACAAAGAGGAGGTCTGCCTTGCAAGAAAACAGCTAAACTCTGATCTTGGCGTTGAGAGGAAGGTGCAAAACGTGAAATGGTTGCATGCGTACAACTTCTGCACTTGTTCGTTTTATGGGGTTTAACGTCCCAAAGTGACTCAGGCTGTGGGGGGCGCTGTAGTGAAGGGCTGCGGAAATTTCGACCACCTGGGGTTCTTTAACGTGCACTGACATCGCACAGTACACGGGCCTCTTTAATTTCGCCTCCATCGAAATGCGACCGCCGCGGCCGGGATCGAACTTCGACGCTTGTATGCGTTCTGTGCACTGGCGTGGCCTAGCTATGACATAACTGCGATTGCTGTGCCGGCTTACTGAATGACTAGGGGTTCAACTTTTTGCGATAACCACAGCTTATAGATGTTATCCTGTCAGACATCGCAATTTTTGTAGCTGCCACGAAATTCGGTCACGAGTTGTTCACGCCTCTACACGCTGTCTCCGGATTTCTTTTGTCTTCGTTGTCAGCCCCGAAGGCTTGCAAGGTCCTGCTCCGCTTCCTGAAGGCGTCGCTCTCGCATCCGTCATCTACGTTCTCCGCCCTTAATTTCGCTGTTACCCTGTTTCATCCTTTCTTTCCCTTTCTGCATACTGCCAAGTAGCCAACCAGAACCCTCCTCCCTGACTTTCTTCGGGTTGTTCGTTTTTTCCCTTCCTCACTTATGCCTCCCCCTTTCCCATCGTCCATCCTGCCAGTTCCTCCAGGACGCGGTTAGCTCGGTCTCCTAGTTCCTATCCCCGATACACCGTTTGTGCACGCGCCAGCTTGCGTGCGGTAATTAAGCGAGCTCTCCGCTTTGTGTATACCGTGTCAGAATTTGTCGTCGTATTTTCGTCACGAATGCCGCAAGAAACTCTCGTTTTTCATATTGCAAAAATAAATAAAGAAAGAAAGCTATCCTTTTAAAACTCGGCACCCTAGTCACATGTGCGTCCTGATTCTGTTGCCGCATGTGTACTGAAATCGATGTATTTATTGTTCACTTCCTCCACACTCCAATCCCCCCCCCCCCCCCCCCCCCCCGCTCGCGCTCTGTGTTCTTTGTTCGCCTTATGTCAGCGTAACACTGGATCACGCAGATTCGAGCAGCTGTTTTATATTTGGAGATATTTCTGCCAGGCGTTGTGAATTCAAGCAGGGACTTGAAGGGGGGAACTGAAAGTGAGAACTTGTTGCTAACGTAACAGTTGTGGACTACGACGTTTGTAGATCTCGCGTTGCGCTGGATCAAAGTAAGCGAGGGAAGGGAAAAGAGAAGAAAAAAAATACACTAACGCTACGCACTGCCCCCACGCACTGCATCGAGTCAAGACGGGCGGCGCACGTTGGCCGCTTTTGTGTTGACGGCGCGCTTTTCCTTGCCCCTTTCTGCCTGGGTCTGTTAGCCGGCGTCGGTATAGTATAGAATAATAGCCCCGACCGACATTTGGCTCCGACGCCTAGATCGCGCGCGAGGTAACGGTCGGACGCCGGAAGTGCGGTGTTCGAAACCTGTCTCGATCGGCCGTGCACTTCCGGTCGTTGACGGAAGCAGAAACGGTCGCCGCCGGGCTTTGTTGCAACACCAGCCCGATCTGTTGTAGCGTACATGCCCCTGATATGACGACGAATAAAGGGGGGGGGGGTCTCTTCTAAACCGCTTCTCCTTGCACAGTGTGCCTGCATGCGAATTTGCTTCGAACATATGCGTTTTTGTCTCATCGCTTTGCTTTATCAGATTTTGTTTTCCGGATGGAGAGGGTGGCGTGGAGAGGTTACTGTAGTTGTCGTCTTGTTCATTATAGCGCTTGCTCTTAGAGGCTGCCTTGTGGCTTAAGGAAGCATTCATTCGCCGAGATCTTGTTGCTGTGTTGAACCAGCACCACCTGACACCTAGTCAGTGTCTAGGTGCTGTTGGTTCATCCCTTATAAAGGTCGCCTATAGACTCTATTGCCTTCTTATAGATATTTGCTTTTGTCTATTCGTAGTCTATACACAAAAGTCTGCTAAGAGTGTATGACCATAAATCTATAGATTGTTTGTAGACTGTCTCTATAGGGTTTGTATTGCCTATAGATTAGCCTATAAAATTTATCTATAGAAAGTCTATAGACTTTATAGACGAAACCTATAGCTTGGTCTATAGACTGTCTAAATACGTTTTTCTAAGGGACCCTACAGTTGTGCTTGTCGCCGGTCATTGCGCATTTCGGAGAGGTCCGAAGTGCGCGTTGATGCGGGAACAGTTCTGAAGTTGGCGGTGTCCTCAACGGTTTTCACGCCCCATTCTTGGAACTGTATTCACGAGGCTCACTGCGGAGCTCGAGCGCAGTGACAGCATTCGCGAGAGAGAACCTGCAGTCAGAGCGCGGTTAAGATTGTGTCGTTGAATTTACCAGCCGTTTAAGAGATAGTTTTCCCGCCAAACTGCGCTGCCAGTTTGCCTGATTCAACAGCGTCTGCGTTAGTGTTTAATACGAGCGGCATTCCTGCGAGAAACGAAAATACGGACGGATGCACGCCGGCGTGATGTTTAAGTAAAGGTGATGCGGCGTGGCCCGATACAGCTGCCCAGCCGCGCCATTGACCGAATGGTCAGAAATTCTTTTCTGAAAACAAAGGCGAAGGATGTACACGTGCGGAGAGGCGATAGTTTGTACATCTTTGGACAAGACACGTTGGTGCCCCCCATTCTTCGTTCGTATCTTAGGAAAGAGGACACTCAGAACACTCGCATGCGCTGTGTGCATGCGCTCGTGCCGAGTAGTAGCAGTAGTGGTTTGTTTAAAAGTAATAATCAAAGGAAGAAAAAGTTTGGGCTAGCCCCGCCATCTGCCACCGATGCGGGGAGCACCTGAGCTGGAGCAGCGGAAATAAAGGGATAGCAGGCAGACTGGAGAAATGGGATGAAAGAGGTGAGGGGATGGGCAGATAGGATAGGAGGGAGAGAGGTACAATATACAGATATTCTAATTACACTATAACAAATGTACAGGTCGGGCCTCGTACCGAGTGGCGTCTCACCTTTCGACCAGATTTCATTTCTGTTATGGCTATTTTCATTGCTGTACAACCATTATGTACAACCATGCCGATAAAAATAGTAAGTGTCCGATCGTCATTGCTTCTTCTTCAGGCGGAGAGCAGTAGGCCTAATGGTAGGAGGGGGGATGAATGGTGGCCAGCAGGAGGTAAAATAAAAAGTGAAATATTATTGCGGTGGGGGCCACGTGGGTTATGAGAGAAAGAAAGGGGGGGGGGGGGGGGGGGGGTATCGCTCAGCCGGTAGCCGGTGGGGCGCTGCGCGCCCCCTTGGGCCCCGACGGCGGGTTTCCCTTTGTACGGCGCAGCAGAGTCGGGGGTCCGGTTCGGGGATTAGCCAACGACGTCCGGCCACGGGTCCGGACTGCGCCGCTGGGTCTGGGACGCCGTTCTTCCGCCGCCGCCTCGGCAAGGTATAGTCCTGTTCGTCGTCGCGGCATCCGCAACATTCGTTAGTGCTTGTAAGTTTTTTTTTTTTCGAACCAATTTTTTTTTTGTTTCGCACATTCTTGTGTCTGCACGTTACCTGGTACCAGATCCTCACGGAAGTGTCATCGCTGACTTTGCTGGAAGACTCGTCTTCTATAGCTGCCCTGTGTTTGGAATAGGAACGACTGCTGCTAACTGGGTGGTGAGTATACGCCACTTTGGCTGCGGAGGCCCTGACGCCTAGACATGCATTCTTTGGTTTCCTTCGCTCACTGGAAGGTTCATCGCTTACATAGCCATTGAAGCTATCGAAAGTTTTGTCGACTCTTTGCGAAACTCGTCTCGAGTTGTGGTACTTCGACATACCTGCTCGTTCTGTCGTCGTCACGCTTGCCCATAACGGCCATTGCATGTCGTTGAAAAGTCAGTCTGATGTCTAGCGTTGAAGGTACCCCTGTCCTCGTCAGCTTGGTGTTCTCAGGGTCGCCGAGCCTTTTTCGATCTTTCAACTTTCTGCTGTTCGGGGTCGTTTGCTCGACTCGACTTACAGCTGCATTGGTTGCAGCTCACTCAGGCGTAGGCTTAAACGCGAGAACGCCTAACCGGGAGAGTCGGCGTTAGTGCTTCCGTTATTCAGGTTGCTAGCTAGCCTTGGGTTGCGAAGCGTGCATTTGCACGAGAGAGCAGCTTCCGCAAGTGGAACTTCGCTCATCTCAGCAACGATCTGAAGGCGTTGCTGATAATCACTGTGCAGTCGCCGGCCGTCGCGTGGACTTTCTTCTTCGTTTATCAATCAACAAGCTATAGTTAAAGCCAGGCGAAAATCGAAATGTCTATATAGGAACAGACGCTTGACTTGCGAGAGTGGTCGCCTAATGCTCGCTAAACGTCGCTCATTCCTCCTCCACTGTAGGCACACGCGTGCACATTAAGTACGCACACCCTGTATACTTGTGCAGATTCCGCGTGTGCGCGTCGCACTGATGCTGTGCACGGGTTGATCTATTACTGCGCAGTACCCGGATCCCGAACCTGTACTTCGTTGTCTCGATACATGTACGGGCCTGCTTACATTCTCCGTTAAAAATCTGAGGTTTCGCAGGGCCTTTTCAGCGCTTCTAATCGTATTTCTCAGTTATAGGTCATTATCTTCATTAATTAACCTTTCTTTTATGCCAGCAATCTGCGCCGCATGTGGCGTGGTCCAGGTTCGTGTGTCTTTGTCCATACTTGGTTGTAAGTGTAATCCATCGCAATCTTTACAGCTAACCGTTATCACTATTGTTAATAACTCCAAAGCTTTAAGCTTCGCTCAAGCTTTTTGCAGCATAACATGGTACAGCCAGAAGGCTGCACTCCGCATGCTTTTCTAATGTGTCGCATAAATGAAACCCATAGACGGATCATGCACGAAGACCTTGCAGTGCAGTCACCTCTGCAGTTGTGCTGTCCGCTGTCCCCTTCAGCTGTCACCCTCGGTGCACGAGGAAGAGATGAGGAGGCATGGAAAAACTAATCACCTGCGCCTCTCTATACTGGACGCTGCTGAATTGACTTGTTTTTGGAATCGGGAACACGGGAGGATAACTTCTGCCAATGCCTCAAACATGAGCGTACAGACGCTTTCGCTTTCTTTTTTTTTTTTCTCACGCGGTGACAGTATTAGAGCCACTGGCGGCTGATCGATGGTCCCCGAAGTACAGCTCGAATTCGGGATGCGCCTGGTCAAGCTGGGGGAGTAAGTTCTATCCCGGTCCACCTATAGCAACGATCAGGACAGCACACTCCGTGACTGGGATGCGGATGCGATACCGAGGGCTTTGAGGTGGCGCCTCGTGTTCCTTTTTGGCCGTCTTTTTTTGTTTTTACTTGGGTAAAAAAAAAAGTTCGGGTCCGGGCTTGAAAACGTCCGGGTTCTCTGTGGCCGTCATTTGTCGTACTTTCGCAACTGACCGGTAAGCTTGTCGGGCGGGCGAATAGCTTCGAAACAAAGGAGCTTGGTAGAGAGAGGGAGGGAGGGGAGGAGGGGGGGGGGAGGTCAGTTTGCAGTTCCAGGACGAGTGCGCGCCCTCTGCACGCAAGAAGTGTTCCGAGTTCCAGGTCTGGTGCGCCGCTGCCGCTCCTGACGAATGCGCGCCGGGTGTACTCGAAAAAAGATCACCTCCTAACGCCTCCGAATTTTCTTTAGCTCAGGTACCCTCAACTGGCCAAACATGTAACGTCATGCGCCCCCCTCAGCCCGCGAGAGTGGAGAAGCGGAGGATGCACGCCGAGCGTGGCCGACTGTCTCTCCCGCGGGAGCGTGTTGTTGTCTTCCCACTTTGCAATTCTTCCCGTGCCGAGCTGGCGGGGGCTAAACGGAATCGATGGCCGTTCGCTGCGGCCAAGCCCTCTTCGCTGTCGGCGGTGAGGAATGGCTGTCGCCCCGGTCGAGGCCCCCGAGACGCCGTCTCCGCGCCTCGCATCGTGTTCGGAGCGCGCGGCCGGGCTTCCGTGTCGCATTGGTGCCACTTCCCGCTTGACGTGCGCCACCCGCGCCCCCTGATCCCTCGCTCACTGTCTGCTGGCCATCCGAGGCTGCAGAGAAGGTTCGAGAGTGTGTGCTGGCTGTTCGACGCATTTCGGACGCGGGCTTGCTAGAAGCAGAGTCGAGAAGCCGCCGGACTGGCCGCCCGTTTCGCGCCGGCGCATGTTCGCGCCACAGAGGAAATAGTGGCAGAAGGAATTAGACTGATGGGGAAAAAAAAATGTGTCCGTGTGTAGCGGCTCTGGACGGCCATCAATAAATGGAGTATGAAAGCAATAACGTTTCACGAGAAGAGAGATGGGGTTAAAAAAAATACCTGGCCGTCATTGAAGATGCTGCAAATCAGTCGGATCGATCGATCGTCCAATCAATCAATCAGTCCATCAACCAATCAGTAAATCAATCAGTCAATCAATTAATCAATCGATCAGTCCATCAGTCAATTAATCAATGTATTGACCGATCAATCAATCGGTCCATCGAACGATTAATCAATGGGTCGATGGATCAATCAATCGGTCCATCGATCGATTAATCAATCAGTCGATATATCGATCGATTAATCAAATAGTCTATCAACCGATCGATTAATCAATTAGTCGATCAATCAATCAATGAGTCAATCAATCAACCAATCAGTCAATCATTCAATCTATCAGTCAATCAATACACAATCTGTACTCTCTCAATTATCATCATTATGAATATCCTTGATGCCCCCACGTAATTCAGAATGGCTGCCCGTCCTTCGTGGCGCGACATATTCGAAGACAAAGAAGTGAACCGCATCGATCATGGGTGCTTCTCTCGCTCCAGAAGGATCCGAGGTATGGCTCTCATCTCTTACTTGGGTCGACCGGTCTCTCTCAGCTGGACGTGGCAGAACCAGCGCGGATGTCGAGGCCAGCCGCGCATGTTGTACTACGCTGTAATCTTGGCGATTTTTTCGGCCTGTATGTAGGCACCCCTACAGTCGCTGAGGCGTCCGCATATGCGTTCAAACAGGTTACCCTGCCGCAATGACGAAGCGTCAGCCTTCGGTCACTCATTTTACTGCCTCTATCAAGTTATTCTTCTATACGCCGCGTATTAAACATTGCACGAACCATACAGGTTGTATCGCGAAAGTCTGTTGGCAATTAAACAAGAAAAGGGTGTTTTAAGGTTGGAAGAGCGCTCTCTAGGGCATAGTATTGACAGCGGTGGTGTGCAGCAGAATGCAGCTAAGACGTCAACTAGCAGGCTGGGTAACTAATATCGAATAGTTAATTTCAGGCTGTCATAGCTAGGTTCTTCATTAATTGAGATGTTTGTAGCCCACCATGTGTGATATTCATATCAATTTTTAGATTTCCGAAAGTGCCATTCTCGTCGGCGCTACAGCGCAAGGAATTTGGGGGCCGCATACGGGCGAAACCGAAACCGCACGGCCGTGAAGAGCGTTAGCCACGCCTACGAACGCGCGTCGCGCAGCGGCGCTTGTCACGTGGTCTCTGCCCGCTCGCCGCTCCCACATGGGTATGGTGGCTAACCTGGGTGCTGGGAAATTGTCACGTGACACCCTAAGCAACACCTATTGTAGTTTTGAAGCGGAAATCTTCACTACGCGAGTCAGAGCCGAGCTGGGGAGTATGCGCGAAACCGAGTGACGTCACGCGGTTTCGGGCAGGTGGTTGCTCCTCGCCGCTGCCGCAGCCGATCCGTCGCCTCACCTTTCGGCGCAGCCGCGCGCTACTGCGCATGTGCGTCGCCTCCTCGCTGTCGCTACAACTGCGCGCTTCGCCTCCTCGCCCACCGTTTGACCTTTCGTTGGCCGCGTCGCAGCCGGCAGCCCTCCTCTCCACATTTCTGCGGGCAGTTTTAACCGCGCCGATTTCCGTCTCCTCCTCCGCCTCCGTACAGGCAGTGTGTGGACGGCCGAACGCCGCCACCGTTATCGTGGTGCTCCCCAGTGCATTGTGCGCGAACTGCGACAGCCATGACGTCAAACCAAGCATAACTGAAGATTTTCGCTTGTATATTCGTGCTTAACCAGAGCTAAGACACTTTTTGGCGTTAGCGGCATTATGTGCAGGAGCAGTTGACTGCAAACAACTTATGACTTTATACGCCTGTTGTGAACCGTCGTTTACTGTGCTACTCCGTATACAGCGGAAACACTACGATCCCATTGGTATCATCAGTGAGGGGATCAATGCAAACGACCAAGGAGAGGGTTATGGAGTACGGTGTTGTTCGGTCGAACGCGTTTCCTATGGTGCGTTGGAAGTACGAACATTCTAACGTTGTTTCGACACGATCTGAAAAAGCGCGCGAAAACCTGCCCGCACAGCTGGGTAATAACTAAAAAGCGCGGCAAATAAGAACCGCGTGTTTCTTTCTTTAAAATTTATCCACCGCAGTTCGTCCTGCGTAGCTTCTTCGTAAGCCATTACTGTGTGTGGTCATTTTATATTTTAAGCGGTGGTGCTTCAGTTTTTCATCCACGTTTGTAGCCGGTCCTGTACCGGTTCAGCGCGGGTGAAACAGGGCCATGGTGTGGGCTTAGAAAAAAAAAGAGTTACTGAATGTTTATTTACTAATTAATGCTAAAACATTACTTGGTTATGTTCGCGATTTCGTGTCTGCAGAAAGTGGAAGCAAAACGTGTCGGCAGCCCTTACGTCGTTGGAGGAAGATTTAGGAGTAATGGTTGAATGGGATAGAGGGCGACAAGATGTCGATGCGCGTCAAATTTGATTCGTGTGGAATAAGTAGTTAGTTAATTAGAGACAAAAAAGTCAATTAGCCGTCGAAATAGCTGCAGACGTCGGTATAGTGGGTGTACGTCGAAATTGGGGCAAAAAAACGCAACTAAGCCGAATGAAGGTTTGAAATAGGTTAAAAGGCAATAATTTAATTAATGAAACAACGCACTGAAAAATGTCAAGCGCCATAAAAAATAATTACAAACCATTAATTGATTAAATTGCCTAAAAAAGTGATACCATGGCCGTAAATGCGGTGGTAGCGAACCAAGAAGGTTGTCTTGGTAACGCGTGACGTCATGCCGTCTCGTTGAAATGTGGTCACCGTGACGTCAGAGGAGAGGGCGGCGGCGCGATGGGGGAGGGGTGGCGCGATGGGAGAACCGTCTAGAAAATTCGTGCGCGTCGCATCTGCTTTGGGCGCTTCCGGCTTGCGTCAGTTAGTCACACGTTCCAGTGACTTTAGCGTCAGTCGTTGTCTTGCCGATGTCGAGTGCGCGCATATGAGTCGAATGCTCCGGCATCTCGTTGTGTTATTGCGTGCGCGTTGACGCGTTCGCGGTCATGGACGGGGCGTCTACATCGCCAGACGGCGCGTCTTCAAATTCCACCAAAACGTCCGCAAAAAGGAAACGTGTGAGGGAACGTCGGGAACGTAATACCGAAGTGAACCGTTTGAAACGTGCTTCGCAACACAAGCGAAAGGAACCCCAGCCACCGAACACTCGCCCCCGGAAACATGCCGAAGCAAGGCGTTTGAAACGTGCCAAGGATAACCCAGTCGCCTGACTCGCGGGAGTCCCCAGTGAAGCAGAGAGGCGACATATGTGGAACAGGCGCCTATGCTTTCGCATTCCCCCAATGCGGCTCGCCGCAGTGATCTCTATAACGCCAGCCGCTTCGCGAGGTCAGCGTGGCTGCGCGCTGAGCCTTAGGCTTAGACAAACTTTATTATATCAGATAATCAGGACGGCGGCCTCGCCATCCCGTCCTTTTCAGACGGCCGATATCCCTTGGGACCGGGCGGCTTCGAAGGCATATCTGATGGTCTCTTTTTGTTCTTGGAGGTCCTGGCTGCGTAGCAAAACCTCCCATGACTCCTTGCAATTCACTAAAGGTGTGGATTGGGCGCATGCCCACATCATATGGGCTAAGGTGGCTCGTTCTCCACAGGCCCTACATTTCCCGTAATTTCAGCCGGGCATGAACCTACTCAGCGCGGCTGGATTCGGAAAAGTGCCCACCTGCAACTGCCGCCATGCTACTTCCTCCTTCTTGCTCAGCTTCTTGTGCGGTGCGGAGTATTCTCTTCGACTAAGCATGTAGAACTGTGTGATATCGCGGAAAGAGTATAACCGCTCGTTTTTTGAAATGTGTCCATCCTCGGACGGAGTCGGTGAGATCGGCCGGAAGGTCAGTCCTCGGGCGAGCTCGTGGGCTCCCTCATTGCCTTGAAGGGTTTGGTGAGCACGCGTCCAAAGCAAGAGGATTGGACTCTCAATTTTTCCGTTCGACAGTATGCGTGCTGCCGCTGCTGATATTCTGCCTAAATCAAAATTGCGTATCGCGTATGACCACCTTTGTCTTTTTGTGTGAGCGCGAGCGCGATGGCCGCCTCTTCTGCCGTAGTGACCGTAGCTCTTATGATTGTGCAGCTGCTTACTAACCGGGCGCCTTCCTTTGCGACCACCGCTACCTTCGCTGTTCGTCCGTGGTACTCCGCCGCATCAGTATACACGACGTCCTGGCGCCCTGTATATTTGCGATGCAGCATTTCCGCCCTGTCTTTCCTACGTGCCTCATGAAAATCGGGATGCATATTCCGTGGCATTGGGGGGATTATTATTTTCTGCCTCACTTCAGCAGGCATTCCCACCTCAAGTTCTTTTGTCTGCGTGGGAGAATATCCCAGCTGCCTTAGGATATACCTACCCGTCTTCGTGGTCGTTAATCGATTAAACTGCGCAGTGAGCGCAGCTTCTATAAGCTCGTCTATGGTATTTGGTATTCCTAAGGCCTGCAGTTTTTTTGTCCGAGCCCATTGCTGAAGTCCCAGAGCTACCTTGACACTTTTTCTTATGATTGACTCTAAGCCCTTACGGTCGGAGACGGTGAGTTTTAGATACGGCACAGCAAACACAATCCTGCTTATTACAAAGGCTTGTAGTAGCCTAAGCAGATTTGCCTCCTTTACGCCTGCCTGCTTGTTGGCGACTCGTCGAATAAGCCTACTGGTGTGCTGCGCGCTACGTTGGATTCTTTCCAATGCTTGGGAGTTACATCTTGTGGACTGCACGTGTAGCCCCAGTATGCGCATGCAGTCCACCCATGGGATTGCCTGTCCACCTACCTTAACAGTGATGTTCGGATTTTCCTTCTTTTTCCGGGCTTGTGCCGTCATCACAAGGATTTATGATTTTTTAGCGGAGCACCGAAGTCCCTTACTTTGCAGGTAGTCTTCTATCGCATGCACCGCCGTCCTCTATAAGCCATAAAGCCATCGCTTCCATGGTTCATCCAGAGCGTGATATCGCCCGCATAGATACTATGATGGAGTCCCTCTATCTCTACCAGCTTGCTTGGTAAGCCAATCATAGCTATGTTAAATAAGATGGGTGAGAGCACAGATCCCTGTGGTGTCCCACGGACTCCAAGTCGAATCCCTTTCCGTCTACAATTGCCAATGCTGATGTCAGTTGTTCTGTTCGTTAGAAAATCTTTAATATAACTGTAGGTTCGGCTTCCGACCCCTAGCGAAGTGAGGTTGTCTAGGATAGCGTCGTGGCGGACGTTATCAAAGGCCTTCGCCACATCAAGGCCTACCACATTCTCGTGTCTTTTGTGCCTCTATTACCCGATGTTTCGGCGACCAACTTGTTCCTTCAGAGAGCCCGGCTGCAGTTACGGTGTGTGTTTGCTGCGCTGCGCACCTGTGGCGCTACTGCCGCTGTGACGTTATACCAGCTGTAGATTGCTTTCTTTCTCTCAGTCGCAACAACATAAAAAATTCAGGGGCACTTTGACTGTCTAAAGTGCGTAGAGGCGAAAGCGTTTTCCGCACCACTTTGCTTATGTGACACTGGTGACGTCACCACTGGATGACGTCACACATAATTGGTTGGTTTATTGGGGTTTGACGTCACAAAGCAGCTGGAGCTATGAGGGACGCTGTAGTGAAGGGCTCCGGAAATTTCGACCACCTGGGGTTCGTTAACGTGCACTGACATCGCACAGCACACGGGCTTCTAGAATTCCGCCTTCATCGAAATTCAGTCGTCGCCGGGATCGCCCCCTCGTCTTTCGGGTCAACAGCCGAGCGCCGTAAACACTGAGCCACCGCGGCGGGGCTGATGACGAAGTAATGACAAATTACTAATTAGTGACTAATTACCGATTAATGACTAACGCTAATTAAGTGCTAATTAATGACGCTTAACCTTCGCCTTTAGGAGTGGAACGCGACAGCGTGTTGTAGCGCTGCCAGGCAGTCCGCGGAACGCCACCACCCGTTCGGCGCGATGCCTTGCCCTTTGAACGCGACGCTTTTTAAGGAAAGGAAATGGCGCAGTAATTCTCTGTCATCTCGGTGGACACCCGAACCGCACCATAAGGGAAGGGAGAAACGCCACCACCCCTTCGGCGCGATGCCTTACAGTTTGAACGCAACGCTTTTTGAGGAAAGGAAATGGCGCAGTAATTCTCTGTCATCTCGGTGAACACCCGAACCGTACCGTATAGGAAGGGAGGAACGCCACCACCCATTCGGCGCGATGCCTTGCCCTTTGAACGCAACGCTTTTTGAGGACAGGAAATTCTCTGTCATCTCGGTGGACACCCGAACCGCACCGTACAGGAAGGGAGGAAGTGGGAGTGAGAGAAGAAAGAGGGGCCGTAATGGAGAAACTGAAAATTGTATTTGAGGAAAGGAAATTATGCTGTAACTGTCTCGCATATCTCGGTGGACACCCGTCTAAACGCGGACACATGTGCCGACCCGGACGGAGACACGGCTGCCGACCCGGACGGAATCACGGCTGCCGACCCGGACGGAATCACGGCTGCCGACCCGGACGGAATCACGGCTGCCGACCCGGTCGGAGACACGGCTGCCGACACGGATTGCTAACGACAGCATGAGGCATTAAAGGCTTTCGCCTTAAAAACAAAATATAAAAAAAATACCGAAGACGCTTTGAGTCGTCGCGCAGCGGCGACCGGTAGCCACGCGTGACCTGTAGACGCGGCGCACTGCGTTCCTTCAGCTGGAGGCGCTGCGCTTTTGCTTTCGCAACCTACCAGGCTTAACCAAAGCTAAGCCCCCCGCCAATTTTTTTTTCGAGCCCTCCACTACGGCACCTCTTTCCTCTCACTCGCTTCTTTGTTTTTTCCCTTAGGGCGCGGTTCGGGTGTCCACCGAGATGTGAGCCGAAAAAAAAAATTATTTTAAGGCAAGGAAACGACGCCTGTCTCTCTCATATCTTGAACCACCGTAAGGAAAATGAAATGAAAATTGGTTTTAAGGAAAGGAAATACCTGTCTCTCATATCTTTGGGTACACCCGAAAGGAATGGACACCACAGTACATGTCTCTGTGGTGTCCATTCCTGTATTCACTACACGCGCGTCTCCTCCTCCGCCTCCGTACAGGCAGTGTGGTGACGGCCGACCGCCCCCACCGTTATCGTGGTGCTCCCAGTGCATTGTACGCCAACTGCGACAGCCATGACGTCGAACCAAGCACAACTGCAGCTTTTCGCTTGTATATCCAACCACTGCCAAATTTTTTGGCGCGCGGCGCGCGCGCGCGCTGCCAAGAAGTGTCGATGGCGCTGCGGTTTCTGCATGTGCTGAGATACAGGATCACAGTGAAAAGGCGTGCTTAATTATTTGTGTACAAAACACATTCCACACGTTTTAAAATCACTATATTACGTTAATTACTACCTCTCACTACTCTTGGCAGTCGAACTGCTTCTAGCAACGCCCAGACGCGAGCGGCGCGAGCTAGTTCCCGGAGAATGGAGAAATGTAGTACCTCTCTCGTCGCCCGCCTCGGCGCGGTGCTCAACGCGCCAGCATCTGGCGCGAAGCCTCGGTAGTGTGATTGCAGTCGAGGCTACGGCTTATTTGCGCGAGTGCGTTTCCCTTCTAAAATCGAGCGGTCAAGAGCAACGCTGGCTTCCGCTGTTCTAGCTATCAGCAAGCACATTACATCACGGTGACATTCACTCCTCATCTGATCGGTTTTAATTGTTACCGCTTAGGACCAAAAATTTGAAGTCTCATTGGAAGCGCTTAAGAATGCACCTCGTTCTTTTGCACGACGCGCCGCTGACTGTTGTAAGTTCGTCTTTGATAGTGTTTTCTTCCTGTTGTGTTTACGAAACCCATTTTTTCAAGCGTTACTGCGATTTGAGCGCCTTCGCTTGCAACTTCTTTACTCGTGTAGTAAGAGTCTTGTACACACGGTTCGATCCCGGCCCGTAGATCGGCCGGATAGAGGCCCGTGTACTGTCCGTTGTCAGGTTAAAGAACCCTGGCCAGGTGGTCGAAATTATTCGGAGCCCTCCACTACGGCGTCCCTCATAGCCTGAGTCGATTTGGGACGTTAAACCCCAAAAGCCAACCAACTAGAACAGTGCGTAAACAGGGCTTCACCTTTTGGTTGCGGAAACCGGTAATACAGCTCTGGGAGCAACTGCACCACGCAATGTGGCGCATAGTTCGGTCGCGCACAGTTCGGTCGCGCTTTGATCAAAGCCATTCATATACGCGTTCCGTTGATTCCTGTAGTGGCCCCCAACGCCCGCCGGCGCCACATCGGTGATACGCGCCCGCTGTTTCGTCGCGCGCGGTAAATGGCGGGGCCGGGAAATGGGAGCTAACGACAAATGCGATGACTGACGACACCCCGATTTTCCAAAGCGGTGACGGGACAAAGCGTGTATACAGCACATTGCGCTGCAAGAGCAACTTTGCCACGGTGCGCGCTGGTGAAGAGTAAAAATTGCGAGCCGCTCGAGCGACCACGTGCATTGATTGCCACGGCTGCTAAACAAGCGCACGGATGAACAGCGCATGGGTGCTCCGTGTGGATCCTCCGCGGCGGCTCAGTGGTTAGGGCGCTCGACTACTGAGCCGGAGTTCCCGAGTTCAAACCCGACCGCGGCGGCCGCGTTTCGATGGAGGCGAAACGCAAAAAAGGCGCTCGCGCCCATATGCTGTGCGATGTCGGTGCACGTTAATGATCCCCAGGCGGTCGAAGTGATTTTGGAGGCCTCTTTCTTCTTTTCTTCTCTTACTGCCTCCTTTATCCCGTCCCTTGACCCGGAGGGCTTGATTCCGCTTGATTCGTAAAGGACATTTATTTTTTCACAAAACAACTTTTACGAAAAATCGCGATTTTTCTCAAGAAAACACTGGTACGAAAAATCGCGATATTTACAATTTTTTTCTCTTAATATACAACACAACAGCTTCTGCTCTACAAGAACGGCAACAACTGCAAAAAAATGACATTTGTCAAACTTTCTTCCTCATGCATGTGAACCTGCGCCCGGACCCAGAGGTGCTTTAAAAAATTATGCACTTTGTATTTTCGCGACACTTTATGATAATTTGAAAACAATGCAAAGGATGGAAAAGTAGGCTAACAAGGAAAGGTATGTGTTATTTGGTGAACTGTGTCTGCAGTTAAAAGTAGTGCCTTATGTCCTGTTGTGGTGAAGAGTGACTATTTTCTACAATAACTTCTGCTTCTTATTAGAACATGAGTTATTCTGTCAACGGACTGACACTTCTTATACATTTTAATATATAGATGCAGTGTGAATAGCACGGGCTAAAAAATCGGAAAGGAGGGGGAAGGGGGAATGCAGCACTGAGAAAATTTAGGGGGGTCTTCTGACACCAAAACAGCCCCCCCCCCCCCCCCCCCCCCTCCTTCCCCTGGCAATGCATTCTTTCCTTAAAAACCAGTTTCAATTTTGCTTCATGTGTTTTGGCATATCTGGCCATACTTCGTGCATATGTATACACATGCCCAGTGCTGTTGTATTTTCTGACTTAGCGCTTAATACAACTCGAGAGTGAAGCCACAAATGCCCCACAAAGGGGGCCCTCCAGCCAGTCCTGTAAACCGGTTGTCGTGACATCGCAGTTAATCCCCTCTCACCCAGTAGTGAGACATTGCAGGATGCTGGCCGCTTCTAGGCAATTATCAACGAAATAACCGTTTAACCACATGTCGTGACAATCGGTAGACACAATTGGTTGGAGGGCCTTCTTTGAGGGGCACTTGGGGCATCATTGTTGAGCTGTATCAGACTTTGGTACCGTAGTGCCATATGCACTGATGAGTTGACCAGCTTGTCATTGTCTGTTATTCACCAATGAAAGCAGATACTGAGACGTTCGAACTGTGCAGCCTACTTGCATGCTTGCTTGCGTCCCTAGTACTGACTGCATCCAGTGCTACTTCACACTTTAAAATGATGCTTCATACCTTAATTAATTGCCGTCTTTTTGAGAGTGGCATCAAGACCTATGTTGTTTAAAATCTTTTACAGGTAAAATTGCCATTTCTTCGTGCATTTTAATAGGATATGATTTTCTCATTGAATGTTGTGAAGTCATGCCTCGCTATAATGAAACGGTTTATGATGAAATCACGGGTATAACGAAGGAATAGCTATCCCCCTTGGAAGCTCCCATACAGGCCCATGCATCTGATATCGCGCGTTTACAAAATAAAATTTTTCTACAAAGGGATGCAACAAACCCAAGCGAACCCAACTCTCCTTTTTGCGCTGAGCAGACCGATTCCTAACTGCACATAACCCACTTGGTGCATTTCTGCGGACGATTCCTTGCATTGCCTTCGATGCGACAAGGATTGGGCGCTTTCTCACTCGTCTTCATCGAAATTCGCGCGACCTGCTGAACGTGTCTCATAGAGAGGTGCACGTTGTCCGGTACGCTGTGCCGCGCCTCTGTAGAGTTCTGCCGTTCTCGTTCTTTGGCTTCCTCGCTGCACAAGGCCTGCTATGAGTGCGCTGTGCTTCTTAGTTAGGTGACTTATGCAATATAGTTTCCGCTTTTGCAGTGTGGTCGTGTGGTTTGGCTGTTTGGCAGCGCATTTGGTGCGCATGACAGTGTTGATGTTTCACTCGTTTTAAACAAGGGCTAGATTAGTAATAGCGGTGGAACGCAAAAGCGCAAGACAATTTCCGCTGACCAGTAGGCGACCATAATCCAGGCATTTATGTAGTGCGAAAAATATGTCAGACAGCAAAGGACTTCACCGTATCGATGAGCACACTGCCTTATTGGCAACAAAGAAGCAATCACTAACGCCGCCGATCATGGTTTGTGAGGGACTAGGAACGCTGCTAGAACCATTGTTTTCGTAGCACTCCAGAGCCCTTTTCAAACGGTTTTTCGTCAGCGTTTGGCCTGGCGTACACATTCGTCATACATCGCTTGCTGCCATGCAGCAGGTTATTGTGGCCAGCATGCTCGAGCATCATCCGGGGAAGCGAATCACATTGGGTACTCGCTTCAAAATGGCTTCATTAACTGTAGAAAATGGGGCTGAATGCAGTGAGTATGTCTTTTCCTCTCATTCATGACATTATTTCGCCATGGCTTGTTTTCTAGGCGCTGAAGGTCATGTGGGTCGCGTAAGAAAACGGTCGCACACGCATTGGTTAGGGTGACGTATTTGGCTTGTGTACGTGTTGTGGGCGCTTGTTACATGGTATCAAGGCTCCTTCAACACACATTGGTGGTATGCTAAGCGCTTGGTAGGTTCTCGGTTTACACAGTGGCACGTAAGCCTGTTCGTATGCCACAGTTGCTGCCAAGGTTACCTATGGCCGTAACGAAGCAACCGCTATCATGAAGAGATTGCGGGGCCCCTTCGACTTTGTTGTACCGAGATTCAACTGTGCTTTTTTAGTTGCTTTCAGGCAATAGGAAGAAAGATACTTTTATATGCTTTTGACTCATCATAGTTTCCACATCTGCTGCGTCGATGAATGAGTGTCGATGATGAGTGTTACCACAGTGGAAACACTTAAATACCTGGGAGTCCTCATTTCTAGAGATCTAAGCTGGAAAAACCGTGTACTAAAAATCTGTTTAGCTGCTGAAAAGAAACTCTGGTTTTTGCGCCGAAGATTGAAACTGGCCTCACAGTCTGCCAAGCTAGCTGCCTATTTAACTTATGTACGACCAACATTAGAATATGCCTGCATTATATGGGATCCTGTAGAAAGTGGCTTAATAAAAAAACTTGAAAGTGTGCAAAGAAGAGCAGCTCAATTCATAATGTCCAGATATGCGCGTACTGATTCTGTAACAGAGATGTTGTGTCTTCTCAATTTGCCACCTCTAGCCGAACGTCGCCGAGTAACCAGACTAAAATTTTTATTTCAGCTCTCAAGAAATTCCTTCAATATCAATAGCTCCCATTACTTGGTCCGAAAACAACTTACACATCTCAGAGCAAGCAATGAATACTGTTACCAAACCCCGAACCCACGCATTAATGTGTACGCTAATTCTTATTTTCCGAGGACGATAACAGAATGGAATAATTTACCAGCATCTCTCTTGCATTCCAGTACATTAACAACTTTCGGAAAAGCTGTATCCATTTCGCTCTAAAAAAGTTTTTTTTGTGTCATACGCCTAATCAACTCGCCTAAGGTGGAGGCCGGGATTGTAGAATTTTTTTGTTATTTTTCCTTTTTTGTGTGAAATAACTGTTTTTCAAGTGAATATTTACTAACACTGCTTCTGTATAAAAAGTGAAACATTACGCGGTAAGAAATGATTGTATAGATGAAGATTCGCTTTGTATTTTTGTATAATCGACGAAACCTTTTTGCTTTTCAAGTGTCACGCCCCACCACTGTAACGGCCCCATTTCCAACAGTATTTTCAAATAAATAGTAAAAATAATTGTCGTACTTGCACACAGGCAAATTTCAGAACCTTGTGGAGGTGAAGGTGCCTTTTAGTTGTGTATTAGCGTTAATGGTAGCTGAAGGCAAGACAAAACTATTTTTACAATCAACCTAGTGTTTTTAAGTTGCGCACAGAATAGAACGTTCTAGCATACCGTCCATACCAATTCGTGCGCAGGTGTGTCATTGCAGTGCTGACTAAGAAAGCGAGTCTGTGCATGCATGGCACGAACTTGCCAGTTCAAGACCATGTTCCTCAGTGGTCCTCGAGTGCCCTGCCTGATGGTGCCCCTACTGGCATATGCGTGCAGGTGTTCGCGCACAAGTCTGCGATGCAGCAGCACTCGCGCGAGGCCCACCGGGGCGACCTGAAGCCTCATCAGTGCGAACACTGCCTCAAGTCGTTTTCGTCGACCCACCAGTTGGCACAGCACGCGCGCATCCACACGGGCGAGAAACCGTACAAGTGCTCCTACTGCGAGCGCCGCTTCAAGCAGCTCTCGCACGTGCAGCAGCACACACGCCTGCACACCGGCGAACGACCATACAAGTGCCACGTTGCCGAATGTGGCAGGGCATTCATCCAGCTGTCCAACCTGCAGCAGCATTTGCGAAATCATGACAGCCAAATGGAACGCGCCAAGAGCCGACCCTTCCACTGCAACATCTGCGGCAAGGGCTTCGCGTCGGATAGCAGTCTGCGGACTCACAGATCCAAGGTGTGTGCTTATCCTTTGTTCTCTTTACACCGGGTGTCCCAGCTAAATGTAACCAAGCTTTTAAAAAAGACGAAGTGTCCTAGTCTAGTGAAACCAACTCAGGGTTGTTCATAGTCGTATGGCCTAGTCTTGAGTATTTTTTTCGCTCTTCAAAGTTAATTAACCCTTATTCTGCCACTCCCGAGATAACTCGGGCTACCCCATATGCACACCCACTGCCTCTCCCGAGTTATCTCGTTTTGGCTTTTTAACTCGCCCCCTGCCGCTCCCGATAATACTCGTGTAAAAAAAAACTATGCAATTATGCAGCGCCATCTATGGAGAGACTCTGTAAACTCATAGCTCTTGTAGGGTAAATTTTAAACAACAGATGGCGCGCATGTTTCCACATCCGAGTCGCTTCGTTTTGGTCTGCGCCACCGGTCTGCGCATAGCAGCCATGAGGCTATGTGCCACACTCGTCCGCGCTTTGACGGACGAAGAAATTCAAAATTGCTTGTGAATTCGGAGTAAGCTGTTTCTCAAAGCGATCTACAACTTTTTCATTGACCCTTTGTTCCTCAAGTCAATAATTAAAAAGTTAGTTAATTAAGCTTAACTAATTATTCAACCTTGAAGAACGAAAAAAATGCTGCAGACTAGGTCACGCGACTCTACACAACCCTCATTTGGTTTCAAACGGCTAGGACACCCCGTGTTTTTTAAAAGCTTGGTTACATTTAGCTGGGACACCTGGTATATGCACGTGTAATTGTGTAGACGACTGGTGCACCTGCAAATAACTGTCATACGCTGCTTTAATTCCACTTGGTGCATTAAAACTGGCTGCCTAAATTTACCTACACTTGTCACCGCAAAGGCACTGGCAGTGCCATGGATTTTTTTCAGAATGAAGGCAACTACGACTCTCAGTAACGAAACATCTGCTGTGGTGTGGTTAAGTATCAGCTTTATTGGTAAAAGTCAGTACACACAACAGTTATGTCACTATACAGCCCCCTCCCTCCCCCTGGTTTTGTTATGAAGGAGCTTAACCCTTTGAGGGTCGAATTATTTTGAAGAAAACTTTCCCAGATGGTCAAATTACTTTATTGCGGATCTTGAATCTAAAAAATGTATATAATCGAGAATAAATAGTAAAAAAATATTAGGAACAGTACATTGGTGACAGCATCACTCACAACTGGAAAATGTTCAATAGAATAGAATAGCAACTGTGATAAGCAAGCTAAGAGCAGCACCAATAAAGATAGAAATCTACTTTCGCCACCTCTGCAAAACAGTGCCCACAAAGAGAAAACTCCGTTGCGATCCCACGGCGGAATCGAAACAGCGTAGGCGCGTTGCCACAGAGGGCGAGAATACCTCGCGAGCAACGGTGATAAGCAAGCTAAGAGCAGCGCCAATAAAGATGGAAATAAACTTCGGCAGCCCCTGCAAGATAGTGCTGACAAAAAGAAAACTCAAATTTCGCGCGACTCCGTTGCGATCACGCAGCTGTTGTGTCTTTGCGCGTAGACGCGTAGACGGGGGACAAACGAGCCGCTCAGCCAGTGCGCGATTCCCGCCGAGGTGTTGTGTTCGGGTTGCGCGTGAGAACGAAGGGCCGACGAACCTCTCGACGTTCCCTTCCTCCTTTCCCCGCGGCCCTCTCCTGTCTGCACCAGCCAGCCGTGTCTGGAGACGAGAGATGACTTCGGATCGCGCCGATGAGCGGCCGCCAGCGCGCACCGCTTGAGTCGAGTGCTAATAAATAGTTTTGTGTTCGTAAACGCCTTGTATCTTCGGGGCAACCGCGGACATAACAGTGGCGACGAGGATGCAGATCCGAGCCCAGCGTTAAGCTACGCCGCACAACAAATCATGGCTACGCTCACGCTTCCTGGACGGATACCAGAGTTCAACGGTTCCTCATGGACATCGTGGTTTGGACGCCTTCAATTCTATTTTGAGGCAAACAACATCACGGAGAATGCCCAGAAGAGAGCCCACCTGCTTACGCTGTGCGGGGAGGAGACGTACGACATCGTTTGCGCTCTAGTACAGCCGAGCACTCCAGCTGCCGTGGCCTACGACGACATCGTAGCTGCACTGCAGAAACACTTCGACCCGCGGCCGTCCGAAGTCTACAGCCGGGCTCGATTCCAACGGCGTGACCAGTTGGAGGGAGAAACAGCAAGTGCCTACGTTGCGGCACTAAAGAAACTGGCTGCCGACTGCAACTTTGGAACGCTGCCTGCGAGCACAGCAGCCACCGAACAGTCAGCCGGAGCAACATCATCCCTGTCGCTAGCTAACCCCACGATGCTCCCCCTGGACATCATGCTGCGTGATCGATTTGTGTGTGGACTGCGTGACGAGTCCTTGCAACAGCGCCTGTTCGCGGAGAAGGACCTAACGTTTACAAAAGCCTATGACATCGTCTTGCGAACGGAAAGTGCGGGGCAGCAGCAGCGACAAATGCGGCGATCTATCGAGCCAGTACACCAGACAAGCCATTCGAACAACCAGAGCCACAACACGAAGGCAAGTTCGAAAAAACTTCAAAAGGTCCAGCGCTGTTGGCGCTGTGACGAACAGCATAATCCGCAGACGTGCCGCTTTCAATCAACTACATGCAACTTTTGCCACAAGCGTGGGCACATCGAGAAAGCTTGTATAACGAAAAAGAAGCAGTGTAAATCAGCCCAGTCACGCAATCATAACGTAGACGCTTCTGAAGTCGCGGCACAAGTTGAGAAGCAAGAGTTTCAATCACCTCCGTCAACGCTGTACGACCTAAACACCGTTGCCAACATCGGCACGCGTCAGAAAATAATGGCCTGCTTGACCATCCACAATAAGCTGATCCAGTTCGAAGTCGACTCCGGAGCTGCATGCACCCTTATCAGCGAGGACACCTTTCGAACAACGTGGCCGGAGCACGCACCCCGACTAAGAGACGACGACACGCACCTCAGGACGTGGTCAGGTCAGAGCCTGCCGCTACTGGGTAGTGCCGACGTCGACGTTGTGTACAACGGGAAGAAATGCAAGCTGCCACTCTTGATTGTTAAGAACAGTGGATCCAGCCTCCTGGGAAGGAACTGGTTTGATGCACTTGGGATCACCATTGGTGGCGTCCACCAGACTGGTACGAAGTCAGTGGTGGAATGCCTTCAAGAGAAGTACAAGAAAGTCTTCTCCGATGACATCCCAGGCCACGAGGGACCTCCTATCGACCTGGAGTTGATCAATGAGGCCAGCCCTAAATTCTTCAAAGCAAGGCCAGTACCTTTTGCTTTAAGATCTGCAGTAGAAGCGGAACTTGATAAACTGCAAGAACAAGGCGTCATTGAGCCAACGCAACACTCCGAATGGGCAACACCACTCGTCGTAGTTCGGAAGAATAATGGCACCTTACGACTATGCGGAGACTACCGGAGCACAGTGAACAGGTTCACCAAACCGTTCTCCTACCCGCTGCCAACGCCAGAGGAGGTTTTCAGCACACTTCGCGGAGGGAAAATTTTCACCACCGTGGACCTTACGCAAGCGTACCAGCAACTGAAGGTGAGCGAATCAACATCTCAGTTGCTTACCATCAATACGCTGAAGGGCCTCTACAAAGTCAAACGACTGCCATTTGGCATAGCGGCAGCCCCTGCAATTTTCCAGAGGTATATGGAGACAATACTTCGTGGAATTCCTGGAACATGCGTTTATCTCGATGATGTAATCGTCACAGGAGCATCAGACGAGGAGCATGCTGCACGTTTGGAACAAGTGTTCGAAAGGCTAGCCAACGCAAACTTGCGTATAAGCAAGGAAAAATGTTGTTTTGCCGTACCCAAGGTGAAATTCCTTGGTCACGTAATTGACGCTGAAGGCATCCATCCGACTGATGACAAGGTGCGAGCAATAACCGAGGCACGAGCACCAACTAACAAGCAGGAACTCCAATCCTTTCTTGGACTTCTTACATTCTACGACCGGTTCTTAGAACAGCGAGCAACTGTGGCCAACGACCTGTACAGACTACTGCAAAAAGAGGTCCCATGGACATGGTCGCCAAGACATCAGGAGTCATTCGTGGCCCTGAAACGGCTTCTTTTGCAATGCACAGCCCTCAAACATTACGATGAGAACAAGCCCTTGATCATAGCCTGCGATGCATCACCCTACGGCGTAGGTGCTGTTCTTTCACAAGCTGACAGTCAAGGAAGAGAGGCACCAATTGCTTTTGCGTCACGCACTCTATCAGCAGCAGAGCGCAACTACTCTCAGCTCGATCGCGAGGGGCTTGCTGTGGTCTACGCGGCCGAACACTTTCGCCAGTACATCGCTGGACGAAAGGTAACGTTCATAACAGATCACAGGCCACTGCTAGGCATTTTGGGGCCCCAGAAGTTAATACCGCAGATGTTGTCACCACGCATGACACGCTGGTGCATCAAAATGTCAGCATATGACTACGATCTTGTACACCGATCGGGGAAGAAGCACCAGAATGCAGACGCACTGAGCCGCCTACCACTGAGCACGACCCACGAAGAACCACCTAACCCGGGAGACGTGTTGATGCTCGAGGCCCTGCCAGAGCCGCCGCTAACAGCAGATACAGTTGCTACGTCGACCCAAGAGGACCCATCCCTATCGGAGCTTTTCAACGCCATTCAAGAAGGCAACGTGAGCCGACTAAAGGGAGAAAGCTTCAACGCCTATCGCAAGAGAGCTACGGAGTTAAGTACGCACCGCGGTTGCATCACCTGTGGGTCACGAGTTCTTATCCCACCAGCATTACGCGCGCAAGCTATGTCACTGCTTCATGCAGGCCATCGAGGCATTGTTGCTATGAAGAAATGCGCCCGAAGCTTTATGTGGTGGCCTGGAATCGACAGCGACATCGAAGAAAGTGCTCAGAATTGCAAGATATGCCAAAACAATCAAAAGGCGCCACCAAAGGCCCCGGCCCCACAGTGGGAGAAGGCAAGTGAGCCCTGGCACACTATTCATATCGATTTTGCAGGACCGGTCGAGGGAAGCACGTTTCTTGTTATTGTCGACGCCTACACTAAATGGGTCGAGGTAAAACAGATGACCAAAGTAACGTCAGCTGCGGTCATTGAGGCATTGAGAACATTGTTTGCCACGTTTGGATTGCCAAGAAAAATCGTTTCTGATAACGGCAGCGCCTTCGTGTCAGCGGAGATCAGGCAGTTTTTCAAACAAAACGGTATCGCAGCCGTCACATCGGCTCCCTACCATCCGGCTACAAACGGCCAGGTTGAACGATACGTGGCAGAGCTCAAGCGAGCTCTACTGAAGGAACAAGCTGGGTCATTGCATCTACGCATCGCCCGCTTTCTCTTCAAACAGCACAGCACGGTGCAAAACACAACCGGCCGTACCCCAGCGCAGCTCATGTTCGCCCGCGAGCTGCGAACCCACCTGAGCGCCGTTCTTCCAGAGCCAGCACCTGAAACCGGACAGACGGAAGATGATCTTCCCCGCGTTAAGAGAATGCGAAAGGGCCAACGCGTTCTTGCTCGCAAATTCCACGGACAGCACGCGTGGGCCCCAGCTGTTATAGACAGACGCATTGGGAAAAGATCCTGGCTCGTACGCATGGAGGGGGGCATTGCTCGCCGACACCTCGACCAGCTTCGTCTTCTGAAGGCACCGCCGCAAACGAAACCGATCCAAACAAACAGCCCTTCGGCCCCTGGTACGGTGGCTTGGGATATCGTGGCGGAAGACGCACCGCTCCAACACGCAAGGTGTACGCCAAATACAGAAACGGCAAGCGCCTCTTCTGATGCCACGGCCGTACTACAGCGCGCTTCCACACGTGCGCGCCGGCCTCCTGACCGCTACCAGGCCCCTTTCTAAGGGGGGAGGAAGTGTTGTGTCTTTGCGCGTAGACGCGTAGACGGGGGACAAACGAGCCGCTCAGCCAGTGCGCGATTCCCGCCGAGGTGTTGTGTTCGGGTTGCGCGTGAGAACGAAGGGCCGACGAACCTCTCGACGTTCCCTTCCTCCTTTCCCCGCGGCCCTCTCCTGTCTGCACCAGCCAGCCGTGTCTGGAGACGAGAGATGACTTCGGATCGCGCCGATGAGCGGCCGCCAGCGCGCACCGCTTGAGTCGAGTGCTAATAAATAGTTTTGTGTTCGTAAACGCCTTGTATCTTCGGGGCAACCGCGGACATAACAGCAGCGAAACCAAAACTACAAAAGGGGTGTTGCCGCAGTCTGTGCCGCTGCTAGACATAAGTTCTGCTTATCTCCGTAAGAAGGCAGCACAAAATTCAAACACTTCTTGTAAGTCCTAAGAGGTGGCAGCACCCCCCCAGTGAGCACGCATTGTTCTTTTGGCGCAAAATTTCAAACGGAAGATCGAAACCGTACCCGTACGGCAAAGACCTTGCGGGACAGAAAACCGCCGCCGTACATATACGGCAAAAACCTTCAAAGGGTTAAAATTAAAACTACACAAACCTATGAAATGGCACGTTATTTGTTTTTGCAACCTAGCCTGCCTGGGTGCATCGATGTATAGATAAGCAGTGCTAGGTGTTGTTGCTGGTTGCAAAGCCAGTCCATGCACTTTTTCAAGACAGTTGTTTTGCATGGTTGCTCTCATTCTGAAAGAAATTCATAGCTGTATTCACACAAATGATTAATGTAACAGCAGTTCATCATGGAAATATGGCACATTATTAGTTCATGTGTGGCACCCTGGCGTTTCCTTGTGTCGTCTCCAGGTGTTGCTGCGGGAATCAATATTGACGGGTAAAACCCTTGTTTTAGTGTTTATGGTAGTGACTTTTGTAAATATAACCTCGTTGGTATGTTCATGGTTCATTCGATTTCTTGGTTAATATGCTAAATAGCATGAGCAGTAAAAATTTACCCCTAGAGGTACGCTACTTTTCTTCTCGTTAATACTTTCCCGGATAACACGATTTCCTGGCTACTGCGTTCAAAATTTTGGCAAATTCTAGTCGTATAATATGTTTAGTGGTCATCTGCACATATGCAAACAAACCAGTAGGCCAAACCTGGGTGCATGTGACATAAGCTAGAGTGCAGCGGCCTTCGCCTGCTGTGGCAACTTCTTTGCAGTGCTGTGGTGTAAAGGGGCGAAACATTAAAAAAAAAAAAAGAATAGCCACCTAAATAGCGCCGTTCTCGCGTAGAAGTGACATGAAGAGTAGAAATCCAGTGGCGTCCTCGTAGTGCCTTGGGCAAAGGGGTGAAGCATCCGAAAACTACAACTATGCGCTTACATATGTACAGGTGCAAACAAAAGTAGGTGGAGCACGCAATTCTCTTCGAATATTTCTCATGCGTTACCTAATTGAAATTTTCGGCAATAGTATGTGCATGCTGGTAGTGAACGTTGGGGCGCTTTCTCGTGAAGAAACAGTGTTCCTTCATTTCCAATTGGCAATGCATGATTGAACAAGATAGTGTGCTCCATTTACACAACTGTACGTCCACACCTGTACATACATAGAAGCGGGCGGGTCTGGGCAATGTGCAATGTGCAATGGTGTAATGGTGTACACCATTGTGCAATGGTGTAAGGGGGCGAAGCGTCCAAAAACAATGCGTAGGGGATCCCGGCTTGCCATTGCCATCCACGGGCAGGTGTGTTGCGAAGTTTCTTCCATGCAAAGGACAACGCAACAGGGGACTGAACGAGCCCTCTTGTGCCGAGAAATTCTTTTCGGCATTTCTTGTGCAGTGAAATTGTCGATAAATGCCTTTGTACCTCATTCAATAGTTGCATTGTTCAAAATCAGGCGGTGTGGATTGTAAGTTTTTCTGGATAATTTGTTTATCTGGATTTCCTAAACGCTTGTCTACTCCTTTTTGTGATGAATTTGGGTGGGTTAGCCTTTGCTGTCACAGCATGTACTAATGAAGATGGAATTTGAAACAATTAATAAGCTAGTTGTCTTTGTGGATGCATTACTAGAATTAGCGTTGTGCAGGAAAGTGTGGAGATGAAAGAAGCCAGCAGTCATTGAAACTTGGCTGATTAAATACTTGATTGAGTTGCTATACTGCAAGGTCAAGGCTGTCTTTATTGGGCTTACTTTCATTGGTGAGAAAGGTTTTATTGACAGAATAGTCCAGACCACTTTTACAGCTGGAGCACATGTTAGTCTGGCAAAAGAAAAAGCGCTGCTCTGCAGCTGGGCACTGAAGACGCAGTCAGCAGAAACGGTTTTGTGTATTAGATGTAGAAATGCTTTATTATGCTGAGTACCTGATGAACATTCCTTTGTCAGTAACTGGTGCATCTTGTGTCACTTGCAGCAACACGCGGCACTGATTGGAGGAGCAGCGTCGCAGTCTTGCCCGATCTGCCACAAGATCTGCGTCAACGCTGAAGCCCTTATGGAGCACATGCGCATTTCACACAAGGATCCACCAGGCACCACACCAGGTACGAGATAAAATAGTGTCAGCACTGAACCGGTCATGTCTTTCCAGCTTCTCTGCATCAAGTCTACGAGTTCTTATTCTTGTCTCTTTTTTTTTAGAAATGTTCGTCTGCTTTGAGGGACATGGCAGTAGCTCAGCAAAATTAATTTAGAAAAAAAAAAAAAAAATCCCCTGTGCCTCTTGGTTTCTGTGGCTGTTGGCTTCTGTCATATTTATAACGAGCCCCTCAATCCCCTTCCCTTGTTTGCTTAATTGCTTAGCGAGGGCCTCGGTTCTGGCAGCCTTGACGCCATAGGAAGCATAACAGGGTTCTCACGCAGCTTCCACCCTTTCCGTTCGATGACGTTCCACGTCACACCTGCGGTAACTCAGGACGTTCTACGTCCGCCGCTTATGAATGTGGGTGGCGCTGATGAACACTCTCAAGGTTAGGTTACTTGTAAACATAAATACCCCCGAAAGCAGAAGGTTTGACAGCCGTCGCCGTAGCTCAGAGGTAGAGCACTGGACGCGTAATTTGGAGGTCGTGGGTTCGGATCCCACCGGCGGCATGTGGTTGTTTTTTCTTCTGCTTTTCTAATCAATTAGCTTTAAGCGATAACATATTCAGTAATATTCTAAATTGATCAACACCACAAAATAAATAAATTAATTTAGAAAAAAAAAAAATCCCCTGTGCCCCTTGGTTTCTGTGGCTGTTGGCTTCTGTCATGGAAATACCCTGTGTTACCAAATTCTGCACATACATCAGCTCGTTTGTGTTTGTAAATATCCACTGTAAATGTTTGTAAAAGCCGTCAAACCAGGCCGCCTCCTCCATTGTCTGGCCCAGGAATGCCACCTCACCCTTCTTAATACTCCTGGCTCCCCTACTCGAGCGGGCAATGCCTACAGCGCCCCACGACACCCGACCTCACTTTATCTCGGGGTTCACTTTCCTTTCACTGGCAGATGACAGCCGAAACTCTTCTCAGTGACCACTTTCTCATCCATATTACCACCTCTCTTTGCCACATCCCTCGATCTCATCCAGTTATTTACACTGACTGGCACGCCTTTTGCACTTATCTCGCCTCCGACTCCTTTCAATCCTACGACGACTGGACATTGCACATCTTTGCAGTGCTCTCGTCCAGTAGCCGTTGCGTTCGCTTTCAATTCCAGACCCAGATCCTCACCTACTCCATTTATGGCTTCCTGTAAACGTCTTCAACACTCCTTTCGCTCCCAACCCCACAATGCCAGACTTTCCTCCCAGATCACTGCTCTGTGGGCCGAGATCGTCGCCCACTGCGCCTCCCTCGAGCACTCTCGTTGGAGTGTTCTTTGTGATGGCCTTGACTCTGCATTGCACTCGCGATCCGCATGGTCTCTCTTTAAATCCCTCCTTGGCACTAAGCCTGCCCTTGCTCCCACTCTAGCTAAAACCCTCACTCAGGGGACTCCCTTAGATGTTTTTGATCAGCTTGTCTCTCTCTACCTCCCTCCGCCTCTGGCACCCTCCTACCCGGTGTACTCGGGCGGTCCTAACACCGATCTGGACCACCCCTTCTCCGGAAGCTCGAATCGGCTCTGGCTGCTAATGCTACACTCTCGGCTTCCGGTGAGGATGCCATTACATACACCACACTTAGTAACCTTCCTGACTGCGCCAAAGAATTCCTCCTTCAAACCTACAATGAGGCCTGGGACAGCGGCTGCCTGCCGAGCTCCTGGACCTCCTCCCACATTTCTATGATTCCAAAGCCGGGCAAACCTCCCTCTCTCTCTAACCTCCGCCCAATCTCCCTGACATCGTGCGTTAGCAAGACCCTTGAGCAAATGCCTCTGACATGCCTCTCTAATTTTCTTGATTCGAGGGAATTCTTCCCCCATTCTGTCATTGGCTTTCGACGCCGCGTCTATGCACAGGACATGTTTCTGATTCTCGAGCACACCTTCCTGTCACCTAACCCCACTCAAGTTCATGCACTTATGACTGTCGATGTTCCCAAGGCCTTCGACGGTGTTTGCCACGACCACATCTTTTCTCCACTTGCCTTCTTGGACTGTGGCTCCCGCATGTACTCTTATATTCGTTCATTCCTCCCTGAACATGTGGCACGCATTTGAGTAGACACCCATCTGTCCGACCCACACCACCTTACCCATGGCAGTCCTCAAGTTGCTGTTCTCTCTCCTACCGTTTTCAATCTCGCTATGGCCCCTCTCGCCTCATAGCTAGCTGAAATTCCCGACCTGCATCATATATTTTACGCCAATGACATCGCTCTCTGGTGTTCATCGGGCTCTCCCGGTCACGTACAGGACACCCTGCACCATGGCCTAGATCTCATCGACTCCTTTCTCACCACCGCTGGCCTCTCTCCTGCTCCTGAAAAATTCGAGCTTCTCCTTCTGAACCAATCCTTCTACCAGTGCTCACACAACCACTTCGTCTCTCTCCACCTTTCTGGCTCTCCCATTCCTGTTGTCACGCAGTGCAAAGTTCTTGGCTTCCCTTTGCACGTGGCCAAGAATTTGCAAGCCCTCCACCACGCTGTCACCACCTGCCACTCGGTAACTCACCTGCTGCGGTGCGTGGTCACTCGACGCTCAGGTCTCCATGAGGCTCATGCGTGCCGAGTTTCCCACGCGCTGGCCCTTAACAAGGTCTTGTACTTTGCACCCTTCACTTCCTTCACTCAGACTCAACTTAACGCTCTCGAGACTGCCCTTGTAGGCCTCTACAAGGCAGCTCTCAACCTCCCTATCACTACCTCTACCGCCAAGCTGTTTGCCCCAGCCCTTTTCCATCCTCTCTGTTCTCTTCTCGCTCTCCATCGTGACTCGCAGCTTGCCCGCCTTTTCCTTACCCCTCAGGGTCAGTGGTTATTGACTCAAGCGCGTATCTCGGCCATTCCAATCTCCCCATTTACCTCTCCTGTTCCCACTCCGGCTCCCAATCTTCATATCCTCCCCCTCCCGACCAACATGTCCCCCGTCCTGCACGCCGGCCGTCGTCATGCGGCCGCGCAGCACCATTACCCATCTTTGATACCCAGGGTGTAGCTACACGGATGCCTCCTTCGTGGCTCCTCGAGGTTCGTGCGGCTACGCCCTGTACCATTGACATCTTCCCACTCCTGAAACACACACCAGCGAGCCGTATCTACGCCCTGCGGACGCATTGTCCCTCGAGGTCCTTGCCATTGCGCATGCCCTGCAGTCATTTGCCCTCCTTCCCTCTCTCCAAGAGCACACAGTCTATTCAGACGTACAAGCCGCTATACACCACATACAGAAACGCACCCTAACCCCTTCTCTCCAACAGGAGGTCAAACGAGCAGTCTCCGCACTGCAGCCTTCCATCGTTTTCCTCTGCTGGGTCCCTGGGCATTCAGGGATTGACGGCAATGACCTGGTTCACCAGCTCGCCCGCGACACACTTTTCTGGGCACTGTTGATCCCCTGGCCCAAGCCCTCGAACGGAGGATGCTCAGAGACTCACCCTTCGCCGCACCATAAAAGAGGTCTACCTCGAGCTCCCCCTCGACAAACGCCTTTACCTTCCCCCTCATCCATCACTCACGGTGCCGCAGGCTCGCCTTCTTCGGCACATCCAGATGAATGCAGTCATCACCCCATCTCGCCTCTTTCTCTATCGCTATCGATCGGACCCTTCCTGTCCCAACTGCCCCTGTATCTATGCGGACCTGGCCCATTGCCTCTTCTATTGCCCAGCTGCTCAGCAGTCGGGTTCCTGTCCCCCGCCTTCTCTATCTATCGCCACCTGGCTCGACTGGCTTGGCGCTGAAGGGGAGGAAGAACAGCGACTTCTGGTCGCCCAGGCGGTCGACATGCTCAGCCTGTGAATTATGGTCGAATAAAGGTCTTTTACTACTACTACCACTGGTGACAAGGTTTATCACAGATAAAGCTCAGGATATAGTATTGTGCTGTCGTTTTTTTATGTTGAGTTTAATATAGATAATACTCAATTAAATCATAAAGAAGAAAACTATTTTCATGGCAAATACCCGTATTGCTCTGCAAACAGCCACCATTGGAGACCAGGGCAGCTTGCAAAGGCGGCTGAGCCTGAGAACATTGTTTCTGTACCGGTCACGATGGCTACGTTTCGAAGGATGCAAAACGTAAATGGTGCCTGCCTGTTGTGTGATGTCAGTGCACACTAAAGAACCCTGTTGATCGGAATTATTCTGGAGACCTCTGCTGCGGCACCTCTTTCTCTCTTCCATCCTGATGGGTAACAACTTAGTGCATCGTGAAAGCATTTCACGAGTTAGACACGGAGAGCAAAGCGCTTCATTCCTTTGCTGCCTTAAAATTTATGTGCCTTGGGCTGGACTATCATTTTTCATGCTTGACTTAGTTTGCAGTGCGCCTCGCAGCATCTCGTAATTGCTTCAGAATCTAATATCCTTCCTGTCAGCCCAAGTATACACACTGCAGCATGAATGCATTAAAGTAATCCCTCCTTTTTTTTTTTGATGCAGGTACAACGTGGACCGGTGGTGACACTCCAGGTAGCACTCAGTCGTCAGGAGACCAAGGTGAGCATTTGCTGAAATGGACACTGTGTGTGTTTTCTTCTGAGCACTCGCTGGCTAAGGAAAGAGCGTAGTCTTTTATTTAGCAAATGCACTTTTTATGCTTTTTTGGCACAGATGATGATTTGTTCTAATACTTTTTGAGCATTCAAAAGAATCAAAAGAAAACATTCGACAGAAGTCTGTCTGGTTGGGAAATTTAATGTTAGGAGAAGGTAAGTGACGCCAACCAAGTAAAATACAGGAAAAACACGACGTTTCGGGACCGGCTCAGCCCCTTCTTCACGGTGTGACTACGGGCGAGCGCAGCTTGGCTTTTTAAGCCCCTGCGTGAAGGACCTCCGGGTCAATGGCCGCAGCCCATGGACGTAGGATGAGGGGAGAGTCCCCAGGGAATGATTAACATTCTCTCGTGTTTGCTGAATGTGCCACGACTCGAGTAGAAGCCTCCTGCGTGGGTTAGCTTCCGTTTCCAATACAATGGTGCTGTCGAAGTAAATTGGGTGGTCACACCCTTCACAGTGTTCGGCCGCGGCGCTGCGTTGACGATTCATGTGACGGACGTCCGCTCTGTGTTGGCTCATCCTTTCCACGAAGTTCTTCGTTTCCCCTATGTACGACGCCGGGCAGACGGAACACGGAATTTTGTATACGACACCCTTGGCCTTTTCTCTGGGCTGCCGGTTTTTTGGGCGGGGGAGGAGGCGACCGATAGTGCTGGTCGGTTTGTGCGTTGCCAGCACCCCTTCTTTTCCGAGAATGCGAGCCAGCGTCTCGCTCACGCCTCTCACGTAGGGGATGCAAACACGTTTTCGTTTCTGGCATGCGTCTGAGGAAATAATAGATCGGATTTTGTTTTGCCTTTCTTGTTTCCTGATAATGCGCCGGATGATTGAGTTTGGGTAGCCATTCTTTTGGAGGTCAGAAATGACTCGGTTCTTCTCCTTCCTTTTTTCTTCACGTGAGGAACATATGGAGTCGGCTCTCTTCAGTAATGGTGTAACGGCAGATGCTTTGTGCGGGATGGGATGGTTCGAATCGAAATGTAGGTACTGTCCTGTGTGGGTTGGCTTCCTGTGCACCGAGGACTGCAGGCCTTTGTCGTGCCTTGTAAGTAGGACATCCAGAAAAGGCAGGCTGCCCTGCTGTTCATGTTCAACAGTAAATTGTATGGCCGGTTCAACTGAATTTAGATGACTCTGGAGGTTTTCTATCTCTGAGGTTTTCACCACACAAAAGCAGTCGTCTGTATAACGGAGGAATAACTTTGGCTTGGGATTAAAGGAGGAGAAGGCCCGGCTTTCGACGTCTTCCATGGTTAGGTTAGCCACTGTGACTGAAATCGATGCCCCCATAGCAGTTCCGGTTGTTTGCTTGAAAAATTCTCCATTGTAGGTGAAAAAGGTACTGCGCAGACAGAGGTCGAGAAGGCGACATACCTCATCGACGTTAAGTGGAGTTCTCTCGTGCAGCGTTTGGTCGTTTTCGAGTGCGCGGCGAGCAACGGACACAGCAAGGGGAACCGGTACGCAGGTAAATAACGACACCACGTCAAACGAGACTAGGCTTTTGTCTTCCTCCACGGTAAGGTTCGAGACAAGTTGGACGAAATGCCGCGAATTCATTCAATGGATGTTTTTCTGTGGACTGTGGTTGACAACGGCATTTTGCACCTTGGCAGACAAAGTCGCCTCAGACATTGATCAGGCATGGGTTGGACATTGGTTTGAGAATTAGACATTTGTCAGTCACCCCTGGATGTCTATTGTCTGTTTTTTGATATGTTTAATGGATGTCCAAAGTGGAACTTTACACTTATTTTATCCGAAATAAAGCTCCATGGATAAGTGCCTATTTCGTAATGTTTCGGGTGAGTTATTTCACACAACCTGGTACATTTGCATTCTCCCAGCAGCGTTTATGCACAATCTAAGAAACTTATTACAACCAACAACATTCTAGGTAATGGCAGTGATCTGCTCATACACCAGTGAAATTTGGATGCACCTTGGGAACAGGTTGCTTGAATAAGGGAGTAATTACTCATTGGCATCCACCCAAGCGCAGCCATACGGCTGCAAAGGAAAGCTGTACAGCTTTCTCAGAAACTTCGTAGTTAAAGAAAAATTCGAAGTTTCTGAGAAAGCTGTATAGCTTTCCTTTGTAGCCGTATGGCTGCGCTTGGGTAGATGCCAATGAGTAATTACTCCCTTATTACAAATTTACTCCACCTTGGGGGCTTCCTCTAAACATTTGACCAACACTGTTCCCACTTCGAGTTATTGATCAATTCGCTCTCGCCCTACCATAAGCTTGCCGTCCCGGTTAGCTCAGTTGGTAGAGCGACTGCTCCGGTGTAGCGGTGGTCCCGGGTTCGAACCCCGGACCAGGACGAGTTTTTCTTTAACTACGAAGTTTCTGAGAAAGCTGTATAGCTTTCCTTTGTAGCCGTATGGCTGCGCTTGGGTGGATGCCAATGAGTAATTACTCCCTTATTACAAATTTACTCCACCTTGGGGGCTTCCCCTAAACATTTGACCAGGTTGCTTGAATGTAGTAAATGAGTTTTTTGAGGAAGATATGTGCCGAAAAGGTGCTGGTGTATGTTGGAACTTTATGACGTTTACAGAAAGGCACCTATGTCACCTGTAAATATGCATACTGTACAGAAAAGGTGTTTTATTTGAAACATTTACTTTTCATTGTTTAGCTCTCTTGTTCAGTGTGCGATGTCTTTGCAAATATGTTTGCATAAAGTTCTTTTTGCATCTAAAAATTGGCTGAGAGATATGTGAATGTGTCCCTTGGATGCCTGCTATGAACACCAAGGAACCTATTGTGCCATTGCAGTGTTGCGCAGTCAACTTTGAGTGTGTAGCCTAGTTGCTTTACAGCTTGCCTTTATCCTCTTGGACCACTTGGCTGAGGCCATCTTTACTGGTTAGTCTTTCAAGACAAACCAAATCAAGTTTATTCTCAACATTTGTACAGTGTCGATGACCTCCTTAGCAAAACGCTGTCAGCACAGTTTGACTAGGCCAGGGAGCCATTTTTGTAGCAGTGACATCACATATAGAGGACATTGTGCTATGAACAAAATGGTAGTAGTAGTATACCGTAAAAACCCGCGTATAATACGAACCCGAATATAATGCGACGCTAAGTTTTAGAGGCGCGAAATGGGAAAAAAAAGTTTCACCCGTGTATAATACGAGTAACACAAGCTCATAGAATACATTTATTCAAATCGCATCCCGCACTTCACTTCAATTACTTTCTTCTTCAGTAGCGCTTTCTTCGGACATTTCTTTGTCCGACAAATCATCCCAAATGTACTCATCTTCCGTGCCATCGAGGGCGTTCGAGATGCCGCACTTCTTAAGCCCGCTTCAGCCACCCGGTTGGCGTCACTGCAGGCTCACCTGAGCGCATCCACTCAGCGTAGGACCGCTTGACTGCGTCCTTGAACGGTTTGTTTACACAACCATCAAGCGGCCGTGAAAGCTTCGTCGCGTTCCGCTGCACGCGAAAAGGGCTTCTTTCTGTTGTGGCCATCCACGAATGCTTCCTTCGACGACACCAAACTGCCTCCCGGCCGCACCGTAGCCAATGTTCTCCTCAGCTAACATCGCTAGAAAGTAGCCGAGTACTGTTTTCGAGACCGTGACATCGTGCTCCCTAAAACAATATCCACTTCACGAAGTGTGCCTTACATGCGAGCACGTGCGTTGTCAACAGGCGCACGGCACACCGCGACCCCCCGGCGCACCCAACGGATCAACAAAGAAACGACGTCGTGACATCGTTTGTTGAGAGTAACGAAGCCAAGCCGTAGCCACGCGCCAATAGCAAAGCCAAGCCGTAGCCACACCGCAAAAACGAAACCAAAACTTCGAGCAACTTCGAAAATTTTTGTTCGGATCCGCAAATAGTACGAGGCGCAAATTTAGGACGCTAATTATGGGAAAAAAACCTCGTACTATATGCGGGTTTTTACGGTAAATGCTTTTACACTGCGATACAGGTAAAAAGGCAAATAGTGTATATGTGCACTCTGCATATTGATCAACACCATTTTTGTAGCAAAAGGAAAAAAAAAAGTGAACAAATGTTATGAAAAACTGTGCTATGCACAAATAGTAGTATAAAAGATTTTACGGCATGATTCGGGTGAAAAAGAGGCAAACAATAACATGTGTGCTCTGCATATTCATTAACAAAATTTATGCGACGAAACCAAAAAGGCAAATAAATGTTACTAATGCTAGTTAGCAACAAAGATGTCACACAACGCTGCAGGAGTTAAGTCAGTAGAAGCAACAAAGTATATTTCTTTTTTACTGAAGATAATTTGATTGTGCACAGCCGCAGCACAAACCATTCCTCAAATGCTCTGTTTTATCCTTTCGCTCTGCTGCCAGTGCTGTCTCCTTACTTTCAGTTTTTCCATATGGTGGTGCAGTGAGTTTGACGTTCATTTGCTGAACTCAAGGTCACAGGATTGGATTCCAGCAGTAGCCATGTTTCAGTAGGAGTGAAATGCAAAAATACCCTTTGTGCGTTACCATGCCAAATCATGGTGGAGAACCCCAGATGGTAGAAATCATTTAGAACCCTCCGTTTTCCCTCCCTTCCAACCCTCCTTTTTTCGGAAGCAGTCTTTTCATACTTTCTTTGGCTGTTATCTTTTGACAGATTTGATGCAGTGGCACAAAGAGACGTTACAGCTGGTCTTTCATTAGCTTGAACATGTTATATAATATGAGTGTTGGTTTATTTATTTATTTATTATACCCTCAGGGTACAAATGTACATTATAGAGGGGAGGGGCGGATGCAGAGGCATACACATTGTACACAAAAAAGTTATACACAATCTCTGTGAAACCAGTACAAACGAAAGTAAGCATACAAAAAAAATGAAAAAGAACAAAGGTACAAAGAGTAAATTACGAAATCGGTAACGGTGTTAATAAATACAGAAAAAATATGACAAAGAAAACAAATAATAAACAAGGAATGCAGTTCCTAATAAACAAACAGTCGTAATGGGAATATGAACATCATCTATGAACGCCATGATGATGATATGAGCACTAGCTATGAAAAGAAACTGTGTAATGCCGATTTAAAGTTCTCAATTTCAGATATGCTTGTTAGTGATGCTGGTAGGTTATTCCAGTCATTGCTTGTCCGAGGAATAAACGAGTATGGTGAAGTCCAGATGTGAACTGAACGCCCGAGCCCGCAGTGTGAGGTTTCAGCCAAGCTGCACAGCCTTGCGCCCCTGACCGGTGCTGTCTGTGGGCGCAGGCAAACAACAACAACAGCAGCAGCAGCAACAACAGCAGCAGCAGCAGCAGCAACAGCAGCAGCAGCAACAGCAGCAGCAGCGGCGTGCCAGCCAGCCACAGCAGCCGCAGCTGAGCCATGCGTGCCCCGTGTGTGGCAAGGTGTACGTGAATGAAGGCTCGCTGCGCAAGCACGTGAGCAGTCACCCGGAGGCCGCCTCCCTGGGCTCTCCACTGCGCATGTGGCCCTGCACTGTCTGCCACAGTGTCTTCACCCACGAGACTGGTAAAGAGAGAAGCTGGCAGACATGTTCGTTCGGGAGGGGCTGAAGCTCCTGCTTTGCATGCAGTTCTGAGGTGGAGGTTGGCGAAAGCATTTCTGGTCCGATGGTCATCGCATGCTCTATAAAATACCGTTTTGCTCGCTTTTGCCGAAAATCTTTCCCAGCTCAAATGGTTTATGGAACAATTTCCAGATGGTTCCAGTTGGAACCATCTGGAAATTGTTCCATAAACCATTTGAGCTGGGAAAGATTTTCACCTGGGTTACATGGTCCATGGCATCGTTTCTAGCGAATGTCGGACGATGCCAATGCGATGTACACAAGCTGTTCTTTGAGTGCACACTTACATTTAGTTGGGCTTCAGTGTATGAGCCTCATGTTCTGCTTGGCTGGAGGAGAGGGTTGGTCTAGAATATTTCTCCTGTGTCCCTCTGTGCCCACTGTACAGTTTCCCTGATAAATGCACCACTTGGTTCTTGTAATTCTCGTTCACGTTTTCTTGAATTTAGATTCTAAATTACTATCTTCCCAATAGGTACATTCACAACTGCTAGTAAACTGATGGCAGTCATTACACTAGTTGGCCATTTGACACCTGTGCTTCCACTAGTGATGCAAAACTATCGGAAAATTAACTGTCGATAGTATCAATAGTTTTTTTGAAACTATAGATAGTGTAAAAAAACTGTTGATAGTATTATCGATAGTCCACTATCGATAGTAATACTGTCGATTCTATTATCAATAGTACTACTTGCGATAGTACCGCTATCGATAGCAAGACTCTATAGTGAAACTGCGATGGTAAGACTATTGACGGTAACAATATTGATATTATGCATTTGTTGGCCAGCGATATAACCTAAACATTTGCGATACCTGATTGGTTTGACGGTCTCATGAGGCTTAATGTCCTGAGACTCAAGCTATGAGGGATGCCGTAGTGGAGGTCTCCGGGTAAATTTCGACCAGCTGTGATTCTTTAACGTGCACTGGGACAGTTCGGAAAAATACGTGGAACTGCATCTGATGAAAGAGCAAGCACTGGGACAGTTTGGAAAAATACCTGGAACTGCATCTAATGAAAGAACAAACAGCCCAAGTTTTGCTGGCTTGCAGACGTAATCGCTGCAGAAATGGTTTTCGCACACATGCTTCGCAACTAGAGGATTCGAACGCTAACATTTTATCCAGCAACTTTACGTAGGGAACGTCTACAGAGCTCGGTGATGCGTAGGCCGTGAAAACGGGCGAGTCCTGTCAGCAACTCATACCATCACCTCCATACCACACACTCGGGAAACCTAGTTTAGGATGCAGTGTGTACACGTAGTTGATTTTATAGTATCGATAGTACTATATATAACAAGTAATATCGATACGGCTATCGATAGTACTATCAATAAACTATCGATACTACTATCGATAGTACTATCGATAGTACCATCGATAGTCTTTTATTATCGATAGTTTGATAGTGACTCAACTAGCGATAGTATCGATAGTACTATCGATAGTTTTGCATCACTAGCTTCCACCCGTACTTTCCGCCAAACGAAACTAAACTAAATCCTGGCTGCCAGCATCCTTGACAGGAAAGAGTATATGAGACTGGACATAAAAAAGGGTAACAAAATCCTGACTAACATCACAGTTTTAACATCATGCTGAACTTGTCATTCAGAAGACTCCTTGCTTCTTTCCTCTAAATCAGTCTTCTTCCCGGAGAGCTGCGTCAAGGTTATGACATACGCCAAGAGAAAACACGAACATTCATACACTTGTCAGCTTCTGTCACATGTACCGCTTTTGTAGCGAACAAATGGAAAGGCTGTATTTATACAACCTCTGACCCTTTTTTTGATTATCATGAATGCTTTGAAAATCTCTTCAGTACACTGCTTATGACACAACTTTCAGATATTTGTTATCATAAAAAGAGTGACAGCCACAAGTCTTTTGGAGAGCCAGATTGCTACCCGTTCCAGGTATTAACAAGCTGTCATGCTGTTGTAAATCATTCCCAGTCGTTAATCATTGGAATGATTTACAACAGCAACCGCCTCATGACAGCCATCACACAGTCCCTAAATTACATAGTTTCATACATATGGGCCAACTACAAGCCTAACTACAGATATGTGTACTGGTGGCTGTAACCACACTTGCAGAATGCCCAATGAGAGCGCGAGCACTATCTTCTCTTTGTCAGTGTGCAGTGAGCTACAGCAGAAGACACCACTGCAATTGCGGGCATAGAGAGCCTGAACATACTAAAGTGTACCCCATCATCATCATCAGCCTGACTACGCCCACTGCAGGGCAAAGGCCTCTCCTATGTCTCTCCAATGAACCCTGTCCTTCATTCACACACACCAGTAATGTGAAATGTCTCTAGTTGGCAACCCATACAGTAGACTCCCGTTAAGACGAACTTGCTTAAGATGAACCCTTGGTTAAGATGAACAGTGGTGGTCATTTGTTTGGTTTCCCATTGAGTCAATGCAAAAAAAAATCTGCTTAAGATGTACACTGCACACGTGCTAATTGGTTAAGGTGAACTTTCACGACCAGCCGTGCCCAAGCCATGCAGCTTTACTCGACCGTTCGAGCAGTATTTCAGCGGAAGGAAAGAAAAAAAAGCTAAAAAATTGAAAGCTTTTTTGCACCGCCGACGATCCATGCGACGCGGGGAGGCACAGAGACCTAACCACGTCTCCATTGAAAGGCGATTCTGTGAAAGCAGAACTGTCGCTGCTCCTCCCCTGTGAGGGCACTGAAGGATATCTTGGAAGGTTAAGTGATATGCCTACATTTGTAGCAAGCAGACGATTTTCTCGACAGACACAAAAAAAAATAACAGACTGGGCAACACTCAACAGTGCCTGATGCACTGCACTAGTAGTGCAATAAATGCTTATGTTGCAATTATTTTTTTCCTAAAAGACTATTTCATGGCTTTGTTCACATATACGAAGTATTTGGACACACACTGCATGCTCGAACATCATTTTAAGAAGCACTCCTAATTAGATGAACTTCTGATAAGATGAACAGTCTTCATGGTCCCTTGGAGTTCATCTTAAAGGGAGTCTACTGTATTTGGGAATATGGCACACGACTAGACAGTGGGAGACTTTTTGGGTGTCCCTGGGGCACAGTGTTCTCTTGCATCTGGTTGGCTTGCGTTGTGTGGGCAGCGGTTGAGGGACGGGCGCTGGTGTGTTGTGCGGCAGGGCTCCTGCACCACATGGAGCACATGCGCATGGAACCAAAGCACCAGTTCGCGGCTCAGTACCTGCTGAGCCGGGCTGCCGCGGAGCGCAGAGAGAAGCATGGTGGGCCCTCGGCGGGTCCCCCCGACATGCTGTCCACCCCGCAGCAGCCGCAGACGGTGGCCCTGGCTGCGGCCATGCCCCCACCGCCATCCTCACTGGCTGTGCTGCAGGCCAGCCACCTGGCACACTCCTGAGGCATGGTGAGCACCCGTGTGTGCTGTCCAGATTGTAAAGTGAAGTGCAAGGGGCAAATCCAGAGAATAAAGTAGAGACGAGAAACCAGTGTGGTGTTTTACGTCTTTAGACTGACTTGTAATAAGGGAGTAATTACTCATTGGCATCCACCCGAGCGCAGCCATACGGCTACAAAGGAAAGCTATACAGCTTTCTCAGAAACTTTGTAGTTAAAGAAAAATTCGTCCTGGTCCGGGGATCGAACCCAGGACCACCGCTTCACCGGAGCAGTCGCTCTACCAATTGAGCTAACCGGGACGGCAAGCTTGTGGTAGGGCGAGAGCGAATTGATCAATAACTCGAAGTGGGAACTATGTTGGTCAAATGTTACTTACTTATTACTTACTTACTCAAATGTTACTGACTTATTTGTCGTTTGTTTACGCTGCAGACACACATAATGGCTTGTCCAAGAAGCTGTTTGCATTTTTGCAGTGAGAAGTGCTAATTTGTTCCATAGAAATTTCGGCACCAATGGTTGCTGTAATAGCCAAAGCACCTTGCTCATCCAAGCTTAAGAGCTGTGCACCGGAAAACCGCTACATTTTCACCATTCATAAAAGACAGCCAAAGCACAGGCTTTATGCCATTACACTTACGTTTGTCTGGTGTTGGACATTATGCTGGGAGTAATAAACCTTACTCCATCAGGTAGGCAGGGCAGCACCCACTCTTTTCGTAATCCTGTTGAAGACGGCTCCTGCACGACAACAGAGAGAGCAAGCAGACATGGCGACCTTGGCTGCGCGCTCTTCCTCGCAAAATGTGTGGTGCATGCAAACTTTTTTTCCAATTTTTTTGCGAAAATAGGGGGGTGCTTAGTATAAGAGGGTGCGTAGAATTTCGACAATACGGTATGTTTAGCTTTCATGTTTCCTATTAGCACGTCCGTAAAATAGACTGCTATCTTGAAAATCTCTGCAGTCGGCATGTTTGCACTGGGCTGCTAACTCCTATACCAAGGCAACATGTCCTGAAGTCAAGCCAACATTTGGGAGCTGTGCTTGCATCTCATGCAGTATTGCAAATACAGTCAAACACATCAACAATCAACGGCTGTACTACGAAACGACCTGTTTAATGAAGAAGGAGATAACTTGACCTGGCTAGTTTCCTATTACCGTATTTTCACGATTCTCAGCGCCCCCTGAATCTAAGCACCCCCCCTATTTTCGCAAAGAAGTTTTGGAAAAAACGTTTGCATGTGAATCTAAGCACCCCCTTTTTGCGAGGAAGAGTGCATTGCCAAGGCCGCCAAGCGCACTTGCTCACTCTTTCGTTGAGCCTGTGGAGTCGAAGTCCCGAGGTGGCGTGGCCTGCGCGGCGTCCACGGCGCTTTTTGTGTTGCTGCATTCCGACACTACAAGACAGATGGTGGCACACAACAGAAAAAAAAAACTAACCAAAAAAACCAGCCGAAAGTGACCGCGATAAATGTCAGTAGTATTTATTTATTTTTGACTGTATTTATTTTTGAGTAGTGTTGGGCCTGTCAGCCTGTTGTCACATGGGCCTGGTATCGGCGGTGCTCGGCAGGTTTCATGGGCATCGTGGGCACGCGTTGCTTTGTCTAGTGTCAGTTGCTTGACAAGTGTCAGTTGCTCGACAGCCCTAACGCCCAATGTGCCTAACACAAGTTGGGATGGGTGCAAAGAGGGCTGCCTACAGCTTGAAGTTCAAGCGAGCTGTGATCGAGTTTGCCGAAGATAATGGCAACCACAGTGCCGCTGCGGAATTCGGCGTGGACCAGGCGTGCGTCATCAGGTGGAGGAAACAGCGGGATCAGATTTTCAAAGGTGCCGCGGCACGCAAGAAGTCCACGGGACCACACAAGGGCTGACATCCGCAAATCGAACAAGAAGTCTGCGAGTTTGTTTGCAACGTGTGATGCAGAGGCTTCGCTGTCACTGCTGATGCAATTCTGGTCAGAGCGATGGAAATAGCAACACGAATGCAGATTGGTAAATTGGTTTCTGAGGAAAGGAAATGGCATAGTATCTGTCTCACATATATTGGCGGACACGGAAGGGAGGAAGGTAGGAGTGAAAGAAGGAAGAGAGAAAGAGGTGCCGTAGTGGAGGTCTCCGGAATAATTTCTACCATTCCCTGCACGGTGTTTCGTCCAAGCCGGGACTGGGTGGAGTGCATGATTTGGGCACTTTCATCCAGAATGACATCGATCTTGTCATTTTTCATAATCGCTGATATAATTGCACTGTCCTGTACCCCTCCTAGCGGTGGTAAATTCTAGCCTAACTCCGATCAAAATGGTGAGCTTTTCTAACAAAGGCAGTGCTGCCTGTTTTCCTTTCATTGCACCATGACATTCGGCATGATGTCAAGTCATTAGTGATCACTCTCATTAGGATTGTATATATGCTGCCAGGCAGTCACAGTTGGTGGAAGGGCGCAGCAGTGAAAATGCATGGTGTCTCTAACTCGGTTTAGCTTGCCAATGATTATGGCCATGGAGGCTGTCATTAATTCCTTTCCCTCCTTTTATTTTTTTTAAATTTGACAAAAGCCACTGTTCTCCATGAGAATGACATTGCTTCCTTCTCTTTATTAGCCTTCATTTTAAAGTGATAATGAGGAGAACGCCATCTAGTTATTGATGCCAGTAAACATTATTCTCTACCTCTTTCTGCATATGTTGACATTTGTTCGACAACTTGATAAATTGTCTGAGAAAATTGAATTTAAAAATTTTCCCTCCACATGATTCAAACTTGGGAGTCAGTGCCAAGAAGGGATAGTTTCCATTGTTATGAAGTGAATGGCAGTACAAATTAGCCTCTAGTACCAACACTGAAAAATCAGTGTTGATGCATGCAATTTCCTTTCAAAATTGGCCAGTGATGGCAGCACCTGTATTTCGTTTTCGTATCTTGTCTAGCTTATAAGGGCTTCGTTTCTGGTGAGATTGATCTCTGTGCAATTAAAACACAGTACCCTATCGATGAAGGACTGTCCTCAATCTGTCCTCAGTGTCCTCAGTTTTGTCCTCACTTTCAGAAGGCGAATATGCAGGGGAGGCTGGAAGCAGCATTGCTTTGGCCAGTCCTCTCAACAAACCCATGTGGATGAGGAAAGTTTTTAGAGCAAGAGCTTTGTGTGACATCTTCGCTGTTTGCCGACACATAGCTTTGTCTACGAACAGCTCGGTATACAGTCGATCCCGGATATATCGAACTCGAAGGGGACCGCGATAAGATTCGATATATCAATAATTCGAAATATAAAATACACCTATTAGATGCTTATTTCAAAATTGCGCACATCTCGGACAATTTCCCGGAATTGTGGCAAGTGGGAACTTACCGATCTGCTCCTCTATAGTCCACAAAAACGAGGCACAACTCCACGACCACCGCACTTTATTTCACAAGAAAAAAAGTCTGAGCTTTGCTTGCCTCTTATTCTGCACCACACAGTTCATTAGGCTGTCCTCAAGCTTGCTGATGGTATCCAAATGAGAAAGTCCAGTGCCTTCCATTGTGCCACAACAGTGACGAATTATGCTGAATGCGGATGCGAGTTCAGCCGCAGTGCATGGCGGCTGGGCCTCTTATCTAGAATCTTCACCACTGCTCGGGTCCGCTTCCTCGGTATCGATGATAGCCACGATCTCAGCATCAGCACGATCTGCAACGGCCTGCACGTTGTCGTCAACACTGACAAAATCTTGTGCTGTTACGTCGTTTGGGACGGCTCACGAAATTCGCTATCCAGGCAGCCAGCGCCTTCGTCTTCTGTGTCTAGACATCTGTCTTCTGAAGCCACCACAAACCGTGCTTTGCAGAAGCAGTTCACAGTTGTGTTTCACTTCACATCATTCCAAGCACCAGCCAGCATCTGTATGGCTCCTAGGAGGTCCACCTTGAGTTCGATATTCAACCGAAGGTTGATTAGGAGCCTTCGCACCAGTCTGCGTCTGTAACCAACCTTAAATGCCTTCACTATGCCCTGATCGAGAGGTTGAAGTTTCGCTGTTATATTTGGCGGCAGAAATTTGATGGTGGTTGCTTCAACTGGCAGACGACATGATGCGCAGAACAGTTGTTGAGAAGAAGACAAACCTTGCGGCCTGACTTCTCCAGTTCGGAATCTCACGTTTGGAGCCACTCGGTGAACAGATCACGTGTCATCCAAGCCTTCGTATTAAATGTGTACCGAACCGGGAGGCCTTTTGTGTTTTTAAAACAGTGTGGTGACCTACTTTTGCCGATAACCAGTGGCCGCAGTTTACACGACCCATCCATATTTGCCGCGAGCGGAATCGACATGCGCACTTTACTGTTCTTTCCATCATGGCATGCACTGCCCTTCAGGTGGAGAGTCTTATTTGGCAGCATTTGCCAAAACAATGCTGTCTGATCTGCGTTGAATATTTGCGACGGCGAAAAGCTCTCTCAAATCTCTGGCCACTCTTCGGACAGCCACTTCTCCGTGTCAATGCTGCTGGTCGCCTTGCTTTCACCCGAGAGGGTCTTTCCGACGATGCTGGAGCGATTCTTAAAACGCTGCCGCCAACCAGTGCCACCAGTGAAGCTCTCTTCTCCGAGGGCTACAACAAACCATTTCGCTTTTTCCATGTGCATCGGGCTGTCGACAGGGAAGTTTCTGGCACATGTCTCTAAGAACCAGGCATACAAAGCTTTTTCGACCTTGTCGTAGGTTGGAGCAAGCATTTGACATGCTCCAGGGCAACTGGGTTGCGCTGCCTTCAACTTCACGTCGGCTTTGTTCTTCAGGATTGTACGCAGCGTGTTGCGAGGAATTCCGAACGCATCGGCGACCGACTTTTTCTCACCGGCCTCCACCCGTCGCATAATATCCACCTTTGTTGCCAAGTCCAAATTCTTGCATTTTTTCGTGTTCATGGCTCCCAGACACGAGACCAAAGTGAAAAGAACGCACGGCACCGCACAAGTCACAAGCGAACTCACACTGGCCTTGCGAACAAAGCGAAAAGAACAACCACTGCACCGCAATCAGTACCACACCGGTCACATGTGCATGCAGCACCAGCAGTATTAAGAGCCAAAATGGTCACAACGTTGGCGACGGCTAGCTGACGTCCCTTGTTTTGGCTACACCAGCGGAGTCGCCAACCAGCATGCAGAAATCAGGCATCTGTGGGCCTGCGGCCAGCACGGCTCCTTACATGCCCCTATGGCCATTCCCATTGCCTTTCACACCCCCCACAAAGTTCCCATCACGTGACTTTTACTTGTGCAGCTCGGAGTGAAGCTGTCCAAAGCCAGCGCCGTGCACGGCATATCGGATCGTGAACTCAATTAGGAGAAGCCCAATTGCAGGAGCGCACACTAATGGGAGAAGCCCACTTCCAGGGTGGTGCATACAGGGAGAAGCGCACTTGCCGAGGCCGCGGCGCGGCACGGAGTTCAATATATCAAATTTGGGGTGCACGGGAGTTCGATAAACGTAAACAAATTTGCTATACCTTTGCATGAGACTCCCAAGGGGATTTTACATCTGTTCGATATAGGCAATTAATCGATATAACCAGGTTCAATATATCGGGGATAGACTGTATTAAAACTCTTGACCTCCAGCTCGCTAGCGAAACTCCACAGCATAGCACAGCTGGAGGCACAAGCATCCTCACTGGGCTGAAGCCATAGAGGGTGCACATCCATGCAAGGGTTATAAGTAATTAAAAGGAAAGTTGCAGCAGCAGTCTTACAGGGGGAGGGGGGGTGGGTAACTGGACTGTACTATGAAGGAGGGGATTAAGGAAGGAGGAAAGGGGCAGAGATTTAAAAAGAAATTAAAGGTTGGTGTACCAGATCTCCCACAGTTTTGTGATTTATGCAACTAGCCTTAACTTTGTGACTAGCCTTAACTTTGTGATTTTGAAAGTGCTCAAGCAAACTACAATGAAAGTGCATGGGTTGATACAAAATGGCATATTTTTGTAATCTGTGTTTTGCTCCAAATGTTCCTTTTAAATGGATTGGATGGTACTTGCACAGCTTATAGATGGGTCACAAGAATGTGGAATTCAGGCTGTTTAGATGCTTCTGCAGTATCAAATTGTCTGATTAAAATCGGGAAAGTACAAAGCTGGTGGGAAAGTGTTTGCATATCATAAATTGATTGATTGTTCAATATATTGAAGGGAACCCCCTAAGGAATTGTTTTTTTCTTCAACTGTAAAGCTTTTGTAAAAGCCATATAGCTTCTGTTTAGGCATTGACTTTGCTTAGGTGGACATTAAGGGTTAATTAATTCATTGATTCAGTTTGTTGGCTCAATCAGTGTAGTTCTCAGTGTTTGATATGACAACGAATCCCTGTGCAGCATGCCAGCCTGGCAGTACACAGTGTTAGAACCTTGCGTTTCCGTTAATTTTGCCCTTCGTTTCTCTCGTACTGCAGGACTTCGTTGGTGCGAGCCGCCAAGAAGTTGCCCTCCTCCCCCATTTCTGGGCACAAGTCGCAGCGGCAGACAAGAAGGAAGTCCGTGTCTCCCAATGACTTAAACTTGAGTGCAGCTACTGCTGGCCGCTTCAGATGGCCTTCATGACTTGGTCAAATGTGGCCCTTCCCATCACTGGTGGGAAAAACATGTACAATACCTTCATTGTCTCATGGGCCCACGTTGGCTGTGGGCATGTTTCACTTTCAGCTTGGCGCGGCACTCTGTTTTTTGTTTGTTTCTTGTGTAGTTGGTGTGTACCGTGTGTGCTTGTTTTGCTTGCGAGTGGTGTTTTTGTTTCCACATATATAAAGGGCTGCACCGCATTTTACGCTGTCGTCTTTCTTTGTCAGCGCTGGCAGTAGGTCTGTTTTGCAAGGGCTCTTTCGTGTGCATATGTGTGTGTGTGCGTATGTGTGTGCAGGGAACTGTGACTGCTGCCTTTGCTTCCCACAAATGGTATTACACTGGTGTAGTGGAGCGCTCAAAAATCGATGGTCCTTTTCTCAGAACTTAGGGCATGCAGCTTGTGCTTTCTCCTTCCTCATATACTTGTTCAGAGTGCTGACAGTACATTCTGCTTATTCATTGCTTGAGCAAGCTTGGCAGAGAGCGCCTATTGACATGTTGCCAAGATGCATTGAAGGCAAATGCATTGCCTTGCAGCACTAAGGCATGAGAAGCAAAGCTCGCCTAGTTGATATGTGTGCACAACAAAAGCAGTAGTTACGAACATGTGATGATTTGCGATATTGTTTTTGGCAGTAAGTAAACTGTGCCAAAAACTTGGGGTGCAGCCCATGCACAAATGTACAGGCCTGCATAAGTGCTTTTGGTGTTTTTTCTTCTCTTCTATGTCTTTCTGTAAGGTGTCTTCTCACTGCCCTTCAAGCCATGTACAGTAGAACCCCACTATAGTAAACTCGGATATAGTTAAGTGAAACTTCGGTCCCATTTCGTTTTCCATAGACTAGTAAAGATTCTTTCCAAAGAAACAGCTATTGCAAAGAGCGTCTGGCCACGGCGACGTATTTTCCGCGGAATGATGACAGCGCGGCACGCGCGAGACCAGCATTCGGAGGCAAATGGATACTGAAGATGATAAAACGGTGCTTGTTGAGATAGCTTCACCACCAAGCTCAAGAGCTGCGAGGAGAAGCCAACTCCTTGGCGCCGTGAGGGAAAGCGCGTGGCGCGCACGCACACATACACAAAAAGTAAAGCTGACTGGGAACTCAGAAAGAAGGCGGCACAGGTCGCTGAGCGACAGTAAAAGTGTAGTGAAGTAGTAGGGAAGGGAAGAAAAGGGCAAACATTCGCAGCACAGCAGCGTGAAGCACAGGGGAGTGGCGCAAGAAACGCGGGCGCGGCGGCTCTGCATGAGCGGTACTGCCACACCTCGACTGCGTCGCGTGCGTTTCTTAACCACTGCCTCTTAAACGACGCTGAGGCTGCGGAAATGATGCTGTGTTCACGCAAAACTGGTTTTCACATGAAATCAAACTCGCGTTACATGTGTAGCCACATTGCATTTGTGCAGATGTGGTACTTCCATGAGATGTAAACAAAATCAAAAACATAATAACATGAGATGTGGTAACTGAAAGCAAATAAAAACAATGGGACAATACGAGCAGCATGGAAGCTATTTGTGAGTGTTTCTTTTATAAACCAACCTGTGTTTAGTAAGTAGCTAATTAATTACCAGAGGGCATCCTCGGAGCCATGCTATCACCAATAACTAACATAGTAAAGACCGTGATATAGTAAAGATTTTTGCTGGTCTGAGTCACTTTACTATAGAGGGGTTCTACTGTAGTAACACATACACTGTAAAAATTGTCATGTGTTGTTAACTTTAAATCTTGTATATTGGCTTGTCGCTCTTGGCTTAGTAGTGCAGTGAGTAATGTTTAATCATCTTTGTGTGGGAAAGCTGGCTTGTGAGCTCTGTTTATTATCCTTCCTTTGCACATATGTTGTGGACAGCAGTGTTACATGGCATGGTGGCTTGTTATGTGCGCAATTGAAAGTTCAAATTCATAGGTTAAAAACTGGCATTTTATCTGTCTGTTGGTAAGCTTTTGCTGTAGGCTGAGGTTTTTAGTGCATTCTGTGTAGAAATGAGGTAGGAGCAAGTCCATTTCTCTGCAAAGTTTACAAGGCAGTCACTGATGCCACTGCTATGCACTGGTTCGTGAATAGCCTTTGAATGGCAGTTTTACATAGCATGAAACGAACCGTGTTGTGTTTTACTTGTTGGTGTTAATTTGCAGGTAGGCCACAGTATGCAAATCACATGAAAGCGATTGCTCAGTATACGCTCACGTCTGTTAACTTGAGCTCTGAAATGGCCGCCTGCACAGGTCTTTGAAACCATATCACATTCATAGCTGTGAAACTTCTTGCTTTCTTATTTTTAAATATGAGAAACCTTGTTGTCCAAATGATTGTGATGTAACATTTTTCACCCCTTTTCCATGCAACACTCTTAGTTTGTTCCTTTGTTTTGTGCAATTTTTAATCTAAGTTTTTATAAGTGTGACTGTGTCCTGGGGCTGTTTGTGCTTTAGCAGTTTGGTTTAGTTTAGTGCCAAGTGCACTCAGCACCATATTTTTGCCTTTTGTACCTTGAGGCTTAGGTTCAATCAAAATTTTTGGCTTCACCACAGCGCTACAATTAGGCTTATGGCTGTATTTTGGGCTGCTTGAGTTTTCTTTTACTTCGTCGAAAAGATGGCACCACGCTTATTGACTGTGAAATCCTTTTAGTGTCTGTCTGCAGCAGCTCTGAAAAGTTTAGCTCTAGCATGCCCTGCTTCCTGGTCTTGGCCCTGACTGCACCATCATATTCAGACAAAGCAGCGGCGACCTAAATTTGAACTTTGTTACTATACTGGCTGCTGCTTCCTTCATACGGAATGGCAGAATTCCACTTGAGAGGCTCCTCAGTGACAGTGTGTAACCGCAGCTATTGTTTACCACATTACCCTGAAAGGTTCATGTTGAAAATGTTGATGTGGTTGCATTACCCTGTCACCAGCAGTGTATAAACTAGCTCATTGGGAGTCTACCCTGAAGCCATATGCATCTGTACTTTATTGCTTTAATTCAATAAGAAATTAAGTTGACCCTGTATCTAGAAGGTTTTCACAAAAAGCAAGTTTTTGTCGAGCTGTTTTTGTGTTAGTTCAAACGAATACGCGCAGCATACCAAGAGAAGTAGACACTTGTGCGTGGAAGATCATAAATTGCTCTTGAAATGTGCTGTGAGAGTGTCCTTTTCCTTGACATGAATGACTGTTTATGTATGAGTACTGCCAGTAGTCATCTCCTCCTTAGTTTGCATCCTTTACTGGTCTTGATTTGAATCACTTTTGGATATGTTCCAGGCTCGTACAAGTTTGGTATCTTGAGCACATCAAACCATGTTTTAACATAACGGTAATCCTGCTGGCTGAACGAACAACTTGCCAAAATTTTCATTAGTGATAAGTTGTCACAGTACATAGCGGACAGTTTTCTGTGGGCTCTTCTTGAGTACACCGTGCTGTTTCAAATTAGCGCTGTGGTGAAGGGGCTTGGTGCATGGTTTTGTATTGTGTGTTGTCACTGTCTTGTTTTCATTTTAATGTCTTCAGCTTTGATCTTTTAACAACCATGTTCGAAGATTCACTGTTTTCTGATGTTCTTGTGAAGGTTTAGCTTGGTTAATTTCAGTGAAGCATCGATGTAATGTTTCAGCGTAACATGGGCTTCAGCCAGAGAATTCATCTGTGCATATGTACGTAGCAGAATGTTGGCTGATGTTTGTTCATTGACAAGGAGAAATATGGTGATGATTACTGGTAATGTCAACATGCTTTTCTCTGTCTTGCTTCCTTGCAACCTGCAACCATAAACATTCATTCATGAAAGATATTCTATTGATCCTTTCCTTTTCTAGTGTTTACAGCCCGTGTAGATAATTGCTAAGGAAACTTCACTGACCTACAAGCACTTTGCTGTTTTGGGGGAGTTCATACCAAGGACCACTGAATTTTAATGAGTTTTTTCTGTAATTCTTTTGGTGCACATTGTTAGGGCTTCTTATGATTAATAGAAAAATAGTATACTGTATAAACTTGTACGAGTTGCACTGTTTTTAAAACTTTCGGGTGTGAATTTTGAAGGTGCTGCTCGTACACGAACTAAAACATGCAAGCATATTTTTTTCTCAGTTATCTAGTCCAAAACAGGAGGTGTGGCCCATACATGTGTGCAACGCTTACACAAGATTTTGCGATATATTAATCACTTACTTTTTTCATATACGCATGGCTTAAGTAAAACTCTAGTTTGGGTGAGTTGGTTCATGTTGAAAGAAAAAACTGGTAATGGTGCAAGAAACGAGGACACAGAAGGCACACAAAAGACAGGACTGACGCCAACTTGCATCTGAGGTTTATTGCACCAAGCCTGCTTTATTTATCACAACCAAGCCGTATCAACAAATGAATCAACGTTGTACATATCAATCGGTAATTCATGCGAATACTCGCAACAAAGTGTCACTGATCACTACAGAATCTACCCTAAACAGAGCTTGGGATGCCAACTTCTTTTCTGGCCAGCAGAAACGATAACAACATCAACCAAGGCAAAAAACAAGGCACTGCGGCATGACAAGTCTGCACTAACCGGGTTATTGTTGGTCATCTATTTTTCTTTGTATTTTTTCATTTTTCATGCAGTTTTATCATATAGTCCTTCGATTCTTGCTCTTTTTTGCTTTCACCACGCGTTTCATAATTTGTTAGTGCAGACTTATCCTGCCCCAGTGCCTTGTTTTTTGCCTTGGTTGATGTTATCATTACTGCTGGCCAGAAAAGAAGCTGGCATTCCAAGCTCTGTTTAGGGTAGATTCTGTTGTGATCAGCGATACTTTGTTGCCAGTGTTCGCATGAATTACCGATTGATATGTACAACGTTGATGGATTTGTTGATAGGGCTTGGTTGTGATACAAAAGGCAGGCTTAGTGCAATAAACCCCAGTTGCAAGTTGGCGTCAGTCCTGTCTTTTGTGTGCCTTCTGTGTCGTCGTTTCTTGCGCCATTACCAGTTTTTTTCTTTCTACGCATGGCTTGTGGAGCTGTAGGGAACCACTCCTTATTCAACTTGTGCACCTTTGATGGAGCTGAAGTATGCTAGAGTTTTGATAGCTTCCCTCAAACAATGGTTGCAAATTGCGCCAATTGCGGCCGCCGCGATGGCTCAGTGGTTATGGTGCTCGGCTGCTGACCCGAAAGACGCGGGTTCGATCCCGGCCACGGCAGTTGAATTTCTTTGGAGGAGAAATTCTAGAGGCCCGTGTACTGTGCGATGTCAGTGCACGTTGAAGGACCCCAGGTGGCCGAAATTTCCGGAGCCCTCCACTACGGCGTCTCTCATAGCCTTAGTCGCTTTGGGACGTTAAACCCCATAAACCAAACCAAACCAACCAAACCCAACATTGCTTCCATCACAGTTTTAACATGTCTATTGTCGCAGTTTAACTATAATACTATGTTCTATGGGGTTGTAATAGCGGGGATAAATATGTTCTCCCGTGGTTAATCGCGGCTGACTCAGTTCAATATCGCCGGACCCTACCCCGTGATCGCGTACTCTACTGAGCGCACGCCGACCACGGCGGGCCTTGCTCTGGGATTAACGAAGGAACGACACTGGCTAACAAAAACGGGCGTTTATTGCTACAACAATAACGCCAGCTAGCAAGAAAATACTCCTAGGAATCGAGGTCGTCTGACTCACCAGCAAGGTTACGAGCGAATGTTCGCCCACGCTAGGGCAATGTATACTCCGCGGCTGGACGGGATGAGATGTGGGAGAGCGTTCCTCCCGATGAGGCCTCGCCCCGCTGTCGGAGAGCGGAGCGCGACGCCTGAACTTCGGCGCGCGCTGAGTTTCCGAGCCGAAGAGAAAGTCTGCTCCTCTGCGCTGGTGCGCTGCAATTTTGCCGTTCGTGGCACTCGTGTTGCTGCAACACCGGTGCCCTCTTGTTTGTTTGGGCAGCCCGCGTGGCTCAGTGGTTATGGCGCTCGGCTGCTGACCCGAAAGACGCGAATTCGATCCCGGCCGCTGAGGTCGCATTTTCGATGGAGGCGAAATTTAGAAGTCCGTGTACTATGCGATGCCAGTGCACGTTAAAGAACTCCAGTAAATCCTTGTTAAAGAGCGGGTTCATGCGACAGCCCGAGGCCTCATTTTCCGGGCACCAGCGGAACATCTACCCTAACGACACAGGGCGGAAAGCACATCACCCTCACAGACTGCAGCACCATAGGCTATCCCGTAGAACATTCCCTCCACCACACGCGGAACTAAACCGTGAAGAAGTCGACCAATTGCGCCTGCTCCTAATGTCTTCCCCAGCCTCGCGTTCAGGCATATCACCTACCGTACCATGTGCCCAGACCGATTCCCCTCCTGCGAAGGGCACCCATACCATAAACGTTGCCCGTATACCTTTATCACTACACGTGGGTATGCCTCCAAACCCCCTTCACCCAGCAACCCATGCCCAACGCCTTACTCTCCCAAGTCGCTCTTTCCAGCACAGACCTGGACGACCAGCAAAGACTCGTGACCATCCTCTGGGTGCTAAATAACCCAAGACTAAAGTTTTCTTCTACTATTACTGCACTTGCGGGCCAGCAAAGGCAGCCTAACGCACAACGAAAGGCAGAGTGGAAGAGATGCGACACCAGAAGCGGCCGCCACTAGCAATTATAAATGTAGAGTGCAAAATGTAGCAGTGGCCGCTTTTCCGCTCCTATCCCGCTTCTGCCGCGTTTTGATGGGCGTTCTGTTTGTTTCGGGGGCGATTTTTGGCTTTACGGCGAGCGTAGAAGCAGCCTTGAGTAGAAGTGAAGAGCGAGCGAAAAGCTCGCCGCGCGAGAGCCGCACCTTGAGGAAATAATGTTGCAGTCGAGCAATAGTGAGCACAAAGAGAACGAGAACGTAGAGGAACAGATCGAGCACTGCCGGTACGCTCGCGGTGGTTTATCCATGGTGTGCTTGAGTCAATGTAACTACACACCAGATGCTTGCAGACTGCGGACAGTTCTGCGGGCTACGTTGAACCTTCGTTTTCATGCCGAAGTTGACACAAGATGACTGAAACTGCGCACTGCTTGTAATTTCAATGATACCTGTTTCCACAGCATGCACACGTTTCGGTAAGCGCCGATCAGCGTTGTGCATCTTTCTCATGAGAAAGCAGCGCAGTATCGTTTGGAGAGAGATGTACTTAAGAGGGCGCTTAAGGTGGAACCACGCAGGCTATTGTCTTCATTGCATGTTTTAATTTGTTAGATTCTGTTTCTGTGTTACGGGATTACGCCTCACGCGCTAAAAAAGAAAACCGCACACACATTTGATCTCTTGTGATAAGATGCAAAATCTAGAAAGGCACTGCAAATGGCAATGTCCAATTCCAGGTAGTCACACTTGAGTTCACAGATGCGCGAAGAAATTTACGACTAAGCCAAAACATCATCATTACTATGCCGGCTTTTAAAAACGCCTATTTCATATAATACACCAATGTAAATGCAGTCCATTAAACTTGCGACCAATCAGCGGTCGCTGAAATCAACCGCATCGGTCACTCACTGTCCATCTATATACACGTGCCTCCGCAAGCACACAATCCGCAAGACTGGAAGCCGGGCGCTTCGCTTCATCTTGTGACGCACATTGGTGCGGTGGAGACAATTGCGACGGTGACATTCGCAGAGAGTTGCGGGGGCTACACGCGTGGCACATATGGGCCGAAAGACACGGAGTGGTTGTGGGGCTTTGCCAGGAAGCGGGCGTCGCTCCAGTGGAAGAAGTAGCTGCCTGTCGTATTGACCGACAACAGCACCATGGCCAACAGGATGGACTTGCCGGCCACGCCCACGAAAACCTGAAAACAAAAAATTGGCAGTGGCTTAGCTCTGGTTAAGCCTGGATATACAAGCGAAAAGCTGCAGTCATGCTTTGTTTGACGTCATGGCTGTCGCAGTTCGCGCACAATGCACTGGGAGCACCACGATAGCGGTGTAGATTTTGAGCCAACCCCCTCGCTACCACTTCTGGGTCTTGCTTTTCTTCCTTCCATGGCGAATGTCTGCGTCTCTTCTACGGCCGCCGCTCACAAGTGCGTTCTCGCAACGCCTTGCGAAAGAACCTTCTCTTGAGACGGCGGCGGACACCTCGCAGCAGCGGCAAGGGGTAAACCGGTGGCGAGGAGGAGAAGTGGCTATGGAGCACGCGCCGCGGCGCGCGGCCTCTTTTATGTCCGCCGCCGCCGCTCGGGCGTTATCGCAACGCCTTGCGATAACGCGATAAGAACCGCTAGCAGCGGCGAAGGGTAAACAGGTGGCGAGGAGGAGAAGGGAGGGGGTGGCGAGGATGAGGAAGGGCGCGCCGCGGCGGCGCCCAGGGGTGGCCTACGCGAAGCGCGGTGTTGACGAGCCTAGTGAAGCTTTTCGCTTCAAAAGCAGACACCTTTGTTGGTCGCGTGCAGTGCCTGATTTTAGGCCCTAAGGCCCTAGCTGGTAATTTGTTCGTGCGCTATCCAAGCGGAGATGGAAGCCTAAGCGGGAAATGCCGGTTGCCGATGGCCGGCCGACCACGACCTGTGTCGGTCATGATGCTCTCGTAAACAAGTATGTTGACACCTGTAATGATCCTTGCCATGTCTTTAGCACTGAGGCTTACGGTTCATTAACAAAGCTGAATGTTCCAGCATGTGCAAATATGTTAACCCTTTTTGAACAAATGCATGTTGTTCGATATATTCGCAGCTAATTATTCGTATTCGGCTCATACTTGAAAAAAAAAAATGGTATTCGCACACTTTTAACGAGCAACTACCGAGCTGAGCACGCTGAGTTATCTGTTGGCGGCTTGTGGCCACTATGTGTGAAGCCGGGAGACGAGCTTGCTCTTTTCTTGTGGTCTTGGAATGAGGCGAGTCACCTGTCATGCGTCACGACTATATGCGTATCTCACCCGTAGAAGTCTGTTGTCTGCGGTAGCGAGTAAGCCTAACACTGACCAGCTGCTGGAGGGACACGCTCCGAGCCTCGTGCAGCATGGCGAGCGGCAGCGACACCGGTCCCAGCATGTTGCTGGACAGCGCCACCGATACCGGCAGCAGGTAGTACAGCAGTCGCGTGCTCGACTCGGAGGCCTGCGTATAGGGTCTCCAATTAGCGTGGACAAATGCCTCTGCTAGATGGCACTGGAACTCTAGCCGTTGAAGCTACATAACGTATCAAATCGGTATTTGATTTTTCTTGCAGCGACTAATACGCATCCGTTATAGGGAGGAAAGGAGGCACCTTCCCATAGCCTTCCTGGACACTGTTTTGTTGCAACTGCGAGAAACTAGCAATGGCTCACAAGCGAAGATGATTGGTCTTGTTCAAGCATACTTAAGTCGAGGCTGGACTGCACTATTTTGTCAGCAACAGGGAGTAATTAAAAATAGTGAAGGCGTGCTGTGACTATTTAGTTTGTCAGTTTGTCCAGGTTAAGTTTTCAAAACAAGATGAGTGGATGAATCGTACGATGGTGACGAGTATGGGCAGCAACAGGCGGCAGAGCTGCGCCACGCCCACAGCCTCGGCCAGCACGCAGGCCACCGCGGTGAGCAGAAGCTGGTTGGTGAGGCGCGAGTTGCCGCGCCAGAAGCTCGGGCTCACCAGCTCGAAGAAGCCCTCCACCAGGCGGCCCTCCTGGTCGACACGGGCGACATGCGCATGAGCCAGCAAAGAATTGCATGCTACAAGCCTGACCCCTGGAGGATCCACAATCCACAACAATTCTCACTACAGATTGTATTTTTCACTGCTGCCATCATCACTAGCGCGCTGGAAAAGTTCGGGGTGCGCACTTAATCTGGGGCAGTGTATGCGTCAGGGGCAGGGAATGGGCGCTCTCTAAATTGAGCCGTTCGTAGCGTTGTGGTCCGTGTGGGCTTAATGAGGGTGGGGGGTGTCTATCTTGTGGTGGGTGGGACGCAGCTCTCGCTAGTTCTTCTTCAAGAAATGGCGGTAATTAAATCCGGGTGTCTACTGCGAAAGCAGCATAAGAGGCGGTCTCAGGGGTAAACGGCGTATAAGTAGTGGTAATAGCAGAGAACTCGGCTGTTTTAAGGCGGAAGCCTTTAATGTCTCATCGTTGTAAGCAGCAGTTGTCGACAGAAAATGTCACGCTTTTCAATTGGTGGAAACGGTCGTGACGTCACAGTGCGCGAATTTCAAACGGGGCCAATTATACTTTGGCTAGTAACCATGCAACCAATTGAAGGGATCGTATAGTGATGCTCCAAGGAAGTGGGACTGAGCTTAGTTAATTGCTTAATTACCCAATTCGCCTAATTAGCTTTACTAGTCAGGCCATATAAATAAATAAAACCGATTAAGAAATTGGTCGAGCTCGGGAATCGAACCCCGGTCTTCGGCGTGAGATGAGCATGCTATCCACTCCGCCATGCCAGCTCGACGGTTTGGAATGAACAAAGGCGCGTCTAGTGAATACGGTGTCTTCACTCACTCTTCTTTTCTTTGGTGGAGAAATTCGAGGCCCGTGTACTGTGCGATGTCAGTGCACGTTAAAGAACCCCATGTGGTCGAAATTTCCGCAGCCCTCCACTACGGCGTCTCTCATAGCCTTAGTCGCTTTGGGACGTTAAACCCCATAAACCAACCAACCAACTCACTCTCATCCTCCTCCATTCCCTTCCGGCGAGGTTTAGGTGTCCACCGATAAATGAGAGACAGATACATTTCCTTTCCTCAAAAACCAATTTACCGACGAGCGAGGCGTAGAACCGAATGGGCGATGGTGTTCTGTGGACTCCCTGGCAGCGTTGCAAGACGCTGTCGCGTTCCACTCTTAGGGGCGAAGCTTAACATCTTAACCACACATCAGTGACCACACTGTAGGTCAAAAAAGTGCCCCCCCCCCCCCCCCCCCTGAATTTTGTGAGACAGTTACTGCGTAATTTCCTTTCCTCAAATACAATTTTCACTTTCTTCATTACGGCTCCTCTTTATCTATCTTCTTTCACTCCCACTTCCTCCCTTCCTCTACGGTGCCGTTCAGGTGTCCACCGAGATGACAGAGAATTACTGCGCCATTTCCTTACCTCAAAAAGCGTTGCGTTCAAAGGGCAAGGCATCGCGCCGAACGGGTGGTGGCGTTCCGTGGACTACCTGGCAGCACTACAACGCGCTGTCGCGTTCCACTCCTAAAGGCGAAGCTTAAGCGTCATTAATTAACAGTTAATTAGTATTCACGCATTAATCCGTAATTAACCATTAATTAGTGATTTGTCATCAATTAGTAATTAGTACTCAATTATATGTGACGCCACCAGTGCCACAGAAACAGCGAAGGTGGTGCGGAAAACGCTTCCGCCTCTACCCACTTTAGACAGTCAAAGTGCCCCCTGAATTTTTTCTTTGCGTTGGCCGAAAGCAATGTCACCTAGCTTGGCTTGAGCCGTAAGGGGCGCTTGGGCACGGGAGTAAGATCAGAAGACGTGTGGACCATGTGTGACGCTCGGAGTGTGCAGACTCACGCGGACAGACGGTGGAAGACAGGAAGTCTTGGCGGCTTTCTATTTTTCGACTTAACCATCAGCTATAGGCTGGCAAGAACCGATGTATGAATAAACGTGCATGGGGCCTGAATCAAATACACGAATATTGACGATAACGTAGTAAACTGTAACCGCCTCCCTGTTAAGCAACGAAGCGCGAACTGGGCCTGACAACACGCAATTCGCGTACCACAGTGAGGTGCGTGACGAGTTGGGCGCCCCCGAAGACGCAGAGGACGTTCCAGGGTACGCCCGCGACCAGGTTGTGCCGCTGGAAGGCCCTGCGGCAGGCGAGCCACCGCGATGTGCCGGCGGCCACCACAGCCAACGCTGCCAGGGTCCACACTTGCCTGTGCGGGATCGCAACGACGGCCCTCCAATGTACACAATAACACACTGGGTAAAAGAACATGCGTCTCGTAGTCCCTCCTCAGCACACAAACAGAAAAAAAAATGCTAAGGGCCGTTAATTTGCTCATGCTATGCAACCATGTGAGATGGCCGATTACCTGTGCGGCAGTATATTTGCGTATACATTATTCTAGTCAATTCCCAGTTACCTCGCACCCCACTCTCCCTTACAACGCGGGTGAACGCCCCCTCGCTTATCGCCTAGACCACTTATGGTTCGACAAGTGGTCGTCGATACCTTCCTTGAGAACCAACGCTGTTAAACAGATGAGGCGACAACGTCAGGCCACGTCTTCAGTTTGCTATCTCCCCGGAAAAAAATTACGGCCAGAATCATGCCAGGCGACGATTGTATTCGCTAAAAGGCAACATCGCTCTCACGGTTTAGGCTAGAACCTGTTCATGCCACACATGAGAACGATAATCTGCCACTAGGCTATATATCCTGACCATCTTTTTTTGCATCTACTCTTAAAAGTCTACCATGCATCTTTGTAAGTTATCGAACACACACGAGGCGCATGTGCGGCTGTGCCCTTACGGACAGGAGAGTTAAGAACCAGGAAGCTAGTGCATTTACCAGAACAGGCTAAATAATTGAAGCTTCTCTTTGAGCAGTATTGCACAGTTCAGGGCCAGGTAAACACAATACAGATTTGCTTGTGAGCTTTCAAAATTATGTGTTAGTGTCAAAGATATTTACGAACATAAAATGTTATTCCCTTTACTTCTTTTGTGAACCTACCAAAAATCTAAGTCTCTGTTCGGGTTGTGCATGCATGTGAACATAGGAGTGTGTTTAAAAGTTTTCAGAGCGAATATGCAGCTGTATAGAAAGGTGCGACATCACCATCTCGCAGACACCGGGGTTCGGATCTTTGAGCTTTAAACTCTGAGGCATAGAGAGAGAGAGAGAAAAAAATTGTCGCGACTATCCGCTTAGTCTCTGGGCCTCGCGCTGGGGCTTAGCCCTAGCAAGGCGTAGGGCCGCCCCCCTCCCTTGGGTCTCCGGTGTTCGCAATTCTCCGTCGGGTTTTTTTAGAAAAAGGACACTCCATGTGTCGATAAAACTGTACGAACAGGCCTGGGGTGCGGCTTAATCTCGGTGAATAGAACCGACAACGCACTTCCTCACCAGAGCAGGATTTGGCCACCCTGGTGAAGTACTTGGCCGCAGCCTTCTATGACCAACGCAATTAACCCTCGGCCCTCAGTCCCCAGTGGCTGCGGAGCAACTTACCGGGGCGGCGGTCAGACCTGTGACGCAGCGGAGGATGCTAAGAATCATTGGCTCCGGACAGGCCGCCATTGGAAACTGAACCTAGCAACGTTTGCAGAAAATTAGAGGGTCGGATGAGATTAAGAAATTTGCGGGAATACGGTGGCCGCAACTGGCGGAGGACAGGGTTAATTGGAGGGACATGGAAGAGGCCTTTGCCCTAGCAGTGGACGTAGTCAGGGTGGTGATGATGAGGACTATCCGCGTAGTAGTGCATTTTGCCCATATGAAGCCTAACTCGCTGAAGGCGGAACATATGGCGTGGGCTCAGGAGAGCTGAGTATGAAATGCGCAGTGCTTGTAACGCGATCGTTGATTTTAGTTCTCTCATTATAAAATTTATTGGCCTACTTGATAAGTTCATTCGTTCGGAAAACATTACTTCTGACCATTATCTTTAATCTTTCTCGTCATTACATCAATGATTAGGTAGGCGGTTGTCGCTGGACGCGGTAGCGATGTTTGGAAATCACACGGCATCTGCCCAATGAAGGTCGACTCACGTGGGGTGCGCGCCAAGAATGAGAGCGCCCATCAAGATGACGCTGGACGTGATGAGGTAGACGAGGAACAGGTACCTGCCCCTCCTGTCCAAGACAAATGTCGTCGGGAAGAAAAGGAGAAATTATTGCCCTAGTACTTCAGTCACGACCCGTGTGGGTTTACAACAATATCTCTATGATGTGTGCACTGTTCGCAGCTTCTCAGGGCGCCTGGACTGATGCTGTAGGCACGATATTATGGGCTGTGGGCCACCATGCTGTAGTCGTCTACAAGAAAGCTCGTGATGACTTGCACTCTTGCTACTGAAGCTTGCTACTAATCGATTAAGCTAAAGATATTACGTTGTGCACGGCATAGGAGGCGCTTTGCAGATTTCTGAGAACAGACATGGCAGACTAACTGCCTCAACAACCGGAAGGTGGAGGCAGAATTTATATTATTCGGGATTTGCGCATGTAGACGTAGGAGTGCGCCATGCATTAATTTCTGGTTACTTAAGTTCTGCTCAATGAAATGAATGGCCGATGTTGACATGCTACTGGTCATCGCATGTCGTATGGAACCTCGCATGGTACTTTAAGGAAGAGAGAGAGGGAGTGGGTGGTGGGTGTCGGCATATAAGTCGTTTTTTTTTTCATTTCTTCAGGATTTGACCTATCAAGTATGGCTTTAGTGGCGGACGAAGGTGTGAAAGGCGCGGAACGTACCTGGGTACTGGAGGTGGGGAGGTTCGCTTGCTCTGCGCCACCTGACTGATGGCGTGATCACCGGGTGAGCACTTGGTGACCTCGCTGCAACGCGGAGCCAGAGTGTCGGGGATGTATGCAGCTTTTGTGAAACAGATATATACACTCCACCGGTTTTGCTTCTCGGGCTCTGCAGTATGATTCCTTTTGAACACCAACAGCGCCCCGAATGTGTCGAAATTGTGAGAAACACCCATCATCACCCCTCAAAAGCTTGGGTCTGCCAGGGGTGGCAGAGGCCCATTACATGGCTTGGAAGAAAACTTTCTTGGACTGCCTAGTTCTGACAAAGCCCTTAGTAGTAGCAGTATTGGCTTATTAAAGTAATAATTAAAAGGAAGGAAAAGATTTTTGCTAGCCCCGGCACCTACCATCGCTACTGGAGCACCTGAGCTGGGACCGCGGGAATGGAGGGATAGCAGCCAGACTGGAGAAATGAAATGGAAGAGGTGAGGGGACAGCCAGACAGGATAGGGAGGAGAGAGGTACTGTATACAAACATTCTATTTACACTATGACATATGTACGGGTCCAAGGCTTTAAACTACATTGTCTGCACTGGTAGATGTGCGGCCAAAAACATACGAAGCGGGCTCCGATTTACTAACTCATTCACTTGTGTTCCTAGCAGAAGTAAGAGAGTTGGGGGCTTTTTGCATTCTGGTTTTATTATGCAAGTTCAAGGTCATTCATTAATGTGCATAATAATGGTGAATACAATAAAATGAGTACAGAAGGAGATACCGTAGTATATGACTGTCGGGGGGCTTGAACAAAGCGAGTGGTGTAAAATCGCAAACAATGGGAAGCAGTGTATCAAGCAATTAGTATAAAAATACATCCTACAAAAAAAGACATGGCAGCAATAAATGCTTCAATAAAAAAGAACACGAAATATATAAGCATTGTCAGCTTATATACATAGTACAGACAAAATGAAACACAAACGGAGAGCCAGTAGGCACTCGCTACAAAGATATCGGTTATATGAATTTCATTCATAGAGCTACTTCAAATATGGTTGCAACCAGAATTTTTCTTTTCCGACCCCTATAGTTTGGTAAAAAGAAGGCTGTCAGCAATCACACTGTTCGACTTTGTTAAAATATAATTTTCATGACACTTCATCTTCGTAACTAAACAACCATCGAAACTCCGTAGACTACACTTGTTAGAAAGGCGGAAAAAATCACACCTCAGGTTACTGTGCACTGGAAGCACTTACGTCAGTTACGAGATTTCTGGGAAACTTGTAATCATGTAATACTGTCAAATTAAACAGTGAAATTAACGACGTTTATTCTGTCGTAGTCTTTAAGCGCCCTGGCAGAAACCTAAGCAGTGTTCGCATATGGGCTGGTGGAGGTTTCATAGTTCTGAAATCAAGGAAGTGACTGCAGGGATGAACACGAGATCGCCTGCTCACTGCTGTTGCAGGTTTGCCACGTAGAAGTAGCTGCAGCAGAAGAGCATCACTCCGAACACTCCCGGCAGGGTGAGCAGCGCCCACAGCCACAAGTCCAGAGCACCGTCGTCCTGGCCAGCACTGCATTAAGGAGTGGCGCCGCATCACTGTGATATGTCATCAAAGGTGTAACCCACAGTACCACACACTCTAAACAGGAAGGAGTAAAAAGAGAGTGTCCTCTCTTCCAGCGCAATCCGACAGCTTACTCGCTTTTGTTGCGAAAGCAACACTACGTGAGTCGCCGAGCCATTTCGCGGAGCTGATCAAAGGCCATACTGCGCATGCGCGAAGAGCGGTGACGTCACACGGCGCACAGCTGGCACTCCGCCGCCGCGCTAGTGTGACGGGTCGGCGCCGCTGCTGCGCGCTCTCCATCCCCCCCCCCCCCCCCCCCCCTCTCTCTCTCTCTCTCTCCTCGTTGCTTTCGCAATCCTCCAGGTTTAACCAGAGCTCGTGCTTAGAATGCAGGGCGGTGTCTGCAATACATGGCTTCTAAATTGCTTACGTCTCATTGCAGTTCATGTGGCGCTTCTGCTGGAGACTTCTCCAGCCACTGGAACTGCCATCTCGACGGTAATGAGAATCTATACGTAAGATTGCATATCTTGGAGAAGAAATTCACTTTCTGCTAGTATTGTGCGCACGAACAAAGATAAACCAGCAGCGGTGGTCCAGTTGCTTTCGCGATCGGCTGCTTATGCCAAGGTCGCAGGTCAGAATCCCGGCCGCGGCGACCGCATTTTGATGGACGCGAAATTCAATAAACGTCAATGTGCCGTGCGATATCAGCGTACGTTTAAAAACCCTAAGTGCTCTATATTAATCAGAGGCCATGCACACAGGCATAACTTATAGCCTCATGTGTCGCTTGGGGATGTTAAATTCCACATACCACATTCCAACAAATATAAGGCCCGGAAACCATAAAGTAGCTGGATAGAGGAGCGATCGAGCGGCAGACAGTGCGAGGCGTCGGCCTATCGGAGGTGCATCGATGCTTTGGAGCACTTGATTGTGTCTGGCCAGGTACAGTGAAAGCTGGTTTGAGCTAAGATCCTAAGCGTGTCTACGCAACGGACATGAAGAGATGGGTTTCATGCAAGCTACAGTATAAGAATAAATAGTAAATCATGAACTGAGTACCGTGGATGGACTATAGGCAACGCTGAATCCTTCGAATGGTCTCATGGAATTGCTATCGTATTTATGTATAAGCAACACATACGGTGTTGAAATTTTCAATGAGAGTTTGACAGTTTGCATGAGGTCGGCTATGCATACAAAACCGATTCGCCTTTTTCGCCAAGATGTCGCGCCGTCCAGAGAGCATGCGAAATTTCGTTTGCCACACGCACACGCACGCACGCACGCACGCACGCACGCACGCACGCACGCACGCACACGGACGCACGTACGCACGCACGCAAAAAAAAAGAAAACTGATTGAAAACGAACGCACGTGGGCGTCGCAGCTGCAATCCGCTTCCGCGAAGCACCAACAGTGCAAGAAAAGCGGCAGGTGTGCGCTTGCAGCTGTTGTCATCTGTCGCCGGCGCCTGTCGTCATCAATAACTGCGCATGCACGCTAAAGGCTGGCGGTTTGTTTTCGAACAGCAGAACTGGGGAGAGGGCAGAGGGTGAAACGAGTGCATTCTCAGAGGATACGTGCGTAAGAGTCGAATTCCAAGAGGTGTTCGTGATCACTGAGTCGAAAGAATATTGTGGCACGCAAATGTAGATGAGTCCCACAAAATGAATTGTTTTTGTTCCCGCAGGATGACCTCTTCAATGTTAGCCTCTCGTTGTAGGCTGCGGAGACACCTGACCCTTGCTGCACCACTTATTACTTGGCTATGGGATAGTCGCTTGCTGTTGCTTTCGTTGTCCAAAAGACTTGTGAACAGAATTTGTTCGGGCTTACTGTACGGTCTCGGCGAGCGGGAGTGCGAAGCGCGATGGCAGCGTCCACAGGCTGAACACGTTCCCCACCACGGCCATGATGACAGGCCCCACCAAGAAGGCGGTGCGGATCTCCGCGTACTTCCTGCGCAAACAGGAGCCCGACGACAATGGCTCAGTGCACGACCACACCACACCGAAGTCAGTTCGCTGCACCGCATCTCCCCCTCCCACCCCCCATTCCTCGCGTTGTTTAGAGCTAGGTGAACAGCTTTTCAGGCACCACATCAGTGCCAGTGGGGTGCAGGCCTGACTTCCCCATTTCTGATGCTTTCTAGTTTGTCTTCTGGAAGGCAGAGGAGAACGAGACAAGATTTGCACAGCCACTCCCACGTCCATTAGGACGGCCCACTGGCCCCGTTAAATGATCAAAATCAGCTTCAGGCGAGGAAAATGCCTTACATCATATAAATCAGTAAAAATCAATGCTTCTTAGGGAGCCTAAAATTTCGGGCAATTTACCTGTGCTTTTCCTCAGCCTCCAAGGTTTGCTCGTCCACGTCAGAAACGGGACCTGCAGGCAGAGGAGACAAAATAAAGCAGTGAGAATTAACCACGTAATAACGTGTGGAACGCCTTCTACGCGTTATTTGCCTTGAGAAGCACCAAAATTTTCAGGGATTAAGAAACCCAAAACCCAAATGTATTGTCTTCATAATAGAGCAAACAGGGCAAAGGGTTAGAGCCAAAACTGGTAGAGTTCTTCCTCACAAACAAACATTTCAAACGTTTTATATCGACGCCTACTGTCTTTAAGGGCATAGCAAATTTAAAATATTTCTTATGCTCATAATTTTGCCCAGGTATTGCAGCAACAATTCCCACAGAATGAGGTGCGAGAGTAGTCAGATTGATGCCATACATTTTGCGCACCCTGTTTGGAATATAACAACCAGAGAATTTGAGCCAAACTGATGCGTGAGTATGTGATCTGTGGAAACCAGTTTTGTTCGCTCTTTTTAGAGCGCAGCTCTTAGGCGCCCGTTTCTGCGTTTCGCGGCGTCGCCGTCGCCGTTGTACGTTGTAACCAGGAGATGATAAAAGCACAACCTCTTCCCCTCCTTAGCCAGAAACAAACAAACAAACAAACAAACAAAAAAAAAACAGCGCCGCGAGGACGGCCCTCGCCGGCGCGCGTCGTAAAACGAGGGAGAAGGAACCCTTGGAGAGCGACTAGCCTTGTGTGTGTGTGTAGCTGCCCCCTCTCCCACCGCTCGCCGACGACTGTTCTAGACTGTCCGAGCCGTTTCTACGCGATGCTGACGGAGAGGGGTAGCCTTGCGTGCGCTAAGAGATGCTCTCCACCTCTTCACTCGCGCGACGGCGGCGGCGCCACGACAGAAAGTTCCAGATGCTCCTCGAAGCCACTTCCGGCGTTTGCCCAATGAGGACGCGCGCCCAGCGCGAGAAGGAGACTGCACAGCCGACACTGTGTGTATGTGTACGCCTGCCTTGGCGCGAAGAACAGACTTGGAGCGTATAAGAAGGGCGTTGACCACCCGAGCCTCCGTTTAAGCTTCAGGGAACAAATTGTGTTTTGTTTGTTTGCCTCTCTCTTGTGGTAGTGCACTTTAAGTGCAATAATTGTTTTGTATTGTAATCTCTCTCAAGTGTAACTTTACTGTTAGGGGAGTGTTTCTTGATGAAGGACTATGTCTGAAAAATAAATAGCTGTCTGTAATTGTACATGCATGTCTTGCTCTCATTCTTTGCCTCAATCTATCGAAAAGCTGAAACAGCTGATGAGCTGAGCTCAAATTTCGCATTAGGAAGTAACGTAATCGTTGGCAATTTTTTTCTCTCTGGCTTTAGTTACACTGCCATCAGCTGTGCAGCCAGCCACTGCCAGCTGAGCTTTATTATTTAGTTATAGGCTCCTTTCCAATTCATTGGGCCCTGTCCTTTCACTTTGCTTCTTGTTCATATACTTCCCAAGACCTTGGTGGATCTCATCGCCGTTACAGCGTGCCATGCCGGATACTCTGCTTTGAACTTTATTTATTTATTTATTTAGAACATACTGCAGGCCTACAGTAGGCCCAAGCAGGAGGGGCGAATACATAATATATGCAAAACAGAACAGGTTTAGCAAAATTGAAAAATGTTAAATACAAGTTGTAACACAAAATACAGCAATAAATACAAGGCTCAGATGCAAAATACAAAAAGTAAACGTAGAAATAAATGGCTCTCAAATTAAATGCTGTGAAGAAAACATTGAGTCAAAAGAATCAGCTCTGGTTAAGAGCTGATAAGACGTCTGGCTCGTCTAGCGCTGGGTCCTTTCAAAACTGCCGCCGCGGCGGCTCAGCGGTTATGGTGCTCGGCTGCTGACCCGAAAGACGCGGGTTCGATCCCGGCCGCGGCGGCTGGAATTTCTTTGGAGGAGAAATTCTAGAGGCCCGTGTACTGTGCGATATCAGTGCACGTTAAAGAACCCCAGGTGGTCGAAATTTCCGGAGCCCTCCACTACGGCGTCTCTCATAGCCTTAGTCGCATTGGGACGTTAAACCCCATAAACCAAACCAAACCTTTAAAAACTCTATTTACTCGTCCATTCTGTGTCTTCGCACGAGTTACCATGTCAAGGCTACCCAGTCGAAAAATGTGGCAGTGTTGGTTGCAGAATTTAAAATGTTTGTCGTCCTGGCGTAATGACAAATTTTTCTGCAGTATCGATAAGTCGCCTGTGGTCACTGCGACAAGAGACTACGCAATATTACAGCAAATTCTGTCGGTAATACAAGAATTCCTGATGTCACCACAAGGCCAGGCCACAAAATACGATATGAAAACCTGTCATGTTTTTAGATAGGGCATCCAGCAAGCACCAGCTAGCCCAACCTTCCTTAGTTATGAGAACACCCTAGTAATACCAGAGCCACACGGCCAAATTTAACGCCGTTAAGTGCTTGCTGCCTCAAGTTTTAATGCCATCCGCGCGGTGCCACACAGTCAAATTTAATGACATTAGCTTTATTGCTATTCACGACGTACCGAGTTCGCCACAACTCATTCGCCCGCACAGTGCGTACTCTCGTCCCCATTCCACACGTAGAAAACCAAGCAACTTCTTTATTAACAACTTCCTATCCAGTAGAAAAGAGTTTTCACAACTTTCAGCCAGACGAGGTACCCTTACTGCATTTTCGATGCGAAGGGCGCCATTTTCATCCGCACTTCTGGCATACTTCGGGCTTGTGTGCTGACACGCAAGTTTATGGCTACTTTTCAGACACTACTAGCAAGAACAGCGGCGTTGTTTCAAAATAATTTTTATACTGCATTTTTACAACATTTCAGAGTGCTCATTATCACTGTTTATATTCCGGTAAAATATTTCACTGCCTGGAATGCGCAACCCCGGCAACTCTGAAAATAATAACATTAACAAACTTAAGGCCTTTGCATTTACTGTCATTTCTATAGTGCGCGTGTGGCACGGGTACAAGCCCCGTACGCCAACAAAGTGGTAGATGGAGTACAGAACCGTTTCCGTCCATCTTCGACATCGAAGCGCACTGTGCAGCAGAGCGGAAAGAGTGTTAAAAGTGCTGACGGTGCAGGTCGTATACCCGAAGAGGCGGTCGTCTTGTGCGATCCCACGTCGTCGTGTGCCGAGCGGAGCCGGTTCCGGTGCAAGCGGCCACTGCTTATGCGCGCGCCCCCGTCTGCCAGGGACACCAGACCAGTGGAGCTGGTGGTCCTGCGAAGACATCTCCTTCAGCTTGTACAGGCTTGTGCGTAAGCGTAACTGACTTAACGTATGAGCATATGGTCCCATGGCGGGGACGACGCTTAGCCAAGCATTCATGTAGGCGCACTGAAAAGCCAAGTATTTAAACGGCAACTGAAGAGGTTTTAGAATTCGATGAGTTTAAACGAGCCGAGTGTGTGAAACTTGCAGGTTAAGCATGCGAAAACTTCCTGCGCTAGGATTTGAAATAGTTACGTAATTGCCGACTAAAAGGGCATCGGCGTTCAGGCTTCTCTGCAGCGCGCAGCGACAGGCAGAGGCCCCAGTGATGACGTCAAGTTCGGCGGCGCTAAGTTTCCAGCGAAGAAGCGGTTATTTAAAGGAAGACAACAAATGCCGTCGAAGGTGAAGCTCACGAAGCATTGTTTGGCGGCATCGGAAGACGCACGGCAGCATGTAGACGAAGGCTGTGGACATCTGAAATTTCGGCAGTAATGACGACACCAGGAGTTTTCCCGCACTTCTCCAGCGCAATGAGGAGAAACCTGAACATCGTAGAGAATTTAATCGGTGATTACGTCGCCATTTTAAATGCTAGTGCAAAACTTCTTTGCATGCATTACCAAGAAGGTTTATAGTTTGAATTCTCGAATAACGTCAAATTGTAAGAAAACTTCCCACCTTCCCTTTAAATAGACAACCAACACTACTGATGTTTGTAGTGCGGTTCGCAGCGCCGTAAGGCACAACCCAGCGAGAGAAGCAATCGTTTCTACGCAATGCTGTGGTCGGTTCTCGTATATTATGCGGACCGTATAAAAAAGATCACAAGTGGCGACAACTTCCTGTTTTCGCACATTACGAAGAAATTGCGTTCGAAGCGCGGATGAAGACAAACGGTGTGATGTTAATTATTTGCAAGCTGGAAGCAGCACAATGACGCCGAGGACCTGTAAGAAGAACCGACTTCCTGACAATCACCATACTATAGTGCGCCAAGTTCTCTGGACCGCTACACTTCTTCCTATCTGAGTGCCTCAGTGAGATTTGAACGGGCTGATTGAGCCGCAAGGCTTCACTGAAGTCAGGTCGCGCGATTCCTGTTGTCGTTTCGTGATCCATCCGTATGGTCAGCGGCGTGGAGTGTACTTTTAATGCAGTGCGCCAAGTCAGTCGTCGGCGCGCAGTAGAGTACTGCGATAGAAGACGCTTTCATATGTTCAGGCTAGTTGCTTCAACGTGACAGCAGTATGCCGCGCATTTGGGACAGGGACAAGATGGCGAACGTTTTGTTACCTGTCTTGTTCCCAAAAATCCTAGCACTGTGATTTGTAGCTTTGTACAGCTCCCTATGATATATTTCTTTTTTCGTTCGGAGGCCATGCAACCCAACTTTGAGTCGACTCAATACTAGGAATTTGGGACAAGTGCTTGTAGTTCCATTGGCGGCCACTACGCGGCGCATGGCTTTAACATTCAAAAATAGCGCGTTCACATCATCCGTGACGGAAAAAAGAAAGAATGACCAAGTGGATGCAGAACAGAACGTCAGATGCCGCTACGCTCAGCAGCACTGGCTGGGCCCACTCCATAATTCCTGGTAATGAGAGAAATAACAAAGGTGCTTACTTGATGACGCAGTGGACTTACTTGGAGGTGATGCTTGCCACTCGGCCTTTGACAGACTGCCGTCTAGGGGAACCGCCAGTGATACGGGAGGCCGATGACTCGCGCGAAGAAGAAGTGAGCGGCTGGGTCAAGGTGCCGCTGCGGGCCGTGATCATGCGGACGGGAATTTCAGCGGCCGCGCTGTCAGCGCCGCCAGCGTCAACGCCAGCAACAGAGCCGTGCAGGTCGCGCCGAGACCTGACGCTTGCGGCGCTTCCCGTCGACACGATGGAGAAACGTGGCGTCACCATTGGTGGCGAGCTGGTGCCGGACACCTGGGAGCTGGTGATGGGCGCCCTGGTGCCGTCGTGCGCACCCAGGTTGGAGCACAGGGAAGACTCCCGACTCCTGTCTTCTCCGACCACCATGGACTTCTGCGCACGGAAAGCAATGACCACTACGGTTACCAGCGATCTGTTCAAACTCCTGAACTACCTCGCCTCGTGAAACGTTGAATATGTCTAACCGGATGAAAGCTGTCGCTGTACAAAACAAATTAAACGAACACAACTCGCTACGGCCCCGCCGTGGTGGCTCAGTTGTTATGGCGCTCGGCTGCTGGCCCGAAAGACGCGGGTTCGATCCCGGCCGCGGCGGCCGAATTTCGATGAAGGCGAAATTCTAGAGGCCCGTGTACTGTGCGATGTCAGTACACGTTCAAGAACCCCAGGTGGTCGAAATTTCCGGAGCCCTTCACTACGGCGTCCCTCATAGCCTGAGTTGCTTTGGGACGTTAAACCCCAATGAACCAACCAACAACTCGACACGGTGACTTAGTGGCTGTGGCTTCTCCGCTGCTGCAACGAATAGAAGTACAAATACGCCCGTGTGCTGTGCGAAGTCAGCGCGTGCGTTGAAGAATTCCGGGTGGTTGAAAATAATACAAAGCCCTCCACTACAGCGTTTATCATAGTCCATGTGCAGCCTTGGAACGCTAAACCCCACATACCATATTGAAATGAACACTAGACAAAGGCACTGCTCTACGAAATGAAAGAATCAACATTTAAGAAAAAGACCGACGGGTGTATGATTTAAAGAAAGGAGGCGGCTAAGGCTTGTCTGCGTCGTTTACTTTCCGTCCCGTGTGTTCCCTGTGCGCTATTTTTTACATAATGGGCGGCTAAGGGTTGGAATTTATGATCCTTGTTGGTTTGTGCTATACCACTTCTTGCTGCACAACAACATAATATTCGGGACCGTGTATGCCGTGATCTAAATGATACTTATTTCATTAGAAAAAGAAAAAATAGTGGTTTGGAGTGCATCAGTATCGCATCAATCTCATGGTAGGAGAATGAGTTTCGCTTGTTATACTGTGTCCATTGAAGTTGGTTTCACGTTCGCAGGTCTGAAGTTTTCTTTATCCGCTTAATTTGTGAACATCAGATGGCTGGCGCTTTAAATTCCTCTGTCGGCTCTAGAAATAAATAGTTGTTGGTAGCGTGTTGCCCTGTGTTCCTGTCTGGCATTTACATTGTCGACCACTAAATTCACCCCAAGAAATACGCAAACTAGCCAGAAAACAAGTTTACACGACTAACAAGAGGGTCAGTTTTCCTACTTCACACGCGATCTTAGCGCTGACTGCCTTGACGAAAGACACGGCTCGGTGTCAAGTAGACTGTATCAAGGATGCACACATGTATACTGGTTCTAAAGGAAAATAAGAGCTGCTGAGGCATGCAGGGAAGGCATATTTGACCGTATTCTTTAGTGAACAAGCAAGCTCCTTGGGACGACATAAGCTTGAGGCAGCCTGAGCCACCAGCAAGTTCATACTCCGCACTGTTCCCGTTTTAGTCAGCGTGAAGAACAAACTATAATTTCGGTTAAAAGATGAGGGAATTGGCTGCAGAAGACCGAGTGTAAATTTTCTTTAAGATGTGAACGCACAATCAAAGAAGTAGTGCACACGTCCACGAGTTTAGTGCAGAATCCATTGCTGCAAAACACTCGTTGCTGAGCTGCAGTTTGATGGTGCAATTAGCAGCGTCGAGAAAGTGCCTAACACAATTCTTAGGTGAAGGTTGCGATCTTAGAAAACCGTGCCCCGTGCTTTAATGTGAATGCGAGCTATTATAACGGTGACTCTAGTCGCTCTCTCTCCAATTTTGCTTTGCAAAGAAAAAAAGATGTCTAGAATTTACTGCCGTATTTCGGGCATGAGAAAACGATAGCTGTATCGCCCCCTTACGGCAGTGTCTACTCCAAAGCCTACTTGGATCGCAAACGATTGATGACGCTTTCTGAAGAGGGCCCACTAACCGGGCTCCAAGTTCCTTATGCTCGAGGCCCATCGGGACAACGTGATTACTAGCAAGCAGGTCAAAGCGATGGTGTTATAGACTCGCTGCACAAGGCGGAACTGTCTACCGTACCCTCTTGACGGAGGGGCCCTGCATCGGGACAGCTGCGTTGGACGGCATCCTGGCCGCAGCCGCCGCAGCCATGGCCTCAGCCATAGTCTTGGCGGGCGGCTGGCACTGGTACCGGGGCGGAGTGTACCAGTTGAGAGGGTGGTCGGCCAGATTGTGTGGAGTGGACGGTGCCGATGACGAGGGCGGTTGCGAGCGCGGGATCGAGCTCAACAGCCCCTGGCGTTGCAGCACCAGGATGGCGCGTTCGCCTTCGTCGACCGTGAACAGCGCCGGGTCGCCTAGCGGGGAACGCAGCGACATCTCCTGCATTGAAGGAGACAAGGAAGTGAAAGAACGGAAATGAAAGAACCACAGCCATCTAGAGTATAGAGATGCAGAATTCTGTACTTTTGCCCATGGTCCCGGTTAACGGCAACATTTAGCTGCTTTCCACTTCGAGGACGTCTCCACCGAAGCCAAGTGAACTGCAGTGCCCTTGGTGCAGGGCTTGACGCTGTTGCAGCAGCCTGCGGCTGTTAGGTGCATAGGCTGCATCTCCCGACTGTTCGATGTAATATCGTTCTACTTCGGCTATCACTATTTTTTCATTTCTTTCACTTTTCGGCAAAATGTTTAATGCTGAACTTTAATGCTCACTAACAATTCAGTAAGTTTGTTTATCAGCTCAGCTCAGATGTGGTGAGTCTGGGACACGCGAGGATGCATGCTGCACAAACCGCGATTCATGAACGTTTTCCGGAGGGATCCCACCAGGGCGTGTCAAAACGCCAGCAGCTTCAGGAAGAGGATATATTTGCAAAACGCATTGGTTCCGCGAGTCTCGCGGCTGGAAAGGAATGCACTGGCAGAGGTGCGAAGCCTGGAATGCACACGATTTGCCAGAATCGCAAACAAGATGGAACATCAGACCTCAGCCACGCTTAAGCCGTACTTTGTAGAACTGCTTGCACGCTTCACAAACACTGCGACTCACGACGGCAGCTCTAAAATCCTCCCTGTACCAGAAGCTCTCAAGCCGCAGTTCCAGGACAAGTCGACTGGCATAAAGTTTACGCGTTCCCTTCGTTGGAGCGCATACCTCCAGGTAGCGGATTGCGGGTTCGATGACCGCGAAGAGGACGACGGCGACCACCGCCGCGGGGAGGCGCGTGGCTAGCAAGAAGGCGCCGAGGCACACAGCCGGGAAGAGCCACCGCAGCCGCAGGCGGTCAGCCTGGCAGCGGAGGGCCAGCCAGGGAGCCAGGCGACAGTGCACGTCGTGGTCAGCGGCCGAAAGCACCAACAGCAGCAAGGCCTCGAGAACGTCCGCCTGGGCACAGGCGACGTCATCTTTCCGAAGCGTCCATGATGTGTCAACCGGTGCCGATTAGGTTTTGTTGCTCTGTGACGTACTTTTATTTGAATGCGAATGGGTATGTTGGTTTGGCTGATGGCGCACGTTTCCGCCGCAGTGCGAAGTTCAGTGTGAAAGGGCTAAAGCAAGGCTTTGAGCACTGCGCCGTTTATTTAGCACCAGTATTCACGGAGCTATATTGATCACAGTACGGTTAAATTGAACCTGCCTAATACGAAGAAGCTAGCCAGTACATTGTATTCACTCTTGACGCGTGGAATCACCGACAGGGCCTTACTGATTGTAATTGAGATCTGTACCAAAATAAGTACGACGTGGGCATCCTTTGGTCCCATTTGCCACCGGAAGGCGAGCAAGAGTTGTCAGTACACGCCTTTCAAAGACGTGTACTGACCGGAGATTCAGAACTGCGCCGGAAGCGGTCATCGTAGACCCTCTAGATATGACAAGACAAGGCAGAACCATCTGCGGTGGTTATGAGAAGCGATACGTATACACGTGCTACAATATGAAATGAAGCGCATTATGAATATTAAACCAATGATTATTCCGTTACCAGTAAGGATGACACGAGTAATTTAGTCTGTTTTCTAAGTAGTTTTCCTGCGTGTGTAAATACTGAAAAGTCATTTTCAACTCGAGTGCAGAAACAATTACAAAATTAGACCTTTCGTGCAAGCTGGCTGTTCCCTTTGGTTTTGGAACCTCCTGAATTTTCGTCTGTCCAAAGGCGGAAAGAACACATGTGCTTGTTTTCCCACTGAGAGTCTAGCAGTGTCCTCTCGTGTTCTCGGCAAACACGCGGACATGAAAATTCACGTGGTGCAAGCATAGTGCGTCTTGTGTATCTAGCTTATAGGCGCTATCTGTCGGTAGCAAAAGCCTAATCGCTATGCTGCTGTTGCTTCCTATAGCCAAAAGTTTGCCGAATGCAGACGTGATCATTCAGCTACTCTTTAACATTAAGCTCGTGTCATTTTACAAGGGGCGCAGTGTATTGCAACTGTACTGCATGCGTAACATGAGCAGGAAGAGTAAATCTCATCATTATGGATATCGCTAAGGTACCCACTTTCCTAAAAGTAATCGACCAACGGGGTCTACTTCTCAGCCGTATTCTGTGGACCCTACGGCATTCCTACGGACCAAAAAGGACTCGAAAGGTGAGGACTAAGGTCCTCATTACCTTACACAGATTAGGAGCTTATGGGCTGCTTTTGGCAAAGACAGTACTTAGTGAGTTCCGAAAAACATTTCTCGCGTTCAAACCTGAGCAAAAAAGTTATGCGAAGTACCTAAACTGCCGCCTAAGAATTTGAACACAATTTTGGCTTCACTACATAAGATGGCGAGACATGCTAAAATGTGATTAAAACTACTCTATGTAGGGAAGCCAAAAACGTGTTTACATTTTCAGGCGATTGTATGGACATTTCGCATAATTATTTTTGTACAGGCCTGAACGCGAAGTATATTGTTCGGAGGTGTGTGATTACCCCCGCAGTATTATCAGTATTGAGCTCCGTACCGAGAAGAAGCTGGATGCCAGCCGTTGCGGGTCGGAGACCTGGAGGAGCGGGGCGCAGAACATCAGCAGGAAGGCGTTGGCCGCCTTGGGCATAGGACCGATGGCCCACCAGCTCAAGGTCAGCGTCACGCAGTACAAGGAGAAGGAACCCTGCGCGAAGGCCGGTATAGGCAATTCACCCACGCACGCATTAGGTTGCAAGGTAAGCACCTGCACTGCTTCTGTCTTCCAGCAGGTTACGTGCGATATTTTGAAGCGAGAACTTCATTCTGCTAAGTAAAGCTTGGTATTGGCGTGTGTGCAACATGACCTTCACGAGAGCTGCGGGGGCTGTGGTCTGACGTCACGGCAGGCCGTATATAACGGGCACACCATAGAGCGACCTAGGAGGAAGGTGGGCCACCTAGGTCACGTGACCTGGTGGCGTTATCACCACCTCCCCATCGGATAATGAACAAACTGTCCATCGTGGCAGGCGGCAGTCATATTAAAGGTGCACTGAAGATAAATCTGAACTCGCCTTTTTGCCGCGGGAACTCGATCTACACGTTCCGAGCATTCTTTGAAACTTCGACTTATTGCCCTGTGTGGCCGATTTCCCTAATTAAATCGAATTAATGTCCAACTCCCGCCTTTATTTTTGAATTCTCCCCCGTATGGTGGGCGGATTCGACCAACGCGTGGAGTGCCTTTCATCCAGCTCCGTGGAGGCTTTGCTTTCGCTTTATGTTGTTTTTTAGGTTTCCGTGAATAAATAGTTTCATTCGCAGATAATATAGCCGCAAAATAAGCCCGCAGAAATAAAAATACGCGCGGACTATTTGCTTTTAGGGATTACTACGTATTACTCCGCCGATGGCAGAGCGGCAAGCCGCCACGGGACTGGGTGAAAGGCACTCCGCGCGTTGGTCGACTCCGCCCACCGTACGGGGGAGGATTAAAAAAAAAAAGGCGGGAGCCGGACGTTAATTCGATTTAATTACAGATATCGGCCACACAGGGCAAAAAGCGAAGTTTCTAAGAATGCTCGGAACGTGTAGATTGAGTTCCCGCGGCAAAAAGACGAGTTCAGATTCCCCTTCAGTGCACCTTTAATGACTAATCGCTCGGAAAGAGCAACCTGGGTCGCAGAAGGCCCACCGCTGGGAGCACCTGCCATCGCAGGGCAGTGTGGCGCATCGCTTAACCGCTGCGCCATTGCGCTGGGAGGGGTATGAGGACTCCCAGGGAACTATGAATGTTAAGTAGAGAATGACCTTCTGCATATAGGAAAATAAACCCACTACGCTATCGATTCATACCCTTAAGGCGGAGCTTAAGTGTCCTGTGCAATTTTTCCTTTTCAAGTTACGTTACCGATTACAATGAGAACAATCAGTAATCAAGCGCAAAACGTGCTAAAAGTTGTAGCAGAGAAGAAAGATAGTGGAATACATGCAATGATATTAGCAACAACACGAGTAGAACAGTATAAAAGTGTTATTAGTATCCGTGATTGAATTGGTGCTACGGCACAAGAGGTGCATTTGAAAAATATCGATGGTATGTGCACTGCTACCAAAGCCATGGCTAACGCACAATATGCAGAGTACGCAAACATTTTACTCACGTGCGTCCCGTAGAACAGCATCGGCGACAGGTAGAAAGGCATCAGGTAGCCAATGTACAGGAAGCCACGCTGGTATCCTAAATAGAAGATATAGGACCATTTTTGGGTTGAGCTGAACTGTAGCTTAATCGCTGTGGTCTCTTAATAGGTGTATATTGCGCAAGATGATAATTGCTTCCGCCGCTTCTCGAGTGCCATGAAACCCGAGGCTCATGAACGATACTAGCTTTCTTGTTACGTTTCGTAGGAAGTCGTTGAAAGCTCTTTGGCCGTATCGCTTGGAAGCGGCACATCTTGGAACATCTGCATACTCTGTTATATGACAACTGGCCTCAAAAGCACCAATAAGATTACTTCCGAGAAACCTATAATTATCTGTTCGCTGATTTTGGTGGCTCAGCCTGCGAAAGAAAAAAGTATCGCCACTACGCTGCCTTAAATGGCTGCCGGTTACTAAGAGATGCTTACTCAGGACAGCAAAGGAAGAACCGCCGGAGAAATCATCTCCTTTCCCTCGAGTCTAAGAGGCAGAGTCATGTGCCGGGAACGATGGTGCCATGAGGTTGAAAACCACCTGCCGCGGTGGCTCAGCGGCTATGGAGTTTCCCTGCTAAAGGACGTGGGACCTGAGACCGGCTGCGTCAGCGTCATTTATATGGAGACGAACTGCAAGAACGCCCGTGTGCTGTGCGATGGCAGTGCGCTTTAACGAACACCAAGTAGTCGAAATTATTCAGGAGCCCTCCACTACGGCGTCTCTCATAGACCGACTTGCAACTTTACGACGTTAGACCCCTATACCACCACCGCGGAGGTTGTAAACTGGGCCCTTTTATCTAGATTCGGGGCCTGAGAGCACAAAAGTGACGGCTACTAGTGGAGAAGGGACGGGACAAGCCATTCGTTCTGCTGCAGTGTCCCATTATGTGTACTGATACCCCGAAATAGGGATTTCGTGATACCAAGGTAGGCATAGTGCGACAGGTGCATAGTGCGGTGCACTGCGGTGCGTACAGTACCTCTGTCGTCGATACTCCTCCTGTTGTGGCTTGGCATGAAGGCTGGTCGGGAGCGGACGGCGTTCACCGCTGGGTTGCTTCTTCTTCATCTGATTCCGCGTGACGCACGAGAGGCGCTCCTGCGCGAGGGATGTTTTTGTTGTTGTTTACCTCAGTAAACATGGCACATACCCACGCGGAGGGATTGGCCGAGGTAAGCGGGGGGGGGGGGAAGTCGGATGGATTGCACTGCTGCTTCGCGTTCTTCAATACTGCTTCTTGCTTTTTTTTTTCTCAGGATTAGCATAGTTTGTGGAAAACTGCTCGGGTACAGCTAGTTGTACGGGCAGAGCACCGAATGGGAATCTCCTTTTTATTTGCTGCAGGCTAGAGCGCCAGCTACTGTTTCGTCGTCTGGTCCGTCCTACAAAAAGTAAAATTGAAAATTGGTTTTTGAAGAAAAGAAATGGCGCCGTAGCTGTCCCGCATCTTGGTGGACACCTGAGTCACGCTGTAAGGGAAGGGATAAGGATGAGAGTGAAAGATGAAAGTGATTGATTAAAAACTTTATTTAAAGAATGGCAATTCCCGGAGCCTTCGGTGGTCCGCCTAGTCCGGCTGCCCACTGGCCTGCGCTGAAGCGTGGGCCCTGCGGACCGTTCCTCGCTGTGCAGGATGGCATCCAACTGCTCCAAATTGGGATTCAGAAGTATTTATACAGCAGGATTGAATCGGCATGCCCACATCATGTGAAAAGTTGTAGCTATTTCTCCACAGTGTGGCCACTCTGGTTTGTAGAGTGCGCGATACCACTGGTGGAGTTTAAGTGGAGTTACGAGAGTGTCTGTTTGTAGTCGGCGAAGCCTCATGTCTCTCGGCATCCACAACACGTTCCAAGAGATCTGGGAGGCACAAAGATTGTCACAACTTGACCGCCTGGCGTCTTCCCTGGACTAGAAATGATTTATATTAATTGCATCGCCTTCAGTAATTTTTGCTCACCACAGTGCCAAGCTTGAAGAGGGAATATAGCAGGTAATAGTAACAAATGAAATTTTATTAATGCAACAACTTCATTGAACGCCGTGTTAATTCCCTTCAATATGCGTGTTTGCGGTTTCAGGTCGGCATTTCGCAGCTTTCTATATTAGGTCTGATGCACGGTTAATGACGCTGTCATCGTTAATACCCCTGTCACACAGGTTTTGTCAAAGGCTATTGAGTCGAGAGCCTTCGAGATTCTATATATCGATCTCGAATGGGTTGTGCCGCTGCTAAATGAGAAATTGGACCGTCGGCGTGAGATTCAAGAATCTCACGCCAAGGCGTTGTGGCGCCACCGTCGCCGCCATTAATTTTGCGGGCATGCTAGCAGCAATCAACCCACAAGTTTAATCTGAAGATGTTCATTTATTTATTTATTTACAATACCCCTAAGGGCCCTCGTGCGAGGGTATTACATAGGGGGGGGGGGGGGGGGGGCGATACAAGCATAAAAATATGGCACAGGAATTTGAACAAAATACACGTAATAATGAATTAAAACTAGTAATGTACACAAATAATAACAGCAAACAACGCAGAATAAAATACTCAGTAAATGCACATAATACAACAAAAATACCAAATCTGTTAGTCCATGGTTTGCTTTAACGAATGCTGAAACGATTGTGGGTTAACCTCAGTAGCTATGTGTGATGGCAAGTTATTCCAATCTATTAGAGTGCGAGGAATGAATGATTTCGCGTAGAGCAATGAACGGCATGTGATGCGTTTTATTTTGTTAACGTGGTCACGGCGAGGAAAGACTGCAGGGTGTGGCAAAAAGAAGTCGTCGTGGAGGGTGGGATGGTGATAGAGTTTGTGAAGCAAGGTTAGGCGAGCGAAATGGCATCGACATGATAGCGGTTCCAACTCGGCACGTTGTTTTAATGCTGTGACACTGGTGAAGCGTGAATAATCTGAAAAGATGAAGCGAACAGCACGGTTTTGCAGGGATTCAAGGTTGTTTATGATGTAAGCTTGATGAGGGTCCCATATGGCAGAAGCATACTCAACTTTCGGGCGGATTAGCGTGATGTAAGCAAGTTTTTTTAAATGTGAAGGCGCGTGTTTGAGATTATGAGATTAAAAGCAAAATGCTTGTTTCGCTCTTGAAAAGAACTTCGTTGTCTTAGGCAAGCTGCAGTAGCATTCATGTATACTTTTGAGCAAGCTAGTGTTGGTTGTTTCTGTATTGCCGACAACAGAAAGTAGATTGAGGTTGAAAGTAACCTCGCCCGCTCCACTAAAGTACCGCGGGTGACAACAGTAGTAGTATGTGTACCAACGTTTCTAGTAACATTACGGTGTCTAGACACCCTAGTAACGTTGATGTGTGCTGCAGTGTTTCATCGCCAGGGCTCTATTTTTTTTTGTTTTGCAAAATAAGCTGTATAATTTGAAGTTCCACAATTTTCAAAAACGATATTGCAATGATTTTAGACCCCTTCGCTTTTCTGCGAGCGATCCGCGGCCATCAATATCTCGATAGAATTCCGCACTGCCCTGCAGACTCGATATACTGTTGACTCAATGGCCATTGAAAGTGCACATGTAGCAGCGCTCAGTGGCCTTTGTGTCGACAGACAATCGGTTCGAGGGCTTTCGGCATGCCCATGTGACAGTAGTATTAGACGCAAGTGTGAGCATCAACATGAGTACTCAGTTCAGCAGTTCAGTGGTCAAGCAATGCAATCGAATGCAAAACAAATTTACGGTCAGCGGCACCAAATAGGCTGAGGACACTGAATCACTGAAGAAAATACCGCGCAGCGCTTTTCGGTACGTATTCAATCATTCAATCCGCTCGAGAAAGCATAGTGATAAAAATCAGAATAAATCATTCGCACTAAAATCTGTGTGTACTTTTCAGCACAGGACAGTTTTTTCTTTGTTATCATGACAACCACTGGGATACAACGTCGTTGCTATATAGAGGCCGCCATCTTAGTCTTTATCCGTGGAATCAGCATAGCTCGGAGGCTCGAAACGGGACCAGTAGGGCTAACGCTCTAAAACGCTGTGAGGCACCCTTTCCCCAAAACCAGAGGGGAAACGGCTAGGCGATAGCAGAGAAGTAATAGCGAAAAATGCATGCCTGTCGAGTTATATTGACTGCTACAGTGAAATTTCACATTCATGTACTATTTCCTGGAAAAAAATGCGTTTGTCCAGATTTTCTGGGTTTATATTAAACAAAAACGGCACAAAAAGTCTCCTGCAGCCTCTTTCCGTGTACTGGATCATTTATAAAAAGAAAATATATAGCATGCAAAAGAGATTCTAGACCTACTAAGAGTCCTCTGTTCCTTATGTACTACTTAAATGCTTAGTGTAGAATCACTGCGGAAATTGTCAGCTACGTCCTGTTATCTCTGACTAGAAAACGGGCTTGTAGGTCGACTCGTGTGGCAACGTAAAAACTCGTCGTATGTTGTTACAGTTTCCTTTGCGTAATGGAATGGCTTAGCAAGAAGTACTCGAAGCAGTTACAAACTTCCGTTTATTGTCAAACCTCAAGCGTGCACGCATGCGCGTTGTCATTAGGATGCGCTAGTCGCTCTTAAAATTGCCTCGTAGTCGCGCGTGTGATGGAGCTCTCGAGAGGGGTGCACAACGCTAGATGCGTAGGCTTGCTTACGGCTAGCAGGCAGATGACCTGCTAGTGCTGGTGATGGTGGTGGTGTAATATGCAGGCGGGATTAGCCTTACAGAGGCATGTCTGCAGTTGCTCCGCCTGAGTCACTGATTTAAGAGATTGCGTCCCTACCACTGACCCATATGACCAGTGTCCTCTAAAAACTTTAGTACTGATCGTGGCACTGATAAGGACATGCGCATGCTTAAGAAAGCTTCAGCGCCCGACAATCTTCCTCTGAATTGCCGTTCCTGCAGAGTGCAGGGAGAGAACCACGTTCTTGAAAGCATAAAAAGGGTTGAATTCTTGCGAGACCGTCTGTGCTATCACCCGTTTGGGCAGCATCGATTATGAGGGATATTTCATCATACAGTCAATTTAAACGTTCTTTTTTAGGAAGATTTTCTTCTCGCAAATTTTCCATCGCAGCAATAAACCTCAATGTTTATAGTGAGCGCTCATGTTATCGCCTTAATTTGTTCATATGTACATACACAAAAACAATGGTGCAAAAACCTTGACCATAGGTTCTCTCATAAGAAAAAATATTAAAAATGTTTTCTACTTCTGTGTCTCGCATTCTTTTTTTTTTTAAGTGCGAGCTCACTTGTCCCACGTCAAGGTTTAATGTTGGCTTCAATTTCCCACATGTATCAATATAGTGCATTATGAAACTGCGTAAGTCGGTCCGTCTGCCGATGGTATTAGACTCAGGTTAAGCACTGATTGAGGTTAAGCTGATCTGATCTGTTCGCACCTCAGATGGAAGTTGAAGACGATGAAGAGCAACGCACAGTGCGAAAGTGTGTTGCACTTTAACACGAAACATGATCGGCTGCGGCGATAACATAGTGCTGTAAATAGAAATGAGTAAAAGGGAAGTAACCTGTCCTCTTGCACACTTCCTTTTATGAAGGGAGTTTGCCCGTATAGGCGAATTCCATATAGGCGAATTCGTGTTCAGAGTGCAGAGGTCTCGTGCACTGGCCAACGAAGCTAATCTATTCGTGCCTCCACGGGTTCGAATCCCAGTTGCGGCGATATTTCTTTGACTTATATTTATTTATTCGACTTGGTATAAACCTACAAACACCGCAAGATCTTGCTCGAGGTTTACTACCCATTGGAATAGTGCTTTTGCACTGATAAATTTCGGAAGCGAATGTTCAATTCCCAGTATCGGCACATGCAAGCTGCGTTTTATCGCTCAGCGAAAAGTTTCTTTGCAGTGCTTCTCGTTTCACTGTTTAAATAATTTTTATGAATTTATTGCAGTTATTAGATTCGGTTATTTCTTTCCAACAACTGAAATTACCATCGCTTATTATATACCGGGCGACTTTTTAAAACCTCTACAGATTTTGGTTTTATAAAGAGTGAGCGAACAGTCGGTACGGTATGTGCAGGTGGAATGCACAGCAACGCGAACGTTATGTACAGCCGGCCAAATCTTTAGCTGGCGTGCGTTACTGCCGCGTTTTCTGCGCTCCTGCTCTTTGCGACGAAGCAAACTTTCGGAAAGCTCCTTATTAAGCACGGGCTTAGTGAGCCTGTGCTTAGAGTTGATATTTTCACAAGTTTGCTCCGTCACAAGGGGCAGGAGCACGGAAAACGCGGCCATCGCGCACGCCAGCTAAAGATTTGGCCGGCTGTACGTCTAAAGGACAATGCAAATATGATTCTATCTCGAAACTGAAGGCCGTCAACACCGAAGGCCAACCTGGTTTTTAAATATTCTGAATAGCCATTGTGGGATCGAGATATTGAAAGTGAAATATTCGGCTTCGAAAGGTCGTTAAGCTGTCTTTCTCTCCTCGCGAATTCATAAGAAGCTGTCCTCGGTTTCCTAACGGAGCAAATATAGACGCAGTTTGTGTATTTCATGATGCAGAAGATATTAACGGGATTTCGGCAACAATGCGACGCACAGCGGCGCGATTTTGTAGATGTGCAACGAGAAACAGCTAGGTCAACAAGCTTTCGAAAGCTTCTTTTTTTGACGCTCATTATTTTGAAGCCACAATGCTGATTTAGAAAATTTAAACACTGGACCTGCCGTTGATGTCGGCGGCCTTCTGTGTCGCAAACCAGAAATAAAAATTATCAGTTAATATTAGTTAACCAACTGACTTTTAACTGACTTTTAACTGATCTCTATATCGTACATAACGTCCGTCTTGCGCTACAATCCTCCTGAACAAACCAAACCGACGTATCTTTTAGCATTTGTAGAATAAAAAACTGTAAATATTTAAAAATCCGCCGGTATATATATCTAGCGTGCTTACGTGTTCTATCAGAGCGACAACCGAATGATGGGCTTTAGCCGTTTTAGACGCCTCTGCTGTTCACGACGTTATTCGAATGGAAAACTCCTAGTGCTGAAAGGGAATTCCGCACTTACCTGCGTTCATTGTCTCAAAAAGTTCCATGTTCACCGAAAACACATTCAGCGTTCACACAAATCTCACGAGGGCGCAGTTGGCTTAATCTGCTTGACGTGTCATTGCAAACCTATTTGCTGTTGTTTGCGTTGGTGGCTTCTTGCGAAACAAATATATTTAAGGCTAAGGGCAGAGAAAAATACACCTTTCTTTGGAAAGAATGGAAGGAGTGCTGTCGAGTTGAACGAAGTTTTCTCAGAATTGAATTAAAAAATAGGAGTTTTTTTGCGCCACAAACACATTTAACTTTGAACACAGTGCTTTGCACCCTTTATAATGAGGTTCAACGTCTGGTGACGTCTGAATTCACAATTTTAGCACTAGCGAGGTTTCGGTTGTTAGTTCGTAGGAACATTGGCGTCATATCGCCGGGGTGGCCACGTGCGAAGTGAGGACACCAGGTCTCATATTACTACACAACCCCTATCAAATTCACAGAGATGTCGCATCACGCGCATATAAGAACACTAAGAGATGGTAGCTGGCGTGAGTGGCTCACACGGCAAGCACTCCAGGACAATCAACAATGACTCCGGTCAAGATGCTGTCGCTATTCCTCTTTACTGCCACCACCGTATTGGTGTAAGTGCTTTGAATGTTGTTGCTCTAACACAAGGCCTTCGTGCGCAAGTTTAGAAACTCTGTAACGTTTAAAATATTTGAAGGAAGTTCGGCTACGCGTATAACCGGCACGTTTGTTCTTGTGGGGCGAGGGTGAGCCTAACGATTAGGCGTACACATTTTTCATTGGGAGAATCGTATAGAACAAGCACGGAATCTGTTTTCGCATGGTCTGGCTTTGCTTGCAAACCAGCGGCTGCGGCTTTCGTGCATTTAAAGCCATGCATTCCTCCGTGCATTCCGAGTTGGCTGAACAGCGCACGCTGGGCACGCCGGAAGGATACCACAGCCCTTGAGTGCCTAGCTCGAATAAGGCAGATAGAGTAAAATAATCTAAAACTGCTTTCTGCCGTGTTTCTACTGTAATAATCGTATAAAAATTACTCCGACTGGCGTTTGACTAAGGTATCACCAGTCAACTTAAAATGAAAGAAAGAATTCGCGATCCCCTAAAAAAATAAACAAACAAAACGGATTGAAGACTTGTAGAAGAGGAAAGACTTGCAAAAAATTCTAACAGAGAGAAACTTTAATGCTGGGGTGTAATCCATAGAAAAGAAGCTAGAAAACTAATAGAAAACAATTGAACTTCGTGAAAAGGAAGTATATATACCCGTTATAGCCGTTGATTCATTGAAAGTGTTTGGTTGACATTGGTTGACATTAGCGCGTCCCGCAGAGCTTCCTGACAGCAAGCACATCGAGGGCAACATAGGTGGTGTTTAGTTCGTCGCCGAGTTTGTTGAGGGAACCTTCAACGCACGCACGTTTTTTCCTGCGGCGTCTAGGAAACGAATTTTGGACGAATGTTGTCACAGAGGACGAGATCAGACCTTTCCAGATTATCAATCCCAGTTTGCTTGGGGATGAAGCCGGTACTGGCGGTGGTGAAAGACAACGCGTGGTGGCGATTCCGAGGCGAGAGTTCGTTTCTTTTTGCTTTCTCACATGAGGCATGAACTCGCTGGGCTTAAAATTTCTTCGCATGGCAGCCCTGTTTAGTGGAGAATGAGTACTCCAAACCGAAGGCTGCGGGAAAACCA